>NC_140353.1:466594-1191651 GCF_963514085.1 Chelon labrosus
GTTTGATGAGTTCATTCCTCTTCATCTGCAGGACGTGTCATCATGTTCAGGATGAGCAGCAACTTCTCCGTCATGTGACGTCGTAACGTCGAAAGCTTTAATCTGACGTTGTTCCATCAGTCATGTGTTGGTTCTCTACAGATTTATAATAACGTTCTCTCTTTGTCTCATTTAGTTGAGCTGAGATGTTTTTCTCTAGTTTGAGTCTAATTTAATTTATTCTTCGTCCTGTAGCATCAGACAACAACACAAACACACAATCAGCATCAAATCAGAAAATATAAAAAAATAAAAGCCTCAACAACTAGTTTCTAGCCTCATCAGACTGGATCCGTAACAGGCTCAGAGCGCTTTACAAACTTTTTAACTCAGATTCCTCCATCAGCTGCTTGCTTTTTATACTTTGTTCTTTGTAGATTTTATTTATTTAGTGTTGTCAGTGAGGGAGAATACATTTTATGATCTGAGCTGCTGTTTTTACCGAGAACACGACGAGAAACATCTTGACTGTAGAATATAAATAAAAGGCTCTGGTTCTGTGAAGCCTCTTCAGATGATTTTGGATTATTACTGACGCTAAATAATAAATATTTTATTTTATTTAATAAAATCTGAGTCAACTGGATGAGTTTGAGGTCATCAGCTGTAAATAAGAGGCATTTACTCTGTGAGTCTGGAAATAAAGATGGACGGAGAACAGCTCCTCTACAGTGAAGACAAAGCAAGTAGAGCTCCCCCTGGTGTCTGGCTGCAGTACAGGTCATAAGCTCCACCCCCTCCATGTTAGTGGGCGGGACTTGGGCTAAACTAAAACGAGAGTTACGTATGTAACTATGGTTCTATGAATCCTGGATGACCGCCAGAGGCGGTGCTTCAGCACTGAATGTCTCCATCTCGCGCATGCGCAGGTCGAGTGTTTATACCAACAGAGTCACCTGTGACCCCCGATGACACCGGCTAACCTATATCTTCCGGTGACATCAGAGGATCTGTTCCTGCAGAATCTTCTCGCGAAACCACAAGGATTCTGAGTGACAGAACGCTCTGGCGGTCATCCAGGATTCATAGAACCGTAGTTACATACGTAACTCTCGTTCTATTTCATCCTTACTGACCGCCAGAGGCGGTGCTTCAGCACTGGATGACCCATAACGACAAAGTCACGAGGAATGCCAATACATACCTCAATGAGAGGAGGCAGTAGAGGTGGGCAACAGGGCCACACCCAGCGGATGGGGAGTGGCCACATTCACCCGATAGAATCTGGAGAAGGTAGTTGGTGATGCCCACGATGCTGCATCACAGATGTCCTGCAGGGGCACGCCTCTCAGAGCCGCCCATGATGTAGAGACAGCCCTAGTAGAGTGGCACCTCACCCCAGATGGCGGGGGGCGACCACTGTGTCTATATGCCTGGGTAATGACATCCACAACCCAGTGCGACAATCGCTGTTTGGAGAGAGCGCAGCCTTTCCTAGGACCACCATGACAAAGGAACAGCTGTTCTGACCGTCTCATGCTTGCGGTCAAAGATACATAGACTCTCAGAGCCCGCACAGGGCACAACAGTCCTAACCCGTCCTCCCCTGCAGGGGGAATAAACTGTGCCAGGTGGATAGGACGGTTAAGGTTCGACGATGACAGAACCTTGGGAAGAAAAGCCGTATTCGGCCACAGAGTGACCCCCGAGCCATCTGAGTTCCATCTCAGACATGAATCACTCACAGAGAGAGCATGTAGCTCCCCAACACGCTTCGCTGAAGTGATGGCGAGGAGAAAAGCAGTCTTAGCAGACACCCACTTCAGCTCCGCCTGCGCCAGGGGCTCAAAAGGAGGCAGACACAAAGCGTCCAGCACCAGGGGCAGATCCCATGCTGGAGCTCTCTGTGCCTGTGGGGGTCTTAACCTCAAGGCTCCCTTTAGAAAAAGTGACACGAGTCTTTGGCCCCCCACGGTGTTGCCATCAACCCGGGCATGTCGAGAGGAAATGGCTGCCACGTATACCCTCAGAGTAGCCGGGGACCGTCCGCCATCCAAAAGTGACTGTAAAAACTCCAGAATTTTCGGAATTGTACAGTGCACGGGGTCCTCACCCCTGCTCGAACACCATACAGAAAACAGCCGCCACCTGTTCTCATACTGCAACCGGGTAGAAGGCGCCCTAGCATTCAGTATGGTATGTTGGACAGTGTCCGAACACCCTGTCAGCAGTGGGTCGGGCCCTGCAGTGGCCAAACCCAAAGCTGCAGGCGCTGAGGGTCGGGATGCCAAATCCGGCCCCCTAACTGAGACAGGAGATCCATCCTGTCGGGGAGACGCCAGGGTGAGCTGCGGCAGAGCCTGTGCAGCAGAGGAAACCATGTCCTCCCCGGCCAGAAGGGGGCTACCAACAGCAGCTTGTGGCCCTGCTGGAGGACCCTCTGCAGTACTTGAGGAATCAGAGGGATTGGTGGAAAGGCATAGAGAAGACTCTCCGGCCAATCGTGGGCGAGAGCATCCTGGCCCAGAGGGCTGGTCTCCCCTGTCAAGGAGAACCAGAGGGGGCAATGGGTCGACTCCTCTGTGGCAAAGAGGTCCACCTCTGCCCTGCCAAAAACGTCCCAGATGTTGAGCACCACCTCGGGATGAAGCCGCCACTCCCCCGGCGGAGGCTTGCCACGGGATAGGAAGTCTGCGGTCCGGTTCCGTTCTCCCGGCAAGTACATCGCCCTCATGCTGGCTAGGTGGGGAGCCGCCCACAACAGGAGGTCCCGGGTCACCTGCAACAGCCGTGCTGACCTGGTTCCCCCCTGGTGGTTTATGTGAGAGACGGCTGAGACATTGTCCGTCCGTACTAGCACATGCCTCGCTCTCAGGAACGGAAGAAAAGACTGCAGTGCCATGTGCACTGCCCGAAGCTCCAGCACGTTGATGTGCTCGGAGCGGTCCCGTGCAGGCCACAGCCCGCGAGCTGTCCGGTTCTGCCACACAGCACCCCACCCTGAGAGGGAGGCGTCCGTTGTGACAGTCTCCCGACGGGATGCAATAGAGCCCATGGGCATGCCCCGAAGGAGAAATGACCTCTCCCTCCATGGAGCCAGAGCAAGGAGGCAACGCCGTGACACCTTGAGTTTCCTGTGCCGGTGCCACTTGGCGTCCAAGTGAAAGCTGTTCAGCCACCTCTGAAGGGGACGCAGCGACAGCAACCCTAAGGGGACCACAGTGGCAGCAGCCGTCAGCTTGCCTAAGAGGCGCAAATACAGGACATAGCGCAAACAGCGGCCCTCCCGAAAGAGGAGAAGGAGGCGGATGATGTCGTCCACGCGCCGGGGAGATAGACAGGCCTTCATGGCAACGGCATCCAGAGTCATCCCCAGAAAGAGTGTACTCTGTGAGGGGACCAGGCAGCTCTTCAGAAAATTCACTCTGAGACCGAGCTGGGTCACATGTGAGAGGAGAATCGCCGTGTCCCGGGTCACTTGAGACCGGGATGGCGCGCAAATCAGCCAGTCGTCCAGATACGGCAGAATCTTCATGCCCCGCGACTGCAGGGGTGAGAGGGCTGCCGCCACACACCTGGTGAACACCCGTGGAGAAAGGGAGAGGCCGAACGGGAGCACCCTGAACTGAAAATGGCGGCCCTGGAAGGCAAACCGCAGAAAATGTCTGTGGTGTGGTGCTATGGGGACATGAAAGTACGCATCCTTCAGGTCTACCGAAGTAAACCACTCCCCTCTGGCAACGGTACACAGGACCTCTGCAGTGCTGAGCATGTGAAACCGCAAGACCTTGAGGAACCTGTTGAGTCCCCTCAAGTCGAGGACAGGGCGGAGTCCGCCGTCTTTCTTTTCGACAAGAAAGTAAGTCGAATAGAACCCCCCGGGTGATGACAGGGGGTCTACCGGCTCGATGGCACCCTTGTCCAGGAGGGCGGACAACTCCTGGTTGAGGGCATGGGCTTTTGCCGGGTCGTGTATGATGGTCATCTTGACCCGGCCGAAGGCTGGGGGCCGGCGTCGGAACTGAAGTTTGTACCCGTGGGTTAAGGTGGAAATCACCCACGGGTCCGTGGTGGAAGCAGCCCAGTGGCTGAGCTGCTGCTGGGAAAAACAGCCGACGACCGGCCCCAGGCTCTCAGCGCCTGGTCCCCCGGCCTCTAGAGGCCCTGGGGGGACGACGGGCTGCATCGAAAGCCTGAGGTTGTCTAGAGGGCAGTCGTTCAGGGGCTCGAAAGCCCTGAGCCCCTCGTTGAACAGGCTGTTGAGCCGGTCGCTGAGACCTAAGGTGGCCACTGGGGAAAGTCTGTGGCTGAGAGCGTCGCTGGGGGGCAGCTGAAGAACCCCCCGGCCTGCCGGGAGGAGGCATACTCCTGTGAAGCCCAGAGAGCTGCTGTCGAGTCTGTCTGGCCTGGACTGTGCGCTCAAGCGCCTCTATAGCAGCCGACCCGAAAATCTCACCGGGTTCCACTGGGACACTGCGGAGGGTTCTCCGGCACGTCTCAGTGAGAGGCGACTGTGCCAGCCACACCTGGCGGCGAGCCTGGACGAGAGTGGACATCAAGCGCCCCAGTTCTCTGGACATCAGAGCAAAAGCCTGCAGAGACGCGTCACTGAAACTGTGGACAGACGCGTCCAGCGTAGCATCCTGCAGGGATGCAGAAAGAGCCAGCATCAGATGCGACAGGGAATTGCCGATGCGTCCCATACGTGCCGCTGCGTCATAAGCTTTAGAGAGCAGATCATCTGTAACCCGACACTGGGGGCGAGGACACCTGGCATCTGGCCTCAGAGCCTCATCAGGCGAAACGATGAGAGCCGCTATAGTCGGTTCAACCGCTGGCATGCGGGCCAAGCCAAACTTGGCTGCGTCCTGCATGGCAGCCAGGGTCCGGCCATCAGATGTTGCATGAGAGAGGACTCTAGTATCCCTCCAGCATGCGTGCAGCTCCCTCAGGTATTCGTCTGACGGAGGCACAGTAAAGGTGGCAGGGACTGGGCCCCGCCTGAAAAAAGCACTGGCAGGAGCCGGCTGAGCTTGTGGAACATCCAGCTGCAGGCGGGCCAGGGCCATACGAATGATGGCACCCATAGAGCTATCCTCAGACCCAGCAGCACAACTGTGGGTTGAGGAGCGGGAGCTCTCCCCAGAGCCATGCTTGGAGGTAATGTCCTGGGGAACCACGTCCGCCCCACAGTCAGCGAACTCAGTGGCTGATGCCGCCACGGAGAGCACATCATCCTCTGGATCGAACACGGCCGCAGGAGGAGCAGGAGCACCAACCTCCCCTGCACCAGTCCCAGACTGGATGGCTAGGAAGAGGGACTTCACCTGGTTCAACTCCTCAGTCAGCTGGTCCACCTTGGAGGCCAGTTTAGACTCCTTGGCCCCCCTCCCGGAGGAGGCACCCACGGTCTCAGCCCGCCGTCTAGGTCGCCTAGGCTGAGTTGGCATTCGCTGGGCTGGAGTCAACTGGTCCGGCCCCGGAACATGGCCCAGCAGGTGTTCAGCCTCAGCCAGTCTGGCAACCCGTACTGCCCGGGGCATGAAGCTACAGTTCATGCATGGATCCTCCGAAAGCCCCTCCCTCAGGTGTTCAAGGCCAAGGCACGAAGGACACATATCATGACCATCTTCAGGCTGCAGAGGAGCCAGACAGGCCGAGCAAGAGTGGTCACCAAACATGGTGACAACAACTGAGAAAACAACAGATGCTGGGAGAGGGAGCGAACGCACTGCCTTCACCAACAGGTGTTGCAACAAGGGCAACAGCACACGCCTATGCTGGGAGCGGGAGCGAGAGCACTACCTTCACCAGCAAGTCAGCTTGCTGTGCAAAAAAACAAAACAACCCAAGTAGGCCGAGCGAAAAACGCTGGTAAAACTACTTTTCCAAGGTAATAATATACACCTAAAGTGGGAGCGGGAGCGCACACACTGCCTTCACCACTACAGGGAACAACAACGAAAAACGGGCTACAACTTAGCGGATAACGGCGGTACAAATGTCGGGAGAGGGAGCGAGTACGCTGGCTTCACCAACAAATCAAACTACAACGAAAAACGGGTACAACCAACAGTGTACCGATACACAGCCAACAGGTCAAGCGGGCAACGCGACCGCTAATGCCCGAAAATAATAACACGAGCGTCGGGAGAGGGAGCGAGTATCACGCCGTCACCAACCTTATAACAAACGACTAAAACAAATACTCAAAGGGTGTCCGCGGTAAACCGCAACAAACCTCCCGTCTCAGCTCGTCGCAGCCTTTGGAGGGCGCAGCTCGCAGCTCCGACAACGTTGTCGCAAGGCTACCGGCGACGAAGCATCAGTGAAGTACACGCTTAGTTCAGCTAGAACTTACTGACATACGTCTACCTGCAAAAGCGAGAAGATGAAAAGGAACAGATCCTCTGATGTCACCGGAAGATATAGGTTAGCCGGTGTCATCGGGGGTCACAGGTGACTCTGTTGGTATAAACACTCGACCTGCGCATGCGCGAGATGGAGACATTCAGTGCTGAAGCACCGCCTCTGGCGGTCAGTAAGGATGAAATAGAACACTAAAATACACGTCAAATAAATCAGTGTTAAAGTTTTATTTTAGTTATTTGACGCTATAGAAACAGGATGTGACGTAATGATGACCACCAGTTGCCATGCCAACCGCTCTGTGAAGTGGTCCCGTAAAATAAAGAACCAGAGTATAATCCAGCATTTCTTGTAAACTCACAAGATGGCGCCGCCCGTATCCCCGGGAAGATAGAGTCAGTTTGACCAATGAGAGGAAGAGGAGACGTGGTGTCCATATTTATATACAGACTATGCTTCATACGGCAGCTTCTCAGAGTTTGGAAACTGAAAAGTGAGAAGTTTGTTCAGATTTAAAAGAACCAACAGAGAAATGTATTTATACCGCCCCCCCCCCCCCCCCCCCCAGCTCCCAGCTCTGGGTCTGGGTCTGGCGTGGAGTTATTATGTGTGGTGACAGTGTGACAGAGAATAATGGAGACACGTGGCCTGGCTCACCTCTGTGTCTGTTAAATTAATGAGTAACAGCTTCACTCTAAACTCCTGCAGCTCGCTCCCTCTCACGTTACCGTCCAGACAAATTAGCAGCAGATTAACAGCGAGCAGAGCAGCGGTCGCTTGCTCCGTCCGTCGGCTTCAGCAGCCGGAGACGCAAAGGAAGCTTCAGACAGACTTAGTCTCAGAAATAAAACTCCCAGACAGAATAGAAATTAAAATGAAGTTAGTAAAATGATTCCAGTGTTGACCCTGAGACCAGCGCAGACCAACTCAAATGTTTTTCCTCTTTCCACCTGAAGAGCTGCAGGAAGACTTTAGAAATCAGTTTTATCGACCTCCACTAACTCTCTGCTGCTGCTGCTGGAGAAGCTGTCGGACCAGAACCTCCATAAATTACATTTCTACAAACGTTTTCCTCCATTTCTGTCCTCGGTGATTCTGGATATGACTCCTCAGAGATAATGGAAACTGGAAAAGTGTCATTTTCAAATGTAATTAAGCTGAAGAAGGTTCCAGATCTGAGAGAAAGATTCCTGAAGCTCAGAGCAACAAACAAACCTGAAGCTACATTTATTTAGTTTAATGGTTAAATGAATGTGGCTGAGGGAATAATAAGAATAAGAATAATAATAATACACAGAATATATAAATACAATTATAATACCATCATATATATAATTTTTATTTTGTTTAAAAATAAATAAATAAATACCTACTACTACTATAAATGTATTCTAATTCAGTAAACCTGTAAACGAATATAAAATAAAGTAAATAACATTTATATTATTTTCAAATTATTTAAAGAGAAATAAATAAAGAAACGTTTTATTATTGAGGAGGACACACAGACAGACAGACGTACCTGGGGCTCCAGGACCAGACTACCTGTCCAACAGGACCCAGGGACAGATGATAGCTTTGACTCAGGTGTGTTTGTGTGATGAAGAGGAAACAGGAAGTGATGATGAAGAGGAGGCTGATCATGTGACTGAGAGCAGGTGGTGGTGTTCAGCGCTGGCAGGTCGACTCGTGTTAATCCCGACTGCTGCTGGTCCAGCTACACTCCCGGTGCGCCGGCCGCCGCCTTGTTCCCTTCATGCACAGTAGGCCGCCACTTAATTAACGTGCACGGGTGTGTGTGTGTGTGTGTGTGTGTGTGTGTGTGTGTGTGTGTGTGTGTGTGTGTGTGTGTGTGTGTGTGTGGGTGTGGGTGTGGGTGTGTGTGGGTGTGTGTGTGTGTCTTCTGGTGTTCAGTCGTTCCCTGTGAGAGTATTCAGGAGCTGTTCAGTTCACCACTGGGGCGTCAGGGCCCCTACCTAATTACACTGTGTGTGTATATGGGTGTGTGTGTGTCTGTGTGTGTGTGTGTGTGTCTGTCTGTGCACACACTCAAGAACATACTGTATCTGGTGTGTGTGTGTGTGTACGTGTGTGTGTGTGTCTATGGTACAGTAGGCTGGTTCCTAATTACTGTCTGCTCCTTGTATTCCCTCAGTGCCAATACCTTCCTGCCTCACTGAACCCTCGCTGTGTGTGTGTGTGTGTGTGTGTACGTGTGTGTGTGTACATGTGTACATGTGGGGGTGTGTACGGGTGTGTGTGTGTGTGTGTGTGAGGACGTGTGTGAGAGACAGAGTGAGAGAGAATCCAATCATGTACTCTAACAATTTCAGACGGAAGAGAACCTTCAACTCTCATGAGGTTACGGACTGACAGCACACACACACATAACAACACACACACATAACAACACACACACACACACATAAACACACACACACACACACACACACACACACACACACACACACACACACACACACACATTAATGCACACACAAACACAGTGTCTTCCCTTCTTCAGTGTCGCACACTTTGACAAAGTTTTAAAAATATTCTTCTTTGACTTTGCTCCACTGATTCAGATCAAATTTTTCAACAAAGGAATATAATAATAATAATAATAAAAAAGAAGAAGAAGAAGAATCAAATTAAATTATTTATTTTTTTTAGTGGAGGAAAGTTTCCCCATAAATATCTACATTACAGTTTATTCTCTATTAATATTGTTTGTATCTATTTTTTAATGTTTATTGAACTAAACACAACAACAAGCTCCCTGTTTGTGTGAACATACGAGGCAATAAAGAGAATTCTGATTCTGATTTTTAAATTCTCCGTTGGGAACTTCACTTCAGCTGTCATTGGTCATAATGTTATGGCTGATCCGTCAGTATCTACTTTTAGTTTAACATTAAAATAAAATCAGTACCTGATGTTTTTGTCCAAACAGAAGTAAATAGGATAACAACATTAAAGCTGCTGATCTAAACCCTCATGATCGTCCCGTCACTGGTGGAGTTCCTCAGGGTTCTGTTCTTGGTCCTCTATAGTTTCTTTAAATCGGTTTTTCCTGCTTGTTTTCAGTGGAACCAGATGAACTGATTCTGCTCCAGAAAAGATCTGCTGGGCCAATCAGACTGTTTGGGGGCGGGGCTTAATGTGGTGATGGACAGAGTTGCTTCAACAGAGTTTAACAGTGAATGAGTTTGTCATCGTGTCTTTCTTCCGTCCATCCCTTCATCCATCTCCCTGCCCTCCTCCTCCTCCTCCTCCTCCTCATTTTTCTTCCTCGTCTCTTTCTCTTCGTCCTCCGATGTCCTTGAGTCCAACTCACACCAGCTGGCGTTCAGCCGAGTTGAGAGGTAGAGAAAGAGAAAACAAACGAGGAAATAGTTGAATGAGTGTTTGTGTGACTGATGCTCATTTGTCTGATGGAGTCTGTTTTCTGTGGAGGTGAAGGAGTTAAATATTACTAAACATCTATCTGATCATTTCATCAGCAAACACAAACACAACCTGCTCTGATTTACAGTCTGATGGTCGAGTGACGACTGGACTGCTACAGGACTGTAATTCAACACCAGGGGAGAATGAAGAGTTTATTTCTTCAGTCCAACGTTAGACTCCAGATGATGATGATGATGATGATGATGATGATGATGGGTCAGAGTTTTTAAGGAGGTGTCTTTGTGTGTTAGTGATAATTATTTAGTGAATCCTGAATATGAGCTCATGCATCAGGCTGCAGGAGCTTCCTCTGTGGAACATGTGACCTGTAGAAGCATTAAAGAGGTTTAGTGGAGCAGCTCTGTCAGAGTTAATCAGCCCAAACATCTCATTTCAGGAGGAGGAGGAGGAAGAGGAGGAGGAAGAAGATGTCCTCTCATTGATGTGATGAGCTGTAAACTTTATGTGTAGTGGAGAGAAATGTCTCAGATTCAGTCTGCTGCTCTTAACGTCCCGCCAGAGACTTTATGAACGGACACGAGGACAGGGTTGGTGTTTAGAGAGGAAGGAAGGAAGGAAGGAAGGAAGGAAGGAAGGAAGGATCAGAACCGTGAACAGCTGATCCAGATTTTTAACGTCTCTCAATCATTTCCTGAGTTGATTCTAGTTCAGATTAGTTTCTAGTTTAGTTTGGTTCAGTGTTCACACCTGGACCTGTTTAACCTGGACTCTAGAGACCAGACTAGTGTTCACACCTGGACCTGTTTAACCTGGACTCTAGAGACCAGACCAGTGTTCACACCTGGACCTGTTTAACCTGGACTCTAGAGACCAGATCAGTGTTCACACCTGGACCTGTTTAACCTGGACTCTAGAGACCAGATCAGTGTTCACACCTGGACCTGTTTAACCTGGACTCTAGAGACCAGACCAGTGTTTTATTTTACTAACGTCTCCAGAGTCGTGTCCTAACATCGTCTGTCCATGTCTCTTCTTTCCTTCCTTCTCTCTTCTCCTCCCTCAGGTCTTTTGTTAGGTCTTGATTAATTGGCTCTGACAGTCTGCCAACATGGCCGCCCTCCATCCCTCCCCCTCCCTCCCCCTCCCTCTCTCTCTACCCCCCCCACCTCTCTTACACCTACCTCTAATTGAATTGGCAATTTGTGTAACAGTACAGATTCCCGCTCTTCAACTTCTTTCCTCCTCCATCACACTGCTACCCTCGCTCGTCCCACTACAGTCTCTCTCTGTCTCTCTCTCTCTCTCTGTTTCACACACACACACACAAACACACACCCTATAACACACACACACACTATAACACACACACACTGTGTGAATCCCTGGTTTGTTGCCAATCTCATATTAAACAAGAAAATAAATTAACAACAGCTGTAATGTTTGACTTTGAGAGACCAAAGTTAAATTGACTTTCCTACACCATGGACACACACACACTAGAACACTCACACACACACACACACACATACACACACACACTAGAACACACACTATAACACACACACTAGAACACACACACACACACACATTAATAATTACCAGGGGTTTTGGTGAGTTCATATTTGATAAAGTTTCAGAATTCATTCATTCATTCATTTATTTATTTATTTATTTCCTGTTTCCTTCCTTCCTCCAGTAACTTCCTCCTCCTCTTCATCATCTCTGCTCCCTCACCTCCTCTTGACCTCATCTTCCTCTTTCTGCATTTACACTCTTCTCCTCCTCCTCTCCTCTTCTTCCACTTCCTCTTCTTCTTCCTCCAGTCCTTTTTCTCCTCCTCATCTTCTTCCACCTCCTCCTCCATTTCTTCTTTCTCTTATTCCTCCTTCTCTTCCTGTTCTTCCTGTTCCAGTTTCTCCTCCTCCTCCTCCTCCTCCTCCTCTTCCTCCTCTTCCTCCTCTTTTGTCTTTTCCCTCCTTCTCTCCCCTCATTCACAAGGGCTTTTCATTACATCATTAATTGAGTTTAATTCAGCCCCCCCCCCCCCCAGTGTTGGAGGGTTCTTGTTGCTGTGGTTTAAATTCGTTGTAATGAGGTCTGCAGGGAGACGCAGAGTAGAGACGAGGAGATCACCTCAGGGCACAAACACCTCCTTTTATTGAGCTTTAATGTCCCTCAGTCTGCCTGTCTCACTGTCTCTCTGTCTCTCTGTCCATGTTTGTCTCTTGATGTCGTCATTTATTAATATCTTAGCTGTGTTCTCGTTGTATTAACACATTACGTAGAGAGGACTGTCCATGAACCAGAGGGTTAGTGGTTCCATCCCCAGAATATACCACATGCTGAAAAATTCATTTTAACGTCAAGACGAGTTTTATAAATAGTTTTCATTAAGTGTCAGGCCTGGTGTCCTGTGTCCTGTGTCCTGTGTCCTGTGTCCTGTTGTCGTTGTCTCTTCGTACATTAGTCGTGACGTTCTTCCTGTTCAGTTTTTAAAATTCAGATTCTCTCCGTCTCTCTCTGTCCGTCCTGATTTCTGCTTTTTGTCTTCCTGTTTGTCTTCTTTAGGGACGGATGTAGAGAGACAGAGAGAGAGACAGTTTAACCTCAGGGCAGGTTTTTCACATCACCATCTCTCTCTCTCTCTCTGGCTGTTGTACTTTCAGTTTTTCCTCTTTAGAGAGAGTTTTGCCCTCAGGGTGAAATTTTAGAAAGCTATAAACCCTCTCTCCCTCTCTCTCTCTCTCTCTCTCTCTCTCTCTTTATCTCCTCCTCCTCTCCAGAGATGAACCGTGATGGATAGAAAGATGAAAATAATAAAAAAAAAGGTTGGAGAGAGACAAAAGAGACAGCTGCTCTTCATCGTTCAGAGTCTTCCTCATCCGCTGTGACGTCGTCTCTCTCTGAAAGTTATTTGTTTTTACAGACGTTTGGAAAAAACAAAAACAGGCGTTATTATCTGTTAAAGGACTAAACCAGAGGCCGGGGTCAGGAGGTCGACCCTTAGTTCTGGTAAACATGTAAATATATAAACAGTGTCTAGAGCATAGACTGTATATAAACATGGACACCACGTCTCCTCTTCCTCTCATTGGTCAAACTGACTCTATGTTACCGGGGATACGGGCGGCGCCATCTTGTGAGTTTGGATCCAGAGTCTGATCAGTACGGTCTGAGGGCGGAGCCACGTGGAGCCGTGATATTGATGCCCCGCCCACACTTCCTCCAGACTCACTCATGTTTTAGTTTAATTAATACTACGCTCTGCTCTACCTCCACCTGGTACAAGGAGATGATGGATTATACTAACATATTAAAAAATAATTACTCTCACGGTCCCATGGGAACGGTGTACGGAGCGGTTGTCATGGCAACTGGTGGTCGCCATTATGTCACATCCTGTTTCTATAGCATCAAATAACTAAAACAAACTTATTCAACATTCATCAACATTATATTAACTACCTAAACTGACAGAAACCATCCTTGATAAAAATTATTTGACGTGTATTTTAGTGTTTTAGTTTGACCCAAGTCCCGCCCACTAACATGAAGGGGGTGGAGCTTATGACCTATACTGCAGCCAGCCACCAGGGGGAGCTCTACTTGATTTGGCTTCACTTTACAGGAGCTGTTCCTCCGTCCATCTTTATACTGTCTACGGTACCACTTTGAATTTTTGACATTTCTGCGTAAAAAGAAATGGTTGTGTTTGTTCGGATTCTCTTTGTCTAATTTTAGAGCTTGTGTGAAAATCTGCTGATGGTTTGAGTCATTTCTAAGATTCAAAGTGTTTATTGTCATGTTTCCCTGAACCTCTGCCGTCCACAATGAACGCCAAACAATATAAACTGTAAAATAAATTAATAATATCAGAGGAAACCAAATTTAAAAAGCAGCAAATATAACAGAAATAGAAACTACACCTCATGTAAAGTGTAGTAACACATCGCTGTACATATATGGGTATGTATATACTATATATGCAGTTTCTTTACAATGTGATTTCACTGAATGAATCTTGTTAGCATCGTTAGCTCCCGTGCTAGCTCCTGCTAACGATGCTAACCTGTCGCCTGACTAACCCAGACTGTTCCGAGCTGACCTCACTGGTTCCTCTTGTCTTGTGCCATGTGTGTTTGTCACGCTAGGCTGTACATATACGTGAGTGTGTGTGTGTGTGTGTGTGTGTGTGTGTGTGTGTGTGTGTGTGTGTGTGTGTGTGTGTGTGTGCATATTTGTGTGTGAGTGTAGCTTTGCTCGTATCAATGTGTCCGAGTCTCACCGGTCTTTTTCTGTCCTGTCCTGTGCTTTCTCTCTCCCTGTGTGTGTTTGTGTGTGTGTGTGTGTGTAGCTATCGGTAACCAGAGGAGGAGGAGTCCCAGCGTCGTCGCCTCCGACATCTTCGAACCTCACATGGGCAGCCACATTTTACAGGTAGGAGCTTACTCACCTGTGGAGACGCTGTTAGAGCTCAGGTCCATGGTCTGTGGGCGTTCTGGTTCACGTGATGATGATGATGAGGATGATGAGGAGGATGAGGAGGAGGTGTGAACAGCTGACTTTCATTTTTAACAATTTGCAGGTTTGAAATCTTTTGTTTTGACAAATAAAAACGACGCAAAAAGATTCAAGAACAAGAACGACATGAAATTATGAAGAGTATCTTCAGTCTGTCAGAATATTTAAAGTATTAGGAACATTATAGATTTAAACTAAAAACATGATGATAAATAATGATGAAGGAGATAAAAACTGTTTAATTTAAACAGAAAATTCTGTTAAACTGTAAAGATCGTATCATCTCTTACTCCTGTCATTTTACAAAACAATATTATCATAGGTATTCATTTATAATTCTAGTCTGGGTAGTTTCTGGTGTTTCAAGTTTGGTTTTAGACTCTAAAATAAAAAATAAACCAGTAAATAAGAGTTTTTATTTTTAAAAAAGCCAAAAGAGACATTTGTTTGTTTCTGGTTTATAAATGAACCACTGGCTTCTCTTTTACTTTATCAAAGAACCAAAAAGACGTTAGCTTTTGGTTCTAGACTCTAAAATAAAGAAGCTAAACTAATAAATGTCCCTTTGGTTCAACGATATATGAAACCAGGAACCAGGAAGAGAAGTAAAGGAGAAACCAGAGCTCATTAGATTCATAGAAGAAGTTTCTATCAGTGATTTCAAGTATTTTCTGTTTGACTCTGGAACAATATTCAGATGTAACTTTAGACTTTCTGATTCTTCAGATTCCTGCTTTTTAGAGACGAGAGAAACGACCACAACAAATAAATTCTAGATTTATGTAGAAAAACACGTTGACTGTTACTGAACTAGAAGGAGTGACAGGGAAGACGGAGGTGATGCTGTCGGGAAAGAGCTGGACCTGAGATGTCCCAGTACAGACACCGTACTGATTCTGGTTGGTGTGGCGCCGCCTGCAGGACTTAGACTAGACTTAGACTAGACTTAGACTTAGACTAGACTTAGACTTAGACTTAGACTAGATTTAGACTAGACTTAGACTAGACTAGACTTAGACTAGACTTAGACTTAGACTTAGACTTTATTCATCCACAGTGGAAATGGTTTGGTCACAGCAGCTCAGTTGCACATAAAAAACACATAAGAACCACAAGTAAAAGGAAAAATAGGTGAATATAATGAAAATATAAAATAATAAAATAGTAATAAATAAATAAATAACAATAAAATAAAATAATAAAATAGTAAATACTAAATAAAAATAAAAATAAAAATAAAAATAAAAATAAAATAACTAAGAATAAACTATAAGTTAAAATAAAATAAAATAAAGGACAGTACTTTGTATTTGTGGCTCCTCTGTACTAATCTGATGTGAGCAGAGTAAACATCCTTTCTCTTTTATTCCTCAGACACAGTTTTATTATCTGAATCATTTCCTCTGATTCTCTCTGAGCTCATTTCATAACGTACCTTTACATTATTAGCGCAGGGATTTCCTCATAATTCAGATTTCTCACCACAGACGACTCCAGTTATTCCTCAACATCCAGCTGCTGAATTATTAAATGGAATTATGAACGTGTGATAATGACTGGGTTATCGCTGCTCGCTCCCTCGGGTTTATGTGTGAGGAAAATGTGTGTGAGTGTCTGGTAGCTTTAATCCCTAGCATGCTCCACTCCTTATCTGTTTAACATACAGCCCAAAGGCTGAGCTTTTAACATCCAACCAGGCTGACGTGATATCACAGCTGATACAGGCTGCTAATCTCTGTGTGTGTGTTTGTGTGTGTGTGTGTGTGTGTGTGCACTGCGCTGGTTTCAGTTACACCTGATTATTATTATTATTCTAATCTAGCCGACACCACCGAGCCTTCGCTGGGAAATAATCCACACTTTTCTAATCTCCTTGTACTTTTTTATTTTTTCATCCTTTTATCGTATTCAATCAATCAATCAATCAATCAATATTTATTTGTATAGCACCTTCCAGCACCCAATGGTGCACAAGGTGCTTTCCAGGGTAAAAACAAGAGCAAAAGCAATATTACTAAAACATAATTAAGACACAGCTGCAGCGCACAAAGGTGCACAAAGTGCATTCAAGCGTAAAAACAAGAATAAAAGCAATACTACTAAAACAGAATTAGAACGCGACTATAACATAAAGGGGGCAACAGTCCCAGTTAGTGGCTATGTGTGAAATGCCAGCCTGAATAAATGCGTTTTTAACTCTGACCTAAAAGTTGTGAGCTTGTTGGCGGATTGAATGTGAGCTGGGAGAGCGTTCCACAGTTTGGGGCCTAGGACGGCAAAAGACCGCCCCCCTAAAGCCTTGTAGTTGGACCTAGGAATGATCAAGGTGGTGTGATCTGCGGAGCGCAAATTCCTTACTGGGTTGTAGAGGGTTACCAGTTCAGTAAGGTAGGCTGGGGCCAAGCCATGAATGGCTTTAAACACAATTAAAAGGACTTTGAAGTCCACCCTGTACCGCACCGGGAGCCAGTGAAGGGAACAGAGGACTGGTGTGATGTGTAAGTGTTTGGAGGTGCCTGAGAGAACGCGTGCTGCTGCATTCTGTACAAGTTGGAGCTTTTGGAGGAGAGAATGGTTAAGCCCAGCATAAAGGGCATTGCAGTAGTCGATCCGCGAGCTGATGAAGGCGTGAATAGCCTTTTCAAGGTCAGGTCGGGACAGGAATGGTTTGACCTTTGCAAGGAGTCTTAGATGGAAAAAACTCGCCTTTACCACTGCATTAATCTGTTTGTCATATTTTAGGCCATTGTCAAGTATAACGCCCAGGTTTCTGACCGAGGGAGCGAATTGGGGTGTTACAGGATCGAAACAGGGTGAATGTTGTGTTGAGTCGGGGCTGAAAAGAATGTACTCAGTTTTCCCTTCATTTAAATGAAGGAAGTTCCGGGCGAGCCAATCTTTGATATCCTGAAGACAGTTATGAAGAGGTTCCAGTGCAGAACGGTCACTCAGGATCACTGGAAGGTAGATCTGGAGGTCGTCGGCGTAGAAATGGAACTGGATGTTGTGACTGGTGATGAGTTGTCCAAGTGGCAGCATGTACAGTGCAAACAGAATAGGCCCCAGAATGGAACCTTGGGGCACTCCAGTTGACAGAGGGGTAGATGACGATGACAAGTCATTTAGCATTACTGAGAAAGTCCTGTTTGTGAGATATGATGAGAACCAATTTAGCACCGCCCCCTGGAGGCCGACAGTGTGTTGAAGCCGGGAGATGAGAATGGCATAATCCACTGTGTCAAATGCAGCAGTCAGGTCCAGTAACACCAGGACCACTGAGCTTTTTTTGTCCATAGCCACAAGAATGTCATTGTGGACCCTCAACAGTGCAGACTCGGTGCTGTGTCTGGACCTAAAACCTGACTGAAATTTCTCAGCAATGGCGTGCAGTTGGAGGTGGGCCTGAAGCTGGGAAAAAACAAGTTTCTCCATCAGCTTAGATAGAAAAGGGAGGTGAGATATTGGGCGGAAGTTGGACAGGATGGATGGATCAAGGTTAGGCTTCTTAAGCAGTGGTCGTACAATGGCATGTTTGAGGGCAGCAGGCACAACACCCAAACTCAGACAGCTGTTTATGAAGTGGATGAGGCAGGGGCCTAAAGTGTCAATAGCCTCCTTCATAATTCTGGCAGGGATAGTGTCGAGAGGGCAGGTGGTGACGTTCATCTCCTGGACCGCTTTCTTAAGGTCCTCAAGAGCAACAGGTGCAAAAACTCTCCAAGACACACTGCAAAGCTGAGAGTGAAAAACATCAGGGGGTATGTGTGATGGATTTTCTGACTGAGGAAACCTTGTCCATAAAATATTGTTTAAATGTATTGCAAGTATGTACAGATACATCATGCAAAACAGTAGATACAGGATTTATGACAGAGTTGATAGTACTAAAGAGGATTCCAGGGCGGTGGCTATTGCTGTTGATGAGATTTGACAAGTATGTTGCTTTAGCATCCTTCACTGCTCTCTGATAGGAGGCTTGACTATTTCTAAAAATCTCTAGTGACACCTGCAGCCTATCCCTCTTCCATTTACGCTCAGCCCGCCTACACTGACGCCTCAGAGTTTGCGTAGTGTCATTGAGCCAGGGGGCACAGGCACTTTTATTTGCACTCGACACGCTTTGTATTCAAGCGTCTTCCTGACAGAGAAGTCTCCCCAGATATGAACAAACTCATCACAAACTGACACCGACAGATCAGCTGCATGCTTCCTGATGCTTTTAGGTGATGGAGGAGGAGAAGGTGGAGGTGGTAGGAGGAGATCATGGGTTAGTAGTGAACAAAACAAGAAAAATGAAAAAGTTGTTTCTACAAAAATACAAGAGACGTGAAGGAGTGGGCGGTACCAAGCTGGACTGATCTGGACCAATGGGAGCCACTGATCCAGTTGATTGACACGTGACTCAAACACAGAGTCCCCCCCCCCCCCCCCACCAAACGTTTCCCTGAAGGAAACACCGTCCACCACTTTGGTTCCTACCCACAGATCCACCATAAGATAGCGGCTTGGAGGAAGAAGAAGAAGAAGAAGAAGAAGAAGAAGCTAGACATGTGTATATGAGGGTTACCGTAGCAACCAGAGCCTGGGACGTCCACTGGAGACCCGCTGTCCTCTACAGAGACATGGAGAACCAGAGGATCATTTTAGATGTTCTCCAGGTTACAGGTTGTGAATATGATCAGAATTTACAACAACGTACATCTCAGATTAGATTAGTTACAGGGATTAACCAGGGTCTGATTAAAGTTTCTTGTCCATGGTGTTTGTTGGCCCGTCCATCCAGCCCGACCTCCTCCCTACATGCTCTTTATAACTCCATCAGCTGACTCCTGGTGCAGACCCTCTACTAGCAGCTAGAGGGCGCTGTTCTGAAGCTCAAACCACTCCTCATGTATTATCGCTGCGTTTGTTGATTATCTTCCTGAGTTTAATCCTGCAGACAACTGTAGAACAGAGCAAGTGTGTCGCCGTGACAACCAGCTCTCCTCCTCCTCCTCCTCCTCCTCCTCCTCCTCCTCTTCCGCTGCGATGCGCATTGTGCTGTCATGTGTGAGCGTTAACACGAGGACGGGCATCACCACCGCCGCCGCCGCCGCCGTGTCGAGTGTTAACACTGTTGTTTCAGGCCCTAGACATCCCATAATACCTTGTTCTAATCCCCCGAGGGGTCGCTATGACGACTGTACAAAGCAGATTGGAGGTGACACAAACAATGAGGAGCTCCCCTCACCTGGAAGAGGAGAAAGGTGTGAGAGAAGATTTGATTCTGGTTTGAAAAAAAAAGGTAGAAGAAGAAAATGTATTAGTGTTTATGGAGCGAGTGGATCTGCTACGGCAGCAGGGAGGAGGACAGAGACTGTGGGACGGTCATGGCCTCGATCAGAGTCATCAAGAAACAGGCTGCGTTTTAAATATTATATAAAGTAAAAAATATACATCAGGAAAAAGTGTAGGTGTCAGGTCTAACACTGAACCAGAACGGGACAAAAGAGGAATACTCAGCAGAGATCTACGGTAAAAACTAGATAATAAATAAAAGAGTATGAACTGGAGCATCATCTGTCCTCAACAACTCACCCATGTGAAAAATAATAATCATTTGTGCAACAGAAATAACAGAAATCCACTAACAGTCGGTTTGTTCTTGTTCTTCTACGACAGCACAGTAAAATAAATCAGAATGGTTCTATTATTAATAATTAGATTCTGACTTCCATCTGTTTCACTCGTTTCATCTCCTTCGTTATGATCGACTCCTGTTAAAGAATAGTTTTAATCTGAACCATCAACATCTGGAAACGTCTGGTTTTCAGTCATTTAACTCTACGACAGCACGGCTGGAGGTAAAGAGTGAAACATGACGAGAGACGAGAGGAACGCTGGAGTCAAACTAAACTCTATGAACCACAGAGATTCAGACTGAAGCTGTAAAAATACTGAGAACCCAGAGAGAGAACCCAGAGAGAGAACCTAGAGAGAGAACCCAGAGAGAGAACCCAGAGAGAACCCAGAGAGAGAACCCAGAGATCCTAACAGGGATAACCTCAGATATGTTGTTGTGTCTGATGAGTTGGAACAGATCGGCTAAGAAGTTCAGTTAAATGTTAACAACTAATCCACCGGGAAAAAGTTCTTCTTCTTCTACTAGTTCTTCGTTCTTCTTGTACTTCTTCTTGTTCTCTTTGTTTTTCTAGTTCTTCTTGTTCTTCTTCTTCTTTTAGTTCTTCTAGTTCTTCTTCTTTTTCATTCTCATTCTTCTTCTACTTTTTCTTGTTCTTCTAATTTTTCTAGTTCTTCTTCTAGTTCTTATCATTTTACTTCTCATTCTTCTTCTTCTTCTTTCCTTTGGTGTGATTGTCTTCTGCTTCCAGGAACATTGTTGTGTTTACTTTGATATAAACTTTAAAAGTTACGATTCCCTAAAACACATTTTAATATTCCTGGTTTTTGTTTCATTCTTACTTAAATAAAGATAATGAACCAATGTCAAAAGAGATTATTAATGATTTAAAATGTCACAGATGATCATAAATCCTCTCATTCTCATAGCGTAGGTGACTTTATTTGTTCAGATTGTCTCAGCCTCATGTTTTATACGCGGCTCAGTGTTTTACTGCAGGTCTGTAGTCGGCCATGTTGGCTCTGATCTACCAGGACCAACACAGTGTTTCATATGCACCTCTCTGTCATTATGAGTGTGTGTTGGTGTGTGTTGGTGTGTGTTTGTGTGTGCGCTGTCTTTTCAGCGGAGAACGAAGGCCGACGTGTTGGCGGCAAATTGGCCTCATTAATCTCCTGCTTAATTGATTGTGAGAAGTTTGAGGATGACATTTTAAGAAAGCGTGGCGGACGGGGCGCGGCGTGATTGATTTGGCTAAAACGCAGCGCTAATGAATGCCAGCCAGTCACTTAGGTGGTGGAGACCAGACACTAATTTCAGAGAGATTAGGCCAGAGAGGTTGATAACGCTTAATGAAGAGAGAGAGGGGGGGAGAGGGGGGGGGGGGAAGGGAGAGGGAGGGGGTGAGTCATTAAACAGGATGTAAAGCTCCATGTGCTCCCTCCTGTCAGACCCGGGCGGCTTCAGTGAGTGAAGATCGTATCTGTGTGAACTTTATCACTCATCAATAGAGTCGGAGCAGCGTGGACTGAAGGGACGAGACGTCATAGTTTCAGAAACAAACTGGTTTAAATCTGTGAAACTTAGAAATGATCTGACACGAGGAGGATCAGATCAGCGTCTGAGCTGAGTCGTCCTGTTAATGGGTCAAAACATGACTGTTTGTTTCTGCTTCATTTGAGGAAATTCAGGAATTAAAAACCAGCTGGGAGCGTTGTGTTGATGCATCCAGACCACTTCAGTTCTTTCATTCAGAGAGACACAGCAGTTAACATGTTATATAGTGGCAGCACAGAACTGCATGAGTAAGAAGAAATTAGAGAAGAGAGTAGAGGACATGTGCAGCCTAGGCCTATAGCAGCATCACTGAGGATGGTTCAAATGGACTGGTAATCCATAAAATAAATAAACTTAAGACAGACACAACTCAAAAATATAGGGAAACATGTAGAGCTGAACCAAAACCTGAGGAAACAAGAGGGTAGAAGAACGACAGACTCAACTCCACGAGGTTTAATATAACAGATGTTACAGCAGGATAAACCAATCATAACCAGACAGGAAGTGAAGCAGGACATGAAACTGTCCATCTCCTCATGTCTCCATGTTTGTTTTGTCTAACATTGCCTTTTTATTCTGCAGTAGTTTATATTAGTGAACTAAAGTTGGGACAAAGCAGAGAGCTTTAAAGCTGCTCTCTAACTGATAAAACCTGGACCTGGAGGTCACTGATGTGTTCAGGGTCAGATGAAGAAGATAATGAGCAGCAGGTGAGTGAATGATGTGAACTCTGAGACGTTTAAGCAAAGAGGATGAATGGATGAATGTTGAGTTGTTGCTGATGAAGGCTTGTGTGGACTTTGAAGAGCAGATTGATGTTTAAAGACAACATGTGGTGTTTGAAGATGAAGAGGAGGAGGACAGACGGACACTGATTAAACAGAGGGGGGGTGGGGGGGGGTGTTAGAGAGACAGACGGCTTCATTGAAGTCAGAAAGAGACAAAGAGGAAGAAAGACGTCTGTTGTCTCTGTGTGAGAATCAACGACCTGTCCATCTGCAGCCAAGAGACGAGACTCAGATAAATAAAACTTTCAAACTAAATTTTCCTGAACACGACGGCGTTATTAGATTATTAATCAACTCTTTTCTTGTGTCGTTTGAAGTTAATCTCAGTCGTCATGTTGTTTCTTCTGAGGTGATATCTGGTCCTTGACTGAAGCAGGAAGTAGTCTCCATGGTGACCTCTGGTCCAGTTCTCTCTGGTCCAGGAAGTAGTCTCCATGGTTCTTCTTCTTCTTCTTGTCCTCTGGTTTCTCTTTAACGTCTCTTCCTGTAGTACCAGAAACTATACAGACCTTTAGACCATAATAAATGAATATCTATGATAATATAGTTTAACATCATTTTCTTACAGATTAAATTTAAATTTAAACCATTTAAATCTCCCTAAACTAATGTTCCTGTTCCTGGATCTTTTTGCATCTTTTTCATTTGTCAGAACAAACGATTTCAAACCTGCAAATTGTAAAAATCCTCCTCCTCCTCTTCATCTTCATCTTCATCCTGCTGGAGTCACCTTCACCTGCAGCTGTTAACAAAGCTCTTCGCTCTGCGCCGTGTAAAACAGCTGTACGGTGCCCGCGCGTTGTCACGGCGATGAGGGGGAAATTAAAGATGACAGCGACGGCAAGCGGGCGCCGCTCCACTTCCTGTCAGCCCGTCAATCAAACTGTCAGCCAATGAGTGTCACAGTAGGTAAAAAATTAGACGAAGAGACGCGAGGAGACGTGAGGAGTGACAGGTCCAGATCTCCTGCCCCCAAAGGATTCTGGGAGTTTCACCGTGAAGGTTTATGAGCATGAAGAGGATCCAGACGGAGAGGGATCCTCCTCCAGCCTCAGATTAATGACTCCGTCCTAGCAGGGACTCTTCTAGACGTCATTTAATACCATCTTAATTCATCTGATCGATCTAAAGATGAGCCAGAACCACCTGCAGGCTCCTCTGATCAGAACAGAAACACAAGATTCATCTCATTATTCGTTCGACCATGTTTAGCCCAGAGTGGAATAAATGCTTCAATTTCTAAATCTAAAACACCAACGGCTCAACCTGGAACAACGTCTGAAGACTCGGTCCAAACTACATCTGAAACTTTCTGGTTAAATAATTCATCATCCTGAAGTCATAGTAATGTTGAATGTTTGCTTCACACGATGATCTGTAATCTGGTCTAATCTGAAGATGTCACCAAAACCAGCTACTAGATCACAAGCTAACGTTGGATTAACTCGTAGATGTTCAGGTAACAGATCTTATTAGTTTGGGATCATGCACTAAAAAAAACCTCCTGAGATCTGGAGACTGTCTGTTGTAATGGCTGAGCGGTGCGTTCAGGGACCTTTAGTGTTGTGTGTACCTGGTGTGACAGGTCTGTGGTGCATTCAGGTGCCTGTACACACCTTGACAGGTGTGTGGTGCGTTCAGTTACCTGCAGGTGCTGGGATGGGTGAGGGGTGTGTTCAGCAGCCTGTACCCACCTTGACCAGAGTGTGGTGTGTTCAGGGGTCTCTGTCTGCTGTGAATGTTGTACCGTGCGTTCAGGGACCTTTAGTGTTGCATTCAACAGCCTGTACCCAGAGTGTGGTGTGTTCAGGGGTCTGTGTCTGCTGTACTTGGTGTGTGGTGCATTCAGGTGCCTGTACCTACTGTGAATTTAGTGGTGTGTTCAGGTACTTACCAGGGAAACATCCTCATTTCACTCTGAGCTCAGACGTCCACGTCCAGAACCTTGAGATGAATCTGTAAGACCTGCATATTCACACACACATCACTACACACACACACACACATCACTACACACATTACTACACACACATCACTACACACACACACATCACTACACACACATACATCACTACACACACATCACTACACACACGTTACTACACACACGTTACTACACACACACACATTCTGGCCAGCCTGCATGCACAGATGACTCCAGAGGCCCGGTGTGACCCGGCGGCGGCGAGACTAAAGGTCATGGCGGTGAGCGTCGAGACCCGCATCCTGATTACCCACAACCCCCCTCTCTCTCTCTCTGACTTCCTGTGAGGTCCAGCAGGTTCATTAGCAGAGGGAATAACTGAGAGAGAGAGAGTTGAGGGTCTTATTATTTATGCAGTCGATCGTCCGAGCTTGTCTGCATCTCTAATTGTTTGATTCTGTAGGCGGGACGGGACCCTTTAAACAAACACTCTTATGCTAATGGCGGCGGGCGGCGGGCAGCGGCGGCGGCGGCGCCCTCGTGACTGCGTCTGGAGGGAGGCTGGACTGGGGCATTATGGGAGTTTTTTTTGTGGAGGGGTTGAATATGATTTGGATAATTAAAAATGACAGAGGAAATGATCCACACACACAATCACACACTCTGTCCTGACAGGTGGAGGGGGAGCAGGGGGGAGCAGGGGGGAGGAGGGGGGAGGAGGGGGGAGGAGGGGGGAGGGGGCTTAGTCCTGATTGCTGTCAATCAAACGGTCCGGGGGGAGGACGGTGGAGGCTGGCGGATGGCTGTGAACTTTGACCTCCTCACTGGCCACAGAGATAGATAGAGAGAGAGAGAGAGAGAGAGAGAGAACCTTGAGAGATGAACTGAATATCAACAGAGAGAAACAGGAAGAAAAGAAAGAAAGAGGTTAGACAGAAGACTACAGTTCTTCTTCTTCTTCTTCTTTGCCAGCAGACCTCCATTAAAACAGAAGAAGAAGAAGATGTTGTGATGCTACAGTAACTGGTCTCATCTTTGATTTTTACATAAATCATGACAAAGAGAGAGAGGACGAGAAGTTAGTCAGTGTTGGTGTAGTTAGCAGCGTTAGCAGCGTTAGCATCGTTAGCACCTGGATCTCTGTATTCAGTGTGTGATGAAGGGATGAAGGAGGGATGAAGGGATGGAGGGATGAAGGAGGGATGGAGGGATGAAGGAAGCAGAGGATGACTATTAAACCAAAGTGACAATTGAACAAATGGCAGCGATGAAAAGACGATCAGATGGTATCTGAGTCCGTCTGTGGATTTATTGACGTGTGCTCCTCCTGCAGGACGACTCGTCTCTTGTGTTTAATCTGAGTGTGTCGGTAACGCTGAGCTGAACATCACCCCTCCTCCCCCCTCCTCCCCCCTCCTCCCCCTCCATCCAAATGAATCTGCTCTGAACACAAACACACAGGAGGAGCAGAGGCAGCTGATTCTGTGGAGTCATGTCATTATGAAGTGGTGAACATGTGGATTAATGGTTTCACTGTCACAGACGCCGTCACACATCTTCTTCTTCTGCTTCTCTTTCTCTCTCCAGCTCTATTATTCTTTCATTTCCTCCTCTCTCCTCTTTCACTGCTTTTATCTGTTAAACTCAGAGACAGTCTTGTCAGTTCAATATTAATATTTCAGTTTAACTTTAAAGTTAAGCGACCGTCCTCATTGGTCCCAGAGGTTTGTGGCGTCTCCTCCATCGTCTCCCTCTAGTTTATCATGGTTTAGAAATTTATTATTAACTTTTAATGAGTTTAGGTTAAAGGTCAGATGTTTATTGTCACATGTTCATTAAAAACAGAACATCCATCGCCCACCAAGCAGCTGTTGATGGTTCTGATCCAGTGGTAGGTAGAGATCCATTAGAGACAGCAGCTGCTACAATATTCTACTGACCACATGATGGCGCTGCTGATTTACAGACACACAAACTGAGATCAGATCTCAAGTGCTGGCTGGGGACGCATGTGGAGACACATTTAGATTAAGACCAGGTGGATGGACAGGTGAGACCAGGTGAGACCAGGTGAGACCAGGTGGTGATGTGAGGTAGAGCCACAGGGACGAGGTCGGGGCAGATGGATGGGTTATGGTTTTAAACTCCACCAGATCTCTCCAGTATCAGAGATGAGAGTAGGTGTGACATTAAGTTAGAGACAAACTAGAATAACAGTGAATATATATTAATAATTACAGTTATTTAATGTCGTTATATAAAAGGCTGAATACATTAATGAATGTCATAAATAATAACTCCATAGGAGGTTTGCTTTAATAAAGAATAAAATACAGTATTACACCACCAAGCTGAGCTGTGGGACAGAGGTAGACGGAGGACAACTGTGTCCTCTGTTCTCAGTGAGAAGATCATTTTTATTTTTTATTATTATTTTTAGGACATAACCTCAGACCCCTGTGAGCGTCCCGGGCCCGATGTGAACCACATGTGTGGTGTTGACATGAACAAGTGTGCAGAGTGTTTGTGTGTTGTACAGCGCGGTGAACACGTTTATTAGAGACAGAGACAGACGGCTGGCATGTCTCCGTCACCTGGCTCTGTCACCCTCCATAATCACTACAATCCAACAGAGAAATCTGCTCTAATCAAACGGGGAACGCCTCCGTGGTTCTGGCGCCGCTTCCTCTCTCGCCTCGCTTCATCCCTGACGATGAATCATCCCTCTCTTTCTCTCTTTCTCTCTTTCTCTCTTTCTCTCTTTCTCTCCCTCTCTCCCTTCATCGTTTCGTGTCTCTCTGATTTTGTGTGTGGCTCTCAGTCAGGGAGTCGGTGGCGGCGGCAGCTGGCGAGGGCAGTCCCCAGAGGGATTGTGGGTAGGGAGGGGAAGGTTATGGCTTCACTCCCATCGCCGATCTGTTTCCTGGGAGTGTGTGGGTTTGGTTTTTATGTTGCTGGTTTGTTCTTTGTTCTTTGTGGGTTGGTCTGGTCTTAGTCTGGTCTGGTTCAGTCTGGTCTGGTTCAGTCTGGTCTCAGTCTGGTCTGGTCTGGTCTGGCTGAGTCTGGTCTGGTTCAGTCTGGTCTGGTTCAGTCTGGTCTCAGTCTGGTCTGGTCTGGTCTCAGTCTGGTCTGGTCTGGTCTGGTCTGGCTGAGTCTGATCTGGTTCAGTCTGGTCTGGCTCAGTCTGGTCTGGTTCGGTCTCAGTCTGGTCTGGTTCAGTCTGGTCTCAGTCTGGTCTGGCTCAGTCTGGTCTGGCTCAATCTGGTCTGGTCTGGTCTGGTCTGGCTGAGTCTGGTCTGGCTGAGTCTGGTCTGGTTCAGTCTGGTCTGGTTCAGTCTGGTCTGGTCTGGCTCAGTCTGGTCTGGCTCAGTCTGGTCTGGTCTGATCTGATCTGGTCTGATCTGGTCTGATCTGGTCTGGTCTGGTCTAATTTGATCTGGTCTGGTCTGATCTGGTCTGGTCTGGTCTGGTCTGATTTGATCTGGTCTGGTCTGGTCTGGTCTAATTTGATCTGGTCTGGTCTGATCTGGTCTGATTTGATCTGGTCTGGTCTGATCTGATCTGGTCTGATCTGGTCTGGTCTGGTGCTTTAATAAAGTTTTATTTCACTTTACAACCAGAACAAACTCAGATACTGTTGCACAGTGTTGCAGCAAATTAAGGAAATCTGTGAGTTTAACTCTATGCAGAGTGTTTAGAGATTTAAACTCATGAATGAACTAATTTATCCAGACAGATATGAATAATGTAATATATAAGTGTATTATTTAAGATCAGGATCATCACTAATCAGTTCATGTTCAGTTTAAATAACCAAACGCAGCGTTAGTCGTCTGTCTGCTCGCTCTAACCCTCTCCAGTGTTTGTTTTGCTCAGCCAGGAGCGCCAGGCGGGTGGAGTTTACTGCGTCTCCTGCTGCTGGACTCTGCAGCCTCACAAACGGACGCCTGCTGTAAACTGAGACTCTTTACGTTTTTACCGTGAGCGTTGTGTCAAACACAACCTCTCGTTCTGCTGCTGCTGCTGGAGGCGTTTGTTTTCCACTCCGGTGCGTGCCTCAGCACCAGATCAGCTGGTTAGAGTAAGGAGCTAGAGGAGTGGACCAGCTTTCTAGCAGCCGCCACATTAACGGAGTGTGTGCATCAAGCTGTTTGTGTTTAGGAGATCTGCACCAGAAGAAACTAAAAGAAACTGAAATCGAACAAGAGAGGAGGGTAAATCTGATTGAACGGGAGTTTTATGGTAGAAATCCAAAGGGATGAAGAGGAGGAGAAGAAGAATCATCTTAATGAGATTCTGAAAAAACCCCAAATCATTTCCAGTGTGGGAGCTCGGCCTCTGCAGAAGAATATAGAGAGAAATCATTAGCGGGGAGGAAACAGACAGAGCTGCTGTGTTCTCTGCTGGTTTATGGATTACATTATGGAGAACGTCAATACGAGTTCATCTGCTAAACTGGAAATGAGCTCTGGAGGAAATGGAGAGAGAGAGCGCTCCGAGCATGACACCGAGAATCAAGTTGTCATTGGTCGGTTTGTAGAGTTGGAATCAGTCTGAAGCTCCGTTATTAATAATCTGACAAAGCTTCTGCTAAAAGCCTGAAGATGTAAATACTCTTATTATACTGATGTTAGATGATCTGCTCAGAGGTCAGCTGCTAACGGGGAACAATGCTGGTTACCTAAGATCAGTGTTTCACTTCTTAGCTCTTTGCTGTGGCTCTTCAGTGGAGCTCCAACATAAAACCACATCATGCAACGCTGCTGATTCTAACGCTCGACTGTTTTGGACACTAAGTTTAGGGAGAATGTTTATCTGTCAGAATATTTTTTCCCCTCAGCAAACAAAGCTGAAGATCTCACTTTGACAAAGAGCCACGTTGAAGTTTTTGTGTCCTTGAGAATCTTCTACATTTCTGACTCAAAATATCAGCAAAGTCCTGGAAGTAAACGAAGAGAAGGACATGAACGCAGATATTATACTAATCAAGAACATTCATCATGTTTGAGTTGCAAAAGTATGTGACAGCAACTAAACGACGTAACTGCTGACCAGTCCTCTACAGCAGCTTGGTGGAGTTTTACTTGTTCATCTTTATTGGACGTCCCCGGGCTCTGGTTGCCACGGTAACCCTCATACAAACATGTCTAGCTCTTCTTCTTCTTCTTCTTCCTCCAAGCCTCTATCATCATGGTGGATCTGGGGGTAGGAACCAAAGTGGTGGACGATGTTTCCTTCAGGGAAACGTTTGGGGGAGAACTCTGTGTTTGAGTCACATGTCAATCAACTGGATGGGTGGCTCCCATTGGTCCAGATCAGTCCAGATCTGGTCATGACGACTCATTGAAGACGATTTGTTATCGATTTATTAATGAGACGGAGGCGGGGTCAGTCCACGGGAGCCTTGGAAAAATGGGTCATGACTGAGATGTCTGTAAACAGATATCAGCTGAAGGAAGTGTGTGTGTGTGTGTGTGTGTGTGTGTGTGTGCGTTTAGTGTGTGTGCGTTTAGTGTGTGTGTTTAGTGTGTGTGTGTAGAGTCCATTGACCTTCCTTCATCTCCCTGTGAGCAGCACAAATATTTAAAATAGATGTCATGTCCTGAACCGCCTCCAACTTAACAGCCGCCGTGGAGAGAGTGTGTGTTCAGTGTGTGTGTGTGTGTGTGTGTTCAGTGTGTTCAGTGTGTGTGTATTTAGGGTGTGTGTGTGTGTGTGTTAGACTCATTTCTTTTACCGCCTATTGCTGAAAAATCAAAGCTCTCTCTCTTTTCCCTTCCATCGCTCTCCATTCTTGTTTCTCTCTTTTCTTACAACCTCCCACTTCATTTCCTCTCTCTCTCTCTCTCTCTCTCTCTCTCCCCCCCTCTCTCTCTCTCTCTCTCTCCCCCTCTCTCTCTCCGACAGCCACTAATAATAACGCATGAAGCCAGTCAAACCAAATGAAGACAAATGCCGTCCGCTGCTTTCGAATCATAATCTCTCTCTCTCTCTCTCTTCCTCTTTCTCTCCATGCTCCCTCGCTCTCGTCCTCCAGCCTCTGTTCTCTCTATCCTCACCCCTCCTCACCCCTCCTTCTCCTCCCCCCCTCTCTCTCTTTGTTCGGCTGCAGATGTCTCTATAAACCTCATAAACTGACTCCGATCCTAAAAGAGAAACCAGTTGCATTTAGAGAAGAATAACAGAATTCACATTCTCATTAAATCTATAAATTATTCCATTTGTTTGTTTCCTCAGTGGAAATAATGTCTGGTGAATTATTCTCTTCTGTTTTCTCTTCTTTAATATTTGAATGTCTAACAACACAGAACGTCGTCTGCTTTATATTTCCTGTAGTTCCCCTTAGTTAGAGTCAGATAAAGACTCGTGGTTAAACAGAACATTATCACCAACATGTCAGTCAGAATGTTTTAGATGCAGAGAAACTTTTCAACGACGGTTCCATGGATCCGTTTCCTCCTCCACAGATTAACAAATATCACGGCTGAACGATGATGCGCTGCGGGGATAATTGATTAAACGAGCATTGTAATTACATTTTCTCTTCCTAATACTGAAGATTGTTATCAGTGTATCTTTTATCATTAAGTTAATCAGGAAGACGACGTTAAAGAGAACGAGGAAGCGAGTGATTACTCACAGAGCTGGAGACGGAAAAGGAACGGTTCTTCTGACTTTAGAGTTAATACGACTCCCCCTGGTGGTCAGGAAGACACATGACAGGAAAGGATTCATCCTGAATGTTAACCAGGAGACGTTACGTCATCGGGGGTCGATGGATGGGTCAACAAATCATTCCACCGTTCATTTCCTGTTTTGAATCAGTTCCGTTAGATGACAATGAACAATCAGAGACACTTTAAAGTAATTCAGATGACGTGTATGCTACACATTAAGCCACACCCCCAAACGATCTGATTGGCCCAGCAGAGCTTTGCTGGAGCAGAATCAGTTTCCAACGGAGAGACTCCAGGTAAACTTTACTACTTTGTAAGCAGCTAAAACAGGCTAGCATTAGCCTCAACTAACTGATGTTAGCCATTTTAATAAGACTAAACAAGGCAACATTAGTTGCCACATTAGCATAAACAAGCTAATGGTAGCCTGATAAAAACAATTAATTCAACTCCTGTCCATCACCACATTAAGCCCCGCCCCCAAAAGATCTGATTTGTCAGTTCCCAACAGAGAGACTCCAGAACGGACCAGCTACAGGCTGGGATTATAAATATCTGCAGCGTCCAGTGAGAAGTTCACCAACGGAGACAGAGAGAGAGCTGTGGTCAGTACTGGACCTCAATACTAACACACACACACCATCACACACACCATCACACACACACCAACACACACACACAGTAACACACACACACACACAGTAACACACACACACAGTAACACACACACAGTAACACACCATCACACACACACAATAACACACACATCTCTTCAGGGAATTAAAGTGATATTGAGCCCCGAGCAATAACTGGAAGAGTGGAATTATTACTCTAGGGCTGCCACTGTATGTGTGTGTGTGGATGTGTGTGTGTGTGTGTGTGTGCGTGTGAGTGTGTTGGTCAGCCGTCCACTTGTCGATTGTTACTTGTGATTAAAAATCGAGGAGCAGCTCAGAGAGAGTGTGTAGTCTCACCTCGAGTCTCTGTTTCTACAAATACATAGAAAATATAGAAATAAAACACCGTGTCCACTCAGACTCCTTCTGTAAGGAATGAAACCAGGAACCAGGAAGAGAAGTAAAAGAGAAACCAGTGGTTATTAGATTCATAGAGAAGAAGGAGAAGAAGAAGTGGAAGTCACCGTGGAGGCTACTTCCCGGACCAGAGAGACCTGGACCTGTGGTCACCACGGAGACGACTTCCCGGACCAGAGAGACCTGGACCAGTGGTCACATGGAGACTACTTCCTGGACCAGAGAGACCTGGACCAGTGGTCACCACGGAGACGACTTCCTGGACCAGAGAGACCTGGACCAGTGGTCACCGTGGAGGCTACTTCCCGGACCAGAGAGACCTGGACCAGTGGTCACCATGGAGACTACTTCCTGGACCAGAGAGACCTGGACCAGTGGTCACCATGGAGACTACTTCCTGGAGAAACAACTTGAAGACTGAGATTAACTTCAGGCGACACAATAAAAGAAAGGCTTAATATTTAATAACAGTTGTAAAATCAAACTTAATAACTTCGTCTCTGACCACAACAACTACAGCTTTTTACTTTAAACTCAGCTCATATTATTTTTATTTAAATAAATCCATTATATTCTTCTTCATCATTAACCTACCCCCCCCCCCCCCCCCCGCTGCATTCAGCTCCAGTATTGACATGTGTTGACCTTTCTCAACCTTCATCTCTCTCTCTCTCTCTCTCTCAGTCTATCCAGACCTTCCTTTTTCCTCCCTCTCTCTTCCTCCTCTTCCTCTCTCTTTCCAATATTGACATGTTGACCTTTCTCCCCTTCCTCCTCCTCCTCCTCCTCCTCCCCATCTCTCTTCGTCGTCTACCTTTACCAACCTTTTCCCTCTTTCTCGTCTCCTCCTCTCTCTCTCTCCATCTCGATATTTTGCCATCTCAAACAGCTCTCTCCTCCTCTCCCTGGAGCCTCCCTCCTCTTCCTCCTCTTCCTCCTCCTCTTCCTCCTCCTCCTGGCTATTGATTGGCTCATTTGATAGTTCTATCACCAATCAGCATGAAGTTGACCTTTTGGACTTGGCAATGATGGCGAGATGTTGTGTATGTGTGTGTGTTGTGTGTGTGTTGTGTGTGTGTTGGGGGAGTGTGTGTTGACCTTTGCAGGCAGAATGTTGTCAGGTCGACTCTCGTTGCTTCTCGTCAGAGCGTTAGTTGGACAGGAAGTGGTTCATCTCTCTAACAGGAAGTCCAGACTCTCTTTGGGTCCATGTTTCTAGCTGGTTGAGGAAGTTGAGGCTTTAGTCTTTAGTCCTGTTCACACGGGATCAGTTTTACCTGAGGACGTCCCGTGGTTCATCTATGTTTCATGTGGCATCACCAGTCCCGTTTGAGTTCTTTTTAAGAAATGTTGTGGTTGGTGCAGAACGCTGCGTCTCGTCTTTAACAAGAACATCCAGATGACTGGCTTCTCTAGGACCAGTTTTACCTCTGGTAATCTGTGACACTGTCAGAGGTCGTCTGTGATCTTCGTCCCGTGTGAATTGTCCATGTCTGTTATAAGTAAATAATGACCCACCCTGTTCCAGCTAACACAGACGTCCTGTGATAAAACTAATCCAACTAAACAAAACTAGACCGTTCAATAAGTCTTTGACTTTTATTTATTTTTCCTGATCAGTGTTTCTTCATCCTGATCTATGACCGTGATCAGGGATGAACCGTTTCCATGGAGACGTAATCAGGTGATGTGATCAGATCCAAACATCTTTAATGATGAAGAGGAGAATCACATCTACTGGAAATAGAACTGGAGGAGGAGGAGGAGGAGGAGGAGGAGGAGGAGGAGGAGGAGGAGGAGGAGGAGGAAGTATTAAACTCGTTCTAACTCTGTGTTAGAAACCAAACTCTCCTTTATTACCAGTAACGTCCATTAAAGACAAACTCATCATTGTCCTTCTCTTTCATCCATCTTCCTCTCTTCTTTCTCTTTATTCTTCTCCGTCTGGATCATTCTCTCATTCTTCTTCCTCCTCCTCCATTGTGTCTCTCGGTGGTTTTATAAATTGCTTTTCATTTCACGTTTCTCTCTTTGTTTCTCGGCGTATTCATTTATTTCAGCTCTTACTCTCCTCAGCCAAAAGTATGTGGACGCCCCCGTCCTCCAGTGTCCCTGTCCTCTTTGCTCTTCGGTCGCCGTCGTTTTAAAACAGTTTTGTGTTTGGTCATTTTTCTTTCGGCTCATTGGTAAAGGCACCAACGCTGATGAAACTGGAACTGATTCCCTTCCACATTGGTGAGTTAAAATTTAAACGTGAAACAAAACGTTCAGGAAACTTCAGGCTTCACATATGCACCCAATGCCCTCTAGTGGTCACAGTAAGTATGACAACAAGGAACAAAGGGCAGAGATTTTCTTATAAAATCAGTTTAGTTAAATGTTTTTCTTTGAGTAAAATGATAATTCCTGCCGTTGTGTTTGTGTTTAGTTGATTACGTTCCAAAAAATAGGGAGAACCACTGGTCCAACCATTCACCATCCCCTTCCCAAAATGGCGTCCAGCGTTTATGGACCGTTGAGCTTCGCACACAGCTGCTGTTGTTTCATGTACGAGATCCAACGCCCTCTAGTGGCTGCAGTGATTATGACAACAAGGAAGGAAGTGCAGTGATTCTCTAATAAAATCATTTTAGTAAAGTGATAATTCCTCTCGTTATGTTTGTAAAACCACTTTAGTGTTGAAGAACTGGTCAAACAATTCACCGTCCCCTCCCTCTCTGACTGGTCCCAAAATGGCGTCCAGCATTTATGGGCCGCAGTAATTATGACATCAAAGCAGGAAGTGCAGTGATTCTCTAATAAAACAGGTTTAGCTCAATATTTTTCTTTCTGTAAAATGATGCTAGATGGTAAAATAATTCTTCTCATTTCGTCTCCTGAGTCCCGTCTCCTTTTTTTTCTTCTTCTCCCTTTCTCTATTTAATCACCGCCCCCTCCCTCTCTGACGTCCCCTTTGTTTCTTGATTTCTTGATTTGTCGTTTTCCTATATCTCACCCTCTTCCCGCCATTTTTTTTCTGGCCTTTCCTCCAATTCATTCTCTCTCTCTCTCTCTCACACACAAACACACTCACACCGTCTGTTTTTCCATTTGTCATTAAGAGGCAGAAAGCTGGACAGTAACATTTAAACCGCCCGTTCTGAATGGTTAAAAGATGGCCTCATCTGTTGTGTGTCGGTGTGTGTGTGTGTTGGTGTGTGTGTGTGGGGGCGATCGATACAGTAATCTGCAGGAGGTGGGAAGCAGAGAGAGCGAGCCATTCAGCAGTGCTCACTAATCAATTGCAATTCTTTCTTTTACCGTCTGAACGCCCAGATTTAGACATATGTACGGGTGTGTTGGTGTGTGTGTGCAGGTTGCTGTGTGTGTGCTGGTGTGTGTGTGCAGGTTGCTGTGTGTGTGTGCAGGTTGCTGTGTGTGTGTTGGTGTGTGTGCTGCATTGTTAATTCTTTCTTCTACTGTCGGTGGCCCCAGCTCATAGACCTGTGTGGGCTCATGTCTGTCTTTATTCTCTTTAGGTGTTTATTCAGGCGACAGTCATGTAAAATAATCCTTCATTTAATCCACAGTGGGTGCATTTGCAGAGAAAGAACAAATAAGAACAAATTACAGATTAAATAAACTACAAATTATATTTCAATTTACGAAAAGAAATACAAGTTATTGCATCGGATATTATTGTTTGAGTTGCATTGAAATCAAAGTGATCAGGAACTAGTTGTAACAGGAGTGTTGGACCAAGTCCAGTTCTCCCGACCTGAAGTCTGGAGCCACAAGGATTGGTCCAGATTGTCTTGTACTGTGAGATGGTCAAGGATCTTGTTTGATATTTAGGGATTTCCATCAGTATTGCACATTCATCAATGAGAGAGAAACCAGTCTACGAGGACACGGAGCAGCTGCTGTTATCGGTATATAAGTCATGTAAATAAGTCCCGCCCCCTCTGTGTTAGTGGGCGGGACTTAGTCCAAACTAAAACACTACAGAGAACACGCCAGATACATTTTAGGTAGCAACTATAATACTGATGGATCTTCAAGAGTCCATTTTATGAGTGTTGTTGATATATGGCCCTCTTCTTCTTCTTCTTCTTCTTCTTCTTCTTCTCTTGATTTGATTGGGTATTGTCAGAGCAGCTTGTTGGAGCTTCAGCGCCTCCTGCTGGGCTGGAGTGCAGCTCCTTCGATTAAATAAAAGGATTAGAACATATAACATATCATATTAAGGACGTTTAATGTGTTTCTAGTACATTTAAAGTTCACCTCGAATAAGTAACTGATGACACACTGCTTATTATGGGATGTCACGATGTTGTAATTCGGGCGGCTAATCTTGAACATGGAGACATTTAATGATGTTATTTTTAGTATTTATTGACTTGTCTTAAAGGTTTAATGAGTTACCAAGAGAAAAGGGTGAACAGATTAGATCCTTGATGGATTTATTATCTCAGGTTCTAATGTTTAAAGTCTGTGTGAGCTGGTTTGGTTTGGATGCTTTAACAGCCTGTGACTTGCAGACAGTTTTATTCTGGTTTACAGAACAAAACATTTCATTATGAGACAGGAAACGCACAAACACACGCAACACATCACTACAATCCATTCACACACACACACACACACACACACACACATACAGGGAATCAAATAAATAAATATACAATCAAAATTGCAATTACCTGCAGAATTTGTGAAGGGTAAACAAATCTGTGAACACACACACACACACACACACACACACACACAGAGGCGGCGTTAGCGTTCTAGTTAGCATGCTGAAATGAATACAGTTAGATCCAAAGCAATTTCCTTTTATTTATCTTAGCAGCTCCGCATAAATAAAGGCAAGGGCATCCAGGCAATTAGCATAATTACTATGAGGCGGTCAGACCCTCTGTGATTTCATAAAGAGACGCACACACAGGCCGCTGCCACGGGGTGTGTGTTTGTATATGTGAGAGGAAGCAGAGAGGAGATAGAGACAATGACTGAGTGTGTGTTGGAACGTGACTTTAGCTGCAGCGTCCATTAGTTCCACCGTCTGTGTTTCTGCATGTTTGTACTGTTTTCAGCAAAGACTCGTCCTTGGTCCGTCTACACACTAACACACTAACACACACACTAACACACATGCAGTCCCATGCTCTGAACACATACACCCATCTGAAGGGCCACTGTGTCTCTGTGTGTTATTAATATGCAAATACCTGTGAAAAACAACAGAGGGCACGAAAAAACAATATCCCTCCACTCAGGCTGAGGTCAACGGATCCCGGGTCCTTCACTGCGTCTTCTGCTTCCTCCTGTTTCACTGCTCACACCTTCAGTGTCAGTGCAGTCTGGTGTGAAAATATAAATACTGGAGGGACGGGGTTTGTCTCTGGACCTGGGTCTGGACCTGGGTCTGGACCTGGGTCTGGTTTTCTTTGGTTTGTGATCAGACTCTGGTCAAAGTCAGATGGACCTCTCCTCTAACTTTAATTGGAAATGTTGACCACTGCTACTGCTAGCTGGGAGGCTAGGAAGCACTGCTGTTAAGAGGACCTGTTCTTTGCTGGAGGTACTGTTAGCTGCAATCTAACCGTATCTAACAGTGTAAGGCTAGGTAGCTAGGGAGAACTAATAATAGCTGGCAGGCTAGAAACCTATGCTTGGAGGCTAGGAAGAACTACTGTTAGCAGGGAGGCTAGGAGGCTAGGAAGAGCTACTATTAGGTGGAAAACTAGGAAGCTAAGATGTAGCAGGACACACCAAAACAACTAAAGTTGTCTGTTAAATAGTTTTTTCATCAGCGCAGACGTCTAGAACCTGGAGTCTAAAGTTCTTCAGATCAGTGACAACAATAAATAAATGCAGCTTTTTAAAGGCTGTTCCAGAGGCTTGAAAACACTCTTCTTTCTCTTCTTGAGTGTAACACTGACCTTTGTGTAACTAACAACCCTCCACTGACCTTTCCAGACCCTGTCGACCTCATACATAATTCCAGGTGTAAACTAAAAGAGGCTGAGAACAGACATGGAGCATAAAGCTGTGTTTCTGAATGACTGTTTGACCTCTGGGGGAGTCACCAAGGTTAGATTTGTTTACAGCTCCTCTGTGTCTGTATGAGAGCGTTCAGCATCAGCGTCATATCAGCTTCACTTTCACACACACACACACACACACACACACACACACACACACTCGCTTCTACCTTTCAACTTGCTTTCCAAGTCTAATTAATCCGTTTTAATCCCTCTGAAATGGACAGATTTGCTTCCCTTCACCTGGAGCTGCTTGTTGCTAAACTTGGACCTCAATCAGACACGATAATAAAACTGTAAAAAGAAAAACGCACGTTGGGATTATCTCCACATCTCAGCCTGTTCATTTAAAGGCTGATCAGCCGTCACTAATTAAGGAGGCTAGGAGGAGCTACTGTTAGCTGGGAGGCTAGGAGGAGCTACTGTTAGCTGGGAGGCTAGGAGGAGCTACTGTTAGCTGGAAGGCTAGGAAGAGCTACTGTTAGCTGGAAGGCTAGGTAGAGCTACTGTTAGCTGAGAGGCTAGGAAGAGCTACTGTTAGCTGGGAGGCTAGGAAGAGCTACTGTTAGCTGGGAGGCTAGGAGGAGCTACTGTTAGCTGGGCTAGGCTAGGAAGCTAAGTGCAGTCAGTCTAAGTTGGAGACGGACGGAGACGTCACTCTGAGCTTCAGGATGGAGGAGGATCATGATCTTCAGAGTCGGTCTTGACGTCCTGGATGAGTCCTTTAGCTCTGTAGACTGATCCACCAGTGAACAGCTGCTCAGGATTCCAGTGGAATGAGGTGGATTGAAACATATCGTTGGTTTAAAGCCAGCTGGTCAGCATTAATGACATGTTTAAATGTCATGTGAGGATAATGGGCTTATTAGAGGACAGAGACATTCTGTGTGAAGGACGTCAACATGGAGAGCAACAATCTGGACCCGGCAACACAGAGAGGGAGGATTAATGAGGAACCCAGCATGGACGGACATTGATGAGGCTCATTGACGATTAGCATCTCATTAGCATCTCATCACCTGAGAGGGCAGACGACAACACTCCATGTCAGCATCAGGGTAGTAGCTGGGCTTTAGAGGTCAAAGGTCAGCTCACAGACAGCAGACTACACCTGAGGAGACGTTAAGAAAATGACATGGCACACATTAAAACTGGTCTGGGTTTAAAGGTTGGTTTTAGACTTTAAAATAAAAAGTAATAAAAAAAAATATTTTCATTTAAAAAAAGAAATAAATGAAAAATGCTCAACAGGTAGATTTATCTTGAAAAACTAAACCAGACAGAAAAACTAAAGATTTAAAAAATATATATGTTAACTTTAGTTCAAACATGACACTCCAGGACGTAGACAGCCCCCCTCCAGTACATGTTCCTGTCCATGTAGATGTGTTGCTATCAGCAGCTCCAGCAGGAAGCACATGTAATTAACCCATGTGACCTGTGTGGTGTTAACGCTGAGTGTCTGCCTGTTGTTATCCTCACATTAGACACACTCAGAGCTGCCTCTGTCAGGATTCATTGCTCCGTGATCGTCACATAAATGCATCATTAGACACGCTCACATGTCTCTCTGACGGCGACAACACCGACTGACCTTTCCTTCTCTGCCTCTTGTTGTGAGAACAGGTTTTTATTCACTGGCCGGATGGAAACAACCTCAAGATTTCATCTGACGATTATTACACAGTGATTTAAATCAGATTAATGACGTGAAGGACGGTTTATCTGGTCGGTAGAAACAGAAGAATAAAGAAGATGATCAGGAAGGATTTGATTAAGATATTGTTGAGTTGTTCACGTTGGTTTGGTTCGTGTTCACAGTTCAGTCGAGACAAAGATCTGACACCCGGTCGTCAACGCTACGATCTAGCAAACTGTTTTGTGATTGAAAAAAAAAAAATAGGATTTCAAGAAGTGAATATAAAGGAGGAGCTACTGTTAACGTGATACGTGAACACCTGTTAGTCAGGAACCAGTAGGAACCATGTTCTAATGATAGAACCCTGTAGTTTACCTGATGAGTCTTTGGACGTCTGCACATGACAGCTTCATGTTAGTACGTAATGTAAAGTCACCTTCTGTTCGTGTTTTCCTTGGATCAATGTTTTTAGTCTAAAGCTCTGGAGATATCTACACACACAGGCTTTAGACCATGTGACTTGTTTTAAATAATATAATCCTCATTTTGTTCTAGCAGTTCTTCAGACTCTGAACCAGCGTCATCATCAGCGTCTTCCTCAGCGTCTTCCTCAGCATCCAGCATGGTGAAGTTAACCCTCCTCCTCTTCCTCTTGTGTCTTTCAGTCTCTGGACGGGTTCGTATTTGCACTAAACAAGGAGGGACGCTTCCTCTACATCTCTGAGACCGTGTCCATCTACCTGGGACTGTCACAGGTACGTCCTCCCCCCGTCCTCCCCCCGTCTGTCCATCATGTCTCTGTGTTTACCTCCACAAACCAGACATGAGACGGATCACTCACAGCTTTGGTTCTAGTCTCTCCCCCTCTAGCTCTCTCTCTTTCTCTCCCTCTCTCTCTCCCTCCCTCTCTCTCTCTCTCTCTCTCTCTCTCTTATCATTACCAAACACAATTCCCAACAAATTAAGGCTCATTTAAAATCTCATCAACTCGTTGGACGGTTGTTGATTTGTGCAGCGAGCGACGACGCATATTTTATTGCTGTTAGTGTGTGTTAGTGTGTGTTAATGTGTGTGTGTGTGTGTGTTAGTGTGTGTGTGTGAACTCTTCATTGTACTTTGTGTCATCTCGGTGATGAGTTCTGTGTCTCAATCGGTTCGTCGTCCACCGTCTCCTGTTAATAGAGACAGACGTCCGTCCTGAAGGTCGACACATCGACCTTGGAGACGCTAACGAGTCTGTTACTGACGAGCTGAGTGTGTGTGTGTGTGTGTGTGTGTGTGTGTGTGTGTGTGTGTGTGTGTGTGTGTGTGTGTGTGTCTCAGAGCAGACCTAAACTGTGTCGTCATTAATGATCTGATAATCCACTAGTTACTGACTCCACACAGCGCTGGGTTCTGGTTCTTCTTCTACTACTGACAGCTTTGTTCTTCTTGTTCTTGTTCTTGTTCTTCTTTTCGTTCTTCTTCTTCTTCTACTTCTTGCAGCTTTGACGCTAGCCAGCCTCCATTAAAACAGAAGAAGTCTTGGTTCACTACAGAGCTACAGCTACTAACTAGTTCAGATCATTCTTGGCTGAAGCTGTCTAAATAAAACAGGATCCTGTTTGGTAATAAAATAAAATGAAACCCAACAGAAACGTTTGGACCGTTCTAAACACTAGTCACCAGTAAACTGCCTGATAAAACCTGACGTATAAACCGTATGTGACAGCAGTGACATCAGTTTGACGTGTCAGGCTTCACAGGGTTAAACAAATAATATTCTGTCCTGTAAAGTGTCTCTGGAGCGTTATAATCTCAATAATGTAAAAATAAAAAGGCCAATCAGTTTACCAAATTAAAGAGGAAGATACATCACCCCTCCTCTCTCTCTCTCTCTCTCTCTTACACTGTGTCTCTATCTCTCTCTACCGTGGATTAATTCCTCTCTAAGATTGATTGATGATTTCTATCAAATAATTGATTAATTGTCAAATCAGGTCCCTGAAGCTCCTCTGCCAGCTCTGTCGGCCCGGTTATCTTGTTCCCTCGGCTTTTATCAGCTGCTGAGGAAGTGGCACGCCGATTTAAAAAAAAGAAAGAAAGTGCGAGAGAACGGGAGGGAGGGGGAAGAGAGGGGGAGGGAGGGAGCTTGTAATCCTACATGTGTACACAGAGTTCTTCAACCTCCATCCTCCTAATTGCTCTTCTTCCTCGTCTTCTCCTTTAATCACTTTTTTTTGCTTTAAAGGAAGGAAAATATATCACTAATTATTTTTCAACTTTAATTATATCAGAGAAAAAAATGGCTGCTGGAGGAGGAGGGGGGGTGAGGAGGGGGGTTAAGCCTTTTGACAAATTGACGAGGTTATGAATTGTCTGGCTCGGTGGGCCGGCGCTGAAACAATCTTCAGGCAGATTTATGTGTAAAGAGGATTTTGCGGCTTTAACTCGACTCTTTGCCGTCTCGTCGGGACGTGGCCGGCCAATCAAACAGGCCGTTAATGGAGTCATTAACAAAGAGGGGAGCTCTAATTAAACCCCCCTCCCCACTACCACCCCACACTTCTAATTTATTATTGTTTTAAAACTTTTGCTTGTTTTTAATTTCATTTTTTTTGGCAGTGAAACATTTAATCCTGACACTAAAATCCTCTTCTAGAAGGAAACAGCTGTAGAGACTCTGAGGACCTGGTTCATCAGTAAATCATTAGTTTTAGAAAGAATCTGTTCAGCTTCCAGGACCTTCCATCAGTAAACCATCGGTCTCCTCCTGATGGACGTTATGTCAAAGCAGTGAGAGACTTCAGATAATGTCCAACTGTCCAGGAAATCTTCCTCCTCTTCTTCTTCTTCCTCTTCTTCTTCTTCTTCCTCTTCTTCCTCTTCCTCTGGAGGGATGAACAGAAGTGAAGAAGGATGCAGATGAAGAAGAGTGTGTGGTGTTTTCTAGAGTTGTGTGTTTGGTCTGATTTTTGTTGCATTTGGTTGAAGCTCAATAAACTACGTCACCGTTTTACTGTTTCTGATTAAGTAGAGACGTTAGCGTTAGCAGCAGCGTTAGCGGCAGCGTTAGCAGCAGCGTTAGCAGCAGTGTTAGCGACGGCATGGATTAGCGTCGTGTTTCCTCGTCTTGTCTGGTTTCTAGGAGTGTTCTGGGTTTGTTCTGTTCTTGTTCTTGTTCTGAGGCAGCGTGTCTCCTCTTTGTTCTGTTGGTTCTACACATGAAGCAGGTGGAACATGTCCTCCTGTGGTTGGACAGCAGGACAGTCTGTGTCTCTGTAACACCCTGTTGATCCAAGAGCTGCAGCATCAACGTTACAGTGTTAGTGTGTGATGTCTGCAGCTGGCCTCTCACTGATCTAATTGAGACGTGTGTGTGTGTGTTGGTGATAATGTGTGTGTGTGTGTGTGTGTGTGTGTGTGTGTGTGTGTGTGTGTGTGTGCAGCAGATGGCTGTGTGTCCTCTGCCTGATGGTCCAGAGGAAAATAATAACCGCCTCGTCCCCGGCCAGACCCAAATTAGTCCTCTGGATCCTGGCCCCCGTTACGCCCCAACGTGGTCGCTGCCAGCTCCCCCCCCACGCCAGGAAGACATATGCAGCGGCATGGGAGGGCGCACACTGACACACACTGACACACACTGACACACACACACACACACACACAGACACACACTGTCCACATGTTTGACATCTATGTCTTTAAACTGACATCTAGTCCTGGCTTCAACGCGTCCTTGAACCAGAACCAGGACCAGGACCAGGACCAGGACCAGGACTAGGACCAGGAAGTCTAAAGGAATCAGACTAAATGTTTAGGATTCATTAAACATCAGAAAATACAGAAATATAAAAAGACAACAACTGAGAAAACTGTTGGAGTTTCTGATCTCTGAGTCTCTGATTTCTGAGAAAAAAGTAAAATAAATATACGTCTTCCATCAGGATTCCTTCCTTCCTTCCTTCCTTTCTTCCTTTCATCCATCCTTCGTCCTCCTCCTCTTTCCTCCCTCCTCCTTTACTCTAACATCAGTAACTCAACAATCATCTCCAGGTGGATGTAAATGTGATGAAATCTAAATCATGTGTGCGTCAGTCAGTGGAGAGAATAAATAAATAAATAAATAAATGATGGATTGACTCTTTAAATCCTTTTTTACACAGAAATGAATCTGAACCAGGACCCCCCCCCCCCCCCCCCCTGTTGTTGTTCAGAGGATTGAGTTGGTCTGCTGCCAGTCACACTGTTACTGTGTGTGTGTGTGTGTGTGTGTGTGTGTGTGTGTGTGTAAAGTGATTTGTTTCTGTCTTTGTCATTTAAAGCAGCTCTACAGCGTTTACACACACACACACACACACACACACACACGCAAGGTCAGTTTCATCACACACAGTAACACACACATGCAGGTCATTGACAGTGAGGCAGAGTCTCTGTTCTCTTTCACTGACGTCCTCATCCCCTCAGAGAGAAAGACTCTCCTTCACTTCTTTTTTATTTATTCTGTTTCTCTCACATCGTTTTCATGGACAAGACGTCGACAGATTAAATAAATCTGGATTAGATGTTTCAGTTTAGTTTTCTCTCCTTCATCTCCTCCTCTTCCTCGTGTGTTTGAGACGGGGAGGGTCGGCTCCAGGTCAAAGAGGGGCATCGTGAGAGATGGAGGAGGGAGGAGATGGTGATGAAGAGGAGGAGGAGGAGGAGGGAGGGAGGGAGAGATGCATGGAGAGAGAAGAGAAGAAGAAGAGGGTCAAAGTGGAGCGATAGATAGAAATGTAAAGGATGGATGGATGGAGGAGGGTTAAAGGAAGAAAAGAGAACAAGAAACATAAAAAAGAAAGGACGGAAGTTTTACCAGAGAATGGAGGGATGATGATGGAGGGATGATGATGGAGGGATGGAGGGATGGCGAGATGGAGAGATGGAGGGATGGAAAGATTCTGGAACAAAGAAAAGAAAAGATGAGAAGAGAAAGAAGAGAGAGAGAATACGAGGAGGAGAATGGAAATATGAAAGATGGAGAGATGGAAGGATGAGGGATGGAGGGATGGAGGGATGGAGAGGTGTTTAAGGAAGTGAAAAGAAGAGTGTAAGACAGAAAGACTGACTCCATGTTTGTTGTCCCCAGAGACGTATCAGGAGGCTGACAGGAGGTTATCTAGATCCTCTGAGATCTTCTGCTGCCTTTTGTTCCGACTGATCGCCATGGCGACACACCAGGGAGATGATGGGATGCAGCTTGAGCTCAGGGGAAAAAGCACAAGGAGAGAGTCTGTGGACCTTTAGTTTATTTTACTTTTGTCTTTTCTGAGAAAGAGGTCGTCTCGTTTGTTGAAGCGCTCCAAACAGATCATGTCCACTCCCTGGCCAGTTCATTAGGTACGCTAGTGAAGTCATTCTAATCTAAATAAAGGGTTGATGGACCTGGAAGAGATGATCAGATGGATCCATCTAAAGATAGAGGTCATCAAAGTCATCAAGTAGAATATGATTTATAATGATTTACAATAAGGATCGTTTTAGAAACTATTTTATGGATTAGGGTTAGGGTCTTTTTTCACTGGTGTACCTAATGAAGTGGCCAGCCAGTCTTTCAGCAACTTGTGTTCCTCTAAGAAACTGTTTCCAGATTAAGATGAAGAGTAAAACCCTCCTCTTCTTTATTTCTGGGGACCTTCTTGTTTGTCTCCAGCTGGTTTCCCTGGCGTACCTAATAAAGTGGCCGGTCCCTTATAGCTGTGTTTGTTCATCCATATTCATGCTGTGTCCAGACGCTGGGCGTTTAAGGACGGCTGCCATTGAAATGGATGAAGCTGCAGAGCGAGGTCAGAGGTCAAGCTCCGCCCGTATGGCGAGACGCTTCATACATTAGAGAGAGACGGAGGAGGCGCAGGGAGGAGACGCAGGGAGGAGACGCAGAGAGGAGACGCAGGGACTCTGACCTGCTGAAGGGCGCTGTCTCTCTCTCTGTTGGTTATTCAGCGTCTTCTTCTTCTTCTCATGCATTAGAGGCGTGACTGATGGCGGAGGGCGAGTCGAGGTTCTGACCCGCTCGCCGCCGCTCGCCCCTCGCCCCTCGCCCCTCGCCCCTCGCTCCTCGCCCCGTTCCACCTTAAAACACCTCGACATGACGGGTCTCAGAGCAGAGACGCTGACCTTCACAAGGACACCTGGCCCACACTCTGAAGTTTTTATTTCAAGAGCAGAGAAATTTTAAACCACGGTTTCCATGGTAACAACACTGATCTTCTTTAAACTGAAACTTGGGTCATGATCTGGCCTGGTCTGGTCTGGTCTGGTCCTCATTCCCTCCCTCCCTCTTTCCTCCCCTCCTTTGTGTCATATCATACGTATGATTTATTTATGTGACTTCCAGATTCCTGCATCTGGTCTGGTCTGGTCTGGTCTGGTTTTATCCAGTCTGGTCTGGTCTGGTCTGGTTTTATCCAGTCTGGTCTTGTCTGGTCCTGTCTGGTCTGGTCTGGTCTGGTTTTATCTGGTCTGATCTGGTTTTATCCGGTCTGGTCTTGTCTGGTTCTATTTTTCTGGAACTATTTTCTGCAGCGGATGAATCTCCAGCGCTGTAGAGTCACAGAGGAGCAGATGGAGGCTGGTTGTTTTCCTCAGATGTAAATATATTCAGATGTTCTTCAGCCATTAAAATGGTGACACATTCCTGAGGAGCTTCCTTTTCCTTCCTCATTTTCCATCACCCCTCTCGTTTCCTCCTCCTTCTCCTCCTCCTCCTCCTCCTCCTCCTCCTCGTCAGGTTCAGATTTACAGCCGGCCGTTACTTTGATGCGGGTGAAGCTGTAAAGAGATCAGCGTCGCCGTCGGAGACCAGAATTGATGCTTGTTTTATTGAAGTGAGAGGAGAGAGAGCTGTGTACATAAGAGAAGAGAGAATAGAGAATAGAGATGTCTGATGTCTGTGTGCATCAAGCATCACTCATATATACACACAAACATATATACACATATATATTTATATATATGTTTGTGTTCTTGTTCAGACAAAGGTGAATTGGAAAACTAAAATGTGTCTCTAAATATATATATTCTATGATTTAACTGTGTTAGTTAAAACTGAGGATGAGTAAACATATACGTTAATATCTGACACTTCCACTGACATGACATTTCCATATTGGAAACAGCTGCCAAAGGTTACTGATCACAGATCATAGACACATATATAATATACCTGGTCTTCATTAAAATGTGTCTCCACGTGCGTCTTCTTCTTCTTCTTCATCTTCTTCTTCTCCATTTTCACTTTCTTCTGCTTCTCCTCCTCCTTCTTCTCCACCTCCTCCCATCTACTCCTCGACTTCTTCAAACACAGAGGAGAAACTTTTCATCTTGTTCTTTCTCCTTTTGCTATTTTTTCTCCTCCACCTCCCCCCCTTTTTCCTCTCCTTTGTCTTCTTGTTCCTCTCCACCTCCTCATATCTGCTTCTCCACCTCTTCTCCTCCTCTTCTTCACCCTGCTTCTTCTCCTCCTCCTCATGTCTTATTCTGTCTTATAAAGTACAGGAGGAGGAGGTGAGGGGGAGGAGGACAGAAGTTTTGTTTTGCGTGTTCTCCTCTTGAATGATAATTGAGATGATTAAATGCAAATAAACAGATCGACGTCCAATCATTTTTATCGACGGGGCCCAGATTGATTGACACTCGCCATCCGGGCTGCGTTCAGACGATCGTTAGGAAAACATATTGATCAGGAGGAGGTGAGAGGAGCTCCTCCGAGGGTTTAATGTGAGTGATTTGAATTTGAAGCTTCCTTCAAGTTCCAGGCGTCCTTTAAAGAGGCGCTCAGGGTTATTTCAAGAGGACTCTTTGCTTGTTTGTTTGATAATCTATGATATCTGAGTGGCTTCTATAGGTCCCTGAATGCATCGTCAAAGCGTCCTAGCCATGTAGACAGACCTGAGTCCTTGAGGAGGTCATTTACAGGTTCTTCTGTTGTTTAAGTGTTTTGTAGAGAACGTTTCTAGAGTCCTTCAAGAACTCTGTCGCGTTTGAATCAGTCACCACATCAGTGTAGAGGAACCTCTTCTTCTTGAGGGTCAGTCAACACCTCATAGAACTTTTCCTAAGGAGTTTTTATTTCCTGATATCTATAGAACAGTTGTATTGTTCTTCTAAAAGGTCCATAAATGAATCTATATGAGCTGAACGAGGTCTTCTTCCAGGAGGGGGTTTCAATGAAGTCTGGTTTTTTATTTTTAATTATTTCAGGAGATACATGTTAGACGGTGAAGCTGCACCTCGAAGGATAAATCAACTTCCAAAGATCAGGGAGGGAGCGCAGGACGTTCTTGAGGAGTTTTGGAAACCTTTGAATGCTTTAAGTGCAGATACTGATGAGTCTAGAAGCTACTGAATTAATTAACAGTTGATCAGGCTTCTAATGGGACATGAAGGCTCTTGTCTCTGTCTCTGGTTGGGGTCTAAATGTTGGGGTCTGACTTCTGAAGTCTCCTCCATCTCCTTCATCCTCTGGTCAGAAATCTTTAGCTCCAGATCAGGATTTAAAACGTCTGACGACACATGAAGGATGAGGAACTGACATCAGGACTTTCTCAGCTGTAGACTGAACTCGTCTTAGACCTTTCCTCTCTAATGACACATTAACTCATCCTCTAATGCCTCACGTCGACCCAACATACAAACATGATTAATTCACGTCTTCTAAACTCACTCCTTCTTCTTCCTCTTCCTCTCTCTCTCTCTGTGTTTCCAACTTTTCAGATTCACCGACGCTCTAATGACACATGGGCTAATTTCCTAATGTCCCACAGAAATGTCTAGTTTACGCCTCGGTGTGACGGATACCCCGACCATTACGGGCCCTTTATTTACACTGGCTTTACAAATGAGCCCTAATTACTGGGTCTTAATGATGTGGTTGGGCGAGCGACGAGCGAGGGAGCTCTGCAGGGAGATAACGGAGGAGAGAGAGAGGGAGAGGAGAGGGAGGAAAGGGGGGAGGCAGGGAGGGAGGGAGGCGTTTGCTTGGAGGGTTTTTTGTAAATGTCAAGAGCAGAGAGTTGATGGCTTCATCAATCCTTTATCCCCACGAAACACCTGGAGGAGGAGAGGAGAGGGGGAGGAGGGGGACATTAGTCTGGAGAGGAGGGGGGGAAGGAGGAGGTGAGGAGATAAGGAGGAGGAGGAGGAGAGATAGAGGGAGGAGGAGGAGTGAGGAGGGAAGGTGGAGTAGGAGAAGAGGAGTCTGGGGCAGGGAGTAAGGAGGTGATTAGATAAAAGAGAGGGGGGAGGGTGGGGAGGAGACGCCCGGTTACTGTTGGAAGAACAAGCTAACAGTCGCTCCTCCTAGCTTCCTAGCCTCCCAGCTAACAGCTTCCTACCCGCCTAGAAAATAGTAGCTTTTCCTAGTCTCCTAGCCTCCAAGCTAACTGTAGCTCCTCCTAGCTTCCTAACTTCCCAGCTAGTAGTAGTTTTTCCTGGGTTCCTAGCCTCCTAGCTAACAGCTTCCTAGCCTCCTAGCTAACAGTAGCTCCTCCTAGCTTCTTAGCCTTCCAGCTAATAGTAGTTTTTCCTAGATTCCTCTTCTGTACCAGCTGGTCGCTGGTTGTCTTCTTTGTGGTCAGGATTTGGCCTCTGTTGATGCGTTCATTAGCTTTTTCGAGGGGAGACGATGATGATCCGTTCATTTTGACACTAACGTTTCACCTTTAACTTCCAACCGTACGAGCGTCATTTATGTTTTTATTTATTTACATTTCATGCTTCTGTTCGTCACATTCTGGGCATGAAACAAATCTTTCGGCGCACGCGTTCACACAAATCCCTCGCTATAATCGCCTATCAATTTGTCTGTTTTCTAGATTTAAGGGGCAGGTACTTTTACCACAATCCACCGGGGTTAGCGAGCGCATGCACACACACACTTTAGAGCCGGCGGTGGTCACATCGAGTTATGCTGACATGGCCTAGCATCTGCTCGGCAGCTCCACAATGACACCGATTTGCACTTAAATGAGTGGATTTAAGTGGCGCGCCGCCATTACCACTCGGCCATATGTGATCCCAGTGTCTTTATCCTGCATTACACACTGAGGAGGATGAGAGGGAGATGAGACGGAGGGGTGGAGGGGGGAGACGACAAGAGAGAGGGTGGAGGGGGAGGGCGAGGGAGATTAGGACAGACAGCAGCAGCAGAGAGAGAGAGAGATAGAAGGAAAAAAGAGGTATAAAGAGAAAGAAATGGATCTGTAATGAGAAAGAGATGGAGGAAGACGTTAGAAGACAGAGAACAGAGAGGGAGGATTTGAGGATGGAGGGTCAGGGAGGAAGGGAGGGAGGAAGGGAGGGAGGGAGGGAGGGAGGAAGGGAGATGTCCTCGAAAGTGATGAAACATTTTTCAGCTGTTAAACTGAAACTTGAAATATTTATCACAGTCCAGTGAAAGACGACGTTGTGTTAATCTGACGGACGTTTAATGCTCGACATAGTGAGGGTGGCCTGATAGAGATGAATGGATGAAGCTGAAGCTCAGTGTGGCGTCGCTGGTCGCCTCCATCTTGGTAGAACCGGATTCAGAGATAGAACGAGAACTGATCTCTGAGTTACTCTTAATAAAAGATCACAGACTGATACCTGATGTAGGACGTAGCATCAGTGCAGAACGACTGACTGAATCTAAAGATGGATGAGGCCTCCTCCTCCTCCTCCTCCTCCTCCTCCTCCTCCTCCATCCTGGTTCTGAAGCTCAGTGTGGCGTCGCTGGTCGCCTCCATCTTGGCAGCACCTGACCCCCCATGTTTACCACATTTCCTGTAGCATCCACAGGCACAAAGCTTTTATTCTCTGTGTTCTGTAAAATAAATTCCTTCGAAAACAAATTCATTTCTAGCGGAAATAGTTTCAAGAACTGTTGATGACAAAACCATTAGCATCAGGAGCTAACAGGCGCTAACCGCCCTTAAAACCGCCCTCACATTCAACAATTAAATCTGCAAAACAGTTTAATCCCTGACGTTGTTAGAATAATTTGTTAAAACATGAAGAAGATTTCAACTTTAAAACTTTTGTGGTTTAGCTCAAACTTCCTCCCTCAGCCAGTCGACTGCTCAGGTGCTCGCGATAAAAAAGAATCTCATTTTTATTCAGAGTCAGAGAGCCGGTCATATTTAAATCATAAATGTCATTACAGTTCACTTCTATCTATAATGAATCCACCATCACGTGAAGATTAGCCCAATGTGTCGTCTGTGGGAGCAGGCTCGTTAGCAGCGCCGTGATAACGCTGCTTAATTGTAATCATTATTTAGCTGCTTTGCCATTTTTGCTGCAGCTTCGCTGAGTCTGATAAAACTTTAATGAAAGATGGATGTCGCTTGGTTTCAGCTCTCAGAAGAAAACCTGACGCAGCACATGGGCTTCTCTCTTTCTGCTCAGTTTTTGAGGCTTTTAATTTAAACCTCATTCGTCTCTTTTCACTTTCCTACATTTCCCAGAATGCTCTTCAGCTGAGACGCAACTATTTGAGTTATAAACAGTATTTTAAATGTGTTAATGTATGAGCATGAATTCAAAGGCCTACAATAAATTTTAAGAATAAAATAAAATAATATTAATAGAAGAGGATCCTTTTTAATTTTTGCCTTTTGGTTGAAAACTGTTTGTGAAACGGCTGCCAAAAGCTAGTGACTGCAGAGGCTGGATAAATCCACCAGGGGGCAGATGACACGTTACAACATGTTAGTGATTACGTGTTTGAGACTAATCCATCAAATATGACTGAAAATACACATTTAATATTCATATAATTTAATAAAGATTACAAAACAAATAAGGATGGTACGTTTTATTGCGCTAGTCTCACAATGAATGCATTTAAATAATATAAGACATAAATACATGTATAATATTATAACTTTATTTAAAGGCTTTTGAGTCAGATTTGTGATCCATGAATAAAAGTTTTTATTTTTAGTTTTCTGCTCTGGTTAACTCTGTTAGTGATCATCACGGCCTTCAGTCCCTGAGTGTCTTTATCAATCAATAGTGTTTTTAATGGAACTCATGGAGGAGTGAGACGCCTCATGTTTCCTAATGAACACACAAACTCCACCGACACTAAGCGTTGACTAGATCAGATCAAATAACCGTACTCATCACTGTACAGTCACCAGTACTATGGAACATAAATAAATATGTTGGATAGTAACCATCTAAACTCAGTACCTGAACCATAACTATCACCTAGATGTAGACTTTACCCTAAAACAAAGTCTGAACAGGTTTAAACCCACAAAAGGACAACATGGTCCTGTAAATAAAGCAGCATTATCCTTTGGTCAACTACTAAATAATAAACTCTTATTCAAACGTATTCAAGCATTAGATAAAATAACATAAGATAATCTGTTAATTTATCCCACAGTAGAAGAATCCACAGTGTTGCAGCAGCGGATAGTTTAAGAGAAAAATTAAACATTAAATATAATTTATTTTTTATTGGCATCCATGGTGTTTCATCTTGGAGAGTGTCACCATTCATGCTAACATGAAGCTAACAGTCATGTCTATGTGAGAGGAAACGAGACCCCATCTGGCCTGCATCTTAGAACCCACAACCTTCAGGCTGTGATGCTAATGGAAATCTACCTCTTTAGTTTTAGAGGATGAAACACACTGATAGAGAGCAGCACTGACATGCTAGCTGTTAGCATCACCATTAGCATCACCATTAGCATCACTATTAGCATCACCATTAGCATCACCGTAGTTCCAGACACCGACCATCAACCAACAATCAGACTAAACTCACTGGAACAGTCCAGAGATTCACTGGAATGGTTTCAGTTCTTCTTCTTCTTCTTTGGGATTTTGTTAAAGTCGATCTACTGGTCGCATCACTGCCCTCTACAGGATGAATGTATTAACAGCATCTCTGTTTAATGAACTTCCTCGTTCATTATTAATGTTTCAGGTGTTGGTTGCAACACGTTGACGTATTTTATGCTAATTGATATTGTTATGTGTTGTTAACATTTGTATTCCCTAAAAGTCCTGCAGACACTAAACCTCGACACTTTACCTGAGTCCTCCTGTGACCTACAGCTCGTAACCGTCCCCGAACCTAAATCCAACTTTACAATCATTCCAACTTTAAATCGTGTCCTCACATCGTCTTTCCTGACAGGACGTAGACAGAAAAGAAGGAGGAGGAGAAACACGTCAAAATAAAATTGCTGCTCACAATTTACCTGGAGTTTGATTGGTGCAGGATTAGTGTTATCAGGTAGGCCGTCTGCAGCCACAGAGTAATTTGTGCCACAAGTGTGAATTAAAATCACGAAAAAAGAAAAATGGTCTCTGCAATTACTGCAAATCACTGGACGTCTCTGGACGTGAGACGGAAGGGCTCCTCTGGGTTTAACCACGATGCTTTAACAGGGTTTTACCTTCAGCACCCTGGAGCTCTGCTGTAATTGGAGTTCACTGACGTCCAAGAGGCTGCAGAGACGCAGCATTCAGACCAGATGAATAAATGTCTCCAGTGAGTTCTGGTCCCGTCCTCCCCACCCCTCAAACTGGCCACAGAGCCTCCTCTGGAACATCTGAGCTCCTTCATGGCTGTTTTGTGTGTTTGTTTTCTGGATGAATGAGTAGGTGGTCTTTAATGTGACCCAGGACTCATTGTGTGTTCACACTACCAAAGGAAGGAGGTCACGTGTCCCAAACCACCTCCACATGTGGACCTGGAGCTGGACGCTGGCGGTCAGATGGCCCAGGACAGATGTTGAAGGAAGGTGTTAGCGTAGCTGCAGCTAACTGTACCCGGGTGCTGCAGGCTGAACGTCCTTTTTGTCCCCTGTCTCCACCCGTAGAGCAGAGATGTAGTTTAACTGTAATGGGCCGGCAGGGAGAGCGAGCAGATGGAGCATAAAACAAATGCAGCACACATCAGGGACCGGAGCCTGAGTGTGTTATTGGACGGCTCAGGTGTAAATTAGGAGCTGGTAGAGAGCTGATGGTGGTGTGTGTTGGTGTGTGTGTTGGTGTGTTGGTGTGTTGGTGTGTGTGTTGTTGTAGAAGTGATCGATCACGGGTTAAACAGCTGCTTGTCAGAGCTCAAACACATAAAGAACGAGATGCTCGGTTTCTTGTCCTCTTCTGTTTCTCTCTGGTTTCATTTCTTCATCATGAATCGATTTATTTTGTTTTTTTTAGCTTTTTATGAGTCGAGTGAATTTACAGAACAAATGAATTCTGAATACGCATCTAAAGAGCATCCCGTGTCCTGGCATCTGCATCTAACGTCTGCAGCAGCTCATGTCGTTTATCCTTCACATTTCATGGTGGTTCTTCCTTCCTTCCTCCTCCTCCTCCTCCTCCTCCTCCTCCTCCTCCTTCTCCTCTTCCTCCTCCTCTGCTGTGCGCCACCATCATCATCTTTCAGGGCTTGTAGCAGGGAGGGAGTGGTGGGGCGGCGAACCCAACGCACCCGGGTGGAAAGAATCAGAGTTTACACATCGGCGAGGTGGAGAAATTAAAGATGATTTATTTTTTTTTACTTTCTATATTTTCTTTATCTGGAGGAGAATTCATTACCAGGAGCAGGAGCAGGAGCAGGAGCAGGAGCAGACGCTGTCAGCCAAGAATAATGACTAATGTCTGACTGATAACTGAGACACACAAACACACAACACATGCACAATAAAAACACACGGTACACAACGCGTTAAAGAGCAGCGTTTCACACACAGCGTTAATACAACAAGCTTGTTCTATACTCCATAAGAACAGAGACATTAGTTCTCTCTCCTAGGGCTGCAAGAACAAGAAAGAAGTTCGTTCTGGTCATTTCTATTGGCATCTCTATTTTTGACGACCGTGTTCATCGGATCACACCGTTCATTCAGCATGAACCCACACACAGTATGCTAAGTACTGCTAATATTAGCATCTGGGAGCACATTAACCACACCCACGTCTAGTTTCTGACCAATCACAGAATAGTAACCGGTCAACACACCTGCCCGGTTGATGTGTCGAGAACAAGCTGCAAGAACGAAATGACGTGAACAAACTTCTTGCTTCTATGTCACAGCCGCCGTGGTCTCAAAATTAATCTGAAATATTTTTGCGCGTCTCAAACAAAACGTTTGAAATCATCTCTTCCCACTTTAACCTGTGGGAGACACCATCACAGACGATGTACGGGAAGCTATGAAGTTATTTGTGTTGTTAACTAAGATAACAGACGTTATCTCAGGTTTTTAAAACCTGATGTTTGTGCTTTTGATCTTTTCATCCATGGATATTTATAATTATTTAATGAGAGCTGGTTAAAACCTGGAGAAAGTGACCACAGACGTAACTTGAACTAGCTTAGCTTTATAAGCGGTAGCTAGCAAAGTTAGCTTGAAAGTCAAATATAAATTAGTTTTACTTATAATTAATCTTACATAAATCTTGTCCATTGAACGCCTCGTCTCAACAGCTGATGTTTAGTATAGACCGACACAGGCTGCTGCTGTTTGTCGTGTTACTACAGTAATTTAAAGACGGACCGATGCTCTTAATTTATGTAAAAATATTTCATATGAATTGTTTTACGGAGCGGTTGGCATGGCAACTGGTGGTCGCCATTATGTCACCTCCTGTTTATATAGCATCAAATAACTAAATAAAATGAAACTTATCCAGCATTCATCAACATTAACGACCTAAAATGACAGAAACCATCCTTGAAAGAATTCATTTGACCTGTATTTTAGTGTTTTAGCCAGAGTCCCGCCCACTAACCTGGAGGGGGTGGGGCTTATGACCTATACTGCAGCCAGACACCAGGGGGAGCTCTACTTGCTTTATCTTCACTTTAGAGGAGCTGTTCTATCTTTATACCGTCTGTGTGCTCATACCATAGTTTGGGTCAAAATACAATCCTTTTCTAGAACAAACTTTCCTCCAGAAAACAATCGTGGTTTTATTTTCACGTCTATTGTTTCCTCATATCAACATGAGTCTGCTGCAGCTGCTGCTCTGATGTTTAGAGACATGTAACGTATACGTACAGTTATTCCTCCATGCATGCTGCATACTTCCAGACGTACACAAATCTAATTTCAGTGACACACACACACACACATCTCCGTCAGGTAATAACCTCCCCGTGCCCCGATCCAGAGGAAATCAGCTGGAATGTGAAATTGAAAACAAACAGTCATTTCAGATAGTGAAGCCTCTCCGTCAGCCGCCGTCTCCCTCTCCGTCTGAAGCCACAGATCACATCCAGATATACAGTGTAGCTCATGTTCCCTAAATCCCTATCTAATAGACAACTCATACATAATCAGACGCAGCGCTGAGGCCGAGGCCGAGGCTGAGGCTGAGGCCACGCTGCTGAGGCCACGATGCTGCTGCTGCTGCTGCTGCTGCTGCTGCTGATACCCAGCACCATCAGCTTCATCAGCTTCATCAGCATCGGCTCCGTCAGGGAGGAGACAGAGCGTCACCCAAAAACTTCAGCTCCATGTGATCCGTCCCAGTCGTTCATGTTTAATCTAGATTACTGCTCAGTCTGGTCAGAACAACGTTGGATCCTAACGTCTCCAGGTTCTTAAACAGCTTGAGACAATTTTTTCTGTTATTGACGCTATAGAAATAAAACTGACCTGAATTAATGTTTGTAAGTTGAAATATGTTTAAAAAAAGAAGCTGCTCAGTGATCAGTGAATTATATCAGAGACATTTATGCTGAGTGTTAACAGAATATATAAAAATAAACCAAACATAAATGAAACATTTAAATAATACGAGAATTATCTGTAAAGATTAATAATAATAATAATAATTTATAATAACGTCTGACTGTGAAGCATTAGTTAATAATTAATTCATCATTTATAAAGAATTACATTAATAGACATTAGGAATCAGTTTATAAATGCTTTATTCTATTATGTCTAATAATTATAGTTTCATTCATGTAGAGGAAGAGAGGGAGAGAGAGGGAGAGAGAGAGAGAGAGAGAGAGAGAGAGAGAGAGAGAGAGAGAGAGAGAGAGAGAGAGAGAGAGAGAGAGAGAGAGAGAGAGAGAGCAGTGTATTCAGTATTTTGTGTTGTTCTTGTCAAGGTCACAGCTGAATGAGGAGATCCTGAGGGAACACCACTGAGTGTGTTGGTGAGTCTGATTGTGTTGTGACACGACTCAGTGTTTCCCTGTGTGTTCTAACATTATACTGAGTGTGTGCGTGTGTGTGTGTGTGTGTGTGTGTGTGTGCATTTAAAGCCCTGTAGGGGCTCACAACGAGCTGCAGCGGCGCATTCCAATCGCTGCTCAATTAATTGCCCTGTAGACACACACACACACACGCACACACACACCAGCACACACACACACACACACACACATTAACAGACAAACACACACAGACAAACACACAGACTGAAAACAGTATCAACACGTGAACTGAAGACAAACACTTTTATAGAGAATTAAAGACAAATAAAACAAGACTCACACCTCCTTCCTTCCTTCCTTCCTTCCTTCCTTCCTTCCTTCCTTCCTTCCTTCCCTCAGTCCCTCCTTCATTCTGTTCACTCCTCTTCTTCCTCTCTTCTCTGGTCCTTCTTCTTGTTCTCTGTGTATTTTCTCGTCTTTGATGCGTCGGATGATTTTAATCAGATGTTTGTCGTGTAAACAGACTCTGTGTGAAAGTCTTGTGGTTTTTAATCAGGACATCAGACGCTGAATTAAAGTCGATTCCCCTGCAGTCCTTTACATCAGACTGTTAGTTTCTCTTCTTCTTCTTCTTGTTTCTGTGTGTCGTTAGCAGACGTTTGTTTCGTTTATCTGGATCCTCCCGGTGGACGGAGTCTTCATTTAATTTGATTTGTGATGTCTCCTCGTTCTCTTGGTCTGTTTCCTGTTTTGCATTTGTCTCGTCGCTGCCAGTCAAACACTGAATCTATTAATTCTTCCTGTTAATCTGGATTATTATCGACACTCAAAACTCTGGGATTGAAAGCGTTAAAAGGAAGACATGGAGGTGTTTGATGTGACTCCAACCTCCAGCCTCTCGTCTTCATCAATCATATCAAACGCTCCCGTCGACCGTTAGTTGATCTTCTTCTTCCAGACACATTTGGATTTTTGCATAATTTCCAAAAGGATGTTTTAATTTGACTTGTTTGATCAGTTTCAGCTCATCACAGACATTCTTGGAAGCATGAGTGTTTGAAAGCGTCAACAAATAAATAAATAGAGCTGATGTGTGCTGGTGTTTAAATGAGGGACTGTATTAGTGGATGATAAACCAACACAGATGACTTTTATTCCTGCTCCGTGTGAACGAGCTCCTTCAGCTGAGGGATGTTCAGAGCGGCGCTGCAGCATTAAAATGGCCGCTTACTGCCGGCTGTAAACGCTGCTGTGAGAATGAATGGAGGATATTTATAATAAATACACTTTTATTACGGCTGCAGGCTCATATGTTAGCGTTTAGTGGAGAGAGGACGTCGCTCCTCTGTCCTCGCTCTCTTCTACTTCACATTTCATCCGTTTAGTCAAATTTACGCCGACGTCACTTTGTAACCAAAACAGTTTATATGATGAGAAAGACGAGACGTGCAACAGTTCAAACAGACCAGGACGTCTGTGAGCAGGACATGAAATAAAAAATATTAGAAAAATGGAAATAATAAATAGACTAATTTTATACAAATAAAGATTCTAAAAACTATTTGCTGCATTAACGTTTGGAAACCCTTTCCCAAAGTTTCAGGACAGATGGTGGTTTTTGGTTAAACGTCTTTACGCTTCAGTCCAATGTCGACTTATTCAGTATTAATTGAGTTTATATTAAATTTTACTGAATATTCCTGAACATTCATCAGTGCTGCAGGCAAATAAGAAGAATTAAAAGACATGCTAGCAGCTATTTGAGGCTTTGAGCTAAAAGCTAATGGCCCTGCATTAACAATGACAATGCTAACATGCTAATATTCCAGGTGCAGTATTTGTGCATGTTTTCCATCTTTTATTTAATAGCATGCTGAAGTTAATTCACGCTGGAGATGACGTAAAGCTGAGAGGACGTTTTTGTTTTCTTCACGAAACTAAGTAGTAGACAAGAGTTGAACTGGTGGTGGCGCTACATGTAAAGTCAGAGAACTACCAAAGTTGCAGAGATTCATCCTCTGGGGAATATGAATGGCTGCACCAAACTTCATGTCAATGCATTCATAAGTTCTTGAGTTTTGATAAGAAACGCTGTCGTGTGTTGGCACTGCACCGTGAAAAATAGACAAAGACACACTGAAGTCAATTTATGTCTTCGTTTTTTTCTTGACACTAAGTAGTAGACAAGTTTTTAACTGATGGTGGCGCTACATGAAAAGTCAGAGAGCTACCGAAATTTCTGCGATTCATCCTCTGGGGAATATGAATGGCTGCACCAAATGTCCAATCGATGCATCAATATGTGTTTGAGCTTTGAGGAGAAACATAATCTGATTGGCGTTCAGTTCTGTGCTGGCGCTGCTACAAAAACAAGCCTTTGGTGAAAGTCACGCACATGCACAAAGAAAAGCGACGCCAACGTTCACACACACCGTCAGTGAGTGTAACCTTGAGGCTTATTTAAACTGTATGTGTGTGTGTGTGTTCTTCTGCCCTGAGGGCCTTTCAGCCGGATGTGAGAGATTTAGCCTCAAGCACAAACACACACACATCACCTGAAGCTCAGCGCGAGTCATTAACACACCAAACAAATGAAATCTCCTCAATAAAAGGAATAAGCAGCAGTGGACGTATTAGCATGAGAAACACGATAAAAGTGCTCCTCCATTGTGTCCTTATCTGAGTCCCATAATGCACTGGGAGGCCCGGGATTGGCCCCGGCGTTTGGACATACGACACCGGGCTTATCAGTGTCTGGGGCCCTCGCTCTAAACGTTCAAAGACCACCATTGTTGTGAGATTTGGGGAGAACAGAGGAGAGATTTCCAGGTCTCCAGAGCTGCACGGTGGATTTCGAGAGAGGGCGAGGGACACTGAAAATATATGGCTGAAAGAGAGAGAGAGAGAGAGAGAGAGCTGATAAACACTGAAAGGAGGACAGAGGACAGACAAACAATCAGCAAGTTGTTCAAGTCCATGTGTGAGTTTCATTTCTGAAAAAACAGAATCACTATGAGACGCTTTTTATCTCTGAGCCTCGATATTTGGAGGTTTGGATTTCAAACTCAAAGTTTATTTGTCACAGAACGACATGTAGTGAAATTATTTTTATGAGCATCCTCGTTAAAAGATAATAATATATAAAACGTATAAGGAAACACAAGATCATACTGTATAATGTACTATAAAAATATATATATATCTAGTTGCTATGAGAATATAGGTCCAGGAGTGAGAGTGTGTCACACAGTATCATATTTACACCGATCAGGCATAACATTATGACCACCTTCCTAATATTATGTAGGTGACTCATCAGAGAATGGACATGGGCCTTCTGAGGGTGTCATGTTGTTTGTGGGGGGACCTTTGAGGGGAGGGGCCTCTGTGGATCATCCCACAGATACTTGATCAGTTTGGGATCTAGTGAATCTGGAGGCCAGGTCAACACCTTGTGCTGTTCTTCATGTTTTTTTTTAGTTGTTCCTAAAGTGTTTTTGTGTGTGTGTCTGTGTCAGGCTGCATCCTGCTGGGGATGGCTGCTGCCATCAAGGAGTGTCATTGCTATGGGGTGGGGGTGCCTGGTCTGGTCTAGGTGGGGGTGCCTGGTCTGGTCTAGGTGGGTGCTACATGTCTAAGTAACATCCACACCAATGAATGCCAGGTCCAGAAGTTTCCCAGCAGAACATTGAACTGTCACAAGATGGTTTAAATATTTACTTCTCCTGTCAGTGGTCATAATGTTGTGGCTGATCACTGTATACATCATGTATAGATTCATTTAGAGCGTTGAAAGAGTTCCTCCTCTGAACATCTTCAACTTCTGGAGATCTTCTTCTTTCCTGTCATGTCTCATGGTGCCGTCTCTTCCTTCTTCTTTCTTCTCAACACTGTGGTCAGGATTAGAGCGTCACACTACTGAGAACAGTTGAGTCAGAAAAGAAAACAGACTCCAGAAACGTCACATGGCTCCTTGATCTAATCTTTCTTCTCTCACTGAGCAAACAGAAGCTCTTGGTTTTAATTTAAAAACATTTATATACCAGAAGACCATCTTATTAGTGTCTGCTTCATTTGTTTTCCACATTGTCACCATCTGGACTGTGATGCTGGACGTCACTATGACGACGGCTCCCAGGCCTCCAGACCAGAGCGATGGTTGACCCCTGGTTTGGTGTGATTGTTGACCTGCACGTTATCTATAGATGTCTGAGCAGATTTAATTAAGATCTCATTTAAAACTCAATAAGAAGCTCCTCTCAAAGAACGGCAGCGTGCGCCCTCAATGAAAGTATTACGACAGTTTCTCTCCTTTACAGATTCAATAGAGCTGCTAAATATAATATAAGAGAATGAGTTTATTCTCATTATCATCGTTCCAGTGACTGAGATCTGTTTGAACTTGTGTCGGATGCTGGAGGAAGCTGGATTAGTGTGATTAGATCGTTAGGAGAAGGAATACCAGACACCCAACAAAGCCTGTTGACTTGTTTTACATTAAAACCACTTCCAGCAGTTAAAAAGTGAAATCCTAGTTTATTCTGGATGGATTTTAATTTGAAAAACTCTGAAAAAGTTTGGATTATTTTTTTAGGTTTTCACAATAAAAGCAAGAATTTCTGTGACTCGCTGCCCTCTAGTGGTGACACCAGGATCAACTGGTCTGTGGTAAGAATGGAAATACATAGCTTTGGAAGTGTGTGTGTGTGTGTGTGTGTGTCCTCTAAGCCCCTGCGGCTGGACCTGGAAAACCCTGTTTGTGGTCTGGTTGTAAATTTACGCTGAACCAACACGCTGACATGAGACCCAGCAGAGTGATTTAATCCTGTGTGTGTGTGTGTGTGTGTGAGTGTGTGTGTGGGTGTGTGCATGTGCATGTGCATGTGCATGTGCATGTGCATGTGTGTCAGTGTGTGTTACACCTGTCCCGTCCTCTCTGCTGGCTTAAGCGTGTGATTTGATGTTTCAGCCTTGCCTTTTGTTGTTGTTGTTGTGTGTGTGAGTGTGTGTGTGTGTGTGTGTGTGTGTGTCGTCTCTTGACTCCTTGAATCTCCCAGAATGCACCTCACCTACAACCTCAACCCATCACTGCACAACCTGACTCCTGAGAGAGAGAGAAAGAGAGAGAGAGAAAGTGAAAGAGCAGATGGACGAACGACAAAACACACACACACCACCATGCTGTCGGTTCGTGTGTGTGATCAGGGTTTAACAAGTGAGCAAGATGAGGAAGCTTTGGTGATGTGGGACACGGAGACAGTGTGTGTGTGTGTGTTGTTTGTGTGTGTGTTGTTTGTGTATTGATCCCAGTGAAGGATCTCTTACTCTCCTCCGTCCCTCTCGGGGTTAAGACCTCACTCACAGTCGTCCCTCAGCGTCCAGTCATTTATCATAGATTTGAAAAGGTCTGTTTATCTGTTTATCCCCTGGTAACACACACACACACCCACACACACACACACACGGGTGATGTCAATAACACACACACACACAGACACACACAGACGGGTGCAGTCTACTCTGAGTCTGTGTTGACGGACTTTTTAACATTTAAAGGAAAGAAATGTTCACTTTATATTTATTTAATCATCCAGACCAATAATAATTAAATGATTCATTAATATTAATCTGACTCTATGATCACTGGGCTGTGTATATAGAGAAGTAAACGATGGATATGTGATGCCAGACCAACATCCCATAATGCATCACTCTCTGCAGAAGACTCAGGCCTGAATAAAATGAAATAAAATAAAAAGTCTTTTACCAGGATCAATATGAATAAAATAAAACGTCTTTATCGTTGTTTTGTGACTGTTCATCTCTTCATAGTCACACCTCCTCCCCGCCTCCCCCCTCCCTCCCCTTCCTTCCTCCCCCCTCTGCCTCTCGTCCTGATGATGTGATTGGTTTCAGTGTTTTGTTTTTGCCTAATAAATCACCATCTATCAGAGCCCAGCTGACACACACACACACACACACACCCACACACAGAAACACACACTAAAACACACACACAGTGGCAAACAGTTCATAATGGACGGTTCATTTGTCATCCTCTGAGCTGTTGACAAGGAAAGTGTCCTGGATATGGACTGTTTGTGTGTTTGTGTGTTTGTGTGTGTATTGGTGTGTGTGTGCGTGGGTGTGTGTGTGTGTGGGTGTGTGTGTGTGTATTTTCATGCTATATTGACAATAGAGATCCGTCCCCATTCATCTGACTGATAACACACCATTGCTGTCAGCTTCATCCTCCCACAGACACACGTTCATCTACGTACTGTAGAAACACTCACACACATTTCTACACAGAATTCATTAACAAACAAATTAAACTTGTGTTAATTAAACTCTAAATAAAATAAAATAAAATAGGTCAGTAGAAGCTCATTTTCATTTTATTTCCATCAAGAGGAAATTATTTAAGGAGATTAACTGATGAGAATAAAACAGAGAAATACTAAATGTGCTGCAGGTAACATTAACACCTGATCCTGATCCTGGTTAGAGTCCAGGTGTGAACACTGATCTGGTCTCTAGTTCTTTTGTCCATTTCTTCCTTCCTCCATAAATAAATCAGATCTTAACATGTGAGAGTCTTTCCATCTTGCTCCAACATCTGGATCATGTCTCCAAGTCAACCAGCAGCTGTTGATGGTTCTGATCCAGCGGTAGGTAGAGATCCATTAGAGACAGCAGCTGCTACAATATTCTACTGACCACATGATGGCGCTGCTGATTTACAGACACACAAACTGAGATCAGATCTCAAGTGCTGGCTGGGGACGCATGTGGAGACACATTTATATTAAGACCAGGTAGATGGACAGGTGAAACTGTAAAGAGAATTTTCACCTGGATTTCTGCATTCTTGAAGTTCTTGAAAGTTCCCACAGCACATGAAGGCATCATCTGTAGTTACATTAGGTGTTTTAAACACTCATTTAGTTTCCAAGGTAACCTTCACATCTTTCTGTCTCTTATCAACCGCTACATTAATGGAGCTTTGTTTGTTCTGACTCTTGAGTCAGTCGTCTGTCGTTTCTCCTCGTTGGTCGGATTCAGGAGGCCGGTGCTCCGTGAATCGTTAGCAGCAGAGTAATTATGCGCTATCAAACTTGGAATATTACACCACTTAGCTAATGTTTAATGCTGTAATTAATTCTGAACCCGGCGAGCCAACATCAATTTATTTGATTAGTACTTTGCAAAGTCACACAGAGGTTTTTTACTGTTTTTAAAAGTGTGTGTGTGTGTGTGTGTGTGTGTGTGTGTGTGTGTGTGTGTGTGTGTGTGTGTGTGTGTGTGTGTGTGTGTGTGTGGCTTTCAAATGTAAATTAAAATATAGAGAGTGAGGATGATTAATGGTCCAACATCTTTGATTAGTTAGTTTGTTTTTGTTCCTTTTCACAATAAAACTACAGAGATTTTAGTTTTTATTTCTGAACTTCAGGTTTATTTAATGTGACACCATCAGGATCATGTCTGTAGAAAATACAGAAGAAGAAGAAGATGTTTAAGATGTTTGACCAGAAATTAGCACTGAGCATCTAATCTACTGGAAATAGAACAGAAGAAGAAAGAGGAAGAGGAAGAGGGAGAGGAAGACATATGAGGAGGAGAAGAAGAAGAAAAATAAGCTGAGGAGCAGATAGGAGAAGAAGAAGAGGACTGAGGTGGATGGAGAAGGTGGAGGCAGAGGAGAAGATGATGAAGAAGAAAAAGACAGATATGAGGAGCAAATGTGAGGAGGTGGAGAAGAAGGAGGAGGAAGAGGATGTGAAAACAGAGAGGAAGAAGAAAATGCAGGAGGATAAGAAGAAGAGGAAGCAGGGGGGAGAGTAAAAAGAAAAGATGGGGCGCAGATATGAAGAGGAGGAGAAGAAGAAGAAGAGGAGGAGGAGGAGAAGAAGAAGAGGTGGAAAATTGATCAAACAAAAAAATGAGGAGCAGATAGGGGAGGTGGAGAAGAATTAAGAGGAGGAAAAGAAGAGGAAGACAGAGATAGATGGAGGAGCTGCAGCCAGAGGATGAAGAGGTAGTAGTAGTATGCTCTCCTCCTCTATGTCCTCCTCCAAGCCCTCCTCCTCCATGTCCTCCTCCATGCCCTCCTCCTCCATGTCCTCCTCCATGTCCTCCTCCTCCATGTCCTCCTCCTCCATGTCCTCCTCCAGTCCTGAATGTGTAGAGTCTTAGAAGACGACCCAGATGTCTCCACGTCTCCATCATCTCTGTCCACATTGATTCCATCTTTGTTCATCTTGTTTCTCTACCTCCATGTTTCTGTCCCTCACCTGATGACGTTGATTAGTGAAGGTTACCATGGTTACCACCATCCTCTACTCCTCATCCACCAGATGTGGTTTAATTCAGTTTATTAGAGTCCATGTATAAACAGTGTTCCTGGAACATCTGGTAGTGATGGAGGAAACGTTCTCCTCGTTCCCTGAGTTAGAGGTTCTTGTCTTGGAGCCTCGATGTTCTCCAGACGCTGATGTTTGCTGCTCTCAGTAAAGGTTACACCCAGCTGGTAGAGACCACTCGTCAGTCTGAAGTAATTACAGCTGACAGCCGCCTCCTCCATCACTCAGCCTGAAATATGGACAAGAGGCCGATAAGAGAGGAAACACACACCGGCTTTGATTCGCACCAACACACTCACTTAACATTTTGGTTCCAATCACATAAACACTGTCTCTGTGCTGGTTCGACACGGCCGTTATCGCCGTCACTCTTATTGTCTTTTGTCACTTGATGTCCTTGTCTGGGAGGCTGAGTGCAGCGATAACGCCGCCGCCACCGCCGCCGCCGTCTCTGTTGTGTTTTAATAAGTTTTATCTGGAGACTCTGAGCAGACAAACAGCGTCAGGATTCAAACCCAGCCCCGCTTTTACCGCATGGAGGTCGTCACGGCGACACACATCAATCAGCTGGTTGACGCTGCCATCGTCCTCACGTTTGTTCCATTATCAGTGGTTTATTATTTTAGTAAAGGAGCCAATAGAAACCAGAATAAAGGTTAATGATAACTGGTCACCAGGATCATCAACATGTTTAATAGTTACCTCCTCAGGACCCCCCCCCCCCCCCCCCCCCCCGCCAGCAGAGACATTACTCTGAGGATGGAAGCTTCCTTCCTTCCTTCACTATTTCCTATTTTCCTTCCTTCCTTCCTTCCTTCCTTCCTTCAACTTTCCTTCCTTCCTTCATTATTTCCTTTTCCCCTTCCTTCCTTCCTTCCTTCACTAGTTCCTATTTTCCTTCCTTCCTTCCTTCCTTCCTTCCTTCCTTCAACTTTCCTTCCTTCCTTCAGTATTTCCTTTTTCCCTTCCTTCCTTCCTTCACTAGTTCCTATTTTCCTTCCTTCCTTCCTTCCTTCCTTCCTTCAACTTTCCTTCCTTCCTTCAGTATTTCCTTTTTCCCTTCCTTCCTTCCTTCCTTCACTAGTTCCTATTTTCCTTCCTTCCTTCCTTCACTATTTCCTATTTCCCTTCCTTCCCTCCTTCCTTCCTTCCTTCCTTCCTTCCTTCCTGATTCCTCTCTAACATGTTATTTGTCTATAGACTGTGGAGCTGTGATCAGATCTAACTAAAGCCTGGTCCCAGTTTAATGTCCCATGTGTCCCCTCTGCTGTCATGTTGGCTCATTCATCAGATCGTCCTCAAACAGAGTTGAAGACATATTCGTCCTTCCAGCGTCTCAGTCTGGCATGGATTTGAACGCCTCCTCCTCCCGTTGCATTCCCAAATTTGGTCTCCCTCCACTGTCTGCCGTCCTGTTTGGACAAAAGACTCAGAGGGAAGCTAAAAAAAAGAAGACATTATAATGGTATTAAATCACTTGGCCAACCTCTGTGTGAAAGGCTGGGAGGGTAACATGATGTATAGCGGCTGTGTTTGCCAAGGTTTCTGGCTGATTAAAAAAACTCAGGTCTCCATACGTCTTCAGCACGGGTGGGTTTTTGGTTGAAAAACAGAAACTGGCACAAACTGTGTGTGAGTGGAGTTTCTGCCAAAGGAAACATATTGCAGCGAAGCAGGACCACGCTGACAGATGTTAGCTTGTGTCCTTTCACGTGACGGGCAAATTAAAGTTAGAGGCTTTCTGCTTAATCAGCTGGTGGTGTTGTGTTGCTGGAAATATCTGGTGTTGATTCCTCGTCTCGTGGTCGTGAACACGTTTCTGTCTCCTGTTTCTGTCTCTCTGTTCTGGCCTCATTACATCTGACATGATTTAAATGTTCATGTCATCTTTGAAGGATCACGTCAGAAACAGTTTTTAGAACGGAGGTGTTGTCTTCGGTGTTGTCCTGAATCGTTTCAGTTCTGATTATTTCAGGACGTTTTCATCCAGTGTCGTCGTTGGCTCTGGAGGTTTGTGGTATCTTCTCCCGCTACTTTCTCATCTTTCATGGAGGCTACCTCCTTATTGAGACTTTGCAGTCTGACAATACACTTTAGCTCTTTAACTTCTTTCTGACTTCTTAGTTTCACCAACCAAACCAATCCTCAGTCATACAATCTCATATTTTCAGCCAAATTAACGTATTTCATTGACTTCATCCATCGAGGACGTGTAGCTAAATATATACTCTTGTAAACTAACAGTTCCTCTGATTCACTTCTTTAACTGGTTCCATGTCCAACATCTGCAGCTCAATTTATGCTCATATGCAGAAGAAGAAGCTTGAAGTCTGATTGTCAAAATGCTAATCTGATTTTAGCCATGACCATTAATCATGTCCCTAAAACCTCTCTGGGTGAATGTGGGCGTCTACCATTTGTTTTCACATGAAACAAGTTCTTTATTCATCAGAACTTAGAGCATAGTCTGTATATAAACATGGACACCACGTCTCCTCTTCCTCTCATTGGTCAAACTGACTCTATGTTCCCGGGGATACGGGCGGCGCCATCTTGTGAGTTTGGATCCAGAGTCTGATCAGTACGGTCTGAGGGCGGAGCCACGTGGAGCCGTGATATTGATGCCCCGCCCACACTTCCTCCAGACTCACTCATGTTTTAGTTTAATTAATACTACGCTCTGCTCTACCTCCACCTGTTACAAGGACATGATGGATTATACTCTGGACTTACTCTCACAGACCCACGGGACCGCTTTACGGAGTGGCTGGCATGGCAACCGGTAGTCAACATGTCACATCCTGTTTCTATAGCGTCAAATAACTAAATTGAAACTTATCCAAAAAACTGACACTTGAACATTCATCAACGTTGTATTAACTACCTAAAATGACAGAAACCGTCCTTGAAAAAAATACATATATTATTTGACGTGTATTTTAGTGTTTTAGTTTGGTCCAAGTCCCGCCCACTAACATGGAGGGGGTGGAGCTTATGACCTATAGTGCAGCCAGCCACCAGGGGGAGCTCTACTTGCTTTGGCTTCACTTTAGAGGTGCTGTTCCATCTTTATGCTGTTGATTATTATTATTATAACCTTTATTTAACCAGATAAAAACCCATTGAGATCAAGACCTCTTTCACAAGAGTGACCTGGCCAAGAAAGGCAGCAGCACACGATGACTTGACTACGATCTCTATCTTTAGATCAACTGTAAATTATCATTTTATGTGTGTTACTTTAGCACCTGGAAGCCAGAACAACTTCCCCTGCCTAAAATATCTTGTGTAGTAAAGTTGTGCTGCAGTCTCTCTGTTGAGAACTGATTCTGCTCCGGCAAAGATCTGCTGGACCAATCAGATTATGTGGGTGGGGCTTAATGTGGTGACGGACAGAAGAATTAGTTTAGATGTTTCTGATTGGTTGGAGGACTATCCAGGTGATGCAGAAGGTGATTCAGAGTCTGGATCCAGAAGATGTCAGTACTACCTGACTGAGTTTTGTTTTGTGTGTGTGTGTTTCCTGACTGAACATTTAATCTGTGCTGTAAACCGACTCACTCTGCTCCACAGTAATGCCTTATTTCCCAGTCTGCCGTATGGTAATTACTTGAAAGTGTCTGAATGTCTAATTTCTCCTCTGCATTGTTCCTTCTGTGTAATTAGCTCCAGCGGTGACTTTATGTAAAATAGTTCTGCCAAGTTTTAATTGATTAAAAGTCGGCGTATTATTGCGAGCGGGAACAATGTAGATCCAATTAGCAGTGTAACGTGTAAACATGAAGAGCAACTCCCATGGTGCACCGGGGCCGGCGTGCCTTCATGTCGGTGTGTTCGTACACGTGATTCAGTGATCAGCCGCCGTTCTTAATCATCACTTTCTGCTCCAGATGAGACTTTATGAGGGGACTAAATTGCCTTAAAGGGATTTCTTATTAAAAGGATTACACCCATGTAATCCCCTTTGTCCCGGTGGACCCCCAAAAACCCAAACACACACTTACACAAACACACACAACCGGATTAGCATGTGGAAATAAGTCTTTTTGATATGCTGCAAAAATGAAAACGCACACCTTCAAATGAAAGAGTACAACCGTGTCATGATGCGGTGAAGGGAAGACGCACGCGTCACACAAAATGTTTGTATTTATAACCTTGACATGAAGCTGCTTGTGCATTCGGTGTGTGTTTCTTTTGTGTGTGCATGTTTTTTGGCGGTGCTCCCTCGTCTCATCCCCAATTAACGAAGACAAATCCGCTTCTATCGCTGCTAATGAGAGTCTTTAAGGTGAAGGGACTCTGTATTTATTTAATAAGAAGAGGCTTATTCATTCCATTTCCATAAGAAAGACAAAACGCTGCTGATTCTCCACGGCTGCCGAGGGACGGATTAGGGGAGGAGGAGGAGGAAGAGTTGGATGGAAGGTGTGAGGAGGAGGAGGAGGAGGAGGAGGAGGAGGATTGTTTGTGTATCTAGATCACCGTTAGCAACAGCAGCCTTTCTCCCAGCGGTCCAGGAATGTATATGTATAGTGTACGTTTAGCCTCTTTAATGCCTGTATGATTCAAGGCCAGGAGGCTTGGAAGAGCTAGTCGTAGCTAAGAAGGCTAGTATTAGCTGGGACTCTAGGAGGCTAGGAAGAGCTACTATTAGCTTGAATGCTAGGAAGCTAGGATGAGCTACTATTAGCTGGGAGGCTAGGAAGCTAAGAAGAGCTAGTATTAGCTGGGATGTGAATCTAGATCATCATGATATTCGATTGTTCAGATGAGATGAAGATGACGATTGAGGAGTATTCGTTGGTTTGTTTTCTTTCATCACTTCCTCTTGATCGACCAATCAGAGTCATCTCTCTGACCGACTCATTCAGATCATACAAACCAAAGAGGAGGCCATCAGAGGACGAGTACCGTCCGTTAACTCTGTCTTTCTGTCTTTGGTTCTGTAGGTGGAGCTGACCGGCAGCAGTGTGTTCGACTACATCCACCCTGGAGATCACGTGGAGATGGCAGAGCAGCTCGGCATGAAGCTTCCCCCGGGCCGAGGGATGTCTCTGTCCCAGGGAGCCATCAACGAAGACGGGGCGTCCTCGGCTTCGTCGTCGTCGCACTCTGAGACGCCTGAACCAGGTAGGAAGTGAAGGGAGGGACGCAGCGAGTCCTTCCAGGACCCTTCAACTAAGAAACCAGCACCTCCTGACTTTAGTGTCAAGAATTTACTCTTCAGTTCTAATCATTCGAACAACAGAACTAATATGTGATGATGTCAAATGTGTCGGTGGAACTGAGCCGGAAGCTGAAGTGGTTCATTAGACGAGTCTGGATGTGGGATGAATGGGTAGACCCAGCAGGTGTTGGACCGGGGACACCTTGTTATGGATGAGATGAAGAATCTCTGGAGTCCAGGCTTCGGTCAGTCTCAGTTGTTTTGGACCAACGTCAGATAAGGTGGTGTTCTAGCATGTGTAGGTCATAATGTTTTGGCTAATCTGTGTGTACAGTAGCCCCTAAAAGTCATTGGATGTGAAGGAGGTGAAGAAGCCAAACCCCTGAAACCCCCAGAGCAAACTCTGGTGACGGAGGCAAGAAAAACTCATTTTAACAAAACGGAACTTTGAGATTATAAGAGCCCAGTGCATCATGGGAAATCCCCCAGCAGCCTAGACCTATAGCAGCATCGTTAAAGGACGGTTCAGGGTCACCTGATCCAACCTTCAGCTCTATCAAAACGTAGAGAGGGGTCTGCCTCCTCAACCAAAACTGGAGAAGGTCCTGTTCTACTTTAGAACCTCTAGAGACCACAAGTAGTCCTGAGCTTTGAAAGATCTGGTCCAATGAGGTCTTTGAGATGTGACGGTTGATGTTTCCTCTTTCTGTTGTTGGTTTCTCCCTAAAATAACTGATCAAACAACAGAAATGTCATGAAATCAGCATTTTGAAGCTAATATGTTTTCTTGCTTTCAGTCTTTTGATTTAAAGTGATAAGTAGTGAACTTCAAATTATCACAGTGTCTCGTTTGCTAGCTGTTTCCAGTTTGCATGCTAAGCTAAGCTAACTGGCTGCTACAGATATGAGAGTGGGGAGAAGACAAGGAAGACAAGGACAGACTTTAGGACGCTACAGGAGACCAACTCCAGATCAGACCAGATCTTTTTTCTGTTCGTCTATAAACATGTGAATGCTCTAGTTCATATTCCTCTCCTCCCTCTAACCTTGACACCGTCCCAACATCCCCTGCTGCACTTCTGATTATATTTGCTGCAACACATTGAAAAGCTGCTGTAAACCAGGGACGGACACATTCCTCACCGGGGTTCTTTGTCTCGTCTCCTTCATTCCCTCTATCCATCCATCCATCCATCCCTCCTCTCCTGCACCACAAGACTTTTTACCTTCCAAATGCTTTTCTTTGTGCCCTCCCCCTGTCTCTCTCTCTCTCTCTCTCTCTCTCATGCTGATGATAATTTAAGTATTAGGGGAAAATCCATTTATAAATTAAACAAAATGACTTGATATCCATCGAGTCCCTTAGTTCATCAGCCTGTTCAAACAAGGAGTTGAAGATTGGCTTCGCGGCGGCCGGGGGTCTTCGGAGACGACGCGGTAATTAGATCTGCCGTGGATTTATTCTTGGCTGATTGGTGCCGGGTGATGGGTGTGTTGGAGGGAGGGATGGGACGGGAGGGTTGGGGGTTGTGAGGGGGGGAGAGGCTTTAAATTAATTGAAGTTCCACATTTGAGGGTTCCCTTTCTTTTTCTCTGACTTTCTGCAAACCTCTAAGCGAGACTCCCTGTGCACCAAAAAGATCTGGAGCTGGATAGAAAGAAAGAGAGAGAGAGGACATCTATGTGGTCATCAGTGTCAATCTGTCTGGAGAGAAAAAGAAAAAGGAGGACGGCTTTAAAACGGGGACCGGTGTTTTCCCATCTCAGAACCTAAAGACACAAAGGCGTGAATTCACCGAGGGTTTAAACGAATATCTCAACCGTTCCCAGTTTGACCACAGAGAGAAAAAGACAAAAAAAAGAGGAAGGACAGAGGACAAAGGTGTTTGTTCTCCCATGTTAATTTGTACTGGAGAGGTGGGAAGAAAGAAAGAAAGAAAGCGAGGCCGGGGGATGTAGGGACATGTTTGAATGTGCATGACTGCTCAGCAATGTTAATTTGTCCAAAGAAAAAAGAATGAATGTGAAGGAGTGATCCCCAGTGATGATCAGAGCCGAGAGAGGAGGAGAGGAAGAGAGGGAGGATTAGGATTCATGGATGTGTTATTTAATGTTAATTTGTCTGAAGAGAGACAAGAGGAGGAGGAGGAGGAGGAGGAGGAGGAAGAAACAGGGCTGGTATGAATTTAGACGGTTTCTCGGGAAGGGGGCGTATCAGACCTGTTCATCTCTTTATCAGACGACCTGAGATCTTAGAGGATGTGTTTCTGTTATCACCTGAATCACCCTGCAGCTGATCTCAGTTAAAAGATTCACTCCTCTACCTGGACGACTCTGGCTCCTCCTCTAATGATCTGATTAAAGACTCAGACTGATGGATGAGGAGTAGAGGTTCTCCTGGTAACCATGGTAACCTCCACCAATCAACATCAGGTGAGGGACAGAAACATGGAGGTAGAAAAACAAGATGAACCAAGATGGAATCAATGTGGACAGAGACGATGGAGACGTGGAGACATCTTGGTCGTCTTCTAAGACTCTACACATTCAGGACTGGAGGAGGACATGGAGGAGGAGGACATGGAGGAGGAGGACATGGAGGAGGACATGGAGGAGGACATGATGGAGGAGGACATGGAGGAGGAGGATAGAGGAGGACATGGAGGAGGAGATGGAGGACATGGAGGAGGACATACTCCTACTATCTCTTCTTCTTCTCTCCTTCTTCCCTCCTTCTTCCTTGTCCTCCTATATCTCCCCTTTTCTAATGCATCTCCTTCTTCTCCTCCATCTATCTCCATCTTCTTCTTCCTCTCTTTTTTCCACATTCTTCTTCTTTTCCTCCTCTTAATTCTTCTCCACATCCCCTATCCGCTCCTCCTCCTCCTCCTCCTCCTTCTTCTTCTTCTTCAGGTCTATTTCCAGTAGATTTGATGCTCCACAGCTTCTTCTACTCTATCGTTTCAGGGTTGGATCAATTATCCTCCATCTTCTTCTTCGTCTTCTCCATCTCCTCATATCTGCGTCTGACCTTCCTTTTCTTCCTCATCTCCTTTTTCACACCCTCCTCTTCTTCTCCACCTTCTCCTATCTGCTCCTCATTGTCTTTTTCCTCCTCCTCCTCCTCCTCCTCCTCCTTCTTCTCTACTTTCTCCTAGTAGAAACAAACTCATCTGGACGTTTCCTCGAAGTGTTTAGCTCTAAATGTCTGGTGGAGAGTTTAGGTTTTTTGCAGGGTGGTAGGGTTGGTGGAGTCCACCTGAAGGTCACATGACTACAGTCTGATAATGACCTGATACTCACCTGGACCTGGACCTGGACCCGGAGGAACCTGTTCTGATCCTGTCTCCAGACACAGTTGTTTTTTGGATGTACGTCCCCATAAATTCACCAGCTAGTATGAACATAGACCGACTGCACCTATTGGTCCTTTATTTATCAAAAGAAATGGTGGAAATGTGTGTGTGTGTGTGTGTGGGGGGGGGGTTATCTTACAACCAGATTCTGCAGAGTGGTGACCGGAGGCTGGAGACACCACGGCTGCATTAGACTGCACCAGATCTGAGGACGGTCTGTTGATGCAGAGAGTTTTTGTAGGTAAAGCTAATTAGCTGGAATGCTAACATTAGCGTTGCTGCAGTAAAATTTGGGCACGGACCTGTCAGGACAGTTTGAGCTGGTGTTCACCTTATCGTCCCGTTGATAAACTTCCCATTTCTTCTTTCCAACAGTCTCCTTTTTAAACAAGAACCCATTTTTTTTTTCGATATATAAAAGAAGTCATTAAAGCCGGCCTCACCTCGCCGCCTGCTCTGTTGTAATATATCAGAACGCTGACCCGTCGTTTTAATTACAGTCACGCTCATGAAGTATTGAAACTGAAGTTGAAACAGCAGATGACCTTGGAGGAGAGAGCTTCCTTTGAAGCCCGCCGCTCCTTTCAACACCCTCTTGCAGTTAAAGAGAGTCATCTTTAAACGCACATGACGCAATTTGACTAATATCAGTCAAAGCGAGGCGGAGAGGCTCGGCGTCTCTCACCGCCCTGAAGGCTGAGTGTTTGGAAATTATTACTCCTGAGTGTAATTCAGAGTCTGACTGCGAGCAGCTGAAACTCTCCACGCCGCTCTTCTCTTCTCTCACTTCATATCATCAGACCCAGAGGCCTCCTCTTCACTTTGACCTTTACTGACCGTGAAGGACACGATGGGTGGACGGAAAAGAAATCTGAGATGGAGAGTCAAGGTTTATGACACTGGTCCCATCCAGACCTGATCTGGTCTCTAGAGTCCAGGTTAAACAGGTCCAGGTGTGAACACTGATCTGGTGTCAGTCCACATGTGGAGGTGGTCTGGGACACATGTGACCTCCTTCCTTAACCAAAGGAGATGGACAGGTGAGACCAGGTATTAAAGGTGTGACCAGGGTGTTGTTGACCAGTCCCTTCGTGTGTCATCCACTACTACGTTTTATATTGAGCAGATAAAGAAAGAGGAAGGCAGCAGGTCTGAGTCCTCTTAACAACCAGCCTCTTCAGGTGTAGTGTTCTTGTATTGGACCATAATCATTCTAATATTCTCTCAAACACACTCCTGCTCAAACCTTTTCCTGTTCCTAGTCCGCCGTAGGATTCATTTTAATAACGTTATAACATAATATTTAACAGATTTCTTTTTTAACTGTCAGTCACTGAATAACCATCTAATCTGACACTGAGTCACATCATCCTGTGATTAGATGGAGGTATTTGTCTCAGGGGTTTATCACTTTTATTTAAACCCCGAGGGTCCATGAATGCATCACCAGGAGAATTTACTCCTTTCTGTTTAATTCAGATGCTCGTTTGTTCAGTAACAGAATCTAAAAACCTCTGATGTCATATTTCAAACCGGTCCCTCCTGGAGTCGTCATGACCACAGAGTGACGACACCTCCGTCAGAACAATGTCTCTTTATTTTCCAAACTTTCCTCCGGTTCAAACTTCAGCTGTGATTTGTGCCTTTAATCGTTCCTCCCTCTCATTCACGCCATCACACAGAAAGCCGTGCTCTTAATTGGGTATTTATTTCAATTTTCTCTCATCAGAGGCCAGAATGAGTTAGAAAAACTCCCCCAATAATAAAAGTCCTTCTGGAAGTAGCAGTAACTCTGCCCTCCAGGAGAAACACCATAAGTTCTCCATTATTAGCTCCTCGCGGTCTAATTGTCCGCGGCGACGCCTTATTTCAACATCATGAGTCTTTGATTATTGTTGCTAATTACGCTATTAGCACAATGGAGGGGAATAATTCGTCATAATCGCTCGCATTTATCATAATTATCCAAGTTTACAGTCACCTACGTTTAATGTCATCTGGAGAGGCCGACGGCGGCGACGGCGGCGACGGCGGCCCAAGGACAAACTCACTGAGTGTGAGGTTGTGGTCGTGTTCGGAGGTGAAGCGTGTTTGTATTTGCATTTGAAATGTCACTTGGACTCCAGGACAGGAGGCAAAGGTCAGATCTGGATATTTACAGACACACACCAGTCGTCTTCCAATCGTCGTCCTCCTCCTCCTCCTCCTCCTCCTCCTCGTCCTCCTCCTCCTCCTCGCCTCAAAAATCTTTATTTTCATTTTGAGTTCAGTCAGCGCAGTTTGATAAAATCTCAAATGAGTTGCAGCTCGTGACGTTTCACTTGTTTCTATTTGTAGCTTTGTTGTTGCTCACATCAGTCTTGTTAAAATAGTTTAGTTAATAGTTTATTTAATCAGGATTAATCACATGGTTTCCATCGTTAGCGCAGTCGTCGTTGCAGGTCGGAGGAAACCAGTCGCTCCTTTCTTCTCCTTGCAGCTTGATGCTAACTCGTTTTTGTAGCTTTATAACTAGCAGTCAAGCTTTGTATCGTAGCTCATGAAAATATTCTAGATAGGGAGCCAACAGATTAGAATATTTAATCAGGACTATTTTTCCATCGTTAACGCAGTCGTCTTTGCATGTTGAGAGAAAACTCATGGCTCCTTGCAGAGTTAGCAGCTTGATGCTAACTCGTTTTGTTGCGTTTGTTGATTTTAAAACATTGCTCTGTAGCTCGTGGCTAAATGACTAGTTGGAGGTTTGTTGTTGTTGGGCTGTCAATAGATTAGAATATTTAATCAGGATTAATTGCATTATTTCCATTGTTTATGCAAATGAATCTGTTTTAACGTGCATGGTTTCCAGTTTTATTCCTCTTCTCAACATCTGAGCTGATCAGAAAGCTCCAGGTTCACATCCACAGTAAATGGAGAACACTTAGTTCTATTAGAGAACCACGTCTCTTCTTCTCTTGGGATTATTCAGCACCACCACACTTTAGATTCTGCTTTCTTTCCACAGCGTCACTGCTGCTTTCATGACTTCCTGATTCTCCAGACTACATATTTGGGTCGAGCTCATAATAACAGAACCAGTAAAGGTGTTGCTCCGTTAGCTGATGTTAGCTTGTGTATTTGTTTGTTCTAGAGAATGAATCATTTTCATTAAAGTGAATCCTTGTTTCCAGTATCTGCTGATCTGTCGTCTACAGCGGCTCTTGTTTTCAGATGGGCTCTGATTTGACCATGAAACTAACTTTCAGCTCACTGATATGTAATATTGGCTCACTTTAGTCTAATACGTCTGTTCCGTGTGTTTCATCGGCTTCTCTTTGTCGACTTTCAGGATGTTTGAGTCATTTTTATGAAGAAGTTCTAAAGGAAGCAAAAACTTTTATCCGTCTGTTCAATATCTGATGTTTTACTAAGTTCACAGCAGCAGCTGTCGACGGGGGAACTGAGATTATTGCTCAGAAATAAAAATGAATTGAAGTTACCTGCAGCCGCCACCAAACTGAATATTTTTCAGCTGAAACATAAAGTCGTTGAATTTCTTTAGAGCGTCTCCTCTAAAGCTCCTGATCCGGGGGAGAATTAGTCACAATGGGCTTTGGTTGAAAGTGCTCAAATTAATTAAATCAGTGTCATGAGTGTTTTTTGTTTTTTTTTTAAGAATAGCAATAAAACCACTTGAAGCAAACAAAGAACTTTTCAGAGGCAGAGGATTATTGCTAAAGCAAAATGATCCGTTCGGTTTAAGTTTTATTAAACCGCCGCCGCCGCCGCCGCCGCCGCTCTGCATGAAATCTTCAGAGTACACAATGGCCAATCACACGCCATTCTTATTAGAGGTTTCTAATTAGGCTTCTTAACGAGGACGGGGCTGTTTACAATGGAAGCCGGAGCTGTTCAGATAATGACAGCGGAGGACAGGACGGCGCCGGATGGCAAATAAAGCGCTCCTCTCCGCTATCTGTCCGTCACAGCAGCGATAACACGGCAACTCCTCAAGGTCCAAGACTCAACTTTTAATTTGTGGAGAGGCAGGAAGTGAGAGAGAGGGTGTGAGAGGTTTATCTGTCCTGGCAGCGTGAAGATGGAGTTTAAACACCAAGGAGAGGAGGGAGGGAGGGAGGGGAGAGGAGGGGAGGAACAGAGAGGCAGCAGCTACTGGAGGTAGAAGAGAAGAGAGAAGGGCAGATGACAAGAGGAAACAAAATGTGACTAGAGAGGAAGAAAGAACAGACGGAACTGAATGAATAAAGAACGAGTGGAAGGAAGGGAGAAGAGGAGATAGATAGATAGAAAGAAGGGGGAGGAAGGAAGGAAGGAAGACCACTGCCCTCTGACCTCTGACCTCTGACCTTTGACCTCTTCCTTCCTCTCTGGTGGTTTTCGTTGATCAGACGTTGGATCAGTTCTTCAGACGTGTTTGTGGAACCAGGTTTCTATTCCTCCTCACGTCTTCCTCTCATTACTGATGCTAATCTCTTCACTCCGTCCATCTGTCTCTGTCTCTCTCTGTCTCTGCCGCCTGGATTCAACTCCACCAGTCACTCTCTTCTTCTTCTTCTTTCCTTTCTTCTTCGGTCGTCTTTTATCTGGGGACGCTGCTCTCGTCTGCCTGAACACGAACAGAAGAAGAAGAAGAAGAAGAAGAAGAAGAAGAGAGATTTAATTATTAACTTGATGCTACTTTTTTCATCTCAGTTTATTTTTTTTTCTTAACTAATTCGTTAAAGTTTGGATTCAGAGAAAACATTCACACCACCAACGGATGCAGAAACAAGAACGGAGAGAAAAGAGACGCTGCTTGTTCTTTGGTTTTGTAGACGTTTGTAACGTGAGTCAGTGAAACAGAAAAAGGTTTTATTGTTGTTGTATGCGTCAGTAATACCTGTTGTAAAAATACAAACGTACATGAAGAAAAAAGAGAAATATTAAATATATTGCACAAGAATTTAAAATAGTCGAGACGAAACAAGATGAGCTTTTTTATTTCCCTCTGTCTCAGTGACACAGCTTGTCTGTGACCTTTGACCTCTCTCCAAACAAAGACAAGCTGTCAGTCTTTTTATTCACCTTCCTCCTCCTCTTCTTCCTCCTCCTCTTCTTCCTCCTCCTCTTCTTCCACCTCCTCTTCTCCTCCTCCTCCTTTCGTTGTCTGAAACTGTCCACATACTTTTGGTCGCCTCCCTTCATACTCGTATTCCTCCTCCTCCTCCTCCTCAGTTCCCAGCGGAGGAAGAGGAGAAGCTAAAGTCAGCCGAGAAAAGCCTCAGAGATCACTGAGGAGGAAGAGGAGATGAAGAGGAGATGAAGAGGAGATGAAGAGGAGGGAGGGGTGGGAGTAAAAGAAGGGATGGATGGAGGGCTCTGCAGACTATTAGAGCGCCGTTTGATTTGAGCTCGTTGTCCTGATAAGACTGTCAAAGTAAAAGTCTTCTTTATCACTGCTGCAGGGGAGAGAGAGGGGAGGGGAGGGAGGAGAGGGAGGAGAGGAGGAGAGGGAGGAGAGGAGGGGAGGGAGGAGAGGGGAGGGGAGGAGGAGGGGAGGGGAGGGGAGGGGAGGAGAGGGAGGAGAGGAGGAGAGGGAGGAGAGGAGGGGAGGGAGGAGAGGGGAGGGGAGGAGGAGGGGAGGGAGGGGAGGGGAGGGAGGGGAGGGGAGGGGAGGGAGAGAGGGAAGAGAGGAGGGGAGGGAGGAGGGAGGAGAGGAGAGGAGGGGAGGGGAGGGAGGGAGGAGAGGAGGGAGAGAGGGAGGAGAGGAGGGGAGGGAGGAGAGGGAGGATGAATAGAGGGAGAAAAGAAAGGGAGGGAGAGAGGAGGAGGAGGAGGAGGAGGAGGAGTGGTTTCACCTTTTTTTTTTTTTTTAACTTTTAGTTCCCAGGATTTTCTTTTGTGGGAAAAGGCTTTGAGGAAATCTCCCTCTCCTCTTCCTCCTTCTAATCATCTTCCTCTTCCTCCTCTTCCTCATCCTCATCCTCCCTTAGTCTTCATTGTCCTCTCCTCCTTTTTTCTTTTCTTCGTCTTTCTCACATCCTTTGATCTCCAGTGATCTTCCTCCTCTCCTCCTCCTCTTCCTCCTTTTTTCTTTCCTCCTTTATCACCCTCATACGTTCTTCTTCTCTTCTTCCTCTCCATCTTTGTCCTCCCTCTCTTTCCTCTTTCCTTCCATCTCTCCCTCTGACGGTAGTCATTCAGTTGCAGGTGTGGAGGTGATAGTGATGCAGGACTGTGACAGGACGGTTACTGAGTGTCTGAGTGTTTACTCTCTTCAGTTCATGCAGCAGAGAAAGAGCAGAGCACATTTGTCCTTTCTGTCTCTCACCCACCACCTCTCTGATCTCCTTTACCCTGTTGCATTGTGGGCAAGAAGAGGAGGAAGAGGAGGAAAAACAACTGGCGACAAATGTTGTTGTGTGGTCTATCCACATGATCCTCCATCAGCTGTGCACCACATGGTGACTCACATCTCCATCTTCTTCTGGATTGTATAATGATCACAATGGTAGAATGTGATGATGTCCAGGATAAATAAAATGTCCAAAGGTTGAATTGTGTGTACGTTGCCTCCTGTAGTGGAATCAGGAGGATTTTGTAGCCAGATTCCTTTTCAAGAGGTAAAAACCCAACGTGGAACACTTTGGGTTCTTTGGTTCTCCACATGTCCAGATGGAGAGTGGGCCTGGTTCTATTGTTACTAGAACCTTTGTGGTCTTTCTCTAAACTCTTGGTCCAGTTCTAGTCAAGGGGTTGCTGAATGAGTTCAGAATGATATCATTGAGACCAGGGTCCATAGAGACCAGGGTCATAGAGACCAGGGTCCTTAGAGACCAGGGTCCATGGAGACCAAGGTCCATGGAGACCAGGGTCCATGGAGACCAAGGTCCATGGAGACCAGGGTCATAGAGACCAGGGTCCATGGAGACCAGGGTCCATAGAGACCAGGGTCATAGAGACCAGGGTCCATGGAGACCAGGGTCCATGGAGACCAGGGTCCATAGAGACCAAGGTCCATAGAGACCAGGGTCATGGAGACCAGGGTCCATGGAGACCAGGGTCCATAGAGACCAGGGTCCATGGAGACCAAGGTCCATGGAGACCAGGGTCCATGGAGACCAAGGTCCATGGAGACCAGGGTCATGGAGACCAGGGTCCATGGAGACCAGGGTCCATGGAGACCAAGGTCCATGGAGACCAGGGTCCATAGAGACCAGGGTCTATGGAGACTAGTCCTGATTTATGGACATCTTCACCTCCAGCATCATAGAGGGTTCAGGACTCTTGAGTTTTGGACGCCATGTTTGAAGGAGTCTGTGGAGGACTTGGACTTTGAGGACGGTTCCTGGTTGTGACTTCATCGTCTTTTCATCGTCAGTTTACTTTTATCTTCTTAAAGTTTCTGACTCATTAATGTTGTGAACGTGTCGTCTTGTTTGGTTTCTTTCTGTTTCTTGTGTTTGTCGTCGCCGTGCCTGGCGGTGGCGGCGGCGGCGGCGGCTGGTGAAGGTCGTGGTGACCTTGTCGTGGCCGTCTTTGTTTCCGTTAGTTATCAGTCGGACACAAGGAGCTCCCTGAACCACGCAGACGTTATTAGAACCGCCTGACAATGATACCGCGTCCCGCTGAGACTTCTGCCCAATCACGCTCCGCCGTACGCAGCGGCGGCGGCGGCGGAGAGAAACCCTCGGCACTCTGGGTATTGTCCGCGGATCAGAGGCGTAGGTGAGTTGTTCTTTTTAATTAATCGTTTGTCCTTCAGACGAGGAAAGTTTCAGAGCCGTAGATAATTAGGTCCCAGAGTCGAGCGGCGGCCGAGCCGTCAGACACCTGCTGCCTCTGGAGCTAATCTGTGTGGGAGGAGCCTCGTCCCCCAGGACGCCACGGCAACGGGCTGAATGAGAAACACCTCAGAGTCCCCGCACGCTGCTCCTCCTCCTCCTCCTCCTCCTCTTTACACTCCCTCAGCTCCTCTTCCTCTTCTTCTTTTCATTCCTCCTGCTCTTCCTCTCCTCTTCTTCCTCTAATCTTTCTTTTCTTCTTCTTCATTCTGCTTCTGTTCCTCCTTCTCTTATTTCCTTCTCCTCTTTTTTCAAATTTCTCTTTCTCCTCTTCTTTTCTTCTTCTTCTTTTGGTATTTGTTCTTCTTCTCATCCTCTTCCTTCTCTTGTCCTCTTTTCCTTGAGTAACACTCCCTTTGTTTCTCTTCATCTTCTTCTCTTCCTGTAGAAGTTGTTCCATCTCTTCTTTCTTCTTCTTCTTCTTCGTTCTGCTCATCCTCCTCTTTCTCTTTCAGTTTACCTCAGTGTTCTCCTCTTTTCTCCTCCATCCCTCTCTCTTTCTCTTTCTCTTCTTTCACTTCATTAGTTCACATTAATTCAAGGAGGAGAACAAAGAGAGAGAGAGAGAAGGAGGGGTGTTGCTCCCCTGTCACTCCTCCGTCCTCCCTCTCTCCCTCCATCATCATTATTCCTCCGTCAGATCGGCGGCTGATTTCCTGAAGGACTGAGAGAGAGAGAGAGAGAGAGAGAAAGAGAGAGAGAGAGGAGGAGGAGGAGGGATGAAGGGGGAGGCCTTGTTTGATTTCTCTCTCTCTTCTTTCTTCTTCCTCTTTTTTCCATCTCTCCATCTTCTCCTCTTCTCTCTTCAACTTCATCTCTCTATTCCTTTATCAATCTCTTTCCTTCTCCCCCTCTTCCTACATCCTCATCATCCTCCTCTTCTTCTTCCAGTTCTTCCCTCTTCCTCTCCTTCCTCTCCTTCTTCTTCTGTCATTTTTCTCTTCCTACAGAAGTTATTCCATCTCTTCTTTTTCTTCTCCTTGTTTTTCTCTGATGGAGGGATGAAGGGGGAGGAGGGGGAGGCCTTGTTTTACTTCTCCCTTCTTCTTCCTCCTTTCTTTCCAATTCTCCATCTTTTTATTTTTTCTCTTCCTCTCTCTTCTTTCCTCTCTTCTACTTGTCTTTCTCTTCTCCTCCTCCTCATCTCTCCATTCCTACATTGATCCCTTTTCCCTCCGTATCCGTTTTACTTTCTTTCTTGCGTTTCTGTTTTCTTTGTGTTTCCCTCCCTCCTCTCTGCATTCACTTTGTTTCTCTCCCCCCTCTCCTCCTCCTCCTCCTCCCCCCTTTACTCCCCCTCCCTCCCCCTTCAAGGACATTTATATTATAAAGGATGAATTTGCATATTAATTCATTTCTTTCAGTTTTTCCAGATTAGACGTTGTCAACACGTATCAGCGCTGATCAAACCGCCGCCGCCACCAGAGACCTGAGAGTGTGTTAGTGTGTGTTAATGTGTGTGTGTGTGTGTGTGTGTGTTAATGTGTGTGTTAATGTGTGTGTGTTAATGTGTGTGTGTGTGTGTGTGTGTGTGTGTTAATATGTGTGTGTAGGAGCTGTTAGACGGGGAAACAAGCCGCCTTCATTTGCTGCATTTTAATTCTTCAACCTATTGAACGTTTGACGACTCTACAGATGTTTTGTCACGACGTTCAGTCATGAAACAAACCGTTAAGGCCCTGACAGCAGAGGAGCACGGGGCCGATGGACGGGTCAACAAACACCGTCTCTGTGTCAAAATCTGACGTCCTCTAAGACCGTTACACACCGAGACGATGGCTGGACGCCGTTTGTCGTCGGTCAGCGTCCGTGAACGAGTCGGTCAGAGAGATCACTCTGATTGGACGATCAGCTTAAAGAACCACGACAGGAGAAGAGAAACAGGAAGTGGTGAAAGTAAAAAAGAAAAACAGCAACAAAACAATCAAAACTTTTAATTTTTCATCTACCTGTCAGTTTGTGGCTCCTCCTAGCTTCCTAGCAGCTAGTAGCAGCTCTTCCCAGCTTTTTTTAATGAATGAAGTACCACATTTATATTGTAGGAGTCATCTGGACGTGGTTGGGTGGATGGAGGGGTGGATGGAGGGGTGGATGGAGGGGTAGATGGAGGGGCGTGACCAGAGATCAGACATTTGAAATGAACAGGTTTTTTTTAAAGACACATGAGACACTTGAACAAATAACATTTCTTCTTTAATTCGTCCGTGTCGTGCTGAGCTCTGGTGTTTGGTGTCAGTCTCTCTGATGGATGGAGAAGTTATGATGAATATTCAGCTGATTTCTAGAAGCTGACAGTCGCTGACAAATAGAGCGTCTCACCTTCAGTCTGCTGCTCCCTGGTTGGACAGATCGGGTGGGAGGCGTTGATGAATTCACTTCCTGTGTGAAGGACGAGGCGGGGTTAAAGCAGCGAGCTGACCGCGTCTGATTGTGGAAGACTTTTATTTTGACAGCAGCTTTCAAGCTCTTTAACCAAACCTTTAATTTGAGCGCGAGGATCCCGTCGTTGTCTTCTGACGTGTTTTGACATTTCCCCGGCTGATGGTCATGAGCTGCTTTGAGCTGATGGACAGTTTGACAGCAGCTGTGATTGGCTGACTGCTCCGACTGACACAGTGAATGGATTTATTTGTTTTACACCCATTAAAATCACTTTGCTCATGTTTGAGCTCGTTACAGTTTCTGTTCTGTCTGACGTAGATAGATGGAAAGACTCTCACATGTTAAGATCTGATTTATTTATGACATTGTAATAGTAACTCTTCCTAGCCTCCCAGCTAACAGCAATTCCTCCTAGCTTCTTAGCTAATAGTAGCTCCTCCTAGCTTCCTAGCCTCCCAGCTAACAACTCCTCCTATCTTTCTTTGGCATAAGTGTTTTTAGTAATTCACATTTAGTTGTTGCTAGCCCAGTTTTGTTGTGTAGGTGATTGTACAGTCACTTTCTATTATTAAATAATCTGGATATTTAAATGTTCATTTCAAGGGTCAGAAGCTGAATTAGATAAACGTTTGTCAGAGTTGTGCTGCTTCAGTTTTAGTTGTGTATTTTGCTAAATAAAAAACAACTCCTCTGAGTCGGTCGTTTAAATTCTAAAGCACAGAACTAGTTTTATAGTTTTCTAATAATGAATGTGTGGATGTTTGTGTTCTTTGTGTTTGACAGTGGAGTCCAGCAGTCCCAGTCTTCTGGCCGCTGACAACACTCTGGAACGGTCCTTCTTCGTCCGGATGAAGTCGACGCTCACGAAGAGAGGCGTTCACATCAAGTCCTCAGGATATAAGGTGACGGAACAACTCTACGTAAAAACAGATTTTATTCTACGGTGGCTGAGAAACACAAGAACATACAGAAATAGTCTTTATACTAATCTTTATCTCTGCAGCACGTTTCAAATCAACATTACAAAATGTTTCACATTAACATGAAAACCTGCAAAGAAAAACAATAAAAAACCAGGAAAAGCTCTGAAAAGTCTGTTTAAAGCAACGACTGTAAAGAAAGTCTTCATCAGTTTGACATCATGTCTGATGTTAATGCTCCCAACGTCTGAAAATACAGAAATAACAACGGAAATGCTTCCAGGTAGAAGTTTTCAAACGGCTTTGAATAAATGATAAAATCTTCTTAATGCCGTCGATCTGCAAATTAATCATATATGTCATCACATCATATGAACTGATGAGCTAATAAAAAGATAAATCTGATAAAGAATCATGAAACAGAATAAGAAGCGTCCCAGCTGGTTAGGGCTGGTCGTCAAACTGAAGAAGACTTTTTCTTACTTTGCATGTTTTCTTTCTTGAGCTGCAGAAACATCAGTTAAAACGAAAATTTCAAACACACACTGAACACCCCCCATTGTCATGTGTTTTTGATGCATAGTTTTAGTGAGATGTATGTTTATTTGCATGACAACTACATTATCTCAGTTTGCAAATTTGGGATTGTGCATTCGCGTCCTTGTATAGCACATCTGAAGACTACACCTGTTAGCTGCATTGCACTGATGTCCTTGTTTTTGTACATTTCCAGATTTTTAACTAAGCTCTTCCTAGCATCCTAGCCTCCCAGCTAACAGCAACTCCTCCTAGCTTCCTAGCCTTGTGCACGCCTGGAAGTCCATTTTTGTGTCCAAGTGTGCAACATAAACTTAGAATAAAGCAAGAGAGAATAATAATAATAATTTTAGGTTCAAAAACGTTCGGAAGCTGCTTCGTCCAGATTCTTATTCTCTGATGAGTGTTTATGATGACTGAAACAATCTGCTCATGCACAGAGGCTTTAGTTCCAACAGTTCACTTCAGGACATCAGACTCTCTGGTGAAACCATGGAAGTAACCAGAATGGAGGATTTAATGAGAGCACACATATCACTGGAGGTTCAGACTGATGTAAAAACCTGACGACGCTCTGGAAACTTTATTAACAGAGAATCCAGGATCCTTAGAAAGATGAACTGTTGAGTTACAGGAATATTTCCTTCCAGCGTGAACACGTGCAGCTGCTTCGTGTTGTTCTGTTGTGTTACTGCGAGGATGTAAATCAGGATCCGTGTTAACAAGCTGCCGACGCTAACTCCATGTTCTGGGAGGATTAAACAAGCCAGCCTCTCTCTGAGAGTCTGTCTTCCTCTCCTTGAGGAAATGATCTGCCGCCGGCTCACACTCGTGTTATCTGTCTTCAGATCAAGTCATCCATATGGAAATGTTGTAATCCTAGCGTGGACCAATATGTGCGCGGCGCATGTGGAGACGGAGACGCACTTTTTATGTGTGTCGATTTATTTGAAGTGTGTTTAAATTCATTCCTGCGTTCCCACTCCACAAAGATTATGTCTGGTTTCAGATTGATGTTTAACATAGAAGTAATGTTCCAGTCATTAAGGTCAGACCAAACGTTAACGTCCATCCTGATCTGGTCTCTAGTGTCCAGGTGTGAACACTGATCTGATCTAAGTCCACATGTGGAGCTGGTCTGGGTCACTTCTGATTGGACTGCTCTGTTCAGCTCTAAATCACTGGTGGGAAGTTTAGGTTTTCATCAGGAACATCTGTGGGCGGAGTCCACCTGAAGGTCACATGACTAGAGTCTGTTAATGACCTGATAACATAGTCTGTATATAAATATGGACACCACGTCTCCTCTTCCTCTCATTGGTCAAACTGACTCTATGTTCCCGGGGATACGGGCGGCGCCATCTTGTGAGTTTGGATCCAGAGTCTGATCAGTACGGTCTGAGGGCGGAGCCACGTGGAGCCGTGATACTGATGCCCCGCCCACACTTCCTCCAGACTCACTCATGTTTTAGTTTAATTAATACTACGCTCTGCTCTACCTCCACCTGTTACAAGGACATGATGGATTATACACTGGACTTATTTTTTTAATTATTTTTTATAACTCTCACGACCCCATAGGACCGCTTTACGGATAAGTTGGCATGGCAACTGGTAGTCACCATTATGTCACTTCCTGTTTCTATAGCGTCAAATAACGAACTAAAACGAAACTCGTCCAACATTCATCAACATTATATTAACTACCTAAAATGGCAGAAACCATCTTTGAATAAAAAATTATGTGACGTGTATTTTAGTGTTTTAGTTTGACCCAAGTCCCGCCCACTAACATGGAGGAGGTGGAGCTTATGACCTATACTGCAGCCAGACACCAGGGGGAGCTCTACTTGATTTGGCTTCACTTTAGAGGAGCTGTTCCACCGTCCATTTTTATACTATCTACACCTGATACCTGGACATGGAGCTACTACTCCTACTACTGTCTTTAAACTGTCTGCTGCTGCAACGCTGTGAGATCAATATGGAGTTGTTTTATTTTAGATTATATTAGAAGTCTGAATGTTTAACAATGGACCGTTTAACGGCGCCTCAACCAAATGTCCTGAAGAGGGATTCAGATCAGAATGCATTTAACTAGCGTACCTAATGAAGTGGCCGGGGATGGTTGCAGAGAACGGTGAGTTCTCTAAGCTCTGTGACCGTCTCAGAGAGGCTGGATTAACGATCTGATCCACCACGAGGACGACGGCAGCAGAACTTCAGGTGAAACTAATCAAACAATCAAAGAGAAAAGAGAAGCAGGACACGAAGCACAGAGGACGAAACAGGAGACCAGTTCACCAGAAGTCCTTTATTTAGTTCAGCTTTGACAGAAACAGTCGTCCTCTCGTCTTTCACAGGAAACGGTCTCTATGACGACCTGTCCACCTGTTAGACTTTGGGATAGAGGATAAATTTAGACAGAGGGGACGTTTGGTTGAATCCTCGTCAGACAGATGTTTGATGGTTTTAGTTTGGGGTCCTGGAAAATGCTTTAGTGGTAAACTGTGACGGTCCCCACAAAGATAGAAGCTCCATTATAGTGTTTCTGTGTGTGTGTGTGTGTGTGTGTGTGTGTGTGTGTGTGTGTGTGTGTGTGTGTGTGTGTGTTGTATACCACCTGGCAGACTGGAATCACATGCAAATCACAGCACCATAAATATTCACACACACATGCATGCATATATTACTACACACATTTGCACAATACTAACACACACACACACACACACACACAGGCTGGCCGTAGCCGTGGACCTGGAGCTGATTTATTCTGTCTGGAATAAGTTTGCTGATGTAATGTTGCGTTGTCTTCTACAAATGTTGACACACTTTTAATTCAGAGCAGAGAATAAGAGAGAGGACGCCTGAATCCGTCTGTCTGCACTCAAACTACCCAGACTATGTGTCTGGGACAAAACACATGCACTTGAACGCACCGTAGAGACAATGACCAATGACCAGCTGGTACATACGGTCTACACCTGAGAGGAAATAACCAGCAGGTGGCAGTAGTTGGGATTCATTATCTAAACGAGGGAACAGGAAGAGCTAACTAAGCTACTGTAACCAAGCAATTTCCCTTGTGGATCAATAAAGTTTATCTAAGTCTAAGTCTAAGTCTAATGTTAGCTGGGACGCTCAGAAGAGGTGTCTGTTTTTGTTTTTGTTTTTGTGGATAAACCACGACCTGGACGACTGAGAACATTCCCAGCCAATCAGAGTGATCAGTTCAGATTCAACATGAATCCAACTAGAACCAGCTGTTCATGACACACCAGATGTTCTCGTAGTACACCAGAACCCCAGACTAAGGGTTTGGTGTGTCCCGGTCCAGAGTTTGGTTATTTCAGCTGGGATGTCTCAGTGAGACTCTGGAGGCTCAGTCTCTGTGATATCGTCCCGGTTCCACCAGATCTCAGGGTTCTCATGAGGTTGACATGTTTATTGATGACCCGTCTCATATCTCCGTTCCCCTCCAGGTGATCCACGTCACGGGCCGTCTGCGGATCAGGATGGCTCTGACGCACAGCCGCTCCGTGCCCAATCAGATCATGGGGATGGTGGTGGTGGCCCACGCCCTCCCTCCGCCCACCATCAACGAGGTCCGCATCGACTGCCAGATGTTCGTCACCCGGGTCAACATGGACCTGAAGATCGTGTACTGTGAGAACAGGTAGACCAGACGTTACTTCACGCCACAGTCACGATAAGATGAGCTAACTCAACCACCGAAAATGTTTGGCCCGCCCCCTAACATGGATGGGGCGTGGCTTATATGACTTATACTGCAGCCAGCCACCAGGGGGAGTCCACCTCTAGTGGTTGTTGGTGGAACTGCAGTCTGAGAGAAGTCTAAAAAAAAAGGAAAGCAGTGATTACATAAAATGATTTAGTAATAATAAATCTTCTCTTCTTTCTTATTCTCCTCCCTGGTCATAGTTTATAAATAATGTCTTGTTTAGTGACGTGTCTGAAAAAAGAAAAAGATTAAAAAACGTCAGAAAGTTAAAACTGAATTTAGTGAAAACAGAAATATCAAACTGACAAAATACAAATATTAACATTAATTAATTAAAGATAGACAGATAAATATATAATATCATATAATATAATATAGATAACGTATGTAACAAAAAATAAATGAACATAAAATAAAAAATAAGATTTGGCTGGCCTTAAGCAGATGGGTCCCTCCATATGAGCTGGTTCTGGTTCTGCTCGAGGTTTCTTCCTGCTAAAAGGGAGTTTTTCCTGCCACCGTCGCCTTCAGGCTGCTCTGGGGGTTTCAGGCCGGGTTTTTGTAAAGCGTCTTGAGACGATTTGTATTGTTATTGACGCTATATAAATAAAATTGAATTGAATTGAAAACAACAATCTATATTCACAATATTTAACAATAAAGCAATTTAATGTTAAAATATTACATGAATTTATATTAACTTTCAGGTATAATTGCAGCTAATGAGTATGGAGATAAAAATAAATATAATTGTGTCAATAATTTAGTAATTTGACAGATTTATCATTCAACCACAGATCATTAGTCTTCACTCATCAAGATTCAGTTCAAAGATTCAGATGGTTTCAGCGTCAGTTCTCTTTATTTAGAGGACAAAACATTCTAATAAAATAAATTCTAACATATAAAATCAACCTACGTAAAACAGGTCAGTATAGAAGCATCTTGTTCAGATGGACCGTCGTATAAATGATCCAGTAAGACAGATTATAGTCTAACACATGAGTATTTAATGTGCAGAAACAGCTGAGCTATCACAATCTGAGATCATACAAATGTTTAATTCATGCATTTGAAAAAAAAAATATATTAAAAATATTTTTTGTGATAATTGAGGTTATTTTTTTTAGAGAATCTCTCTCTGGTTCTTAAAGCGTCTGTCGGAGCGGCTGCTTCTGCATTCACGTCTCACTCCTCCTGTTCAAGAATAAAAAAATAAAAAAAGTTGTCTCCCGTGTCGGAGCTTCTTATTCATGAGGAATCTGACCCAATCCTCCTGGTTTAACAGTAAAATGTGTCTCTGATGGATCTATCTCCTCCGCTCTGTCCAGATAAAGCTGATAGGCATCAGGATCTGGCGCAGGAGTTAACCGGCCGACCGGGGAGATTCATATCAGGGCAAAAAAAAGAAGAAGGAGCCTTCATGTTTTATCATAAAATGAGAGGAGGAAGGAATGATAGTAGACAGATTGCTTTTTTGTGGGTGGAGAAAAGGACACAATGTGCAGCAGATGATGATATTGAATGCGGAGCGACAGAAAGCGTCGCTGCTATTACAGATCCATTTTAAGGATGAGTTTCTAAGAGAATGAGAAAATGGGAGGACGGGTTTTTCTAAAGAACAGAGTGTGCTGTTATCTGGCTGCCAGACATTAGTCTCCCTCCTCCTCCTCCTCCTCCTCCTCCTCCTCCTCCTGCTCGGCCTCCATCAGAATGAGACTGGGGAGATTGTTCTGTCTATCCTGTGGCAAATTTGTTCAAATTAAACCTTTAAACGCTGATGTGTGTTAGCAGAGCAGCTTCAGACTCTGTTGTTTGTTGAGTCTTTAGCTTTTCCTTTGAATTAATCTGAACTGTACAGAGAACGATGTCAGAGAGACCAGAGACTGTTCTCTTCTTTATTTGGAAATGATGACCCTCCAGAAGGAGAGATGTCCTGATCAAGTTTATTTCTCCCCTGGTCTGGTCCTAAATGTCCTAGAGTTGGTCTCCTGTAGCGTCCTAAAGTCTGTCCTTGTCTTCCTTGTCTTCTCCTAGAGTTGGTCTCCTGTAGCTTCCTAAAGTCTGTCCTTGTCTTCCTTGTCTTCTCCTAGAGTTGGTCTCCTGTGTCTTCCTAAAGTCTGTCCTTGTCTTCCTTGTCTTCTCCTAGAGTTGGTCTCCTGTAGCTTCCTAAAGTCTGTCCTTGTCTTCCTTGTCTTCTCCTAGAGTTGGTCTCCTGTAGCGTCCTAAAGTCTGTCCTTGTCTTCCTTGTCTTCTCCTAGAGTGGACTGGATTCAGTCCAATAAATCTTTCAGTCAAAGTTAATGTAGTGTGGAGAGGGTAGCTGGTACCTTGTGTTCTCTACTCCAGAAATGTTCTGGTCATCCAACGCTGCCATAAACTCCCTAACCCTCTCTGGAAGATGTTTCTCCTTGATGCTGTCTCCAAGAAACTTTTCTCTTCTTTTAAACGTTCAGTGTTTGTTGTTGTTGTTTGGGTGCAGCCTTTGACTGAGTGGACTCCATGGATTCTGTTTATGTGGTCTATAATCTGGCCCAGGACTCATTGGCCCCGTTCAGACCTGATCTGGTCTCTAGCGTCCAGGTTAAACAGGTCCAGGTGTGCAAACTTCCTTCCTTCCTTCCATCTGGTTCCAACATCTGGATCATGTCTCCAAGTCAACCAGCAGCTGTTGATGGTTCTGATCCAGCGGTAGGTAGAGATCCATTAGAGACAGCAGCTGCTACAATATTCTACTGACCACATGATGGCGCTGCTGATTTACAGACACACAAACTGGGATCAGATCTCAAGTGCTGGCTGGGGACGCATGTGGAGACACATTTATATTAAGACCAGGTAGATGGACAGGTGAGACCAGGTGAGACCAGGTGGGACCAGGTGTGGTTTGAGTAATCTGATCTAAACTCTGATTTGTGTTCCTCAGGATCAGCGACTACATGGACCTGACTCCCGTGGACATCGTGGGGAAGAGATGTTATCAGTTCATTCACGCTGAGGATGTGGAGGGGATCAGACAGAGTCACTTGGACTGTGAGTACCGACGACACCTGACCACATACTCTGCTCTGATTGGCTAACGGAGTCTTAACTGGTTAAGATGGTCAGGGACTATGTGATTACTGTCTTTTGTCATTAATTCTAATTGAACCAGTTCACTCCATTTATCTCCACAGAAACACTGAATCAGTCAATAACACATCGGCTGTGTTTCTGTGTTTCAGTTAGAGCGTTTAGTCTCTCCTGTATCTGTCTACCGTCGTCTTACCATGTCAGGACGTGTAAGACTCTCAGAGCTGCAGGGGTACGGTGTCTCTGTTTAGAGGCTGTCTGTCAGACGGTTACAGCTGCACAGCGCTCCACGCTTTGACGTTCAGGCACGAGGCCAAATAATAAGAGGACGGCAAGGACAGTCAGAGACGGACGGCTGCATCCAGGTTGTTGGACATCGTCCTTCTTTAAGGTCGTCTATTAGAGACGAACAAACCTCCAACCAGCCAGAAAAATGTTCCTTATTACAGAATATATCATAGTGTCAGTGTAGAACCACAATATATACCACAATATATAGAATCTGAAAAAGAGAAACGGATCAGTATAAAGTTATAACGTAATAAATTATACTGGTGGATGAGACGAGTCAGGGACGATGATGTCTTTGTCATTAATATTCATAGTAATCTTGAGTCTGGTGATCCTACGCTGACTATGGGTGGAGTTATTGATCAGTGTTGGTGTTATAATTTATGAAAGGCCGTGTTGTAGCTAATAAATGTGTGAGATGATTTATTCCAGATAAAAAAACAAGTGTTGTTGTATAACTAACAGGAGATGTTAGATTTGAGATGTTCACAATAAGAACGCTGTTAGTCCCACCCACTAACATGGAGGGGGTGGAGCTTATGACCGATGCTGCAGCCAATCACCAGGGGGAGCTCTACTTGTTTTGGCTTCACTTCAGAGGAGCTGTCCCGATGTCCATCTTTATTCTGTCTACGAGGCTCCATGAAACTTTTTCAATTACCTTCTCCCAAAAGTTCCTGAGCTGTGAACATCCTGAGTGGCAATCAGGAAGTGACTCTACGGCGGCCTGGCGGGGTCAGCGTGAACCAGGGGGAGGAGGAGGAGGAGGAGGAGGATGAAGAGCGGGGAGGTTAGGATGTGTAAAACACAAAAAAAAGGAAGTGAAGTATTGAGGGAGATTATTCCTCTCTGTCTGCAGCGAGGACGGGAGGTCAGGGAGGCGAGCCGGCAGCCGGCGGTTTAAATGACTGGGTTTTAGTCGAGCGTAGTCTAATACAGCACCTTCAGTCACCCCGGCTGCTCGTTTTATTCTTCCTCTTTCAAAATTAATTTCCTCTGTGAAAGGGGGGCTTTCAGAAATGGATGGCTATGGGGCACCGAGCTGCTCCGTGGCTTTTCTTCTTCTCCTCTCCGTCAAATGGAGCGCAGGCAGATTGTTCTCAAATCGCTCCTTCTTTCTTTGGGGCGCTTTAATTTGCTGCCTTTATGAACTGGCTGCTGATTGTGTGGAAGCTGATTTCAGAGCAGCTTTCTAATGATTCACAGCTTCCTCTTCTTTTTATTTATTTCAGCAGATGTGTTGAAGCTTCCTGTCTAACTGGGCCGTGACAGATACTACAAGAAGTAGTGGGGACTCATCAGAGAATCCTGTCCTGTTGTTAGTGGGGGGGTCTTTGAGGGGAGGGGCCTCTGTGGATCATCCCACAGATACTTGATCAGTTTGGGATCTAGAGAATTTGGAGGCCAGGTCAACACCTTGTGCTGTTCTTCATGTTTTTTTTTTTAGTTGTTCCTAAAGTGTTTTTGTGTGTGTGTCTGTGTCAGGCTGCATCCTGCTGGGGATGGCTGCTGCCATCAAGGAGTGTCATTGCTATGGGGTGGGGGTGCCTGGTCTGGTCTAGGTGGGTGCTACATGTCTAAGTAACATCCACACCAATGAATGCCAGGTCCAGAAGTTTCCCAGCAGAACACTGAACTGTCACAAGATGGTTTAAATGTTACTCACTTCTCCTGTCAGTGGTCATAATGTTGTGGCTGATCAGTGTGTTAACATATTAACTACCTTAAAATGTATGGAATGTGTACTTTAGTCCCGCCCACTAACATGGAGGGGGTGGAGCCTATGACCTATACTGCAGCCAGTCACCAGGGGGAGCTCTACTGGCTTTGGCTTCTCTTTAGATTAGCTGTCATGATGCCCTCTGGGTAATGTAGTTTAAATAACATAAAGTTACTTTACGTTGATTGGTTCTATCTGGCCTGTTCTACATGACGTCTGGTGACAGATTTTAATATTTAAAGGTTTGGAGTCAACATGTCTGTGTCTGTTATCATGAGACCAGACTATGTCCCTCTGAAACTAACTCTGATGTCGACAACATCTCCAGGACAGAAACTCTCTCTGCAGCTCACTCACGGCCTCTGATTCTTCTGTGGGATTTATTTCCTGGTCGGCTCTCGTCCCCCCGTAGCTGCAGGAGCCGCGTAGTTAGGGAATCGATCAAGGTGTATTTTGGAGGGATAGCTCGTTCTCTCTGCAGGGATCTAAATTTTAAAAGGCTTCTTTTTAAGTGGAGGACGAGGCGTGATCCCTTCTCTGTGAAGAGGCGTCGCTCTCTAAGTCGCTATCATTACCTGCTGACAGCCGGTCTTAGCTCGGGTCAGATCTCAAAGTCGATCTGTCCTCGTTTCCACTCCGAGAACAGAGGGAAGCAGAGAGAGGACTCGGCTTCTCACAAAGAGAGGGAGGGAACGGGGGAGGAAGTGATTTGTCTGCAGAGAAAGGGATGAAGAGAGAGGAGAGGCAGCCAGTGACTTAGAGAGAGAGAGAGAAAAGAAAGGCTCAGAGACGCTTCATGTTAAAGAAAACGTGTTCACAAAGAGAATTAAGGTGCAGATCTGTTTATTAGAAAGAGAAGAAGACGTTGGAGGGACAGAGGACATCTGAGAGGGTCATACTGTCCTCCATGAAACAAAAGAAAAATAAAAAGTAGAAACGACGATGGAAGGATTCACACGATGATGTTCAATACGCAACAGATACTAAGACCAACAGGAACCTGCATCCACACGCTATCGAGCTACCAGGCTAACGAGCTAACAGGCTAACAGGCTAACGAGCTAACAGGCTAACAGGCTAACGAGCTAGATAGATAGATAGATAGATAGATAGATAGATAGATACTTTATTAATCCCGAGGGAAATTCAAGAAGCTAGAAGCATTTCTACACTTTTCTTCGTCAGATTTTATTTTCCAGGAACGCAGCCTCTCAGTAATTTTGGTTTAATTTTTAGTTCAGTCTCCAGAGCTGATCAGCTTCAATAAAATCCGTCCTGACTCAACAAGTCTGAGGACAAAGAGCTGAAATAATAAATGTCTTCAGACGTTAGAAGGAAATAAAATAGAAAAGAGACGAAGAGACGAAGAGTTCTGGTTCAGAGGGAAAATACAAAATTGGAAAAAGATTGTTTTTAGTCAGAAAGTAGAAAAATAGTTGAGTTTTTTGTTACATGCAGAAAAGAAAAAAAGACGTCGCTAAAAAAAATAGAGAGAGAGAGAGAGAGAGAGAGAGAGAGAGAGAGAGAGGATGTCTGGCAGAGAACGAGAGCGGAGATGAGGAAGCTCAGTGGATTTAAGCCTGGAGGCGATTTAGCAGAAACTCATCTCTGTGGACCAACACGGCCTTTAATGAACACACACACACACACACACACACACACACACACACACACACACACACACACACTAACCTGTGAAACTTTCCACTCAGGTATAAACACAGTGGATGAAAGGACAGAAAATACAACATCATGTTTATTACTACACCACAAAACCTTCCTCTCCTTCGCCTTCACTTGTCTTCTTCTTCCTCTTCTTGTCATTCTTCTTCTTTTCCATTTTCTTCTTCTTCTTCCTCCTCTCCTTCACCTTCACTTTTTCCTTCTTGTTGTTTTTCACCTTCTTCTTCTTCTTCTTCTTCTTCACCTTCACCTCCTCCTCCTCCTCCTCCTCCTCCTCCATCAGTCTTGACGCTCCACAGCAGCAGAATCAAATGAAACCATATTCCAGATGAGATGACGTGAGCTCTGGGAGAAGTTGAGACAGGAAGTTGAGTCAGGTCAGAGGAGGAGAGGGAACGGTTTAAACATTTGACTGAAGGTTGTGTTTTTAGAGAACGTTGATCAAACTGTCCCGTAGACGTCCAGCGTTGATCAAACTGTCCCGTAGACGTCCAGCGTTGATCAAACTGTCCCCGTAGACGTCCAGCGTTGATCAAACTGTCCCCGTAGACGTCCAGCGTTGATCAAACTGTCCCGTAGACGTCCAGCGGAGGGCGACAGAGCCACGCCTGCTTCTGTTTACGCTCAAACTACAATAGAAACTAAGTTCCTCTCCTCCTTCATCCCTCCGTCACCTGACACGCAGAAAGGACGATAAATCACCTGCAGGACGGAGGGATGAACACGGACTGAACAGTCAGAAGAGAGAGAGAGAAAGAGAACAAGAGGGATGGAAGAAGAGAAGAGAGAAAAGTGGAGTGGAGGGACGTTAAAAGGGAATAGACGTCCTTTCATCTACTGCCCTCTCTCCTGCAGCCTGGGGCGAGCCTCCAGCTCTCTCTCTCTCTCTCTCTCTCTCTCTCTGTGTCATTAGTGGCCGATGAGCGAGTGAGTGATGCAAAGATGGAGGGATGAAGAGGAAGAGGTCTGAACAGACTGAGATCGTGGAGCTTTTAGTTGCTAAAGAATATTTGAATTCCATTTAGTTGGTGGCAACAAACCAGACGTTTGTAAGTTAATGGACTTCATAGGTTTCACTCCTGGAGTCTGGACATTAACACGTCCATAGAGGGACTCTAGTCATGTGACCTTCAGGTGGACTCCGCCCACAGATGTTCCCGATAAAACCCTAAACTCTCCACCAGACATTTAGAGCTCAACACTTGTGTTAGTTAGCTACATTAGCCTAAACAAGCTAACAGCCTCACAGAAATAGCTTAAGCAACGCCACATAAACTCAGACGAAGTGTATGACGACTATTACTCTTCTGTCCATCACCACATTAAGCCCCGCCCCCACATGATCTGATTGGTCCAGCAGATCTTTACTGGAGCAGAATCAGTTCCCAACAGAGAGATTTCAGATCAGCTTTTAACGTGGGATGTGGGAAGTTCATATATTTTGGAAGAAGCTGTGAAGAAAGTTGGCTCCGCCCACATCCCTGGAGTTCTGGGAAGTTAGTGGAGACACGTCGGCCATTTTTCTTCCTCCGTCTCAGCGTCTCTCCTTCATCCTCTTCTCTTTGTTCTGAGCTGCAGTTTAATCAGTTCGTCTCCAACACAGCTGACGAGTCGCCCCCTTGTGTTTCAGTGATGGAACTGCAGAACGACGTAGACGCACCAGAGCTCTGGTTCAAGATTCAACATGTTTACTGTCATGTGTTCAGTAAAAAAGGCAAATGTTAGCCTTACTAAAGAAATTAAATATATATATAACAAACAAGTAAATAAAAGCAACAGATTAAAATAAGGTGCAGGAGAAAGCAAAGTTTAAAGCCTGAGAAAGAAACGTTTTCAGTCGTATAAGCCCAGTTTTAGGAGCTTTACTGTCGCAAGAATCTCCAAATTCAAATGTATGAAGAAGGTCATAGTCAGAGCTGATCGTATATTACATTTATTTATTACATTTATTTTATTTTACTTTGTCCTGAGGAGCGAACACCAGCCGACAGTGATGTGGTTTCACATGTGAGAGACGACCGACTCAACTCTCTGGAGACCTGCAGCGCAGTGTGTGTGTGTGTTATGGTGTGTGTGTGTTATAGGGTGTGTGTGTGTGTTAGAGTGTGTGTGTGTGTTAGAGTGTGTGTGTGTGTGTGTGTGTGTGTGTGTGTGTGTGCATCCATTGTGTGGTTATTTACTCTGCTGTACAAACAAAGCAAGGTCAGATTCAAGGTGACGTGATCTCACCATCTCTGCCTTAACATGCAAACAAGTTATTTTCCCCTCCATCTCCCTCCCCCTCCCTCCCTCTCTCTCCCCCTCCCTCTCCCTCCCTCTCTCTCTTTCTCTGAATAGGCAAATAGAGAACGACTGAGCGCCAGCCGTCCAACCAAAGTCAATTACTGCAGCCGCAGGGATGTCGTCTTAAACAATGCTATTAGTTTCTAATAGTTTTTAATTACTGGCCTTCTTTTTTTTTTTTTTTTTTTAAATATAAATCACCCCCGACTTTCTCTCTCTTTCTTCTCTGTCGTGGAAAAACCTATTTGTGTCCGTAATTAAATGGAGGAGAAGGATATGAGTTTAGCGGGCCTCGCTGCTCGTCTCCGACTGGTTCTGTTTGAGCGGCTCCTGATTAATGCCAATACATATTGCTTCAGATAACCATTTAGTGCTTAATTTAGCCAAATTTATTGCCGCCTTGCTGTCGCAGGGTGGAGCAAAGGGTTGGGGGGTTGGGGGGTGGTGGGGGGGCACCTCCCCCCTGGGGGCCAGAGGTTCTGCTCACAGTGACACAGCGCTATCTGGTGGAGAGGGGAGGGTACTGCAGCTGGAGGAGCTCGTTGACTAGAACATCATCTAATATATGTGGTTTATAATAACTTACAATGAGCTTAAAGAAGAAAAGACAAAGTGTTCACATATAATAAAAACTATAAATAACTTTAAATTAATCACCACAGAAATAAAACGCTTAAACTCTTGAGACCTCTGCTCCACCCACATCATCTGATCCTGGTCATCTGCCCCCTGGTGGATCTGTCCAGGCTCTGCAGCCGCTAGCCTTTGGCAGCCGTTTCCAAAATGGCCGCTTCATAAACTTTCCAGATCTTTGCAGCAAAATCTTTACTGAGGTTAGAATATAATTTATGTCGTTACTGATATTTCAATATGAACATTTACTTTAGAGAAGCAGCCAATAGTTACTTCATACTTTTACTGAACTGCTCCAATTTTGAATAAAACATTTAAATGGTTAAACTGGTCATCAGGTAATATGCATTAATTAATTTATTTTAGTTGAACTTCTTAATAATTATCATCTTTTGTCATAAACCTGATTAAATGACTTAAATCAGAATATATATTTATCAATTCAGAGACACAGACACTAGTTTTTCAGTCCATCTTTCCGAACAAGGACAAAAACTGTTATTTCCATTTAAAGGCGAAATAAAAAGGTTATTAAAAGAATCCTGTTTGAAATGTTCCAGATACAGTAATGTATTATTATTGTTCTAAAAGTAAACTAAATGCTAGAAACTAGAATCATATGTGAAAAACGGTTATCAATAATTTTATCTATTTATTAGAAATTCATTTAGGTTTTATTTAAAAGTCCTTTTAATTTAAATGTCCTGTCCTTTTTCCAGTTCACTGTGAGAATGTATTTGCAAAGGAGGAAGTGACGTTATAGAGTCAGAGTTGTTGTAGGGAGGAGGTCTGGGTCGATGGACGGGTTAACTCTGGACAGACCAGACTTTGAATCGTCCAGACTTTTCACCACATTTTGTTTCTACAGTTGATCTGAGGCTCATCTCTGCTTCCTGTACGTTCACATTCATACAGAATATAAACACAAAGCTACAGCATGTTTTAGAGTGAATTATGGGATGGACAGAGTTCCACGGTGTGAGTGTTTCAGACCTATCGTGGCTGGCGGTGTGTCGCTCTGATTAATGACGGCAGCAGCAGAGCAGCTCTCCGCCAGCTGTCACATGACATCTGATGTCTGCTTCTCTTCCTCTCTCGTCCGTCCACCATGTTTTCTCTTTCCTTTTTCTCGCCGTGATGAAATAACCGAAGTCTTCCTACGTCTCTCTCTCCCTCCAGTGATGAACAAAGGTCAGTGTGTGACGAAGTACTACCGCTGGATCCAGAAGAACGGAGGCTACATCTGGATCCAGTCCAGCGCCACCATCGCCATCAACGCCAAGAACGCCAACGAGAAGAACATCGTCTGGGTCAACTACGTCCTCAGGTCAGAGGTCAATGCTGCGCTGTCGTCATAGTGACTAACGTTGCCTGAAACTAGCCTAACTAGATGAAGTAGCCACACCTTTGATGGGTTGATTGGTTTTCTCAGTGGTCCAATCAGAGATAACGGATCGTAGACTGATTTATAATCAAATAAATACAATTAAATCTCACTCTCTGCAACCTGGAGCCTCTTAAAGAGGAAACAGATGTAAACTGAACTAACTTCAATCATCCACATTTCACTCTGTTCCTTACACCGTATCTTTTAAATTTAATACTACTGCACCATTCCTTCAGGGATACCATCTCATATATTTGACGCTTTAATGGTATAAATGTTCGTTTCTTCTGCCACTAACTAATCTTCTGTCTCTTCACAGTAATCCAGAGTACAAAGACACGCCCATGGACATCGCCCAGCTGCCAAACCTGCCCGAGAAAACGTCTGAGTCCTCGGAAACCTCCGACTCTGAGTCTGAGTCCAAAGAAAACTCAGGTAGGTTGGAAACAATTATCTAGCTTCCTAGCCTCCCAGCTAATGGTAGCTCCTCCTAGCTTCTTAGCTACCAAGCTAATAGTAGAAGTTGTTATCTGAGTCCAAAGAGAACATAGGTAGTTCTGCAACACAGGAGAAACTAGATGTTCTTGTTAAACAGTCACTGTTTGTACAAAAAGCTTTTTAAACCCAGCGTGATTCCTTACAAGCTCCTCTTGAGCTGTAGAATAAGCAGCAGAGAGAAATCCAGCGTGAATCAGAGAAGCCAAATATATTTTATCAGTTGGTGCCAGTGTTTTGTCGGCGCCAGGCTGGATGGTCATGAATGCCAACACCTGCAGGGACTGAGCGCTCGCTGGCTCTGCTGCAAACCCACAACACGATAAAACATGGTCTGACGACACAGAACACCAGCAGATACCTGGAAACTTCACTCAGAGAAACTCCCTCCAACAGATTCACCACAAAGAGACTAAATCCAGCTGAAATAATGACACAGTGGATTTAATCCGTTTATAAAACCAGGACAGGAAAACAGAAGAACAAAGACTCAACATTTAAATATATACACAACAACATGATGATCTAGAATGAAGAGGCAAACTGATCAGCTGATTCAGGAGAGGACAGCTCTAGTAGCTCTTCCTAGCTTCCTAGCCTCCCAGCTAACAGTAGCTCTTCCTAGCATCCTAGCCTCCCAGCTAACAGTAGCTCTTCCTAGCTTCCTAGCCTCCCAGCTAACAGTAGCTCTTCCTAGCTTCCTAGCCTCCCAGCTAACAGTAGCTGTTTCATTATTTCAGCTTCACTTCTCATACAGAACCAGAAGGTTTGACATTATTTAATCTGGAACACAGAGATGAACATAAACACACAGACAAATAAATTAGATGTTAAAAAACACCAACATCTGAATTCAGACCCAGAAATACAAAGCAAGGAGACAAAGCTCACGCGTCGCCACTATAGCTGAATTTAAACCAAGACAGATCCTCCACCTTGAGCATAATATTATCAAGTCCTGCAGCCTGTGTTGGCATGATGGGAATCAGTGCCAGCTGTTATTCCGCTGGAGCAGAGACATCCTGGCACGCTGGCGGCTGTAAACCGATGCCAGCTGCTGCAGGACGCCGCCAGCTTCCGCCGGGCTCCAACAGGCCCGAGGTGCTCCCGGTCAACGTAATCTAAAATGAGATATCTGACCTTCGACCTTTGTTCTGTTAAGATGCAGCCTGTGCAGTGCCAGAGAAGATGTGAACCTGAAAAGAAATACACTTATTTTATTTTATTTATAAAGACCTAGTAAAAGTGAAGCTTTATGTGATCGGGCAGCTTCAGCCACAAGTGCTTTGTTTTTCAGCTGATGATTTAGGCAGCTGGACGCAGAGACAGGTTACCACGACGCAAAGTGTAACGGGAGCAAAGTTAAATTTATGGCATTTGTTTTAAACTTTTTTACATGTGTCACGTATGAAAAGGATCCAAAATGAACATTCGAGTACTTGAATCACTGCTAGTGTGAGTTGTGCTGAGGTAAAACTTGTGCAGCGTTCATGGTTGTGCTTCATGTCGCCGGACATTCGTCCTCTTTTTGTGTATTTGGATAAAAATGAGGGATTTGATGGATCTTTGAAAGTATGACCAAAAACACAAAACAAGGGCAACTGGACGTGTTGATGGTTGACGACACTTCACCCAAACATCAAATCTTATTAAGGTGGGGACGGACGTTCCAGGAAGTACAGATACTGATTGATCATTTTGGGCTCCTAGCTTCCTAGCTAACAGTAACTCTTCCTAGCTTCAGTTCAATTAAATTTTATTTATATAGTGTCAATAACAATAGAAATTGTTTCAAGACGCTTTACAACATCCGGTCTGAAAACCTGGCCTGCAACCCCCAGAGCAAGACTGAGGGCAATGGTGGCAGGAAAAACTCTTTTAACAGGAAGAAAACTTGAGCAGAACCAGAACCAGAACGCTGCTCATATGGAGGAACACATCTGCCTAAGGCCAGCTTCCTAGACTCCTATCTAATGTTATCTCTTCTAGTATCCTAGCTTCCCAGCTAACAGAAACTCATTCTAGCTTCCTAGCCTCCCAGCTAATAGTAGCACCCCCTAGCTTCCCAGAGTCCTGTTGGGTTTCTGGGAGACGTTTAATCTGGAACGACTTGAGACTCACCTGGAACTGGATGAATCTGAACACAGGTGAGTCTCAGGTTGTTCTAGACTCTAAGTCATGTGACCTTCAGGTGGACTCCACCCACAGATGTGGGCATAACAAGTCCAGATGAGTTTGTTTCAGCTTTGATGTTGACGACTGAGAACCTTCACAGATATAATCAAATATATGCTGGGGGGCAGCAGAATTAAATCTATCCTTACTTTAAGCCAACAAACACCACATTGTGTCTCAGCTCGTAATGGTCTAAGCCCAAATTGATCAATCAGTATTTCAGTTTGTACTTCCTGTAACGCCTGTCCCCGTTAGATCTCGTTCTACACCCAAAAAATCCTGATACGTTCCATTTTATAAATCAATAAACCAAAGCCTAACTCTCCCTCAGGCCTGAGGAACTCTCAGCTGGACCAGTTTTTTATTATTTCCAGTCTGAGAATAAATCTATTTTTTCTTGGGAAGCACACTTAATGGAGATGCAAGTCCCCCCTCCCTCCCCCAACCCCCCCAGACAAAGCAATCGAGTCGACATTTCGGCTGCCATTAGGGAATCTGAGCGCTGCCAGCTGGGCAGCCGCTGGCCGTAGTGTGCGCTGGCAGAGTTTAAAGTGTGTGTGTATTGTGTGTTTAATGGGCTGGACAGAGCCAACATGCCTGAACAGCAGCAGCTACACAACACTACACAACATTACACAACACTGTGCATGCACACAGGACAGGAGGAACACCTGAGCTTTCATTGTACAGGTATTCAAACGTTGGCCGCTCTTGCTCCAGTTTGTCCCAACTACCTCATTATTGGATGCACTGCTGTGAAATCTACCGTAAATATTCATGATCCCATATAGGGAAAAGGAAAAGTCCTCACAGAGGTTCCCCCTCTGGGCACCGTGGGTCATGTCAGTCCATCAGGTGTCTAGTATCTCAGTCTGAAGCAGTCAACCAAATGTCGTTTCCACTCCTAGACCCACATTGTCATATCATGGCTCCAGGGTTATTCTAACACCTCCTCCTCCTTCTTCTTCTTCTTCTCAACAGACAACGAGAACGCCAAGTCCGAGGGGAAGCCGAGCCACCAAGCCGAGCGCAGCGACGACCCGGAGGCGGACAGTAAACGTCAACAGCAGCAACCACATTGCTCCTCTGAACAGGAAATGAAGCGGCAGGAAGAAGGGGACAGCTCGAGTAACCCCGAGAGCCAGGACAGCGACGACAGCCTGGAACCGTCAGACGGAGAGGGGGAGGAGCAAGAGGTGGCCAGGACGGGAGAAGGCGGAGGAGGCGGAGGAGGAGGAGGTGGTGGTGGCGGAGGCGGAGGCGGACGGTTGGGAAGCTTAACGGGACTTGGAGGGTTAGGAGGACTGGGCGCCATCGGTGGACTGGGTAATCTGGGAGGGCTTCATATTAAAGTAGAGCACTACGGAGAGGGGGAAGAAGCACAGCTGCACAACTCACAAACTTCTTCATCTGAGGAGGAGGAGGAGGAAGAGGAGGAGGAGGATGAAGAGGAGGATGAGGAGGAGGACGGATGTGTGCAAGACTGTGACAGTTCCAACGCCGGAAATAAGCTCCAGAAACGGCGGAAGAGGAGGAAAGTGCAGAAATGGGACGGGTCGAGAAGCAGGAGGCTCCGTCTGTCCTCGCCCACGCCCAGCCCCGGCGCCATAGGAGACGCCGCTCCGCTGGTCGACCCCTCCCAGGCTCCGTCGGCCACCTCCTCCGCCCTCCTCCTGGCCTCCTCCGGCTCCCCAAACAGCACAGGCGTGACGTCCTCGGGTCTGAAGATCAAGACGGAGATGACAGAACCGATCAACTTTGACAACGACAGCAGCATCTGGAACTACCCCCCCAACAGAGAGATCTCCAGAAACGAGTCCCCGTACAGCATGACCTCCAAGCCGGCCGCTCCGGGGAGTCACGAGACCTTCCCCTCGCCGCAGGGGGGCTCCCTCCAGGTAGCCATTCCCGACTCCGTCCTCACCCCTCCTGGAACCGAGGGAGGAGCAGGGGGGGCGAGGAAGCCTCCTTACAACGGAAGCTCAGCGCCGTCCTCTGCCTCCAGCGCCGTCAGCTTAGCTCCTCCTTCCAGCGCCTCCTCCGCCGACCCCCTCTCCCCTCCTCTGTCTGCATCCCCACGGGACAAGCAGCAAGGCACTCCCACCACCACTTCCTCCTCTTCATCTTCATCCTCCTCCTCCTCCTCGTCCACCTCTTCCTCTTCGCTGCTGTACTCCGGTGACCTTGAAGCCCTGCAGCGTTTGCAGGCCGGTAACGTCGTGCTCCCGCTGGTGCACCGGGTCACGGGGACTCTGGCGTCCACCAGCACCACGGCTCCACGGGTCTACACCACGGGGACCATCAGGTACGCGCCGGCGGACGTCACTCTGGCCATGGCGCAAGGCAACCTCCTCCCCAACGCCGCCATGAACTTCGTCGACAGCTCGGGATTCGGCCTGGACCCCAAGACGCCCATGGAGATGCTCTACCACCACGTCCACAGGCTCAACATGTCTGCAGCCGCCGCCGCCGGCCCGTTTGTCGGATCCCCGGCAGCCACCGGCGGCAACGGCGCCCTGGGAGGCCAGATGCCGACCAACGTCTTCACCACGGCGGAGGGACTCTTCTCGACGCTGCCGTTCCCGGTGTACAGCAACGGCATCCACACGACGCAGACGAGCCTGGAGAGGAAGGAGGATTAACGCAGACCATCCACGACCGCTTTACTGTGTTTTCCGGAATCGACAACTGTGTCAAAGTCAAAGACTGCTCACTAGTAAAAACTATGAAAGACTCGTTTACTTTACTTTCTTTTATCCACACGGTGCAGCACTGTGTTTTTCCGAGAGGGGAGAAAGGACAGGAAGTGGACGACAAACGTACTCTAGCACTTTGAATCTGAGCAACTGAGCTTGTGTAATAGACATGAATGACCCTCAACATGTCCTTCTCTTTTCTATCTCTATTCTCTCTCTCCTCCTCCTCCTCATCCTCTCCTCTTCGTCTCTCTCTCTCTCTCTCTCTCTCTCTCTCTCTCTTGCGATCAGCAACTTTTTCTTTTTTCTTGAACAAATGAACAACAACAGAAAACAGACTATTCTTTATCGTAAAGAATTCCTCTTTTTTTGCCTACAGAGAATTCATATCGTCTCCGGACTCCGCTGGAGCCTGACGGGGATGATTTTTATTATTATTTGTTTCTGTTGCGTCTTTATGAAGATGCTGATTGTGTATTTAAAGGAGGACGGTGCAGGGATTTGTACCAGACATTAGACTGTATGTGGCGCTCCTCCTCCTCCTCCTCCTCATGTCTCTTGATGTGATCAAGGCTTGAACAGAACGTTTTTAAAGCGAGAGTCGGGGGCCTCTCTCGCCCCAACACAAGGTCTCAGAGATAATCTTTTGAAAAAAGGGTTTTTTTGAGAACGAGGGAATAGTTTAGAGAATTTCTTTCTGTTTTTCTTTCATTTCTTCCTTTTTTTATAAAATATTCTAGCTCAGATTTAACTTTAACAAATCATTAAGAAGAAAAACAACAAAAAAAAGCAATCTCAGCCGGGTAATGACCTGTGAATTATCGAATGTTACTTCTTCCTCTTTTATCCCAGGAGTTTTACCTACAGGTCTCGCACCAAACTCAACCTTCTCTGCGTCTCTTCCCATCTCGATCTGTCGCTCTTATCTTTCACTCCGACCTTCGACTCTTTCTCCCCGTCCATGTTTCTAGCTGTCGATCGTGCAGATCCGTGGTGCTACCGACCGTCCAGTAACCCTGACTCAGCTGGCTGACGTGGGTGCTGTAAACGAGAACCCACAGCTCGCTGACAGACTGATCGTTGTTTCTGTTTTTGTGGAGGGGGAACTTCTTCATTTTTTTCTTTTCTTTTCTTTTTTTAAAAAAGACCTTCAGGAAAATTAGAAATACAAAACGAAACCTCTAAATCAGCTGCGTCGTCTCCACGTTCTCCGATCTGATTGGCTCGGCTCTGCACGGCAACGTGGAGGCGATTGATTGGTTGATTTTTAGCTCTAGTTGTTTTTTATTTGTCTGTATTTTTCTAACTTAATCACTTTTAATTCTCAGTGAGACTGAGGCTAATTAGCTAGTGTCGCTAACTTGAAAAATGAATGTTGAAAACCTCGACCGGCTCCTGTTCTGTTTTGTTTTTCTAAGACTTTCTTCTTCTTCTTCTTCTTCTATGTTTCCTGTTTCCTCCTCCTCCTCTTCCTCCTCCTCCTCCTCCTCCTCCTTCAAATCTTCTTCCTGAACCAGAATCACCTCCTCAAGATTTTTCCTCAAACAATCCACTCTCTTCCATCTCATCGCCGGACCCTGTGATAATTAAAAAAAAAAAAAAACAACACATATCAACAAGGAGATTGTAATAAAGTTGTGCATTTTCAATCAATCGATCTGTCAAACAATCAATCCAATAACTACGAGTGAAAAAATAAAATAAAATAATAATAATATGATTTTTTTTTAAGAGGAAGAGAAAAAGAATCACATTCCTTTAAACGACGTGGTCTCTATCGTGTGTTTTTTTTTCTTCTCCAGCCTCCGTTGCCAAAACAAAAAAAAACTAAAAAAAAAGTTTAGTGTTTTAAAAGCACTGTGATCCTCGTTCATTTGTAATGTTTTTATTTTTTCTTCTTCTACGTTTTTTGGTAAAAAGAGGAAAAAAAGAAGCTGAGAATAAGAGTAATAATTAAAAACTGTGTCACCGCCGTCCACCTTTTTAAAGTTGACAGCCCCCCCCCCCCCAAGTCTTTACCATCCCGTCATCCTTATTACCCCCCGCCTCACCCCGTCCCGCCCCCCTCCGTGTGATTAAGCCGTAAAACGTGTTACCGATGTGTTTAGTGTCACTGGCTGTCAAAAAGTCTTTCATGGCGACTTCTCTCTCTGTGTGTGTTGACTATATGCAGTATATACTGAGCTACTGTAGCTGTTTTTGTCCTTTGTCTTCTCTGTGCTCTATCTCTAGTGTGGGTGGGACGGAAGAGGAGGGGGCGGGGCTTAAATAAGAGATGAGGGGCGGAGCCTGTTGGGATGATTGACATCCCTGCATAAAAAAAAAAAAATGGCGACTCCTTCCTCTGTGTCTCTGTCCTTCTCCTTCTCTTACCTCCCTCTTTCTGCAGTCTTAGTGAAACCAGTGGAGGTTCGTGGAATTTCGTGTTCGGTGGCCTTTGCAAAAAAAAACAAACAGAAAAAAAATATTTGTAAAGTCCACCTTTACTTTCTTCGCTGCTTCCTTTTTGTCTTTGTAAAACCTCTTCTTTTTTTGTTCAGATTTTCTAATCCTTCTCTTCTTCTTCTCTGCTATTGCTTTTTGCTGTTGTGTAGTCTTATACAAACCTCTTTATCTCGCTGTCTTTTCTCTCAGAGACGAAAAGATTCTTTAACTAGCTCAAAGGTTTATGGAGCCATGTTTTTTGCCACTAAGGAATTCTGGGAATCGTAGTTTCCAGCTCTTGAACACAAAGTATTAAAAAAAAAAACAACAACTAATGAATATTTTACACTAGAGAAATAAATTATGGCGAAGAAAAGCCTCAAGTAGCATTTTTAGATGTAGTCCTGCATCCTGGAAAGAAAAACGAACCAGAAAAGCCTCAGTTGTGAAACATTTTCCCAGAGTCCCTTGGGGCTTCCTGTGTGCATTGGGTGTATTTCATTGGTTCCCACCAAAACTTGTTGACTTCCTGCGCAAACTTCTCTCACGGGACAAACTAGAGTTAAACAAGTGGTTCACAGGGGGGAGAAATAAAATCACAGTCGTCTTTCAGGACACGTAATAATAATAATAATAATAATAATAATGAAAAAATACAATTTTAAAGATTTCTAAAGAAACTAAAAGAAGAAAAAAATATTTCGCACTATAAATCTATTTTTATAGGTGTTTTGGAAACTGAACTGCATGTTTAGTGAGTTTGTCCGATGCATTTCACGTGATCGATCCCTCCGTTATTTGTTGAGCTCTTTGTGTGTTTTATTTTTATTTTTTAAATGTCTGTCGAGTCCAAACTGGGGGGGGGGGACGAGGTGGAGGCTGACCCGGGCCTCTGACCCCCCGCCCCCCCATCACATCAGGAAAAACAATCTGTAGCGTCTGTGCTTTCTGTGAAGAATCAATGTCTCGTCACTGCGACTAAAAAAAAAAAAAACACGAAAAAAACTAAAACCAACAACAACCAGGTTGTGCAGTTAAACGTTTTTACTTTTTGTGTCGGGGAATGTGAATCGGGCCCCTGGACCGGGCCGTCCGTGGGTCGGTCGGTCGGGGGCCCGTCTGTGGTTGAATGTTCAATTTGTCGGGAGCGTTTTGTTTCGGGCGCTCCTCTGGATTTTAGCATTTTCTACTGTTGGCGGGTTTTACCTGGCAGCGGTTGTGGGGAGGGACGGGTAAACGAGGGAGGGGGCGGCACATAACTCAGACGAAACCAGGAAATACACCCACATGTAACAAAAACCAAACAGCCGGTCCGAGCTGTTTCTATGTTTCTTCTGTGTTTTATGTCGAAAAACTGAAAAACTTTGCTGGTGATTTTAAAAACTCTAAAAACCTTAATCACAGCTGCTGTCAAGATAAAAACATAGTGTTTAAGAATTACAAACTATTGAAGAATCACTTCATTTACCTGTGAAGAAACTGTGTCTGTGTTTTTAACTATTTCTTGTACAATTATACAGATTCTTTTATGAGGAACTTGGTGCCAAGTAGCTGAAATACGGGAGAGAGGGAACCTCTTATTATCAATGTTAACAGTGTTATAAAATTCTAAATACAAACAAATTAAAATATTAAAAAAGAGAAAACTATGGTACATTTCTATTTTCTGTTTTTTTGTTGTTTTGTTTTTTTTCCCCTCACAGACGAGCGGGAAAACTCACGACTAACTGATGCTAACTTTGAGTGCCTGGCTCATTTTGGATTCTTCTTCTTCTGTTTTAAAGACATCTCTTTGAGTTCGTTTACCATGAATAATGCTGCAAACCCGTGAATGTACATACTTCATTTTTCTAGCAGTTGTTCTTTTCTACGTTTACTAGGTTCTCATCCGTTCAGAGGAACGTGTCGCACACATGCTCGTCTTTCTGTAAAAGCGTCTTCTGACCATCGGACCGCTGCCATATTCACAATAAAAACTGCTCTCTGACCAGATGGCATCAGTTCTTCTGTTTGACACGCTCACCATCTCCTCCTCCTCCTCCTCCTCCTTTCTTCCTCTTCTCTCTTGGTTTTCTGCTTCCTCACTAGAAATAAATAGACAGGTAGATCGACACAAGACCTGAAAATAGACAAAGATAGAACCCAATCAAACACATGAAACAGAACCATTAGACTAAAGTGAGCCAATATTACATATCATGTCCTCCTTGTGTCCAGTATCTGCTGTGACCTCCTTGTCACTAAATGTTTCTGGTAACAGCTGATCAGTGGTCTACAGCAGCTTGGAGGAATTTTAGCCCATTCCTCAGAACAGAACCACTTCAGTTCTGAGATGTTGGTGGGTTTCCTCACATCAACTGCTTGCTTCAGGTCCTTCCACAACATTTCTATTGGATTAAGGTCAGGACTTTGACTTGGCCGTTCCTAAACATTCATCTTGTTCTTCTTTAACCGTTCTCTTGTAGAACCACTTGTGTTCTTGGTTCTCGTTGTCTTGCTGCATGACCCAGTTTCTCTTCACATTCAGCTCATGGACAGATGTCCTGACATTTTCTTTTAGAGTTCACTGGTAGAATTCAGAATTCATTGGTCCATCAATGAGGACAGGACGTCCTGGTCCAGATGCAGCAGAACAGGCCCAAACCAGGACATTAGCACCCCCATGTTTGATGGAGGGACGAGGTCCTGATGCTGGAATGATGCAGTGTTGGTTCATCTCATTTAAACCAAACTATTCTACTTTGGTCTCATCTGTCCACTAAACATTGTCCCAATAGTCTTCTGTCTTGTCCACATGATGTTTAGAAATGTTCTTCTTGGAGAGCAGTGTCTTTGTCCATCACACCATGGTTGTTCAGTGGATTCATCAACATTAACATTAGCCAATGAGAGAGAGGCCTTTAGCTGCTTAGAAGTTCCCCTGGGTTCCTTTGGGACCTCTCAGACTATTATGGAGTGATCTTTGTTGGTGGACCACTCCTGTGGAGGGGAACAGTCGTCTTCAATCTGTCTGACTGTGGATTATTTGTGGGTTCCAAACTCTTTAGAGATGGTTCTGATGAGCAGCAACAACTCTTTCTCTGAGCTCCTCAGAAAGCTCCTTTGTCCACAAACATGTGTTGTGAAGATCAGACTGAGACAAATCCCTGATTTATTGAAACTAAACCAGGAACTGAACCACACCTGAGTCTCATTACGTTGATGGAAACACTTCTGAACACATGGACTCTGATTGGATCCTAGAGGAGCTCCTCTCTGATATGTAATATTGGCTCATTTTAGTGAATAAACAAATACACAAGCATATCCAGACGTGTAGGAGATTCTGAGGGTAGCAAATACTTTCAAGTGTCACTGTTGAGAGACTTTCTGGGACTTTCTGCTGCTGGAATCACTTCTGTCATGGTGTCGTGGCGTCTCACCACCTTCATGCTTCGCTGTGTTCCAGTAAATTATTCTGTAGACGACTGAGCTCCTCAACCAGACGCTTCTTTAGACTGAAAACAAGACACGTCCTGGTCTCACTGGATCAAACTGTGAATGTTTCATCATGAATATTTATTTTATAGAAGCAGCCGACATTCCTTCATACTGTACATTCATTCATACAGCATACATTGAGTTATAGTAAAATTAAATATGATCCAGCAGCTATAGACGGTGCTTTACCTCCTCAGTCCTGATACAACTAAAAAATATCTAATTTATTTAGAATATATTTTTTTAAATCTTAAAACATCATTTCAATATATGAATTAGTTGATTTCTGTTCACGTTGCAGTAATTCATCATTAAATGACCTCTAGAATAATCTATTTACCAGTTCAGAGAAGAAACTGATTTAATGATTATGAATCCTACTTTTTCTTTTGATGCCTCTTCATCCTCCACCTCTGCTCCATGTGACAGGAAAACACTCTAAAGCTTTTATTTCTCATTTACTGATCAACTAAAGAAGGTTTAACTGTAACTGTGATGTTATCTGCTTCAGTCCTGACACTTTTTAAACCAGTTTTTTATTTAATTAAGCGGATTATTTAAAAAATGTAAATCTCATAATAACATATGTATTCATTTATTCCAGATTAGTAGATATTTATGTGATTTATTTCTGTTCAACCTCATGTTGCAGAGCCTATAATAACCTGTAGGATATATATTAACCAGCTCAGAGACTCAGACACTAGTTTTTAAATCCATCTTTAACTGAACGAGGACAGAGACTCAGTTTATTTTCTACCAGAAATCTGAAATTTAAATATTTATAATTGAATGATGTGACTGTTATTTCATGTGTCAGCCTTTAAGGACTCAGGTCTCTGCCACTTTATTCTTCACAGAGCTGAACCTGAGAGGAGGCTGAGAATAGAGATGAACCGTAGACGACTGTTTGGAAAAACTAAAACCAAACCAACAGAAATGTTTGAGCTGTGTTGTTATCTGATCTAAACTGATAAAATCCTTCTCGGTAAATTCTCATAAATGCTTCATGTGTTAAATATGAACACGTTAAAACAGATTTAATCTTATTTCTAAAACTAAAACCCTCCAACATGAAGCCAGTCCTCCTCCTCCTCTTCACTCCCATCTTATTATCTTCTCTCCTTTCTTGCGGGTAACATCTCTCCTCCCCCTCCTCCCCCCTCCTCCCCCTCCATGCAGTAATAAGAGCAGAGAGGTCAGCCCGTCGACCCTCTGAGGCCGAGCAGCCAACTTTAAATATTTCACACTATTTTAAATGAGCGCCCATGAATCATAGATCACAGGCAGCTCTGGCGAGCGTCGAGGTGCTCAGACCTGAAGCTCCTTCTAATAACCTCTGGCTGTCCGTCTCAGCGAGGAGGTCTGATGTGGAATTTAGATCCGACAGCATCCGCCGTTCACCGGAGGCGTAACCGAGCGGCCTTTCATCGGCGGGCCGTGATGGACGGCTGATGAAACGGAGCGTCAGAGATGAAACTCGACCCGTGTTTCATCTCCCTAATTCCCAACATGCACCACGAGTCCAAACATCACAAAGAATCTGGGCTAAGTGTTTTTGGAGACATGATGTGACGTTTAGAAAAAAAAAACGGGTCGTCTTAATGTTTCTGCGGGGAGACCGGCCTCCGCCGCCGCCGCCGCCGCCGCCGCCACTGCTGCTGCACGGACTGAATTCATTACATGTAGGAATGACCAGCGTTTGTTCTGCAGCTGCATTCTGGGAAATATGAGCAAGAGCTCTCTGCTGCAGAAACGATTTAAGATGAATCAGAGCAGATTCAACAAAGAAGACGCAAAAAAACAAAACAGCAAACGATAAAAGAAAAGTGTAAAATATCAACATTTTCTGATTCTAGTTTCATTTGTAGAAAACCAGAGGACATTATGGGATGGATGCAGCCACACCTGAGGTGTTCCTTTAAAACTACACCAGTCATGTGACCAGAGTTAAGTTCTATTTGTTCGTCTTCTGTAACCTCTTGTCCTGTGGAGGGTCATGGGGGCGAGAGGCGGGGTCCACCCTGGACAGGTCTCCAGTCTGGTTATCAGTCTACATCTGGATGCATCTTTGTAAAACAGTGTTTGGTAGAAGATGTTTTACGAGTGTAGACGAGAAGAAAGAAATGAGTTTGTTGGTTTCATGATTCATCAAACTGATCATCACGATCACGATACTCGTCTGCATCTCATCCACCTTTATTTTACCAAAAGTTTATCTTTAGACCTTCAGAGTAAAATGGTTTGTAGGAAAATAGAGTCAGTTTGACCAATGAGAGGAGGTGGAGCCGTGTTGTCCATCTTTATATACAGACTATGACTTGAAGTGGAACCGTGGAGCGTTTCTAAAGATGGACGACGTGTCTCCACTTCCTCACATTGACCAGAGACTTAGGGCGCGTGGAGGCGGAGTCTTCTCTAAATCAGGGCGTTAACCAACCTTAACTTGCCCCGCCCACAGGTATTTGAAAGTTGTTCTGGAGTCTCTTCGTTGGGAACTGATTCTGCTCCACTAAAGAGCTTGATTGGGGCTAATTCAGCAATTCAGCAAGACGAGGAGACGAGAAAATGATCTGAAAGAAAGTTTGTATGTCGTCATGGTGATCAGCTGTCTCCATGGAGGAGGAGGAGAAAGAGGAAGAAGAGGAGGAAGAGGAGGAAGTGAGGTAGAAGGAGGAGAACAGGAAGAAGGAGGTGAAGAAGAAAAGGAAGAGGATGAGGTAAAGAAGAAGAAAGAGGAGGAAATGGAGGAGCAGAAGGAGGTGAAGAAGAAGAAGGGGAGGATGAGAAGGAAAAGAAGGAGTTGCAGAAGAAGAAAATGAGGAAGAGGTGAAGAAGAAGGAGGAAGAGGAACAGATAGACTCTGGTCTACAGATGTTAATGTGAGACTGGATTAAACCCTGGTTCTATTAGACCTGGTTCTATCAGACCTGGTTCTATTAGACCTGGTTCTTTTAGACCTGGTTCTATTGCTCTACCTGTAGCCCTGGTTCTATCAGACCTGGACCTAGAGTGGAGCAGCAGAGACCTCTAGAGGATGAACCCTGGAACTACACCTCAACACTTTCGTCACGTGTTTGAATCCTCTCCAGCTGATTGGATCCTTCACATTTAGTTTTAAACACATCTTCACATCTTTCCTCTGATTATTTGATCACTTATAAGCTAAGAACAGGTTTTTATCTTCTAGGTTTTATGAGGCTTTATAATATAGACTGGAAATTAAAATTAAAAAACTCGACGAGGATGGGATTCGAACCCACGCGTGCAGAGCACAATGGATTAGCAGTCCATCGCCTTAACCACTCGGCCACCTCGTCGCGCATGCGTCGTACAGATGCACCTAAATACGTCACAATATAAACAGATATTGACAAATATTAATTATAATCAACTTTCAGGTGAGATTTATTGAAAATGTAGAAAGTTCATGATGCAGTGACATCAGATAATCTATATTATATTAATGATAATTTCTTCATCTGCAACTATTTACTGAAACAGAAGCTTTATAAGGTAATTAAGGCACAAGTGACCAGCATGACGAGGAAGTAAAAATAAAATAAATAAATAAATAATAAGAAAAATAAGAAAAAAAGACATAAAATGAAACAATACAAACTATATACAAAAAATATGCCATGAATGTTTTAACTTTGATGAACTTAAAAATAGAAATAACAAACATAAAAAAAAGAAAAATAAGAAAATAAAAAAGACAAAAGGAACAGGAATTAAAGAGATTTAAAATAAAATAAAATAAAATAAAAAAAATGAAACAATACAAAATAAATTATGCCATAAATGTTTTAACTTTGATGAACTTAAAGTGAATAAAGTGCAAAAGTTAAAATAAAATAAAATAAGAAACATAACAATAAGAAAAATAAAAATAGTTAAAATAAAAAAGAAAACTATGAAAAATAAAACTATGAAAAATACGAAAAATAAGAAAATAAAGACCAAAAAAAAAAATGAAACATGTTTTAACTTTGATGAACTTAGCAAATGTTAACAGGAATTACAGGGATTTCAAATAAAATAAAATAAAATAAAATAAAATAAAATAAAATAAGAAACGTAACAATAAAAAATAAGAAAAAGAAAAAGAAATAAAAAGAAAAAATACAAATAAGAAACATAAAAAGAACAAAATAAAAAATAAAAAACAAAAACAAAAAAAAAACAAAAAAATATGCAAAATAAATGATGCCATAGATGTTTTAACTTTGAAAGTGGAAGGCAAAAGAGGCAGTGCAGCAAGCACAGGCAGCTCTTAAACATAGGGATATCACAGGCCATGTACAGCAAGGGCGTGGAGGCCTAGGGCTGTGTGCAGGGAAACCTCTGTGGAGCAAGGCATCAGCAGTAGAAAGGAGAAAGATGGTAGGGGAAGAAGTACAGAAACAAGAGGAAGCAGTTAGATGCTCGAAGGCAGTGTCGCAGGCTAAGCAGGGTCAATGGGTGAACTGGGAGAGTGTAGAGAAAAGGAAGTTGAAGTGGAGAGAGCTTTGGAGCATGGAGGCTAGCAGGATTAGATTTATGCTAGGGGCTACTTCTGATGTGCTGCCAACTCCCCAGAACCTAAACCAGTGGGTAGGTGAGGATAATGCCTGTCCACTGTGCACTTGTGTCTGCACGCTTAGACATATTCTGACAGGTTGTAAGGTTAGTCTTTCCCAAGGACGTTATACCTGGCGTCACAATCAGGTACTGAAATGTTTAGCAGCTCCAATTGAGGAAAAACGGGTGAATGTAAATTCCATGGCTGTTAACAGAGAGAATAGACGCATTAAGTTTGTACGGGAGGGAGAAAAGGCTAGACCAGCAGGCATCAGGCATAACACGGGACAGCTAAGAGTAGGAGGAGCCTGGCAGATGAGGGCGGAGTTAAATGGACAACTGGTTATTCCAGCTGAGATAGAGAGCCGAAGTCCCGCCCCTCTACTTCCAGGTCATGGGACCTATCTTTCGAAAAAATATGAACGGCAGTCTATGGAGAGATCATAATTATTTTTTGGTCCCGATCGAATTGTGGCATGAATTTCACATATGATGTGTGTGAATTTAAAAGATAATTTTTCACGTCCAGAGATAAATTATTTGACGTAAATAAGCTGAACAACATTAGGTTTTGTATGAGATCGCTCAGTGAACTACATCTCTCTAGAGTTCCCTAGAGAACTATGGCTGTCTCCTCGTTGAGCTTTACCGTCTTCTTCCAGGACGAAGGCAGAAGCATCAAACGAGGTGAAAATCATTATAAATCGGGTCATGTCCAGAGCTGTAGTTACACCAAGGGAGTTCTGGTCGGTTCTGTACGCGCCAGCATGTGGGACTTGTAGTTCGTTTAAGTACGTATTTTCCATAGCGTTTTACTGAACTATCTTGCGACAAACTGTGACATTCTTGACATGTAAAATCATTTTTTATTCTGAAAAACAACATATGTATAATCCAAGGCACAAGTCGATCGGGACCAGAAAATAATTTATCTTTCGCCATAGACTGCCGTTCATATTTTTTCGAAAGATAGGTCCCATGACCCGGAAGTCGAGGGGGCGGGACTTCGGCTCTCTTTAGTTAGCACCCGACTACGGCCAGATCTGCTGTTGTGGTCTGAGCCAGAGAAAGTAGTTTATTTGATAGAGTTGAGGAGGCTAACGAGCGAAAAAGAGCTGAGTATGCAGAGTTAGCAGCAGATGCAGAGCAGAATGGATGGAAGGCTTATGTCCGCCCGGTAGAAGTGGGCTGCCGTGGATTTGTGACAAAGTCGGTGATTCGGCGCAGGAAGCATGCTAGCTGGGGAACTAGCTAAGGTAAGGATGGCCGCATGTTGGCCACGGTAGATTTGTTTGTTACGTGGTTCAGTCCGCATCAACGGGGCGAATCATGGCAGATTTGTTTTTGTTACGTGGTTATTAGTTCCTATATTAGCTGTTGATAGACATCGAATGGTGAGGGAAGCAGGGTTGTGCAGTGGCGGTGTGGAGGGGGGAGACTCCAGGACGCTGGAAGTCACTGTTAAGCCTTCTCGAGGTGTCGTGGGCCTAACTTAACGAAACATCGGTGAAGGGAGGTGCCCACTTGAAAACCCCAATGACATGCTGCATACTGCTGTTGTCTTCTTGTTACGTGGTAGCTATGGTTAGCTGCTGAGCGGGCCATACAAGCCAGCAGCGTTTAGTTAGTTTATGTAGATTATAGGTTAATCATCATATTATATGACCACAGGTTTGGTAGGGTCTCTTAGCTGGACAGGGCCTCTAAATGCGTTTTGCCTGGGATCTTGGCACAAGGGATTATAACATCTTATCCTGTGTATTAATGAATTAAAGTGAATAAAGTGCAAATGTTAACAGGAATTACAGGGATTTCAAATAAAATAAAATAAAATAAGAAACGTAACAATAAAAAAATAAGAAAAATAAAAAATAAGTAAAAAGAAAAAATACAAATAAGAAACATAAAAATAAGAGAAGAAAAATAATAATAATAAAAATATATGCAAAATACAAAGTAAATGATGCTATAAATGTTTTAACTTAACTTAAAGTTAATAATGTGCAAGGATTAAAAATAAAATAAAACGATAAACATAACAATAAAAAATAAGAAAAATGAAAATAGATAAAAATCAATGAGAAACATAAAAATAAGAAATATAAAAATAGGAAAAATAAAACCGTGAAAAATAAAAAAATTAGAAAATAAAAGACAAAAAACAAAAAAAGATTACACAATACAAAATATATACAAAAAAAAAATATGCCAAAAATGTTTTAACTTTGATTAATTTAAAGTGAATAAAGTGCAAATGTTAACAGGGATTTAAACTAAACTAAACTAAACTAAAATAAAATAAAATAAGAAACATAATAAGAAAAATAAGAAAAATGAAAATAGATAAAAAATAAATAAGAAACATAAAAATAAGAAATATAAAATTAGGGAAAATAAAACTATGAAAAATAAGAAAATAAAAAAGACAAAAAAAATAAAAAAATGAAACAATACAAAATAAATGATGCCATAAATGTTTTTACTTTGAACTTAAACTGAATGAAGTGCAAATGTTAATGGGAATTGCAGGGATTTACAATAAAATAAAACAATAAGAATAAGGAACAATACAAAATATATACAAAGTAAATTATGCCAAAAATGTTTTAACTTTGATGACTTTAAAGTGAATAAAGTGCAAATGTTGACAGGAATTACAGGGATTTAAAATAAAATAAAATAAAATTAAATAAGAAACATATATATACAAATAATAAAAATTAAAATTAAAATAAATAGAAATAAAGAAGAAAAAAAATGAAACAATACAAAATATATACAAAAATAAATGATGCCATAAATGTTTTAACTTTGATGAACTTCAAGTGAAAGTGCAAAGGTTAACAGGAATTAAAGTGATTAAAAATAAAAATAAATAAAAATGAAAAATAAAAATAAGAAACATAAAAATAAAAAATAAGAAAATAAATAAATAAAAATAATGTGCTTGAGAAGTCTGTAGGTGAGCACAGTTCTGTGATGACCAGACTCTAACACCACCCCTCCAGTAGCTGATGCCCAGCGTTCTCCTCCACGTCTCCAGCAGCGTGGTCGGCCATCGTTCCTGCTCAGCTGTGAATCGACCCACGGTCTCCACGTCCCTGACCAATGCGAGACGATGACGCCTGGGTCTGGTGGTAAATTAGAGGTTCCTTCTCACAGTCAAGCTGGACCTGGACCTGGACCTGGACCTAGAGTGGAGCAGCAGAGACCTCTAGAGGATGAACCCTGGAACTACACCTCAACACTTTTAAACACATCTTCACTGGAGAACCTTAAGTTCATATTTTTAACTCATAACTATTGGACATTTATTGTCGTCTAAAGAGTTTCAGCAAGTTTCCTCTGATTGTTTTATCACTTATAAGAAAACTAGAGTTATTTTATCTTTGTTTACCATCAGTGTTATAGTGACAGGTCTTCATCTTCTAGGTTTTATGAGGCTTTATCGTATATAGACTGGAAATTAATACAATAATAACGACGAGGATGGGATTCGAACCCACGCGTGCAGAGCACAATGGATTAGCAGTCCATCGCCTTAACCACTCGGGCACCTCGTCGCACATGCGCTGTTCACACCTACATACGTCACAATATGTAATATATAACATATAATGTATAATGTATATAGTGATTAATTATGTTAACTTTCAGGTGATGTTTGTAGAAAATGTAAAAAGTTCATGCTACAGATTCATCAGATAAAAATAAAGGAGAAGGTCAAATTATTAGCTGGAAAGGTTCTAGCATTATGAAACTTTACTGTTTGTCTTGTCAGTAGTGTATGTGTGTATCTATATTTATGTATTTATATATATATATATATATATGTGTGTGTGTGTGTGTGTATCTCTCTATATATGTTCTCATCAGATATTAACAGAAAGTCAGGAAGCCACATCGTTTTTAAAAACTTGTATTGAACAGGTCATGAGCAGACAGAACAAGCCTCGTTAACCTCGTTAGCCTCGTTAACTCGTCTCCACCAGACACCGTGCAGCCAAACCAGCGCCCCTCACACTCAAAGTGTCCCGTGTGGTTCTAAAGGTGCTGTTAGAGAACGTTATTGTTTCAGGACGGTGACTCAATAACGGCTCTGACAATCATCCATTATTCATCCTCTCATATCCTCTCTCTCTCTGTCAGATCTGCTGCATCAGTGGAATCTGTTTTTACTTTGGTCCTTCACCGTCGTTCAGAGAGACAGAGAGAGAGGATGAAAGATAATCTAAACAACGTGCAACACAAAGCTAACCTGATGAATTATATGTGACTGGTTAGAACGTAGTGCAACACAGAGTTCATACGTCAGATAAAAGTCGACTTTAATCAAATCCATCTTCATCAGCTGTAAACTGTCTCTGAAGGAGATGCGGTGGCTTCAAGGAAACTTGGTCTGAGGATTAAAGTCTTGGTTCTAAGGTGATTAAATGAAAGGACCAAAGGTACGTTTACTGATTATTTTAGAGCCTAGAATCAAACTTGAAGTTCCAACCAAACCAAAGTATTCAGTGATGAAATAAAATACATGTGTAATTCAGATTTAGAGCCAGTGATAGCATCAAATAATTACTGAACTGTAAATTAACTTCAGACAAAACTCTGGATGAAACTTTTCATGGTTCTGGTTCGTTGTTCACCGTTAAAGTTTAAATGCAGATTATAGTCTGTTTATATGTTCAGCCCTGATTGGATGGATGGATGGAGGGATGGATAATATCCAGACCAGTAAACACTCGTCCTCTCTGTTCCCTCGTTCCTTCTTCAGTCTGGTGACCGAAGCGTTCATCATGTCTCCGTATGAATCGTACAGATTTTCTACAAACAGCCAGTTGAAGGCGAAGCTTTAAGACGTTCCGTCCGCTGCTTTTTAGTTTTTTTAGTTTTCTTTCTTCCTCTCAGCAGAAATCAGCAGATCAGCATTTATTCACTAACGTCGTGAGAAGCATCAGAAGTCCGGAGCAGCAGCCGGTCACTGAACGCATCGCTGGCCAGGTCGGTCTCTGCAGCTGCGACCGGAGGAAACCAGGAAACAAAAAGTTCATCCAGTAAAGAGTAGAAACTCCCTCGAAGCCTTCGGAGTCCAGGACGGAGAGACGCTTCTTTTTTTTTTCTGCTTTTCTTTCAGCTTTGTTCCAGAAGCTTTTCAGAGCCAGAGAGAATTCTCAGCCGCAGGTAGAAGTCAAACACCAGGAGGCAGCGTCTCCTCACGGTAAGCTGGAGCCGTCTCCCTGCTTCGCTGTGGACGCTGAGACACAGAAGACATCACGTCATAAATCACACCTGCAGACGTAGACCAACCTCTGACCACGACCTGGAGCTGAAACCAGCTGATCAACGTTTAACTGTTGGAATCTGATAAAAGTGTTTCTGTCCTTCATAAAAAATAATCTAGACGTCCTGATCGTCGACAGAGACCCAGTCAAACACATGAAATGAGCCAATATTACATATCAGTGAGGTCAGACACATAATGACCGTCAGTTACTTCCTGTTTAGACAACAGCTGATTTGTAGATTTAAAGGTTCACTACTGAGACATTTAGTGAGTTTGAAGGTTTTAAACGGTGACTGTGAGCTGGAGAGATCCTCCCTTCATTAGCAGGAAAATAATCTGTGTTTAATTTAGTTTCTAAAACCAGTCTACTAGTCTCAGGTCAGTCTAAAACCTGGGTTCATCTTTTAGCTCAGGCTAGATCAGGTTAGCTGAGGCTAGCTCAGATTAGCTCAGATTAGCTCAGGTTAGCTCAGGTTAGACCAGGCTAGCTCAGGTTAGCTCAGGCTAGCTCAGGTTAGACCAGGTTAGCTGAGGCTAGCTCAGATTAGCTCAGGTTAGCTCAGATTAGACCAGGTTAGCTCAGGTTAGACCAGGTTAGCTCAGGCTAGCTCAGGTTAGACCAGGTTAGCTCAGGTTAGCTCAGGTTAGACCAGGTTAGCTCAGATTAGCTCAGGTTAGCTCAGATTAGCTCAGGTTAGACCAGGTTAGCTCAGATTAGCTCAGGTTAGACCAGGTTAGCTCAGATTAGCTCAGGTATGTTGTCGTTTGGTTTTTACCTTTCAGGTCTCTGAAGCGTCTCTTCGCCTCGGCTCGCTCCACTGAGTCAAAATACCAGACGGTGATGGCGTACCTGAAACGAGATCAACACAGTCAACCCTGTTCATCCTTTAATAAAGACTGACTCCTGTTATAAGGCTACAGGCGTCACATCACAGCGTCTGTACAGGCTGGATAGTTGGATCGCTGTAGTTTTCAGTCACTACACATTCTGACCAGCAGGTGGAGACAAGTCACCACAAACCAGAGGACGTTCGTCTCTTTTCAGAGGAAGAAGAAAAGACTAATGTGTCATCGGTTTAGTTTAAATTAAATAGAATTTACATTAAATATGAAATAATGACGCTAATAAAATAAAAGATGAGCATATGAGTTGAAAACATTAAGCCAGGGGTGTCAAACATGTGACCCGTGGGCCAAAACTGACCCAGCAGAGAGTCAAACATGGACCAGAGAGATTACAAAGGAGGAAGAGGAGATGAAGAAGAAGGAGAGAAAAGAGGATGAGGAGAAGAAGTAGATGAGGAAGAGGAGAAAAATGAAGAGGGAAGGAGGGAAAAAGGAAGAGGAGGAGGAGGAGGAGGAGAAGGAGGAAGTTTAATAAAAGTTCATTAAATATCTTCATACTGTTCTTCTCAGCTCTGAGGCCCCTGGGTCCCTGAGACCGGATTGGGCTGAAGGAGGCCCCTGGGCCCCTGAGACCAGACTGGGCTGAAGGAGGCCCCTGGGCCCCTGAGACCGGACTGGGCTGAAGGAGGCCCCTGAACCTATTAACTGAGTGATCTGGTCTGGCAGCTCACCTGGTGGAGTAGGACGGCTGCACCTCGTGGGGGTTCCTCCGGTCGGACCAGAAGAAGAGCAGCCGGTCGAACAGCGGCTCCACGTCGACCACGTAGGACTTCCCCTCTGGAAAGATGCGCAGGACGCCGCCGTGCTCCTGGTGGAACGAACACGGTTTGATTAGAGCTGACCTTAAAGATCAGGGGTCAGGAATGAACAGAGGTCCCTGAACGCACCTTGGCGTTCCAGTCCTTGTTGAGGTAGTAGATGCAGGTGATGCGCCGCCCGTCACAGTTGGGGTTGTCCACGTGTTTGACGTAACCCGCCCCGTTGCCAGGGTAACACGCCACCATGGCCTGAAGACACAGAGACAGAGACGAGGTCATTAAAACGTTCTCCTTCTGAACCGCTTCACTGGTGTACCTAATGATTTGGCCAGTAAAGAGAAAGTCAAATAAAACCTGGAGACATTTTAATAAACAAGAAACTGATCTGCAAATAAAAATAATAAATCCAGTTAATAAAGTAGAATCAGCTTTAGTTTAGTTTAGAAACTATTCTTTGTATTTATAATAAATTGAGACGTTTAATGAGTTCAGAGTGTTCACATTTAACTTTATATCTCTCTCTCTGTTATTTAGCCTCAATCTCTGACTGGGATGGGGTGGCCAGAATAATAGGAACACGTGTCAGTTCAATAGTAATAAAAATAAATCAGTACTGTTGGTGAAGTAGAATAAGAGCGATACATCTGTTTAAACTGTGGACATGTGGAACATTCAACACATTCAGACGTCAGCCCTCTTCCTCTCCAGGGCTTTTATTGTGAAACACAATCGCTCCATTAACATCTCACTTCCTGTTCTTTAGGGTCACGAAGCAGACGGGTCCCTGAACACAACATCAACATCAACATCAACACCAGCAGCACGCCACCTGACGTCAGCGCTCGCCGCTTGACGTCTGTGTTTACGCTCTTATTATGAAACCCCACCCCCTAACTCCGCCCCTCCACCTCTCTGCTGCTCTTATTGTGAAGGGTTGTGTGTGTGTGTGTGCGAGGGGCTCCAGGCCTGCACGTGTTGACCCGGGACACCTCGGCCGGCCTGACCCCGCAGCTGGAGAGAGGTCAGGGGAATCAGGAAGTCTGTTTACACGCACACGCCTTCATCATTACCACCACCGTCGTCATCGTCATCAACTTTATCTTATCTCTGTTTCAGGGAGGAGGAGGGAGGGAGGAGGGGGGAGGAGGAGGAGGGAGGGAGGGAGGAGGAGGGGAGAGGAGGGGAGAGGAGGGAGGAGGGAGGAGGAGGAGGAGGAGGAGGGAGTTGTTTGGCAGGTTTCCATCCAGCTGACGGTTTAATGACAGAGCTACGTGTGGAGCGTGAGGCTGAAACTGATCCAACAGGAAGTTAGTTTTTAGAGTCTGATACAAACTCTTTTAAAAGGTTGAGTCAAGCCGACGAAGACGCTGCTTTCGTCTTTTATTTAAAGTGAATAAAAAGTAAAATCATGTGACCAGGACGTTAAATTAAAGGCGTTTAAGTTCCTGCTTCTATAAACTGATCAGATGAAAACAGCAGCTCGTGACTCAGATCATAAATATTATTAATGAACGTCACGATGAGAAGGAAGAGGTCGTTTAAAGAGACAGGACGACTCTAACCCTGAAACCTGGACACATCAGATGTTCTGGTTTCATGTGTCGTCAAACTATTGTGTGTGTGTTGATCTGCTTTCATCTGATAACACACACACACACACACACACACACAGACACACACACACATACTCGCCCACACACACACACACACACACTCTTACATTAGTCCTTATCACGTGGGCGAGCGAGCATCAGTGACTGGAGGAGGAGGAGGAGTGAGGGAGTGTGTACGTGAGAATGTTCACTACTGCATCAACACGTGGACCAACAATGAGACAAACACACAACCTGGCCACTTCATTAGGTACACCAGTCAACACAGTCCTGATCTGAATCTAGTCTCCATGAGTCTGGTTCAGCTTTAGTTTCTAATAAGTCAGAGAGCGACTCAGTGTGTGGATGAAATGACCAGTCAAAGATTAGTTTCACTTCTTATTATTAGTAATTATTTTTAGTGACGATATGAAGCTTTAATAACTTTCTTTACTGGTCGTGGTTCATCAGATTTGTAACTTGCCCTGAACAAACAAGAAGATCTTTTCCCTCAAACATTGGAGGAAACTAAAGGAAAGTTTCCAGTTAATGAGCTGAAGTTACAGTCCTGGAGGATGAGACGTATTAGTTTAATAATGCTGGTATTTCTCTCTCTACTTGGCTTTTTATTTTCTTGTATTTCATCTTTTAAAGAATTAATTCAAATCAAAATATAAAGATATTATCCTAGCCTGTCAAACTATTAGGAACATGTGTCAGTTCATTATAAACCCAGTTATCAGGGACTGAAGCAGAACCAGAACCTTCACAAGAGAAACTGAAACTAGTTCAGTGAACTTTAACAGAAACTGGTCGTCCCTGGTTTCACTTATTTCAGCTCTGCGTCGTTTTCTCCCGCTGCTGCAGGAGGTGAAGCTGAACGCTGACACGTCTGCACACACATCCAGTCACTATAAACCAGGCTCTTATTCTGAAAAGCTCCCAGGTTCATTCCTGCAGGGTTTGTTTCCAGGTAAAGATCTGAGGGGACGGTGACGACCTGGAGCATGTTCCTGAGCTCTGCTCTGGTCTCTGGTTTCTCAAGCGTTGGCTCGCGGCCCAGGCTGGGTCAAAACAAGAGGGAGTTTCCACGACAACAGCGTTAGTCAGATTCTAAATGACTGTGAACGCTGCTGTAACGTGTTTATTTAAGTCATTTAATCACAGGGGTTATTTTATTCCTCTACACAGACGTCTCTCTGTTTTTAAAGCCTGATGTTCACTGACAGAAATAAACTCAGACATGATTAATAATCTGATTTATTAATCACTCTGCATGAAGTTTAAACCTCAGTGACTCAAAGCCTGCACTCGTTCAGCAACATCAAGAGTTAGACTCGGTTTTAAAAAGAACTTTAGATCTCCAGGTTTATGCATCTGACTTTGAGCTGCAGCCCGGAGACATCCAATCAGAATCATTCATTCATATAATTCATCAAATATTTACCATAAGAAGCAGAATCAGGACCAATAAAGTCTTCATCAGTGCTTCTGCATGAGGTTCAGCCTGTTCTCTGTGTTGTTTCTACTCAGTTCTACTAATCTTTACTCATCACCTGATCACTTCCTCTCACCTTGGACCTCTCGCGGATCGCCTTGTTCCCGAGCCTCCTGGCGCACATGGAGATGAGCTTATCGATCAGGTTGAGGAGGAAGCTGATCGCCTCGCAGCCGCGCTCCGAGCCGCTCACCCAGGCGATCTTGTCGCCGCGGATGCTCCTCCGGTGGACGCCCGGGACGGAGCCGGCCAGCCGGCCGTCCTGCAGGGCCCCGGAGCGGTGCATCTCCATCACCTGGTCCAGGACGACGCCCCCGGCCAGCTCCCCGAGGAAGTCGTCCACGGAGTAGAAGCCGTGCGCCAGAAGGGCCGGGACGACCCGCTCCAGAGCCAAGCGCTCCAGGTCCGAGTCTGATACGTGCTCGATGAAAGGCATTGTGAACTGGGACTGGGTCCGGGTACTGGGTCCGGGTACAGGTTGGGGTATTGATCCGATCAGCTGTTGATCAGGTCCAGGTGAGGCTGGGGTTGACAGCTGGGTCCAGTCCCGATCAGAGTCGACAGCTGTCAGAAGAATCCTCCACGCTCATGCTCTCAGCTTTTATTCTGACAGGGTCAAGTCTGCAGGCCTGCGCACACACACCACATCCGGTTACGGCCTTCACAATAAAACACAGATAGTCACCTCAGTCCTGAAAGTAGACGAAGAGAAGAACTATTAGACCTGGTTATTAATTTAATCAGTAAAGTGAGACAATATTACACATCAGTGAGACACTCCTCTGGGATTAGAGATTAATATAAAGGTCAGATTAGAGTCCGTCTGTTCAGAAGTCTATGTATGGAACTATACAAGACCTAGAAATACTGTATAAAGCCTTCTTATAAAACATATACTAATATATATATATTAATCTTTCAAACATAATTGTGACATATTTGAACGTGATATCGACAAATTCATTCATACTATATATTTAATATTATCTCTTATTTATTGTTGTTTTATTTAGTGTGGCTGTGGGTTAAACAGACGATTAACCTGTTTTATCTTATTGTGGATTAAAATATAAAATACTAAAACATAAGAGCACGTCTTGTTTTATTTATTTAGATTAACGTGGATCTTTATCAAACATTTACTGTCCGCTCAGAAAACATTAAACCGTTTTTCTACCACTTCAAGCGAGACTGGGGCTTTGTGCTTTTATTTTGAAGGCACGCTCCTCTGTTTCCGGTGCTGCCGTTTTAAACTTGACGCGAGAAGAGTGTGAGACGTGCTGGATGTGATGTTCGCTGTGAGGGGGAGGAGGAGGGAGGAGGAGGAGGAGGAGGAGGAGGAGGAGGAGGGGGGAGGAGGAGGGGGGAGGAGGAGGAGGAGGAGGGGGGGGGGGTCATGGTCACCGACGAACAGTTTGTTTTCTAACCTGTTGCTCCGTCACGTGACCGGACAACTTCAGCCTCACCGACCTGATCACCGACCTGATCGATAACGAACCGGAAACACCGACACAAGTTCAAGACAAACACAGCTGAGGCCGCTCCGCTGCGTGCCCGCGCATTGGGCGTGCCCGCCGCCATTGAGGAGTCCACGAGGCGCATGTAGCTCATGGACTCCCGCCCACACATCCACGCGGAAGTAAACAGTGGAACGTGTGTTTGAACACGCGCGTGAAACAGCTGAGCAGCTGATGACAGTGATAACAGACAATAATAATGAAGTTTAAATCCAGTTTGTGTTGAAATACCACGATAAAATCTGATATAACAGATCTGAAGATAACAGTGAAGACATTTTACATTCTCACCTGTCAGCGGGACATATCAGACAGGAAGTGGACATTTTGTTCTCAGAAGTTCAAGGACTGGGTCAGTTGCCACTGGTGTAGGTTAACGTTTGTCTGGTGGGGGTCCATCAGGAGGCCAGTTTAAAACTGACCAAACCTGCAGAGCAGATGCTAATGTAAATGGAAACGCTAAAGGCAACGCTAATGGAAGCATTAAAGGTAGCATTGCCTTTATTCATTCATTCATTCATTCTCTATACCCGGTTATTCCTGTTAAGGGTCACGGGGGTCTGCTGGAGCCTATCTCAGCTGTCATCGGGCGAGAGGCAGGGGTACACCCTGGACAGGTCTCCAGTCCATCTCAGGGCTAACACAGAGACAGACAACCATTCACACTCACACCTACGGCCAATTTAGAATCACCAATGAACCTAACCAGCATGTCTTTGGATGGTGGGAGGAAGCTGGAGAACCTGGAGAGAACCCACACAGACACAGGGAGAACATGCAGACTATACACAGAAAGGAACCAGTCGGCCCATGGATTTGAACCGGTGACCTTCTTGCTGTGAGGCATTGCCTTTAACGTTTGGTAATGTTAACTGTTAATGGAAATGCTAGTGGTGAAGCTGATGGTGATGCTAAAGGCAATGCTAGTGGTGACACTGGAGCCAAAGTTAATAGTGACGTGACACTAATGGCTGACAAAGTCAAGGAAAACAAAGTCAATGGTAAAGTTGATGCTAATGTCCATATGAGCATGAATAGTGACTCTCAACACTAAACTACTGGTATCCTGAAAGTATCATCACGTCATGATTATGTTTGAATAAAATTATTTAGTTTTTAACCAAATGATTCATCCAGTAATCAAAAATAATCAACGTGTTAATTGAAACACTAATAGTTGGTTGCAGCCTCAGTATTTTTATTATAGTTCAGTTTCATTATCAGTTAGTTTCTGCAGTTACACTGACTGACTCCTGCTGCTGCATTCAAGGACATCAGGGAAATAAAGGCGCCTATATCTGATTACTAAACTCTTAATAAGGTGTCAGTGATTCTGTCGCGGCGGCCGGTGCAGACGTGTGGAGTCCTGGAGCTTCATTTCTGAGGAATGTGTGCTTACGTGATTCTGCTCACAGCCGCCGGCTTCCGGCTGCCACATGAAACGGTGACGGTGTGAATGAAGCGCTGCCAGCTCTGCCACGGCCCGGAGCAATTCATCAGCCCGAGGACGACTCAACCCTCCACGATCAATCAGGACCTGCTGAAAAACGGTCTCAGTGTAAACATGGTTTCCTCCTCAGGTCAAAGACTTATTTCTGTTTCTCTGACGCAGAGATAAGCATCAGCTAATGCGTTCAGATAGATTTAGTTTTTATCAACATAATGTTTTTAATGAGCTTTACTGTTAATCATTCATCAAAGGCGTATTTAAATCGTTTTCTGGTGCAATGATAAGTTTTATTTAAACGCACAACGAGGAAAACTGGGGCCCTTGGGGACGTGTCCTACTGTCACTAAACCTTTGCCACTGCTGCAGTTTAAATCTTTTCAGATGATTATTAGCATGAACACGACCGGTAGTCAGAAACTGACAAAACCTGCAGAGCAGATGCTAAAAAAAAAAGCTGATGCTAATGGAAATGGTAGTGACGATGCTAAAGCCAAAGTTAATTGTGATGGTGATACTGATGGCACACAAGGGCAGGGACAATAAAATCGATGCTAATGGCGCCGCTAAAAGCACACTGGCATGCTACCATTAGCATCACAATTAGCATGCTGCAATTAGCAAACCAGAAATACTTATCACTTATCACATTGCCAGTGATGTAGTTTAAAGTCTGTCAGGTGGGGGCCCCTCAGGGAGGGCAGTGATACGACCTGTAGCTAGCTAGTGCAGTGTAAACATTATTTCTCCCTCGGGTCAAAGAGTTATTTCTGTTTCATATCAGCTAACGTGTTCAGATATTTTTAGTTTTTAATTGACGTTGCTGTTAATCATTTATCGACGGCGTATTTAAATAGTTTTCTGGCGCCAAGCTCAGCTTCATTTAAACGCACAACAACAGGAAAACACTGAGAAAATCCTCCGAGTGTGAGCCCGGATGATATTAATGTCCTGAGACGTGACCGAGTCGGTACAGAGAACCTTAAACCGTCTGGATTGTGTGTTTTTGTGCCTCTGACCACGTCGTCGGTTCAAACTCCAGCCAGCTGCTGCTGTGTACGTGAGAACAGCTTCATCGTCTGAGTTAACCAGTAACCAGACCTCGGCTTCCTGTCTGATGTGCTGCCAGCAAGACGAGGAAGTTAACGGCTCCTTGGCAGAGAGTGAGTGTGCTGTAATTTGAGAAATAATGCCCGAGGTTTACTTTAAGAGTTCATCTGATTTTTGCAGGGCGGCGCTGACTCAGGGAAGTTCAACCGAAGCTGGAGATGTCTGATAATCAGCAGATGTCTATTTGGGATAATTTTCACACCAGTCGTTTCAACAGTGATTCAGTTTCCTGAAAAAGCTTCTGAGGCATGATGGGTTTGCTCAGTTCACGTGTACAGGATGAGGCCAGAACAACACGAGTGACTAACTTTATATAACAATATACAAAAATACCACAAAACTAATTCTACATCAGCAAAAGTTGAAATGTGACTGTTGATGATGTCAGAGAAGAGTTGCTCAATCAAAATAAAATTAAAAATACACTTGCTTCATATTAACATCAGTCCTCGGTCCATCGGTCAATCAGATTACATCTCTACGTCCCTGTGTCTCCACCTGGTCTTAATATAAATGTGTCTCTACCTGGTCTTAATATAAACGTGTCTCCACATGCGTCCCCAGCCAGCACTTCAGATCTGATCTCAGTTTGTGTGTCTGTAAATCAGCAGCGCCATCATGTCATGAGTTTAATCCAGTTTAGATTTATTTCTTATTTATACACAAAATGAAATGATAGATAATATTCTTCCAGATAAATAGAGAATACACAGAGAGTAAACTGAATATTATGAAGTCTGAGATGGTTGGATGAATGAAATGAATCAGCAGATAAGCTAATAATTATATTCACTTACTCCTCACTGGTTTTTTGTTAAGTTTTAGAGAAAGTAACTTTATTTATTGTTCTATTTACTGAAAATCAATGCTCATATACACCCGAACCAGAACTCTATAAAAAGTAATCAAAAAAACTTTGTTTTTTAATTATTATTGTTATTTCTGGATTGTTTTCTGTTAGCTATAGCTGTTAGCTATTCATCAGTAGCTGTCTGTTAGCTGCTCTGCTAGCTAACTAGCCAGCTAGCTAACGATTAATAACCATTGACTTGAATAAAGATTTCTGTCCAACTAAAGATTTAAATGTGTGTAAAGGAAGCCACCTGTCGGCAGGTTGAACCTCTCAGAGACGTTTCTTCAGACTCCACCAGGTGACGGAGAAGACAACAAACCGCTGCTGGTACCGGAAGTCAGCCATAGGCCGTAAGATGCCGTTACCGGAAGTAAAGACAGCAAATCAAACATGGCGCGTCTTTTCTTCTTCGCTGTCCGAATTAAGAGCAGCTCAGCAGCGTGGATAGCTCACCGCTGCCCCTGCTGGTCATCGAGGAGAGGAACCACAGACTGTTAATAAGTATTTTTATACAATATAAAAATATATATCAAAAATAGTCTATTAGTCCATTTATATAATATATACAATATAAATATATATCATGAAATACAATCAATAGATACAGAAATATAAATAAAGAAAAGACATTCTATTCTACTCTATAGATGTTCATATGCTTTCTATACAATATAAAATTATAAACTACACATAAAAAATATATACAGTATAAAATATATCAACTCTATACATCTTTATATCAGTATTAGATATTTTACACATAGCTTCATATACAATAGAAAAACATGTTCCTCCAGAGTTCCTTTAATTCAAAACAAAGAAAAGCAGCTGACATTAATTAAAAACTCACATTTCCTTTTTGACTTCTCATTTAATTGTCTTTAAAGACCTGGCAGAGGATCTTCTCTTGTCCTGTCTCTCCTATTAATCTTAAATAAAGCGATAAAGTCTGCTGCTCCTTTCAGGCAACAGTCTCTTCAGAATATTATTCTGCTTTATCTTGTTTGTCTCGTTTCTCTGCTGCTGTAAAACAAACACTCCCACCTAGTGGCCGACACCGAGGATTACAGAGGAGGGAGAAAAGCAACAGAAGATTCCTGGAGGAGAATTCTTCATCAGAAACAATCAACATCTGGAATTTAACCCATGCAGCTGCTAACGTTTGTGCAGGAGGCGACAATGATCCAGCAAACAAACTGCTTTTAGTGAAATATCCCTTTAATAGGTTTAGTTATATAGAACAGTTTTTAGCATCAGTAGCTCACACACAAAAAACAACGCAGACGTGTCCGACTACAAAACTTTACAAATATGTATACAAACAAGAGTATATACACACAGCTGAGAAAAATACACCGCTTTACAGGAAACAGTCACAATTATCCAGGAGATACGAGTGGCAGTAGGAGAGCAGAGCAGTCAGATCATTTAGCAGACAGACAGATATTAAAGGCTTCGGTCGGCTGATGGAGAGAAGAAGTATTTACAGACAGATGAGGTAACCATCCAGAACAATCTGCTCACATGAAACAGAACAGATTCAACATGTAAATAATGAATATGTCTCATTAGTCTAAACCTGGAGGTGGATTCTCTGCAGACGACTCTTACTCACATGTGCAGAGTTAAATACAGACGACTGGTCGATATCAGAGGGAAGATCATATTTACACATACGATGGACGACGGATCACTGCGTTAACTGTCCCATCATTCTCCTCACACGGCATCCAATGCTTTGGTTTTTACTTCAACCAACTAAAAGGGACTATTTATCACCTTTGGAATGAAGGAGAATTCAAATTCAACTCAGCAAAAAAAGAAAATCACATAAAAAAAACCCAGAAATAATCATTTGAATCCGTCTGCAGGTTCAACGACACTTTAATGTTTGATTTAAAGTTGAGGAACCAGTAAGTGAAGCTTACATCTAATATTTTTACATGTTTAATCATTTCTTACTACCCCCCCCAAGATTCACGGATAAAAAAAAATATACAAATAAATATTGGGCTGATGTTTTACTAAAGTCTGAGAGTTCCTGCTCTTTTTAAAAAACCAACATTCAGGAGGTCGTCTTTAAACGGGAAACTTCAACCGTGACGTAGAGCTGGGTATCGATTTAGACATAATTCACTTTCAAAAACTATTTTCTTTCTTAGTGGTCAAAGAGATTTCCAACAAACTAACGTCCTCGTTTTCTTTTGTTTGTTTTGTTTAAAGCCCAGCCCTCGTCTGACTGCTGCTGGAAACTGACGAAGGTTGAAAGCGGTTCTCATTCAGAGCCGATGATCACATTTATTTTCCTGCTCCTAAATAAAAATAACCTCTCAAACTATACGAGTCCAGTGTCTGTCCACGTAATCAGACCCTCTAGAAACAGTAGAAGAGAGTCTGACGTAGAAACCAAGCGCAGCCTCTTCATGGTCGAAGCCTCGGAGCCCGACGCCGTTCCCATAACTGCCACAGGAAGTAGCCTGGTCCCCGGTAAGACCTTTGACCTTTGATATATTGAACTAGCTTTGGAGGGGAGACACAACCCCCACCCCCCTTAACCCCTCCTCCAAACAGGAGACAGCAGACGGAGGGGCGGGGCAGGGAGGGGTGTGTGTGTAGTGTTGCAGATGGACGGACAGGAAGTAGGAGGCGGCTAAGACCAGGCGGCGGCTGGTGGAGTCGTGGTGTCACTGGACGACCTCGAAGTAGTGGAGGATCGCCATGATGTGCTGTGGCATGAAGACGTAGCCGGTGTAGACGGCCATGCCGGCAACGGAGACGAGGAGGGAGTCTGAGGAGGAGGAGGAGTTGAGGAAGAACCAGGTCATGTTGATACAGAGACACACGTGACCTCATTCCTCTGGTGGTGTGAACACACAATGAGTCCTGGGTCACATTAAAGACCACCTTCCTGCCTTCTTCTATCCTTCCTTCCTTCCTTTTTCTCTCCGTCATTCCTTCTACCATCATTCTGTCCACATCTAACCTTCATACCTTCCCTTTCCTATCCATCCTTCCTTCTGTCTTCCCATCCATCCTTCCTTTCTTTTTCTAATCACCATTCCTTCTATCTTTCATCCTCCTTTCTAAAAATAACTAACACCAGGGCAGAGATCCAGAAATAAATCAGATCTTAACATGTGAGAGTCTTTCCATCTTGTTCCAACATCTGGATCATGTCTCTAAGTCAACCAGCAGCTGTTGATGGTTCTGATCCAGCGGTAGGTAGAGATCCATTAGAGACAGCAGCTGCTACAATATTCTACTGACCACATGATGGCGCTGCTGATTTACAGACACACAGACTGAGATCAGATCTCAAGTGCTGGCTGGGGACGCATGTGGAGACACATTTATATTAAGACCAGGTGGAGACACAGGGACTTAAAGATGGATACTTGTGTTTTTTGTTTTACAGAAATGCACCCTGGGAGTTGTAGTTTACATCTCTTTCTCCGTTTTAAAATCACATACCTGTTCTTTATCAGGAGATTCTCATATCTACAAGAATCAATGTTCTCATCAAGAGGAAGTCCCGTCACCACTGATTTCTTTACAGATCAGATTTATAGCTCCTGAACAAAGCTGATAATAAACAGAAAGCCAATGACACAACCTCTGACTAACTCACACACACCTGACCCTCAGGGAAGCTAAACATAACCGGATACGGACTGAACCATCTGATCAAAGTACAACTGTTACACACCTTAATTAGTAACTGACAGGTTCAAGCTTTCCTCACTTTTAAATGAGTTTCATACTGCTCATAATAAGAATAAAATACTCATATGTGACATGTTTTAACAAGCAAGTGCTAATCACATGACAGAGGGGAGTGTTGGAGCTCTCAGGAGGTTCAAGCTAGCTTAGCCTCCCACATGCTAAAGATCATTTAAAGACCACCACTTCATTTAATGTGCTTTACATAAAGTAAACTATACAACAGTGATATAATAAAGTGTGAAGTCTTCTCTAAACATGAATGAAACGTTGTTTTACAGACGTTTCTGCCGCCTCCGCCAAACAGGAAGCAGTTTAAACACCTTCACTCTGTTTTAAATCTTAACTTTTTAACGACGTTCACATACAGTTTAAACCACGCACCTCGTAGAAATATATTTGATACATTTTCCATAAAGGCTGTGGTGATTATTTAATTCGGCATCATTTAAAAAGGTAAAAACACCCTTTAAACATATCATAAATACACGTTTTCTTCAAAGACGTTAGCTAGTTGATAAACATATCACTCTTTTCTACGAAAACAGAAGCCGACTCGTTCACCATTTATATGCCGAATCACCCATCAACTAACGTACATTTGTTAATCACTTTAACGCTAACATAAAACAACAGACTATACGTTTATTCATAGTAAACCTTTCAGTTGACGTTAAACTAGGTTAAGATCGGGTTAGCTACGGTGACGTTCCAGCTAAAGTTAGCACATTAGCTCGTGTCAGAAGTCTTTTAAACACGGCGGAATAAAGGATACTGAACACCGTCCTCTCCCAGGGCTCCAACATGTACAGCGCCGTCACCAGAAGATACTGGTAATAAAACCAAGACAACTGCTTCCAACAGTCTCCCAGAGCCATGGTCCCAACTTCTTAAACAGCTCGTTTACTTCCTCTCTGTTAGCTGCCTGTGCTCATGCTAATCTCTTGACTCTGGCGTGACGCTGAATCACAAGGTAACTTTCAGCCAATCACAGCTCCGCGTTCCAGCGTGAGGCTCTTACGTACATTACGTACACATGGGGAGTTCCAACTTCCGGACTTTCAAAGTAAAGTCGCAGAACAGGTTTTCTCAGCTCGTTTGATACCTGATCTTTTTGGACTCTTGCCCTACTTTCGGACTTCTAGGAACTTAATTATTCTATAATTTAATGTTTAAATGTTTTTTAATTAAACCTTTATACATCCTGTGACATTTACAGTAAAGTCCACCAGGTACAACTCAAGCATATCAATGATTTTTGCAATTATTTGTCTATAACTATCCTTTCTGCATTATTGCCAGCAAAGATATGAACTTATTGCAGATGTCAACAAATTTATCAAAATCTTAGAGGAAAAGCTCATGTAACGTAAAACAAAGGAAAAAAACATCAATTATTAAAGTTAATTTAAACAGATTAGTAATAAAAGATCAAATTATGTACACAGGTTACCTTTATAGATATTATTTTTTATGGAGTGTTTTAAGGTGAGAGTGAAATGGCTTTTCTGTATGTCCTAAAAAAATATAGAGAATTTACAATAAAAAAATCTTTGAATAAAAGGTTCCACACTGCTCTCCTGAGCCAAAGCTGCAGTTATCAGGCAGGTGAAATGAGACAGTGATCTATATGAAGAGTTCATTCTGATCAGTCTGACTTCAGCAGAAACACGTTGGAAACACAAGATAGAGGACAGCTTTTATTCAGAGAGGTGTTCATAGTGTCCAACATTCACTCTCCTCCAGCTCTGGTTCCTTCTCCATCGTTAATAAAAAAAAAAAACAGAAAAGTATATTGACTGTAGCAGCTTTAAAAAAAGAAAAAAGGAAAAAGTCTCAGCAGTGGCTCGTCAGGATGTTGAAGAAGTGGTAGACCTCGTCCTTATCGAACACAGCGACCTCTGTGGAGCACTCGGAGCACTGCACCGGGTGGTAAACCTCGTCAGCGTCCATCCCCGCCGGCGTCGGCTCGGGAGCCTCGTCCACCGGTGCCTCTGTTTTCTGTCCTCTCTTCCTCTTCTTCTTCCCCGTCCTGCCTTTCTTCTCTTGGTCGCTTTTGTAACGCAGCACCTCGTCTTTCTTCACCGTGCAGTTCATCACGAACATGGCTCGATACTGCGTGCGGTACTTCTCGTGCCTGGACGGACCAAAGTGACACAAAAAGTGAACAAATCAGGGAGTTTAAAGAATAAAAAGTTTGGAAGAGTTTGGTGAAAATAAAAGGTAGCCCTGCTGCTTTGTTCCAGTGTTGGATGAGTGTCGTTGTTCGTTGTGAAAAGGCCTCTGTATATCTGACATCTAGCCTGTGAGACAGTTAAGATCGTGTTCAGTCTCACCTCTGACAGTCCAGGCAGAGCGTCGTCATGCAGGCGGGACAGTTGAGAACGGCGTCGCTGTTGGGTAAACCCGAAGGCTGGCGAGGTCGCGAGCTAATCGCCGCCGCCGGTCGCTTCCTGCCGTTATACCTGCACACAAGAAACAACTGTCAGGAGGAGTCTGGTGTCTCTTCTTGAAGGATGAATAAAATCTAATCTGTCTCACCGTCTCCTCCTGGCGTCCACCCAGGCCTGGTCCCGGTCGTCCTCGTCGGGGTCGTACAGCAGCTCGTCGTTGGTCGGGATGATCCGTTGTTTCCGCCTCCGACCGGTGGAGCTGCCTGCAGAGGAGGATTCATAAAACCACAGACGACTCAAGAACCTCCAGATCACTTCCCAGATACGTGGTCACCTTTGTGACGTCCCGGCCCCGAGGATTTTGGGGGCTGCTACGTTTTCACTTTGAGAGACGACTAGATGTTCATCTAAACTTTTGTTTTTCCGTTTCTCCTACTCTTCTTTCTTCTCCACCTCCTTCCTGTTTTTTTTGTCTCAGTATCATTTGATTTATTTTCAACCTTGGTGGTTTGTGCACATTTGACTTTTCCTCAGTATTTCTATTATATTTTATAAAAGAATCTTTCTTTAACTCCAGAGGAGATCAGACCTACATATTCCTGATGAGTAGCTGTTCTACTTTCTATCAACTCTCCAGCTTCAGTTTTCCTGAGGAACTGATGGAGAAAAAACACGTTACAGTGATTTTAATATTTAACCTTCTACTAGAACAACTCTCTGGGTATAAATGAGTCAAAAGAAGGATTTTATGACGCGCATATAGACTGGAAAAAATACTGATCAGAGCAGGATAACTAGTCTCTTATTCATGCTTCACTTACTCGGCGTGTCCTCCTCATCTGAGTCAGAGTCAAAGTAAATCTTGTCGTACATCCGAGCGTCAGGAAGTCCAGGACCCACACCACCACCACCACCACCACCACCTCCTCCTCCTCCTCCTCCTCCTCCTTCTGTTGGACAATAAACACAAACATGGATTCATCAGGAATGTTTTCACAACATGAAAAGAGAGTTAAACAGTTAAACAACAGTTAAACTTGCCTTTAAATCATCGCAAGATAATTAAAGATGTAAATGTGAGGTCTGAACGGGTCTTGTTTGCTGCCATGTTGGTTTGTGGACAGTTGTTTCTCTACTGATTATAATACAATGACATATGACACCTTTAACATCTCCCTCAACCCACATTCCTATTTTGAACCGACATGGGTCCATCCAAAACCAGTGTCAAGTTCAGAAAGAGTAGAGTCCTGATTTCTGCTCCATCCTATACTAGACACAGTTCAGTCACATTTATGCCGTGGCATCCTGTCTGTCTGTCTGTCCAGACGCAGGTGAGTGTTACCTGCTGCCGGCCCCCAGGTTCCTTCCATGGTCTTGATGGTGGAGCTGAGCTCGGCCTCCATCTCTTTCTCAAACTCATCTCCGCTGGACGACTCGCTCTCCCCCGTCAGATACTCCCTGATCAGCTTCTTCTTCTGCTCCGAGGTCCCGTTCAGCAGAACCTCCAGCTCGTCCTCCGAACTGAAACACAGCACAGGACGTTTCCTCACCTTCACTTTGTCTGACGATAATTAGTGGAAAAGAAATCCATACTCTCCTGCCTGAACTCGATTCAACGTGTTTATTCTCATATGCTCATTAAAAACAGTTCAGACCATACAATCAAGTTCTTTCTTTACAAGTCTCCCTCACTAACAGCACTAAACAAATAAAAGAAATATAAAACCTAAAAAGAACAAAATATAAAAAACAAAGTGCAGGAGGAATCTGTTTGTAACTAGTGAACTTCATGCTGATGTTTTATCCACCAAACAACTAAGTAGTTCATCCAGAAACCATCCTGAGTCTCAGACAATGTTTACTTCATGATCTACCTGAAAACTTTACATATTTAAATATCTAAAGTTCTACATTTTTCCACTTTCTAGAACAAAACTTGTTCCATGACTAGTAATGTTACCCCGAATCCACCAGTTGAGTCCAAATATTTAGAGAGGAAACTTTATCTAAACATATCTAATGTTTTAGTAAGAAACTGAATTCAGTTAGATTCTCTAAATGCAGTTTAATGTTTTATAATACATGTTTTCTGATTTCACGTCCTCTGGCTGCCTGTCTGTTAATAAAGACAAATAAATATTTAATTTGGTGTTTATCACTTTGATTATTCACCGACAGAACAACTCTGCCACTGATTTATAAAAGTTTAAAAGGTTTAAAAACATCTAACATGCTGGGGGAACCGCTCATCTGTCCCCAGCCGGTTTGTTTACATGTTAGCATTCAGCTAGCTAGCCGCAGTTAGCCTCGTGGCGCTAAAGAAGCCACGTTTATGTAAATAAAAACCTCAAATTAACTTCCTACCTGCTGGAAGCTCTCTCCTCGTCGCTCGGCTCTTCGATCTCATACGGGTCAAACTCCGGTGGTTTAATCAGTCTGTTCATTTTTACCGTTTGAAGAAATCAATTACATCAAACACGGGATGCTAGCGAGTTAGCAAGTTACTGAGCACGACTACTTCCGCCTCTTCTTCTTCTTCTACTGTTTTAGTTTGATTCAGCGGAAGTTCTTAAAGGCAGGACGAGATTCACAACTAAAATAAAATAAAATAAAATAAAACAAAATAAAAAAAATAAAATAAAATGTAAGCAGGAATAAATAAAACATTTTAATAACAAATTATTAAAGTTAATTACATAAAATTAAATTATTTGTCTTAAAAAAAGACCAATAAGTGATCTGATAATATAACTAGTACAGTGAGTAGTATTTAGTGATGCTACCAATAGACTGAAAGGTTTGTCTGTAATGTTGTTGGTCAGAAAAGTCATCTCTTTTTCAATCAAATAAAATATAAATTAATCTGTGTTTTCAGATAGTTATCTTTAAAAAAAAACCCATCAAACTTCAGGTTTGTTAATTAAATATGCTTTTTAAGTTTATTTCATAAACGACAAACACAAACGCCCTGAACATCATTACATTACACAATATAATATATACACACATACTTCATTTATTGTACAATAAGCTCCACTTTACATCTAAATCACTTTTACTTTAATTCTAACATTGATTATTTTTATAATACTGTTGTGATTATAAAAACAGTCCCGGGTGTTAAATCTATATTAAACTTATTAATTATTTTAAAAAGCTAAAAGCTCAGCCTCTGTTACAACCAGACACCACCAGGTGGCGCCAACAGACCAGACATGTGGTCAGGTGTAGGTTCAGCTGAAGATGTTGACCTCTGACCTCTGACCTCTGACCTACAGAGATGACCAACATCTTGTCCTGTTTGAAAGTTTTGAAGTATTTTCTGTTTGTCTGGAAAATTTAGACAAAACATGAGGATGGATGTTATAGTGTGGACCAACTAAAATAAAATAAAATATTTATTTATCTTATTTATTTATTTATATTCTGCTTTTACTATCATCTTCATGTTTCTATGATCAACCCTCTCCTCAGAATGAACATGTGGACTGACGGGAATCATACGACTCCAGTTTCAGCTTCTCTTCTTTGGCTCCAGTAGAATTTCAAATCCTCCTCCTTCCATACGAGGCCGTTAAAGGTTAAAGGTTCTAACTCCATCTGATCTCAAAGACCTCACAGAACCACATCAGACCAATAAGGATCAGGTTTACTTGTGGTTCCTCTAAAGCAGAATGGGAGGTAGAGCCTTCATCTACCAGGACCCTCTCCTGAGGAACCAGCTCCTAGACTGAGTTCATAAACCTGACACCCATCCCTCAGTGATGCTGCTATAGGACCAGGCTGCTGGGGGACCTGCTGTCCATGCATCATGTCCTACTACTGTACATCAGGTCATTAACTGTGTCTTGTTGCTCTGGAGGCTTCAGGTTCTGGGACAAACTGGATTACTTTTGACGCCAGATAAATAAAACTGAATCCAGTATTTTATTAGATTTTAAAGTTTTATCTGCTAAAGATACGTCAAGTGTAAAATATCAGACATTAACTCTGGTGTTCTGTGTTTCTCAGTGAATTGTGTGAAATAAATCACATGTGATTCACATGTTTACGTCATGAAAGTGTCTGAAAGTCACGTATGAATCGATGTGAACTCTTTCTGAGCAGATTCTCTCTCTTGTCTCCTGTCGGACTCATTGTTACTGAATCTAACCGACACATCAGGACTGATCCTGGGTCACATTCATGGAAACAACACCTGGAGAAGCTGCACAGGTTCGGTTTGGTTTCATCTTTTCACTATTTCAGTTTCTTCTTGAGTTGTTTCCTTAAAATCTCAGTGGCTCATTCTGGGATCAAACCCGTGACCTTAACGTTATTAGAGCCGAACCAGAACCAGGGATCATATCAGTCTGGGTCCAGGTTTAGAATCGATTTTAAGATCTGGCTCATCACTCGTGGAGTGACCTCTGACCTTTTAGCACCACACAGGCCGGTCTGGGCTGGAAACTAAAGGGGGACGGGGCGTTCTCTGCTGTAGGGGCCACGGTGGAGGAATGGATCTCTGCTCAGACAGACTTTTACGCCTCAGACTAATTTTAATGTGTTGACCAGTAAAGTGCTAAAGAAATAAAGTGTAGCGTTATATAATCAGGTTATTTCTAAAGCACATTTAAAAAACAACAATAAAGAGCAGAACAAACATCCAGGTTTTCTTCTTTCTATCATATTTTCATCAGAGAACATTTCCTGGTTTTAACTGTGTTCATCATTCAGAGCTGCAGATTTCTACGTCTTTGTTCATCACTTTATAAAAGTTGATTTGAAATGTGGAATAGAATTAAAGAGGATTATTATTATAAAGCAAAAACATATTTGGATTTTGACATAAAACAGGATATTTGAACTCGTTACCGTGACTCTTCTCAGGTGATTGATTAAATACATTTATTAGTAAATGAGAACAATCACTGTCTGGAAACAGTTGTGACATTAAATTACAGTAAATAATCAACCAGACAGAACAGTCAGAGCATGCTACGAGAGGAAGGAGCTAAAAATGCTAAATTAAAACTGATTTTGTTAGAATAAAAGTAAATCTCTTAAGAGTCGGGGATGGATTCTGTCCGTGGAAAGTCTTTCTGCTTTAAAGATAATTTTTAACCTTTTTACTGTTTTACTCAAAACACAGTTTGTCTGTAATAAACTAAACTCCTCTGGGTTCTGGTGGACGCTTCATGCCTCAGTGTAACGTCTTTAAACGCAGGAGGACGTGTCCCGCTCTGTGTTTGTGTGTTTTCGTCGTTCCTCTGTTTGTGTTCGTCTGTTTTGTGTCTCTTTCCTCGTGTCTCTCTGTTGTGTGACTGTGTGTCAGAGTGTGTTGTTTGTGTCGGCCGACATTTTCCATCGCAGGTGTGACACGTCTCTGAGTTTTACCTGCACGCACACACACACACACACACACACACACACACACACACACACACACACACACACACACACACACACACCTCACCGTCCACCTCTGTCTCAGCTCTGCAGCTCGACAAGCTAATTTAGCCAATTACACACAGGTGTGATGCTAATTTCCCCCGAGCTGGCAGCCGACTCCTGGAGGAGGTAAAAATAACGTAATTACACCCATCTGTCCCCCCGCAGGCAGCCGGGCTCTCCCACTGGGTGTCGGCTGCACTGCCACCACAAAACACACACGGGAAGAAAAACACACACTCTGTTGGCTTTGATAATAGAGGAGAAGAAGACAATGGACAGAAGCATGTGTGTGTGTGTGTGTGTGTGTGTGTGTGTGTGTGTGTGTGTGTGTGTGTGTGCAGGAATCCAGACACTGATGCTTGTTTCTCGTCTTTTGTTCGAAGCGTTCAATGGATTTTCCAGCGATACGATTTCTCTGAGAGAAAAGAAAAACACAGACTTTTGGTGGATAATTAGGTGAAGCTGTTTTTGTTTTTTTTCTGAGGACGAGACACAAAAACAAGACGATAAAAGCTGCAACGATTCTCTGCAGAGACCAAGAGAAACTCTGGCTGATGAAACATCTGGAGACCAGAGTTCATACTATTCTCAGTCCAGTTGTACAACGACTCAGAGAACTGCAGGTTAATAACGAGCCTCATTAATGCTTCATATGGAAATATATCTATATACATTTACTTCTGTCTCTGTACAAAATTGTACAAAATCTGCATATGAACAAATACACAAGAAATGATTTTATTGTACTAGATATTTACTTATATTTTATTTTATTTTATTTTATTTTACTAGAGTTTTAGTTATATTTTAGTTTTATATTATTAGATTTTTATTTTTCTATAATATTTCTTTATTGATCCACCAGTTCCCAAGTCTAAGTTTAATGTGTGTCTCAACGTCAAACAGAAGCTCTGGTCCAGGGGCCTCAGGGGCCACACAGGAAGTGTTGATGAGACTCAGAGAGGACAAACCTCTGGAGACGTCAACAAGAGGACGGTACCAAACTGGACTGATCTGGACCAATGGGAGCTGCCCATCCAGTTGATTGACACGTGACTCAAAGACAGAGTTTCCTCCCCAAATGTTTCCCTGAAGGAAACACCGTCCACCACTTTGGTTCCTACTAAACTAAACCAGACCAGGTGTGGACAGGAATGATGTGTCCCAGACCACCTCCACATGTGGACGGAGACCAGATCAGTGTTCACACCTGAACCTGTTTAACCTGGACTCTGGAGACCAGATCAGCGTTCACACCTGGACCTGTTTAACCTGGACTCTGGAGACCAGATCAGCGTTCACACCTGGACCTGTTTAACCTGGACTCTGGAGACCAGATCAGCGTTCACACCTGGACCTGTTTAACCTGGACTCTGGAGACCAGATCAGCGTTCACACCTGGACCTGTTTAACCTGGACTCTGGAGACCAGATCAGCGTTCACACCTGGACCTGTTTAACCTGGACTCTGGAGACCAGATCAGCGTTCACACCTGGACCTGTTTAACCTGGACTCTGGAGACCAGATCAGCGTTCACACCTGGACCTGTTTAACCTGGACTCTGGAGACCAGATCAGCGTTCACACCTGGACCTGTTTAACCTGGACTCTAGAGACCAGATCAGCGTTCACACCTGGACCTGTTTAACCTGGACACTAGAGACCAGATCAGCGTTCACACCTGGACTTGTTTAACCTGGACTCTAGAGACCAGATCAGGATGTTAATGTTTGGTGTGAACGAGGCCTGATAGAGTAGAAATAACTTTAACGTTCAGTAACAGGACGTCCTGTCATCTGTAAATATTACTGCAGCAATAAACGCCGTCCCATGATGCTTTGCTGCAGAGAATCTGTTGTTGTTTTGAAGGTTTTTTTGTGGCCGACACCCGATAACACGACGGCCAGCACCTCGCCGCCGTCCTCGCTCCGGAGAGCTCGCTGTATGTGACCAGCGGCCGAGGGCTTCTTTTTCCACAAGCAGCAAATAAACATGAGGTGAGGATGCAGCTGGGGGCCGACGGGGCCCATCATTATCCAGGCAGCCCACGGATCAACCTCCATGTCACCTCCCTGGACCGGAGCGTCTCTGGATATAAATACAGTTTGAGAGGATTTCATTATTGAGACTTGTGCTGTCACGCGGACATGTGAAAAGGCGTCTCCGAGGTCTTCCCACCCTGCCAAGAAAAATAAATTGGTCCTCACACATAACCTCCTTATCTACATTCCTGCCGTCACGTCGTCCCTGTTTCCTATGGAGCGCGTGTGATGACTCCGTCCATACAGATTGCATTATTCTACATTCTCACCTGGATGGATCTGTCAGTCTATCTGTCACACAGCGACGGGCTCCGGGGCCCCGCTGAGACCCGACACACTCTGACAAAGAAAGGTTCAGGGAATCAGAGAAGGTCTGAATCTGGGAGTTTATTCAACCAGGTGAGAGGATGAATGGTGAAGAAAAGACCAGAACTCATCTCCTCATGTTATTACCACCGAGCTCTGCAGACAAACGTGTGAAAGAATAAAAACGATGCAGAGAAACTGTTGTGATTATGATCCAACAAACAACTGGTTCTTTTTAGAACAACGTCTACATCAGAACATCAGGTTTACATGAATCGTTCTTCAGCCTCACGTTTGCTGGATTTAGGAACAGAATCTAAAGAAAGAGACGGAAAATGACCTTTATCAGTAATGTGTGGTGCTGCAGAGAGTCAGAGGAGACTATGAATGGTTCTGAGTTTAGTAATGACGTTCATCTCTATATGTGAGATACGATGCAGCGTCAGGTTTTATTGTGTATCTGTCTGATGTTGATGTTTCTGTAGCAGTGGTTTTATATAAAATAAAGGAAGAGAAATGGTGCTCGGTAAATTTCCACAAATGCCTGATAATACAAATCAAAAGTAAGATACTGTAATGGTCGTATATTTTGTTATTTTTATACTTTCTTCAATTTAAAAAAGAAAAGGATTTTCTGATCTCTATTATTTAATGTGTCAGGGATTAACAGAGTTAAATGATCAACTCTTTTATCTTCATGTTTTCACGTCCAGGTTTCAGGGTCATTCCTCCTCGTTCATACGTGGATGGAAACGGTTTAGATCTCGGAGCAGACACTGGTTCTGGACTCGTCTGGTTCTGGACTCCTTTGGTTCTGGATCCCTCTGGTTCTGGACTCCTTTGGTTCTGGACCCCTCTGGTTCTGGACTCCTCTGGTTCTGGACTTGTCTGGTTCTGGACCCCTATGATTCTGGACTCATCTGGTTCTGGACCCCTCTGGTTCTGGACTCGTCTGGTACTGGACTCCTTTGGTTCTGGACCCCTCTGGCTGTGGACTCCTCTGTTTCTGGACCCCTCTGGTTCTGGACTCCTTTGGTTCTGGACCCCTCTGGCTCTGGACCCCTCTGGTTCTGGACTCCTTTGGTTCTGGACCCCTCTGGCTCTGGACTCCTCTGGTTCTGGACTGCTCTGGTTCTGGACCCGTCTCCGTGCTCCCTCCAGGACCCTCCAGGTAACCCTGCTGCTCTCAGAGTGTGGGCTCCACCTGTTGGCCCGTGCTGCAAACACAGGAGACGGCCGAGCTTCATTATCTTCTGCCACCTCAGATGAGCTGCACCCGTCACCCATCACCCCGTCCCTCCCCCTCTCCCCCCCTCTCTCCCCCTCTCTCCCCCCCTAGTCTCTCCCCCTCTCTCTCCCCCTTCTCTCTCTCTTGTAAAAAGTGTAGAGACTTGATTATCAGCCCATGGCGGCGAGCTGTGATCGTCTGCAACCCACCGACAAGATTAAAACACACCTGCATGAACACACACACACACACACACACGCACACACACACACACACACACACACAGTAACACCCAGTAACACACACACAGTAACACACAGTAACACACACACAGTAACACACACACCATGAAGTCAAATTAAATGACTCGGCCCCTTGTTATTTCCTGACACTTTCAATGTTCCTCTGACTCTGGGGATAAACCTGAATATATATATATATATGTGTGTGTGTGTGTGTGTGTGTGTGTGTGTGTGTGTCTCTCTCTCTCTCTCTCTCGCTCACATGTGATCCTCAGAGATGACATCATTCATGTATTCATCACATCATTAACTCATTCATCCCTCCACTTTTAATGATGTGTTTGTTTGTCAGTGAAGGTTGTGACTTTAACAACGTCCTGGATCATTAATGTTATTGTCAGATATGATTTTAGTTAAAACCTCTAAACCACCTGGATACACTTCTGTCCGTCACCACATGAAGCCCCGCCCACACGATCTGATTGGTCCAGCAGATCTTTGCAGGAGCAGAATCAGTTCCCAGCAGAGAGACTCCAGGTAAACGTTACTACAGTAGAATATTGTACCAGCTGCTGTCTGTAATGGATCTCTACCTACCGCTGGATCAGAACCATCAACAGCTGCTTGGTGACTTGGAGACATGATCCAGGTTTTTAACGTCTCTCAGTCATTTCCTGAGTTGATTCTAGTTCAGATTAGTTTCTAGTTTAGTTTGGTTCTCAGCTCCAAGGCCAGAATCTTTTAAAAGGCTCTCATTACTAATGAACAGACATCACTGATTCATGTGATCATTTCTACTAGTGGTTGAATGAATGAGTTAAACTCCTCTTCCTCAGATCAGCCCTGTTGAGTAGGTGGTCTTTAACGTGACCCAGGACTCACTGTGTGTTCACACTACCAAAGGAAGGAGGTCACATGTGTCCCAGACCACCTCCACATGTGGACTGACACCAGATCAGTGTTCACACCTGGACCTGTTTAACCTGGACTCTAGAGACCAGATCAGTGTTCACACCTGGACCTGTTTAACCTGGACACCAGAGACCAGATCAGTGTTCACACCTGGACCTGTTTAACCTGGACTCTAGAGACCAGATCATAGTTCACACCTGGACCTGTTTAACCTGGACTCTAGAGACCAGATCAGTGTTCACACCTGGACCTGTTTAACCTGGACACTAGAGACCAGATCAGTGTTCACACCAGGACCTGTTTAACCTGGACATCTAAACCAGTTTTTAGATCTAATCTCTAACTGAGTCCATTCTCAGTGTATTTCCATGTTTCCTCGTTTAGCTGGTAGCAGTGAACCTGGATCATTAACCCTTCTGTACGAACATGAACATATAAGGTCTTCATCGTGTCTTCCCATTCTCCAACGGCCATAGATTCAACCTTTTTGTCTTTCGCGTCTCCATTTCCTGCCCAGCAGCCAATCGCTGGGCTGGGATTAGCATGAGAGAGACGAGGGAGGAGGCGACGGAGAGAGACAAAGGTCCAGCTGTGAGATGAACGTGGGATGAACGGAGGAAGAATGGAACGGATCTGATCGTCGGTGGAGAGAAACTTCCAGAGTTATTAGCATGTAAATCACACACTCACACACATTCAGCAGGATGTTGCACAAACACAAACCACGGCAACACACACTCCTTTGACTGCCTCTGATTGGACGCTTTTCAATGAAGTTGGCTCCCGCCTGGTATTTTGATGAAGTTGGTTATTTATTGGGTGATGAAATTAACTTAATTGCTTATTGGTATTTTAATTAAGTTCCTTTCTCCGTCGGTGTTTGAGTGATTTCTGGAGTATTTATTGGTATTTTAATGAAGTATTATTTGGCTGCAGACTCAGTGGGAGAGCAGCTGAACAGGCATACACACAGCAGGTGGCCCGAACACACAAACGCACACAAACGCACACATAGAGATATACAGAAAGCATGGCAGCGCACACATGTGTGAATGATGACTTTAACACACAGCCTCAGTCTGAGCATCAATCTGGATCCAAGGTTTTATTAACACGAGGCCAGAGTGTTGGTTCTGGTCCCGACACCTTGACCTCCCTGCACCAACAGGTCAGCACTCAGAGATACGGTTAGAATTATGATCATGTATGGAGGCCTGTTTATGACAAGAAAATATGAAAAAAAATACAATAAATTAAAATATAAAAGTCTTCATTTGGAGATTTAAGTCAAAGTTAAATGAAATGTTTACTAAGACAAAGACAAAAAAACAAGAAGAATATATAAATACATGAAAATTAAATCAAACTGAGATGAAATGAGATGAAAAGTAAAATAATCCTGATTAAGTATGGAAGCCTATTTCTGACAAGAAAACATGAAGAAGCAAAAAAAAAAAAAAAAGAGTAAATTAAACTAAGACATTCTTCACCGTGAGTCAAAATGTCAGTATTTGGAGATTTCAGTAAAAATTTAATTAAATGTCATGTAATTCTGATTACATATGGAAGCCCATATCTGACAAGAAAATAAATAAATGAAAACTAAATCAAACTGTGATGAAACAAGATGAAAAGTATATATTTACATATGGAAACTTATTTTATGACAATAAAATATAAAGAACATCTAAATTATGGTTTAAAATAAATCCACATATGCAGATAAAAAAACTAAATATTTTGACTTATTTTATTGTTATTTGACTTTTAGCTGATTTTTTTTCTTTTAACTCACATAAAGATTTTTTCATTTATTTATTTTTATTCTTATTTTTTTCTTTTACCACAAGAAATCCATACTTATTTAGTCCAACGTTTGACATATAAATATGTGTATTATGTTTCAGAATCAGTTCACACATGGAGATCACTAGATGGAGATCATTAGATGTTTATCTCCATATTTCTGACATTCTGTCTGACTGTGTTTCTCCATTTCTTCTCTTACTGTCACGTTCCTCATAAGTTCGGTCCAGACCCAGTAACCCAGGTGACTGTTGCCCGTTGCCGCGGTTACATGCATGCATCCTCCGCTGAGCAGATGCCGTCTGACAGTCTGAGAGGAAACACGCCTGCAGCTGCTTGGTTCATGTCACATGTTGTTCCAGCTGCTGCCACAATGTGATTTAAGGCGGCATGTTTAACTTCAACACGCTAAGCGTCGCTCACGGCTGTGACGAAGAGGAGGAGGAGGAGGAGGAGGAGGAGCAGAGAGTCTGGATGTGACTGAGTCAGCTTCAGACTACAACACTACACAAACACTTCCTGTAGTTTACCTGAGGCCACAGAGGTGTCAGAACAAACACCTGCAAAGATTCACTGAGTCATTAAAGCTCTGATCTGAGCTTCATCTACAAAATGAAGAACATAACGTCCTTCCTTCCTTACTTCCCTCTTCCTGATTTCCCTTCTCTTTCCTTTTATCCTTCTTCCTTCCTTCCTTCCTTCCTTCCTTCCTTCCTTCCCTCCATAAATAAATCAGATCTTAACATGTGAGAGTCTTTCCATCTGGTTCCAACATCTGGATCATGTCTCCAAGTCAACCAGCAGCTGTTGATGGTTCTGATCCAGCGGTAGGTAGAGATCCATTAGAGACAGCAGCTGCTACAATATTCTACTGACCACATGATGGCGCTGCTGATTTACAGACACACAAACTGAGATCAGATCTCAAGTGCTGGCTGGGGACGCATGTGGAGACACATTTTAATCTGTAAACAGGAACCAGGTCTAAGTGATCAGAACAACACACACCATGTGGTCACTGCTGATTATCATCCCTGCAGACTTTTATTTTGAAAGAGGTCCAGCTTCCTGCTTCAGTAAAGTGACCAAAGACCTCAGGGTCACGAGTTCAGATCCCAGGGCCCCGAGCAGCCATTCTCCTTTCTGCTGCCTCAAAGCCAGAGGAGGATTCTGGGAAGTGAGACGGGACGGGTCAGAGTATCACACACACAGGCATGAACACACACACACACACACACCCCTACACACACACACACACCCACACACACACACACACACACACACACACACACACACACACACACACACACACACACACACACACACACACACACACACACACTTAAGGCCGGTAGCTGTGAGAACATTTTCTCGTGGCCTCGAGGTGTCAGGAGATCCATCAAACCACCAACAACTAATTATTACCTTCGTTTCCTTTCTCACCCTCTGTGTGTGTGTGTGTTAGTGTGTGTGTGTGTGTTAGGGTGTGTGTTGGTGTGTGCGTGTGTGTTTTAGTGTGTGTGTGTCGGGCCCCGGGGCCCGTTGGTGTACATAATGGCTTTTTGAAGAGATTGCCGGTTTGTAAAGACGTTTGATTGACACCTCCTGATGTCTCAATCCAATTAGAGAGAGAGGGGCTTTGTGTGTGTGTGTGTGTGTGTGTGTGTGTAGTTGATTCATTCATTAAATCATTTTCAGAAAACACCAAAAGTTTTTACAGCTTCTCTGTTTCATGTTTAAATTAAATCTCTTCATCTGTTTAATGGAACCAACAGTTTCTTCATTTCTTCTTTAAGAAACTTTTAACTTCACTAAAAAATGTAGAACAGTTTAATCTGAATAAACTTGTCTCAGTCGTGTCTCAGGTGTTTCAGACGATGACAGAGATTATTATCAGATTATTAATGATTAGAAAAGAAAACATTATCAGGTCGATTTTCTTAAACAGCAAAAGAAAACAAATAAAAACCTACTCAACAGAATATTTTACATTTTTTAACAGTTTAAAAGAGGTTTCTAAATGTCTCTTTTATTTTAATAAATAATCTTATGTATATGACACCACATTTAACAAGAATAAATGTATAAACTAATAAATGTGTAAGATAACTAACAGTAATAAATCAAATGAATAAATATATCATAGAAGAGAACTTTAATTTCATAATAGTCAAATTAATTTGTCTTAATAATAAAAACAATAAATAAGATAAAATAAGAGGACGTTTAATTGTTACAGCATCAGTATTTATTACTATATTAAAAATACTTTATAAAAATATACATTAAAAATAAATATATACGTAAGATAATCCTTTAATAATTGAAATATTAAAATGATTCACATTTAATTTATTTATCAATGTCATTTTTATTTTAGTCGGCTTGTAGACTTTACTTAATGCAGCCAGGAATTAAATTCTGTTTATTTCTATTTATTTCTATTTATTTCTATTTATTTCTATTTCTTCTAGTTCTGGATAAAATGAGGCGACGACTTTAAATCAGAGACAAGATTTAAATGTTTATTAATTTATATAGGATAAGAAAATTAAGTTTACATTTATTTCTAGTTTTTGATTTATTTAAGATAAAAATTCAAGTCTGAACCTGATATAACGACACACACACACACACACACACACACACACACACACACACACACACACACTCGTAGCTCTCAGGGTCTATTCAGTCCCGGTAACAAAGCCCAGGACCTGAACTCAGCATGTCTGAAAAAACACTCAGTGTGTTTTGTAAGTGTGTGTGAGTGTGTTTTGTTAGTGTGTGTGTGTGGTTGTGTGTGTGTGTTTTGTATTTGTGTGTATTTGTGCACTAACAAGGTCCAGGCCTCAGCGTGATGACGATCTTAACGAGCTGTCTGTCACTCTTCAGCTCTCAGCTCAGACCTCTGTGTCATTAATGACTGGGTGTGTGTGTGTGTGTGTGTGTGTGTGTGTGTGTGTGTGTGTGTGTGTGTGTGTGGTGTGTGGGTGTGTGACAGGGGTATAAATGGAATAATGTCTCAGCAGGACAGAAAAAACATTTAGTCTCTTTTGGCGCCACAATGTCAAGGTTTCAATGGCTGCTGTCTCATTCTGGGAGTGTGTGTGGGTGCGTGCGTGTGTGTGTGTGTGTGTGTGTGTGTGTGTGTGTGTTTGAATGTGTTTTAGTGTGTGTGTTTTAGCGTGTGTGTGCGTTTGTGAGCAGCTGCCATATCCCAAAGTGTCCGTCCTCCACAGAGCCCGTGTCCAGATAAACTCCTGAGCCCACCTCAAGTTGATTTTAGAGCATTTTTCAAAATCATGTGACGTCATAGAATCTCTACCCATGATGCATTGCATGCGTCTTATATCCAAATGTTAACGTCAGCGGTGCAGCCAAAAGTGTAGTGTCTTTGTGGTGATGGAAACGTGGACGGTTGATTAGATTGTTTTAGACGTCATCACATAAAGTTCAGACACAAACTAAACACAGTTTAACATCAGAAACAAACGTACAAGAAGTACAAAATCAACCCAGTAACAAGGAACAAGAGACGACTGTTGGAAGTCAAACTGTAGCTTGACTCAAACTAAACATAAAACGTGATTTTAGAATATCTTGTCCAAAAATATCAGCTAAAATGTTTTTATTTTAATCTACTAAAAAATAAAAAAGCAGTTCAGAACATAGAATAAAATTCTTACTGTGCAAGAAATAAAAACCTAAAACGAATAAAACAGAGAAAAGTGAAAAAACATCTTTTTATTATTATTATTATTATTATCAAAATAAAAGTTTCAGTATTTTTCCACCATAAAGTCTGTTTTTTTATTATTTATATTAAAACAAGCAAATAATTGCATAAATAAATAGATAAATAGATTTTTTATATTGTGAAAAATAAATATATATTGACTTATTTTATTGGTCGTTGGCGACTAACAACAGTTTCAGACAAACAAAGTAAACCAGAAGAATAAGAAGATGTGATTAATGTCGGCTTTATAAAGACACGTTTAACGCCTCTAACAGTCAAACACTGCAGCTCTTCTGATGGTAAAGTAAATGTAAAGCTCATCTACTGACGTAACTGTGAACATGTTGGCTCAGTTATTTGGTTACATTTATATTTAAAGAGCTGAAAAAAAAATCTACATTTCTGCATAAAAAGGACTCAAAAGAAAGTAGATGAAGAGAACTCAATCAAACACATGAAACTGAAATATCTGTAAACTGGTGCATTTGTTTACTCATTAAAATGAGCCAATATTACATATCATGTCCTCCTTGTTTCCAGTATCTGCTGTGACCTCCTTGTAACTAAATGTTTCTGGTAACTGCTGATCAGTGGTCTACAGCAGCTTGGAGGAGTTTTAGCCCATTCCTCAGAACAGAACCACTTCAGTTCTGAGATGTTGGTGGGTTTCCTCACATCAACTGCTTGCTTCAGGTCCTTCCACAACATTTCTATTGGATTAAGGTCAGGACTTTGACTTGGCCGTTCCTAAACATTCATACAAACCAGGACATTAGCCCCCCCGCCCCATGTTTGATGGAGGGATTAGGTTCTGTTGTTTCATCTCATTTAAACCAAACTATTCTACTTTGGTCTCATCTGTTAAACTAAACCCTTTCTGGATATTTGTTCATTGAATGCACTGATTATTGTAAATAAACTATTAAACTGGAGGAAACGGAACGAGTCTCAGGTCTGGAGTTAAGAGGAGTTGGTTTCCTGGGTCTTCACTCACAGTGGACGTCAGAGATAATGATATCCTTGGTGAGTGTAAGTCACACTGAATCTAAAAATATGTGCATCACGTCCGCGTGTTCGACACTGACCGAGTCATGACTCACGTCTTTGACACAAATTGCAGCACTAAAGATGTTTGGAGTAGCTTCCATGAGCTGTGTGTGTTACCAACGCTGCTGCTAACACTGCTGCTAACACTGCTGCTAACACTGCTGCTAACGCTGTCACACAAAGAGTAGAAACTAGCTTCATCTGGTTTCAGCTAGAGTTCTGTGAGGTCTGGGTGGACGGAAGGGTCAACCAAACATCATGTTTTAACTGTAGACATAACTGTTTGTTTTCTGTTTCACTCACGTCTGATGATGTAGGAGAAGGCAGCTGTTAGTCATGATGTCACATCCTGTTTGTAAAGTGTCAAATAACTTGAACAAACATCAGTATTATATTAACGACCTAAAATGACCTATATAACATGGAGGAGGCGGAGCTTATGACCTATACTGCAGCCAGCCACCTGGGGGAGCTCTAGAGGAGCTGTCATGGCGTCCATCTTTAATTTACAGCCCTGTGGCTACAAAGGAGCATCACTCTGATGTTTATTCAGCCTCCATCACGGTCAGTAAGATAACTATGAAGTTAAAGAAGTCTCATCTAAGAACTTTACTAGTTGCACATGTTTAAACAGTAGCTAATGGATTAGCATTTAGCATTTAGCTAAAACTGTCCATACATGCAGTTCCTGGAATGAATCCATCCTCGTTTCTCTGTAACGTCTGATTCAACCTTCTAAACGATCAAGGACAGCATGTCGTCCATGTTTGTAGTCCACTAACACTGAATGAATCAGCTGCACTGTTGCCACGGTTACCTGCAAACACACCTCAGATTAGATTCTCTGTGAGTTCAGTTTGAGTTCTACACAAACACACACCTGCCAATCAGCCAATCAGAGAGCGGCACTCACAGTGACCCGCGATGTAACAGGAAGTAAACTGAATGAAACAAAGTCTGGTCTGTGAGTGTGTGTGTGTGTGTGTGTGTGTGTGTGTTATGTTACGGGGACGACCAATTTATAAAATGAACACGAGGGAATGTATGAATTATGTCACTGAGTGGTCCTCTCAACTATAGAAGGACCAATGTGTGTGTGTGTGTGTGTGTGTGTTTGTGTGTGTGTTCCTGCTCCACAGTGTTGTTGTTGTTCTCAGCCTGTCAGTACAAACATGGCTCAGTGAGGCAGAAGAAACACACACGACACACAAAATACACACTGTTATGGTCACACCTCTGCTTTTCAGTGTGTGTTACTGTGTGTGTGTTACTGTGTGTGTGTGTGTGTGTGTGTGTGTGTGTTGCTGTTTCAATCAGTTGCTTCACACTCTGAGCATCAGCAGCTCGGTGTGGGAGTTACTGGAGTTTGTGCACAAACAACAAACACACACATGAATGAATCGAATGAAACCGAACAAAAAACAGTTTAGTGTTTGACACCATGGAGGGAAGAGACGAGGACAGACGAGGACAGACCACTGCTACGGAGGACAGGAGGGAAGAGACGAGGAACAAGATGAATGTTGAGGAACGGCCAAGTCAAAGTCCTGACCTTAATCCAATAGAAATGTTGTGGAAGGACCTGAAGCAAGCAGTTGATGTGAGGAAACCCACCAACATCTCAGAACTGAAGTGGTTCTGTTCTGAGGAATGGGCTGCTGTAGACCACTGATCAGCAGTTACCAGAAACATTTAGTGACAAGGAGGTCACAGCAGATACTGGACACAAGGAGGACATGATATGTGATATTGGCTCACTTGTAGAGGTGTTCTTATTATTCATCAGGTGAATCACTTCCTCTCTGACGCTGGTTTAGTTCAGAATGACTGCACTAGTGTACCTAATGAACTGGACAGGGCTTTATTTTTCTTTATTGTCTCTGTCCTCTATAAATTATTCATCTCACATCAAACAGTCAGCAGGTGAATTTACTGAGAGCATCACTATTAATGAGTGATTATTATTAACAGTGATTTATTTATAACTGAGTTATTATTAATGTTTAATTGAAGCTTCGTCTGAAAATAAAAATAACAAACACATCCCAACAGCTGAGGGTCGCACTGCATCCTGGGAGATGTAGTAGAGAGACAAAGGGAAGTGACGGGTGACAAGAGACAGGTGAGACTCAGGAAGAGAGAGGAAGTGAAACACACGAGAACTTCAAAATAAAACAGGAAGTGGATCAGAAGAGAAACAGACCAACAGGAGACGCTTTTCTTTCTTTGCTTTTCTTTCCTTCATCTCCTTGTTCGTTTCTTTTCCATTTCCTTTCCTCTTCATTTCTTTTTCCTCTGTTTCTATATACTTTCTTTCAGTCCTTTATATTTATTTCTTTTCCTTTCTTTTCCATCAGGCCCTACCCTTTCATCTGTCTTTCAATGTGTTTATTTCCATTTTTCCCTTTTCTTTCCATCTCATCCTTCCTTTCCTTGTTTTTCATCTTCCCGTCTCTTTTCTTTCTTTCCTTTCCATCAGTTTCTATTTCTTCTTTCCTCATTCTTTCCATCCTATCCTTTATTTTCCCTTTATTTTATTTCCTGTTCTTTTCTTCTCTCTTTTCTTTTCCTTTTCTCTTATTTTTACTTCTTTCCTCTCCTCTTCATTTCATTTCACTTGTTTTTTGTATTCTTTCTTTTTCTTTCCTTTCCTCTTTCTTTTCTGTTTTAATTTCTTTTCTGGATCCCATCTCTTTTCTTTCTTTCCTTTCTATCTGCCCCTATTCTTTCATCTTTCCTTTCCCTTATTTCCTAATTTTCCCATTTCTTTCCATCCTGTCCTGTGTTTTCCTTGTTTTCTTTCCTTTTCTTGTCTTTTTACTTCCCTCCTTTCCTATCTTTTCCTTTCTTTTTCTAATTTTAATTTCTTTTTCCTTTTTCTTCTTATTTCCTTTCCTCTTTCTTTTCACTCTCTTTTTATATTCTTTCTTTCTTTCCTTCCTTTCCCTCTTCTCTTTTCTTTCTTTCCTGTCTATCTGCCCCGTCCTTTCATCTTTCCTTTATATCCTCCTTTTCCCCTTTCTTTCCATCCTGTCCTTTATTTTCATATCTTTTCTTTTCTCTTTGTTTCACTTCTCTCCTTCCCTATCTTTTCCTTTCCTTTCCTCCTCCCTCCTCCCTCCGTCCCTCCCCAGGGTTCCTCCTTCTCTTCTTTTTTTTCTTCCGTCCAGAGTTTGCGTGCAGCGTTCAGAGTGTTTTTATTGATGTCGAGACCTTGATATCAAACATGACTGGCTCTGCTCTAATTCAGCCCCAGGACGCGCACACACACACACACACACACACTTTCACTTCATACTCACACTCTTTTAAAGCCACACTTGTGAGGACGTCACCTTTAACACAGTGACCTCCATCTGATCCTCAACTAAAATAAAAATAAAACCACCGCCTGTGTCGTCTGGGAAATTTGAAAGTTTCCTTCAGAGGAAACATAGAAAGCACAGAAACCCATAAAAGATGTAAAAATGAAAATCACGTCGGGACAATAAACTCCTGCGCCGCTGTCTCCGGTCCTCAGAAGCATGTCTAAACAGCCAACACACACACTCGCCCAGTGTTTATCCGGCGGTGTCGCAGCCTGTGAATTTAATATTGATTCCATAAAGTAGTTTCAGTGTAACATGTCACAGCACATCAGCGTCAGGGCAGCGAGCCGGACGGAGAGGAGGGCAGCTAGCACGCAACGCTGCAGGAGAGAGGCATGGGGGGGAGGGACGGACGGACGGGGGAGAGAGGGGGAGGCATGGTGGCAGGGCTGGACTGAAAAAGAGAGAGAAGGGGAGAAAGAAAAGAAAATGATGAGGAGACAAAAACAGCTGGAATGAAATAGTAGAAGAAGAAGAAGGAGGAAGAGGAAGGATGGAGGGGGAGGAGAGGGGGAGGAGGGGGAGGGTTGTATGTACTAGTATTAATCATGCTGTGTTAAGTCTGTTTACACATTGTGGGTCTTGACATCTTTATGAGAACAAATCTAAACGTGAATCATTGGTTTTAGGTTAGATCTGATCTGCAGGCATGAACGGACGTGTTCTAGTGTTACTATCCTTCTGAGGACCAAGCTCAGACCTGCAGGACATTTTTTTTGGACCGGTCCTCACTTCTATACAGGACTGTTTGAGGGTTAAGGCTTGCTAGCATGGTTAGCATCAGTCAATGTCCTCACAGAGACACACAGACTAACAGCGTGATGCAGTCAATGCTTATAGTGACTGGAACAAGTTGCAGGTTTATTTTATTTTTTAGGTGAGTGTAGTTTCCTTTAATTCATTAAATTTCACTTTTTCAATACTTTATAATATTCAGTACTTTTATTATTCTTGTAAATATTGTGTCTATAGATTTATCTCTCTTTATAGATCATGTAGTGCTGAGTGTCTGTACACTGCTGCTGCAACATTGACATTTAAAATATCTATCGAACCTTAAAAGCAGAGACTGTAGAACCAAGATGGCCGCCGTGTCTCCTCCTCCTCCTCCTCCTCCCATTGGTCAAAGTGCAGTTTGGAGCTACATCATGGAGCTACATTTAAATCCTGCTAACGTAGCTAGCTAGCTAACTAATGACAATCTTCACTGAACTAAAGTTTCACTTTACAGCACAACAACTCATTTAGTAGCTTTCACACAGGCAGACGCTTAGTTACATGTTGTCATGGTAACAGCCAATCATCGTGATGTCACTTCCTGTTTCTGTATCATCAAATAACTTAAACATACATCGGATGTATGTGTGTACGTGTACTTTGGTCCCGCCCACTAACATGGCGGGGGCGGGGCTCATGACCCGTACTGCAGCCAGTCACCAGGGGGAGCTCTACTTGTTTTAGCTTCACTGTCATGGCGTCCAAAACCTCAAACAGGCCTGAGAAGACGTGAGGACACGTCCAAACTGGTCCTCACAAAGATAGCTGTATGAGAACAAACACACACACACACACCAGTGTTTGATCCTCAGTGAAAATCAGGTCAGAGGTCAAAGTTCACACTCGGTTCAGCTGATGAAGGAAAAACAATATGAGCGCTTAGCGACAGATTAACACACTGTCACATGATGTGGTGTGTGTTCTTGTTTTTATTACGTTGTGGGGTCCAAACTCTTGGGGAATACTAATGATGTGAGGTCATTTTATTTCCTGGGCCCCACAACTTCATGAGGGTTTAAACCTTCAGGGGTGAAGGTCACGGTTAGAGGCTAGAGAATGTGTCATGTCCATGGCAGGTCCTCACTAAGACAGACTGTGTCTCCTGGTGTTATGCTTCCTGTTGTCTGAACTCTCCTCTTCATTAATGAACCCTTGTCACAACGTGGTCGCCACCGGCTTGACTTTCTATGATGGTGTTTATTGTCCCTCATGTTAATGTCACATCACATGTCTGTGTTCAGGCTGCAGCAGTTAACCTTCAATTATAACATTTACATGTAAATCAATGTCTTATTGTTCAGCAGCAGAATTCATTCATTCATTTATTGTGGAAGAGAAACTGATGTCAAATAGTTTTTGACCGGACAGAAATGAGTAGTTGTAGTTTTATATTTATATTTATATTTATATTTATATAATAATGAATTATTATTACACAAAATAATAAAAAATATATTCTTAAAATGATTGTCTGCATGTCTGTGGTTTCCACTAGGACAGGATCAGTGTCTTTTACAGGAACAGATCCCTGAGAGGTAACACAACCCTGTACACAGAGAGACACACAGTCAGTGATGTTGATGTTGTTTGACAGTCTCAGAGACGGAGGCAGCAGAAGACAGCGTCTCTCTCCTTTGTGGACGCTGCAGCAGCTTGTTGTTCAACAGGAAACGATGGAGGTGAGTGTGTGTGTGTGTGTGTGTGTGTGTGTGTTTGCCTCGGTGTGTATCTGTGTGTGAACATGGAGTCAGTGTAGCAGCAGCAGCGCCTAAAGATGCTAACACGCTAAATGCTGCAGAGTAAACATGCAGCTACAGAACCAACACCAGCAGAGACAGAGACTGTAGAGAGAGTCTCTGGACATGGATCCAACAGAGCAAAATATAACACAAAAACAACACACAACACAACAACAAACACAAAAACAGGTAAGAAGTATTAAGTTAAAACTCTCTCACATGTGGAGGTAAGCTGAGGTTGCAGCTGCAAAAACTCGATCGGCCCGAGGACGGTGGTCAAAGGACCTGAGACCTGTCAAATATTATCTGACAAGTAAAAACAACTTCTGCACTGTAAAAACAAAAAGTTAATGAAATAGCTTGTGTGTTTTAAGGTTTAGATTCATTCATGTTTGATTAGTTGACTTTTATTAAGCACATATTTTTTCTGCTGCTGAAGATTTAGCAGTTGTAATTAATTTGTACTAAATGAACCTTTAAATAGATATTATACACGACACTGACTCTGACACAGGTCACGTCATAAAATTCACTCGTTCTCTAAAGTAAAAACAACTTCTGCACTGTAAAAACAAAATTATTAAAAAAAGTTTCATTCATGTTTGATTATTAAGAAGCAGAAGAATTTTCTTGGTGCAGAAGCTTTTTAACCAGAGCTGTCACTAGATTCAAAGATTTATATGAAGTTAAAGGGATGTTTTACAACACTGTAAGCTGTAGAAAACTATAGTACAATGATGCACTCCTTCAACAGAAAATACTGTGGATCACGTTGCATTCTGGGTAATTCTTAAGTAGGCGGGAACTTTTTACAGTGTATTTTGGGCAAACTGTAACCTTGGCTGTCATGATGCAGGAACTGTGACACCTGAAGATACATCTAGTTTATTTTGGGTTTTTCATGTAAGGAAGGAGAAGAAGAAGAAGATGTAAGAAAAGAAGGAGGAGATGAAGACAATGAAGAAGAAGAAAACAATGAAGAAGAAGAAGAGGAGTCAGAAGAAGAAAAAGAAGACGACGATGAGAAGAAGAAGATGAAGAAGAAGAAGTAGTTTCCATCAGTGATTTCAAATATTTTCTGTTGGTCTAAGGGAGCATGGACATGACTCTGGAACAATAGATGTAATGTTAGACTTTCTGACTCAAGGTATCTGGTCATCTGAATTTCTCTCAATCTGGAGAAGAACCAGGTTTATTTAGAGCTGAACACAATGATCAGATTTACAGATCCTTTGCAAATTAAAACAGGAAGTAAGTGAAACAACAAGGAGACAGAAAATAAAATATAATTTAAATCATTATTAAACAATCAAAAAGTTCAGATTTCTGACTGGATAAATAATTCAACATAATGTTTTGCTGCAGGTTCGTTGTTGTGCTGAGGTCTAATGTTTAAAACCTCGTCAATAAAGTTTTGTCAAATCAAATCAGATGTAACAGAGAGAAGCTGATTAACGTCTGAGCCGTCTCAGGATCAGCTGTGCGTCGTTCACACATCTGCAGATTCTCCAGACGAATCAAGAGGTGCCTTTTTGTCGCCAGGCGAATGATGAAGCTGCTTAATTCATATTTCACACAGTTAAATGACTCACATTTCAACACTGTTTGACGCCTGAAACGCTCGACAATGACTAAAAATGTTACACCTCAAACCAAAGTCCCACAAAGCCGCCGTCGCTGCCTCACTAATAATGATTAATTGTCGGGTCTTAAACTCAGCGCCGCTCGTCTTTGGGCTTGGGGGGAGGGCGGGGAGTGGGGGAGCTGCAGGTGCTAACAGTCGGAGCTAATTGGGGGTGCAGAGCCAATTAGAGGCAGGAGAAGACTGACGGCATTAACGGTGATGAGGCTCATAAACGTGGCAGACCTGCAGAGACACAGTTTGAGCTGCTCATCTGGAAAGACGAGACGGAGGAGGCCGACGTCCTGAGAACGTCAGCTGTTCATGTCGGAGGCAGGAAAATACTTTTCACTTCTTTTCTCAGGTTTTATGATCATGTGCTGCAGGATGAACTCCAACCAGAACCCCTCCAGGACATGTGTCTTCCTCCTGGTTATAAACATGTGGAGGGAGGTCATGGTCTTTGCTGCAGATAGTTCCTCCTTGTCTAGAAACTCTAGCGTAGCTGGTTGGTGCCATGTGTTGTATTTTTATTTATTTAACATGTTTTATTAAAGGAGTGAGTCAGGCGGTGACACCGAGGACTGGTTTTGTTTTATTTATCATTTATTTTGTCATGACTGCTCGTCTCATCCTGTCCACACAGTTTTCACAAAGCTGGTCATTTAAGAATGAATTGTCAAAATAGAATATCCTTTATTGTCGATGCAGATCAACGAGATTATATTTACAGTTCTGCACAATGCTCTAAAGAGGAAAATGTCTAGATCTATGTTGTTGCTGTCCTTCGCAACCTGGTTTGTAACAAAGGACAAAGAGGAAGATGACTTTACATGAGGGAAGACGTTCAGAGCAAAGGTTAAAAGTTTGTTTTTGGACTTGAGAAGTCGTTCCAGTTCTCTGCTCTAAGATTAACCGTCCTCCTGATGTGCTGCAACAAGTCAACACCAGCATCTCGACTCGGCCTCAATCAGACATTTCCTACATATGAGCTTACGGTTCTGTTCAAGGTTTCTTCTTGTTAAAAGGAGTTCTTCTTGCCAACATCTCTGGAGGTTTCAGGCTCTGAGTTCTGTAAAGCGTCTTGAGACAATCTGTATCACTATTGACGCTATAGAAATAAAATGTAACTGAACGCAGGGACTTAGAAAAACGTTATAAATGAAGTTTTATATCTCCAAATAAAAGTCATAGGTGCAGCTTTAATGAAATGCTTTTGCTGCGATGCATCAGAGTGAATGTTACGACCCCCTTCAGCTGCCTCTAAACTAAGGAGGTCACACACAAAGAGAAGTTGCATTAAACTCCAAGCAACTCAAACAACAAACAGAAACCTGACCCTGCACTAAACCCTGACATCAGGCCCAGCAGACTTAACAAACCAAAAGCTACAACACAAAGCACAGCACTGGCTGCAGGAGGAAGGAGCTATGAGGAGGAACGCCACGCCTCCTCCTCATATTTATTGGCTCCTCCTGATTAACCTGGATCAGCTTCACCTGAGGGAGAGAACATGACCTTCCTGTAAATCTCTCCATCAGCAGGAGATGAGTCGGAGCCTGGAACTTATTAGTGTTATTATTAATCTAACGACATGCCGATGCAGATGCTTCTGTCTCCTCTGACAAATGAAGGAGAATCTTAACTTAGTATGAACCAACCTCTCCTGCAGTTCCTCCATCGTCCACTAGAGGCTCCACCACCAGTGAGTCAGTCTCCATAGACCTCCATGTTAAACCAACATGTCTCCATCCTGATACTAAAACAGTTCTGGTCTCTAGAGATCATTTCTCTGTTCATGATGAATGTTTCTAGAACTCACCTGTTTAAATGAGATCAATAAAGGGGGCGTGGCCTCTTTGATTGACAGGCTGATTCATAAACGGTAGATAAATATAGCTGGGTGTCATCTGCATAGCGACTGACATTTCCTCAGTGTTTCCCAGTAATATTTCCTCAGGGAGGCATGAATAACGTGAAAAGTACCGGTCCTAGCACAGAACCCTGAGGAACTCCAAGAAGAACTTAAATCTTTATGATGGATGAGATTCAAAACAGTCTGAATAATGAACAAACTCCTCCTCTTTGACCATTGTTGAGTCAGCTGAGAGTTAGGAGGAGTTAGGAGGAGTTAGGAGGAGTCACACAGCAAATGCTGCGGAGTTAAAATTCTGGTGTTGGCGAAATTTTAGCAAGTGTAGTGTTAATTCTACTCTTTGTAGAGTTAAATGTATTATATATAACTCTCTGAGGACAAATAGTTGGTGTTAAAATAGAGTGTCAGAATGGAGTGTTTGTGATTTAACTCTGTAAGTGTCAATGCAACACATTTAACTCTCTTAATTTTTACGACAAGCTCTGAACCTGGATATAACACCTAAGGTGTTAATTTATAAACTCCGCCCATTTATTATACCCGCACCTGGACAGTCATCCCGACAACTACCAACTGATTTTCACTGATGAGAAAATGTTGTTTGGTGAGTAAATGTGTTTCACTTTGTGTATAATGTTATGTTTGACGTAAATATTGACTTTTAATCTCGCATGCGGCATCATGCCCCGTACAGCGCTGTGTCCGAACAACAAGCTAACGCTAACGCTAACATTCGAGTTTACACGTATGCTACAGTCAGTAAATGCTAATTCATGTTCAGTTACAGGGTTAACATAAGTAGACTATTTCAGTTGTTAAGCTGACCAAGTAGATAAAGACTGTATAACTGCGGTGGTGTTAACATGCGCGTCGGTTAGCATTAAGTTTGACGCTAGCTAAACCATGTTAGGTTAGCGGGCCCATCACATGAAGTCCAAAAACTCTGTATTAGTCATTTGACTATATTTCTCTTTTAATTCAACTTTTTTTGTGTTTGTTTGTGTTTGTATGTGTTTCTTTAACCAGGAACTCTACTATGACCCTGAGACAGTACAACACCTGCTGTAGGAGCTACAGGACTAATTCTCTCCTTCACCCTGATGTCTGGGAACAAAGTATCTGGAAAGTTTTATGTGGCATTTAATGTGTTGTTACATGCATTTTAAAATAAATGTTTTAAGCTTAATATGGCCTCTTTATTTCATCATAGTTAATTTTACATGTAATATGTAACAGAAAACAATATTTACACCATACAGTGTAAATATGGAGGTGGAACACCTGTAGTAGTTAACAACTGACACTATGAGATAGTTGATATCTAACACTATACACTAGTGTTGAGAGAAACTAACACTGGTTAGTGTTGAGAAGTGTTAAATTTTAACTCTAAGAAGAGTCAATAATAACACTTTGAGAGTGTTAACATACCAACACTTCAAAAAGAGTCAAATTAACACTCTGTGGTGTGGACCCATATAGACACTTTAAAAGTGTTGAGATTAACTCTGATAGTGTTGATTTGGGTATGCTGAATTTGCTGTGCAGGAGGAGTATAGCATAGTTTTGGTTTAGATCTTGTCTTGCCTGTGTCGTCTTCTTCTGCAGTTTTTTACAACTTTGAGTTTGAGTTTGTTGCAGCCCTCGTTCACTTCACCTTCCATGATAGTCTCTTTCCTCAGCTATGACTTGTCTCCTTACTCCTGCGTAGTCTCACCTCTTCACTCTGATTATTTAGTTTTCATGCTGTAACACAAACAAAACTAAGTTTCTTTAGTTCAGTGTTTCTCTTCTTTCTTCGTCTCAGGTGTTCGTTGATCTTTGCAGGAGTTTGAATCTCCTCCTTCGCTCCACTTCCTGCTTACCTTTTGTCTTCTGAGCGCGCTCTGTGACAACTTGATGTCATCCCTGACCCCCCAACCACCATACATCCCCCCGCCCTACCCCTGAACACACACACACACACACACACACACACACACACACACACACACACACACACACACACACACACACCAGGCTGTTGCTAAGCAACGGAGCCCCTTGTATAATTCATTTACCCGCTGCATGCAAATATGTGGACAATTAACCACTTCTGTTTGCATAATAGATTTGGGAAGGAGGAGGAGGGAGGGAGGGAGGGAGAGGAGGGGGGGTATTTAACTCCCAGTTCATCTCATCCTGCCTGACGACACAAAGCAAAACGAGAAGAGAGAGAGAGAGAGAGAGAGAGAGAGAGAGAGAGAGAGAGAGAGAGGGAGAGAGAGGGAGCACCGACCGAATCATTTCCACTCCCTCTCAGGGAAATAACTGCAGCCTCAATACCTTCATTCTTCCTCGTATTCGTTCCCTCGTCATAGAGAAGAGAGGAGGAGCAGGGCGGCAAATTACCCCGCTGCAACACACACCGACACACAAAGACACACACACAGCCACACACTGGAACACACACACACACACACACACACATGCAGAAACGTTGTAATTACTACCCTGCGCGGCGCTCAGCCTCCGCTCAGCAGCCATTGATGTGCAGATGAAGATGGCCGCCGCGTGTTTTTACGCTGAAAGAAAACCATGTTTTGGTTGGGCTCTGTCAACCGAACAGCTGGATTGCCATTTTTCACTCAAATTAGATTTCGGCTGAAGCACCGGCGCTGGGGGAAATTAAGCCGCGCGACAAGAAGCAGAAGGAGAGAGCAGCCACTTTCTCTCTTTCTGTCTTTTCACGCTCTCCCTAATTTGGTACAAAGGAGGGTTCAGAGCAGGGCACAGCGGCAAGCCAAGCTGCATCCATCCACCCATCCATCTATTCATACGCCGTCGATCCATCCATCATCTCACCGTCGGCTGCTGCGTCTTTTTCACTGTTTCTGAGACGTTCTGTGACATTTTTGTGTTGCTAAAAAAGAACCGAGAATAACGCAGCTGTAACCCCCCCCCCCACACACACACGTTCAAAAGGCCGCCGTCCACGGCCCTGGATGAATCCACACCGTCGCTACGGGATGAACCAGTGCACAGGTGGTCACGGATGCTGCTAACTCTTCTTTATCTTCAGCCATGTTAGCACCATGTGGCTAAAGCAGCTAGTGTCTGCAGGGATGGAGGAGGAGGAGGAGGAGGAGGAGAAGGAGGAGGAGCAGCTCCTGGCTCAGTTCACATCGACAGTAAACACAGATAACTTTTCTTTCTGCTGCAGCGCTTTCAGATTTCCCAGTCTACGGGTCAGGCCGAGGGTCAAATGACAGAACGTTTATGTTTTAATAAAAAATAAAACACATAAGTTGCATTAAAGGTGTGTTACAGGCAACGGTGTTTACTACAGCACTTTAGATTCTGCTTGCTTTCCAAAGCGTTACTGCGCTAATTGTGCACTTATCTGTTATACTGGACTGTTGTCACTAGTGTACCTAATGAACTGGCGAGTAAAGCATTCTATGCATAGTAAAAGTCTAAATCTAATTGTCTTGTGATGTTGCACGGTACAGGAAAAAATGATTTACTACAACCACACTTCAGATTCTGCTTGCTTTCCATCGCGTCACCGCTGCATTTCCTTCACAAAGACAATGAGGTTTGGTGAAGGACTGAATCACTAGTGTACCTAATGAACTGGCAGGTAAAGGTTCTATGCAAAGTAAAAATAAACATTTAAATGGTCTTTACATTCAGTTCATTCAGTCTGAGGACATCAATAAATCAAACTTTATGATTACCCACGTTAGCATGATGCAGCTAAAGATGGCGTCCAACACAAACAAAACAAACAAATTCCAACATAAGGAACCAAACACAGTCAGTGTTTCCAGGTTTTAATGTGAAATCCTTCACAGACTCAGAGGCTTTTATTTTTCTATTTCCTGTTTCTTTCTCTGTTTTTAATTCGCTTGTTAAGACGTGTGTATTTCTAACACGTCTGTGATCTTCACCTCCTCCTCTCGTTCTCTTTGCTCTGGTTTCTTCTTCGTTAACTTGTTTTCTTCCGCTGGTTTTCCTGCAGGTTTCGTCTAATTAGTGAATCAGTGTCGGTGACGGTCCACGGGCTCAGAGGGCGTTCATGCCGAGCTTCAACCTCGTTGTTTGTTTCTGCACAGATTCAGTCGCTGTTGCTGGTTTTTGTGGTTGTGAACACACACAGAGTCAGTAAACCATCATTACCTTCCTGGGATTCTTCCCTCACGTCAGCTGATCGGCTGACGTGTTAACTTCATGTCTCTGTGTCCGTGAGAGGACAATCAGACGAGAGCAGGTTTCTTTGTGTCAGGTCAGCTGTGATAGTTACTGTCTTTTATAAAATATTCATATTAATAGAGGCGGGTAACGAACACATGTTCAGGAAGGAGTCCAGGACGTCAACAGAGATCAACAAGTGAACAGCTCTTTAAAGTTGTAAATCAGGAATATACAGAATATATATATATATATATATATACATTGTAATAATACACGGTACGACATGTAGTGAAAGAAGTTTTACCACTGTTCTCGTTAAAAGATAAAGAAAAGAAAATATAAGCAATTATAAGGGAAGGGACAGTAAAAATGTAAAAATATAAAGCAACATAACAAAATATACAGTATGTAGATATTTAAAATATGAAGTAATGTAAGAATATTTGAGTCAATTTGAGAATATAATGTATAATGTATATAATGTATATATAATGTATAAGAATATGTATGTCATTATGAGAATATAGTCAATATACAAAAACATGGTTAATAAATAAAAGCATATAATGAATATATTAGAATATATAGTCAATATATAAGAAGTATATCAGTGTATATGGTGAATATAAAAGACTATATATCCTGTATAGTAACATATGATCTTGTATTTATATAACTCTTTTCTACTTAAAGTGTGTTACAGTCACAACGACACATCTACTCATTCATTCACAGAAGCTCACACATTCACACACCAGCTCCAACCTCTTTCTCAAGGACACCTGGATCTAGACAAGCTATAAAATTCATACCTGCAGCTCATAAACATGTTTTAAAGAATTAAAGTGAATGATGGAGCAGTGGACTGATGTGACTGATGTGACTGACGTGACTGACGGGTCTTTAAATAAACACCGTCCATCTTTTCCGTCTCATTAGTCTCAGGTGGACATACGAGGTTTGTGGTGGAGGCTGTGGAGGCCAGGTCATCGTCTCCTGACTGATGAAGCTATTATTAATGTTGTCAAGCTTCGCCGCTCTGTGATGCACAATATATTCACAGTCACATTTCTGAGCAGGTTCCCCGCGGTATTCAGCGACCTGTCTGACACACACTCGTCCCTCGGCGACAGCAGACATAATCATCGGCATGACACGGTGACGACGCCTTTAATCAGAGCTGTAAAAGAAAACGCAGACACACTTCCTTTTTTTCTCTTGTAAATGATAGTGGAAAGCTGCCCTCGTCCTCCTCCTCCTCCTCCTCTTCCTCCTCCTCCTCCTCCTCCTCCTCAGAGAACCGCCAGTTCAATTCCCACCTGACACCACACCTCTGGCCGTATAGAATCAGGGACATAATCATATGGATAACACACATGGTTGGCAGGTGGAAACCAAGCACCTGTAACGTATTTTAAGAAACCAAGTCAACTGCAAAAATATAAAAATAAAATAAAAGAACATTTTCTAGACGTATAAAATGGTACTAAAGGATAAAGGTGGTTATTTTGCAGGAGGGGATTAAAGATGCAGATGTTTTTGGGAGGCTGACAGCGCTGATAATGTTGCAGGCGCTTCAACAAACACTTCGTCCGGTTACATTACATCTGACACCAAGGTGACCACAGGATTAATGTTGTCAGGTTGTGATCAGCTGCCTGTCAGGCGGCACTGAGGGGGAAGAACATTCCCACATGGACTCTGTCAGTCAAACATCTCTCATGTCTACCACTCAGTACGCAACAGACACACGATTAAAGAGCACATCAGACTGTTTAATAGCATTCAGAGGCAGATTCTACCGGTTTGGACAAATCTATTGGAGCCTACATTTCCCAGAATGCAAGTTGTGTCTTTAATTAGACGCTCAGTGGTCTGTTAGTTTGATCAAACATCGTGAAGGGACCTGAAGCAACTGTTCAGCAGAGACTGGAAACATTTAGTTGCAGGGTTTGGACAAATCTATTGGTTCCTACATATCCCACAATGCAATATCTTTTCAGGCTACTTAGTCCTCTGCTAGTTTTAGTCAAATCTAAACTGAGAGGAAACTTTGCACAACTCAGCCACGGTACTAATTGGATCTTGTTTTCTCAAACAGGTTGATGGTCTCTGTAAATGGTTGTTTTGTGTTCTGAACACGTTCTGAACCATTTGTGAATTGTTTTAACTGTTTTAACAAAAATCTGCAGGAAAAAGTTAGTTGCAACAAAAGTTCTCCTTGTTTTCTATAAAATATATTAAAGGCAACTATAGAGGAATGCAAATAAAAGCACACTTTAATGAATAGAGATCTGTAATTATTAAATCTCAACATTTATTTAGCTTTAAATGACTATTTTCTATTTTCTAACTCTTGCTCCAGTTTTAAGCTGCAGAACAAAAAGAGAAAGACTCAACTATTTGCATATGCAACTATTACATTTGCATAAACTGGTATTTACAGTAACTCAGAGCGCTGGGGCTTCGTACTAGAAACAGTCTCAATTAAATGATATTTATATAGTGTGAATAATAACACTTTACTGAAGTCAGAGCCTGAAACCTCCAGGGCAGCACGAAGGTGATGGTGGCAAAAAATAAAAATAAAAATAAAAATCCTTTTAACAGGATACACAGCTGATTATATGATATACAGAAGAAACACACGAAGGCATCGATAGTGAGAGAAAAGAAAGTAGAGGACAGGTGATCAAGGCATCCTGGTAACTCCCAACAACCGAGTGCTAGCAGCATAACCAGAGGATCCCCTGCAGCTTTTGAGGGGGGGTTAGTTTAGTTAGTTTAGTTAGTTGAGTTAATTGACGTTAGCAGAGAAGCTAATGTGGTCAGAGCTGCTGTCTGACCTTTATGAGACTTTTGATTCCTTCTCTCTGTCGGCGTCTACAGAACTAGTCCTCTAAAAAGTTTGCTCTGTTAATTGGCTCGCTCATTATTTTCAGTAGAAGACGGAAACCTCCGTTTGTCTCTGATGACTTTTGATTCTGATGCAGCAGGAGACGTTTAACGACAAACGCTTTGAGTTATAACGACAAATCTAAATCAAATGTGATCAAATTAAAAATGTTCCATGAACTGAAGATTTAGACCAAGCACAGAATTTACACTGTCTGACAAGAATGAACTAAACACTGAGGGAAGTGTTCAGAGATAACAGAGTGATGCATTTAAATGCTGAAACCAGTAAATCTGTTTTCTGTCACAGTAACAGTTCATTGATGAACCTGAAACACAAAAAGCCTTTATTTTATAATTCATGCAAAAATATGTGGAACCTTAAAAATCAACATGGAGATTTTATTTTGTCGTTTCTGAGAACACATAAATATTAAGATTAACTCCACTAGATTATTTAAGCTTCAACCATTGGAGGGTTTTCTGGTTATTTGTGTCCGTCCTGTTAAAGCCTCAGTAACGGAGCAGACATCTGTCCTGTCTGTAGATGGCAGCAGAGAACAGAGAATGAAGCAGAGAACGAGATGAGCCATGTTCAGTTCATCTGTTCTTTAGCACCTTTGTTATCTTTCTGTTTCAAATTAAACCTACGTTCATGTTAAATACATGAAATAAACTACAGGGAATATATGAATTATTATTATTATTATTATTATTATTATTATTATTATTATTCATTTATATTATTATTATTATTATTCGTTTATATTCACACATTTGATCAAATTGTTCTGGAAAGCTGATCAATCATTTTAAAAAATATAGACTCAAGTAATATATAATATATAATATATATATAATAGTAATAGTAAATACTAATAATAGTAAATATACTGTTTATATATTTCACTGTTTAATTATTAAATAATATTATTTACATTAAAATCTGCCGGAAACATTAAATATGTGTTTTAGAATATTTATTTATTAAGAATATATATATATATATATATATATATATATATATATATATATATATATATAATATTTAAAAGAATGAATATAATCATTTAAATAGCAATTATTTTTTTAAATATTAACATTAATTTTATTTTAATTGATATGTCTTTTTTATATGAAGGTCATTAATGGTGTCTGTGATATTTATCTATGGTGTACATTTCTGAATGTTTCTATGGATTTTCCAGTGCAGACATTTTATTCATGGTTTCATTCTCAGCAGGACGATGATACGAGTTCCCTGCTGAGTTAAGAGTTTCATTGTGTCTGGTTCAGGAGACGCTGCAGTCTGGAGGTTAGAAGTCATGAGTCCACTTCAGTTTGTGTGTTTACAGTCAGACGCTGTTTGGTCTCTTTACGCTTCCAACAAACAGAACGAGGCCTTCAGCCTTCAGCCTTCAGCCTTCACCCTTCAGCCTTTAGCCCTCAGCCTTCAGCCTTCTGCCCTCAGCCTTCAGCCTTTAACTGCTTCAGCCTTCAGCCTTCAGCCTTCTGCCCTCAGCCTTCAGCCTTTAGCCCTCAGCCTTAAGCCTTCAGCCTTTAACTGCTTCAGCCTTCAGCCTTCAGCCTTCAGCCCTAGCCTTCAGACTTCAGCCTGCCCTAGCCTTCAGCCTTCAGCCTTCAGCCTTCAGCCTTCAGCCTTCAGCCCTAGCCTTCAGCCTTCAGCCTTCAGCCTGCCCTAGCCTTCAGCCTTCAGCCTTCAGCCTTCAGCCTACAGCCTTTAACTGCTTCAGCCTTCAGCCTTCAGCCTTCAGCCCAAGCCTTCAGCCTTCAGCCTTCAGCCTGCCCTAGCCTTCAGCCTTCAGCCTTCAGCCTTCAGCCTACAGCCTTTAACTGCTTCAGCCTTCAGCCTTCAGCCTTCAGCCCCAGCCTTCAGCCTTCAGCCTTCAGCCTGCCCTAGCCTTCAGCCTTCAGCCTTCAGCCTTCACCCTTCAGCCTTCAGCCTTCAGCCTGCCCTAGCCTTCAGCCTTCAGCCTTCAGCCTGCCCTAGCCTTCAGCCTTCAGCCTTCAGCCTTCACCCTTCAGCCTTCACCCTTCAGCCTGCCCTAGCCTTCAGCCTTCAGCCTTCAGCCTTCAGCCTGCCCTAGCCTTCAGCCTACAGCCTTCAGCCTTCAGCCTACAACCTTCAGCCTTCAGCCTTCAGCCTTCAGCCTTCAGTCCTCAGGCTTCAGCCTTCAGGCTTCAGCCTTCAGTCCTCAGCCTTTAGCCTTTAGCCTTCAGCCTTTAACTGCTTCAGCCTTCAGCCCTAGCCTTTAGCCTTCAGCCTTCAGCCTTCAGCCTTCAGCCTTCAGCCCTAGCCTTCAGCCTTCAGTCCTCGGCCTTCAGCCTTCAGCCTTCAGCCTTCAGCCTTCAGTCCTCAGTCCTCAGTCCTCAGCCTTCAGCCTTCAGCCTTCAGTCCTCAGCCTTCAGCCTTTAACTGCTTCAGCCTTCAGCCTTTAACTGCTTCAGCCTTCAGCCTTTAACTGCTTCAGCCTTCAGCCCTCAGCCTTCAGCCGTCAGCCGTCAGCCGTCAGCCTTCAGCCTTCAGCCTTCAGTCCTCGGCCTTCAGCCTTCAGCCTTTAACTGCTTCAGCCTTCAGCCATAGCCTTCAGCCTTCAGCCGTCAGCCTGCTGCAGCCTTCAGCCTGTAGACTGTTGCTGCTGCTGCTGCTGCTGTCACTGTGTTTGTAGTTCAGACGTCCAATTATTACACAGCACCAACCTTCATCCAATTATTACCACACACACACACACACACACACACACATGTTCACACACACAGTCTATTATCATCTCTCTTTATGTGACGGCGCTGAACAACAAGAATTATACACCTTAATTAAGCAGCCAACATGTCAGTGTATTTATAATAACCAGTGACACTGAGACAGAGATTCAACAACTCCAACACACACACACACACACACACACACACACACACACACACAGTGGATTACACTACACAACACACTGTAAAAACACTGTAAACTCCACTACTGAGAACAAAACACACTGTAAAACACCATCAGTAAAGCCCAAAGACCCTGAATACTAATGCTGTGAACTATGAACTCTACTAATCTAAATGAAAGTGTTGCTATGGTTACACTTGCACCAAGAAATAGATAAAAAAAAAATAAAAAAAATGACGGCCAAGCTGAGAAACTAAAATTAAATTAAAGTTCTCCAACCCTGTGAACCACTGTGGTCAGTTACCTCTCAGTCGTTTCTGTCTCCACACAGATCAGAACTGAAAACTGATCAAGACTTTTCACCTCAGTGCCAGAAGAAGCTCCACGTCTATGTGGTGCATCGGGTTTTATTTCTACTTAGCATTTAAAACTTTATATTTTATGATCAGCAGGGAGGGACGGTGAGCCCCAAACGTGGCTCATACTGGTGATGTCCCAGGTCAGACTGGCAGACAGTATCATCATGATAAACATAGTAGTTTAACCTTTGACCTCTAGTCATGTGTAATAAGGTCAGAGGTCGTCTATGATTTATAAATATAAAAGTCACTCCACTAATCACCAACCATGTTCCTCCAGACTCAGAGGACCTGACATGAATCAGCTTCTCTGGGATTCGATCGTTTGATCATGAGTTTTTAATTTCACTCTTTTCATCCAGAATAACGAAGGTTGTGTCATGAATCAACGTCTGGACACGTGTTAGGATGAAGAGTCACAGAATAAAAAGCTGCAAACCTTCAGGAGAATGAAACTATGGAGGATGATGAAGGTGGAGCTGATTTAAATGCTGACAGTCTCATCTCATCATGTTTTATTTTTTAAAATATATGTTCTATATTAATCTGATTCTGCAGCTGCTACAAAGCATTGAGGTATAAAATGTAGAATATTAACTCTGACATGTGATGGAGAGGAGACGTCAGAACCAGAGATAAAGTCGTTAAGTCCCATGACGTCATCAGGTAACAGTGAATAAAAATAAAATCAGTTCAGTTTGTTTTAATGTGTTTTGAAGCGTGTTTGTGTTAAACACTAAACGTCTAGGGCTTCATGCTAATAGCATGTTAGCTCTGAGTCCATTATCTGGTCCATGCTCTACCTCCTGATCCTCAGGTATAAACTCACCTTCGTTCCAGCTGCTTGTCTCTGATCTGTTTGTTTATCTGCTGTGAAACAACCTCAGCATTTATCTTTGTTCATACTGAAACACTCACGTGTGTTTAAATGTCAGAAATAAGCGTGTTGAGGCCACAAACACACTCTGGTTGAACACGTACGGTTTGTCACAGAACATGTGGCGTTGTCGTGGCAACAGGAGATGCGTGTGCTGAGGTCAGAGAATATTACGACGGGTTCTGACAGTTTAGCTAACACGCTCGTCCACAGGTGAATCCTCAGCTTCATGTGGATGTCGAGTAATAAAGGCGTGTAAATAAACACACACACATACAAGAAATTACCAACACCTCACCTGAACCAATCACAACACGTCACTGTTGTCGTTTAAAGTTTGTCAGCCCTTAGGGGGCCCCTAGTGGGTCCCTTGGGGGGTCCCTTGGGGAGTCCCTTAGGGGGGTCTCCTGCTATAGCTGAAACCTTAGCACATTGTCACTATTGTAGTTTAAAATTTGTTGGCCCTTGTGGGGGGGGCTTAGTTGTTCAGATCGGACCCATCAGGGAGGTGTCCTAGTGTCATTTAAAACTTAGCATATTACCACTGCTGTAGCTTAACGTTTCAGAAAACTTTATTTGTCCCCCGCAACTTAAGAAGACTGCGCCCAACGTGGGGCTCGAACCCACGACCCTGAGATTAAGAGTCTCATGCTCTACCGACTGAGCTAGCCGGGCTGTTTTCGCTCCTTCCTTCTCCTAATATGACTGAACCCTTAGCACATGGCCACTGCTGTAGTTAAAAGTTTGTCTTGTCAGGTGGGGTCCCCATAGGGAGGTCTCCTACTTTTATTGAAGACTTAGCACATTGCCACTGTTGTAAAGTTTGTCAGTCCTTGGGGGTCCCTAAGGGGGGCCCTTAGAGGGGTCTTCTATTTTTCTATTTTTATTTAAGACTTAGCACATTGTCACTGCTGTAGTTTAAAGTTTGTTTTGTCAGATGGGGCCCCACAGGGATTTCACCTACTATAACTGAAACCTTACTACATTGTCACTGCTGTAGTGTAAAGTTATTCAGGTGGGGGCCCTCAGGGAGGTCTCCTACTGTTATTTAAACATTAGCACGTTGCCACTGCTGTAGTTTAAAGTTGTCTCTTAATAAACTCCAGATTTCTACCTGTGTGTGTGTGTGTGTGTGTGTGTGTGTGTGTGTGTGTGTGTGTGTTTCAGGTTAAACACTTCAACGTTTTGCTGAACGATGACGAGAACACTCTTCGACCGATTCTCTGGTTGCCGTAGAAACCGGAGTGAAAAATAGCATGGGGTAATTATTTGGGGCTTTATTTTTCTGTCACCCTGATATTTAAGTGCTGGGGGGTCAGACGTGTGTTTTAATTGAAGCGTGGAGTCGCTGAGTGATGTTTCTGAGCTCGTTAACGGACTCGATGAACCGCGTTCAACCTGCGCGTCCACCTCGTCACACGGCTGATAATGAACACGCTCAGAAACTTAACTCACCGACACTTTTTAAAAATAAAAAACAGGGAACAAATGAAAAAAACTCCTGTAACGGCTGCCGTGACCTCTGACCTTTGACCTCCTGAGTCGTGTTGCTTGTGGAGGTGGAGAGGAGTCGTTTGGTTTTTATTTAGTTTTTACCTTTCTGCTCTTCTGCTCATAAACATCATTAAAAAGACGACTACAGAGAAACTCTCTTACCTGGAACAATTTAATAATTTATTCACGATTACAGTCAGTCAGCTGATAATTACTGCTTTGAAACATTTCATAAAAAAACAGAAATTAAAAAGCTGCTGTTCGTTAGCAAACAAAGCTTTAACGAAGGGATTCTTTAGTTTGTTTGTAGCGTTTCTTAAAAGACAAAAAGACGAGAGTTTAGGAGCAGAGACCATGAAGGTTGATGAGACGAGGACAAACCTCTGGAGATGGGAGGAAGTGGGCGGGACCAAGCTGGACTGATCTGGACCAATGGGAGCCACCCATCCAGTAGATTGACACGTGGACATGTCTTGTCTCTTCGTGTTGTCGTTCTTTAGTGTCTTCAGGGTCGTTTTACTGAGTTTAACGTCTCATCTGCTTCGTTCTGTCTCTTTGTGGTTTGTTTTCATTCTGTTGTGGTTGTTTTGTGTATTTTATGTTTCTTTGCAGCTGTTTTCTGCAGACATCTTGTTTTTAGTCGTTTTCACATCTCTTTGCTTGCTGAGCTTTCCATCAACCCCGACCTCCTCCCACTGTTAATATCAGATAGATAGATAGATTGATAGACAGATAGATGGATAGATAGATAGATAGATAGATGATAAAGTCGTCCTATTAAACCTTTCCTCCCTCCTCCTCCTCCTCCTCCTCCTGCTGCTGATGACTCCCAGCCCATCTGTCTCCCCCCTCTCCAGGGAGGCAGAGGGGGGAGGATGGAGGGAGGGATGGAGGTAAATTAACAAGTTGCCACATGTTTCCAGGCTTCGAGGTGAAAGTGGTTTCGGCTGCTTTTAATTACACCTGGACGCCGATCGAAGCGGAGGGAACGCTGTGGTTGCTTCCACACGGGGCTGCAGCCAATCACTGATCAGGACGTCCACTTCAACAGAAAACATCTAGAAACACACAGTTAGGTGTTCACATTATTCTGTCCAAAGTTGAAACCAGTTCAAGTTTCAGTGACACAAAGAGAAAAGATGGAAGTTCTTCAGTAATAATGATGACGTTATTTAACTGTCAAACAAAAAATAAGAAGTATTTCTGCTGCATAACGTAAAGTATTATCTGAAGCATAGCTGCTGTGTCTCGTATCTTTCTGGTCACTGGTTGTGACTTTATGGTCATTTTCATTCAGTTCTAGTTGTTTTGTGCCTTTTTGTGGTTTGTTTGTCTTTGTATTGTTGGTTTTATTGTTCTTTTGTGTGCACTAAATTATAAAGACGTTATTCATCTGAGTCGAAGCCTTGATTTAAAATCATAATTTATTTATTTAAGTATTTCTGCTGCACATCGCATGAAGTACAATAAACCTAAACTCATTCTGCTCCATGTTTGAGTTGATCTGTCTCCGTAGCTGTCAGCATTTGATCTCCATCTTGATCTTGAAGCGTTTCAGTCACTTTAATACCAGAGAGCTGCAGGTGAAGCTGCTTTAAAGCTTTAAACCAAACAGAAAGTTTGTTTTCCGTCTGTTTTGACTTCTTCTTCTTCTTCTCTCTCTCTCTCTCTCTCTCTCTCCTTCTTTAATCCTCTTCTGTTTTTCCGTCTCTGGTATAATTGGTCTCCGTGTGTTTTTCTGGTCGTATGCTACATTAATTATCACGGCAATCAGACCAGGGACAATATGGCTTTATTTGTTCCTGCGGGAGATCGGTGTGTGTGTGTGTGTGTGTGTGTGTGTGTGTGTGTGTGTGTGCAGACAGGTGAGATTCACATGCATGTTACATACAGCTGAGCTCTTTTATGGCTCATTATAAGCTCTAACAAGGCTTCAGTAGCTGTATGTGTGGGGCCCGTCGGGAGCCGCCGCCAACACCTCCCTCTCACAGGGCAGCTGGAAATACACAACAGCCAAGAAAACAATTACAGCCGCTCGCTGTGTGTGCACGCCGCGCCGCACAAGTCTGCAAACAGATTTCAGAATTCTTCTTTTTTGTTTTCTGACTGCGACACCTCCAGCTCCAGAGGCTCTCGCTGCACGTGTTCATTACTTTCCTGCAGTCACTGCCGAGTGTGTTCAGACCCGATCACCTGAGAGCTCACCTGAGAGCTCACCTGTTCACGACGCCGTGATGGAACGCTGCAGAAATACTCATTTAGGAAAATAATAAAAGATAAAGACGTCAACTTCCTGGTCTCAGTCTGAGACGTTAACAGCCTCTGTCAGTGTTTGTGGTTGTTTTGTGTTTATTTGAGGTTAATTTGTGTGTCTTCATGGTTCTTTTCTGTTTGTTTTGAGTCTGTTTGTAAGTCTACAGGATGTTGTTTGTGTTTGTTTTTCAGTTTGATTTGTGTCTTTGTGGTTATGTTTTGTTGTGTTTGTTTTTTGTTGAGCTTGTTTTAAATATGTGTGTAGTTGTTTTGTCGTCTTATGTTTGTTTCTGTCTCTTTGTGGTTGTTTCGTCTGTTTTGTGTCTTTTTGAGGTTGTTTTAAGTCTACAGGATGTTGTTTGTGTTTTTCTCTGTTGTGTCTCTATCAGTTTCATTTGTGTGTCTTTGTGTTTATGTTTAGTTTGTTTTGCGTCTGTGGTAGTTTTGTTTCTTGTTTTGTGTCTCGTTGTGGTCGTTACCAATCAAATCAAATGTATTGTTTCTTTGTGGTCACACTTTGTCTCTGTGTTGGTTATTTTCCCCCTTTGTGCTTCTTTCTGATCATTTAGCATTGATCTGTATTTTTTTCTATCTATTTGTGACTTGATTGTCTATTAAAGTCGTTTCTTTGTGTTTATTTGTTTTTTTTTGCTTCTAAGTCAGTGTTTTGCATGTCTTTGTGAATTTGTGTGTCATTCTGTTTGCCATTGTGGTTCTTTAGTGTGTCTGCGTGGTCATTTTGTATCTGTTTGTGTTTGTCTTGCATCTGTTTTGCATATTTTACATCTCTTACGCTTGCTGAGCTTTCCATCCACCCCAACCTCCTCCCCCTGCAGCTCTATGTTAATATCAGACACAGATAGATAGATAGATAGATAGATAGATAGATAGATATTCATGTTGTGTAAACACTCTCCAACACCTGTGCTAATGAAGCTGCAGTACACTCTGTCCTTCAGTCTGTCAATCAAGTGCCTACTAATGGTCCTCCACACACTAACACACACACACACACACTAACACACACTAACACACAGTGAGAGGGTTTCATTGAAAAGGCTGTAATCTGCCCACACAGACTCTCAGGATAATAAGCGAGATGCATTTTAACTAAACACTGAGACACAGTGAAAACATGAACATATAGAGACATCGTCACAGACAGGAGGACAGGATGTCCACAGAAATCTGAGACCCACAGAGTGTTTTTATTCTGCGTCAAGGATTTATTAGTTGTAATGATATAAATAACAGCTGACCTTTGATATAAACGTTAATGTTTATTATTATGAGACAGAGAGGTGTTAAAGGCTGGACCGGCCAGAAACTAGAAACTAAACTAGACCGTTAACAGAATCAGTTTAAAGGAGGAAGACAGAAAGATTCTGACGTTGGATGTTTTGTCCACCCGTCCATCCACCCTGCTTCCTCTCTGACTGTAGTAGGCTTCTGAAGACACTTTGAGACAAACCGGCCTTTAATAATGAAAAGACACAAAGACACAGACAACAGAGAAACTGAAGAGTAAAAAAATAAAAATAAATGTCAAACATTTTTAATATTTGGTCAGAATAACTACACAGATGTACCTGCTTAATTAGTTTATATATTTTCTATTCATCTAAAGGTCGTCATAGTCTATATGACTTGTTTTCAAACTTTATTTTGAAACTCTCTGTTACTTCCTGTCTCATTATTCTGCTGCGTTCATTGTGTTTTCTAAACCAAACGTCAGACATGTGAATATTTTGTGCTACTCGTGTCAGTAAAAATAAATTTCAAAATAAAAGTCCACAGCCATGACCAATATTAGCCCATGATTGGCTGTCAGGAGTCTGTGACGATACCGGGGGGTGGAGTCTCCTCCAGGCACCCACGCTGAGCTCCTATTGGTCAACAGCAGTGATACATTTGCTGAAGTGGGCGTGTCGGTGCGTTCAAGAGCACAGCGGCTGTCTGACAAACAACAACAACAGGATGGGTTTAATGAGAGCGACTGGGGAGTCGGGGGAGGGAGGTGGGAGGTGGGAGGTGGTGGCTCTAATTGGTTGACAGTGTGTCAATCAAGAGGGAGAGGACTGCTATGATAACTAAGTGGTAATTGGCTGTCAATCAAGAGAGATGTGAGTGGATGGAAAAGAAAAAGGTAGGTACGAGGTTTGATGAGGTCGGAGGTAGAACATGTGATCTGTTTGTGTAATGATGCATCACATGATTGATATTGTTTTCATGACCTTATTTGGTCCTTTTGAGTCTGTCCACATGACTGTCCATCAACTATGCACCACATGGTGACCTGCCTGGCAGAATCAGAGCCTCAGTTTCATACACTCTTCATGTAGTGGCCTAATGCTGGTGCAACAGATAACAAAACAATACAGTCAGCTGGTACAGACAGTTAGCTTAGCACTAATATGTAGCCTGCCTTAGTAACTGGAGGGTTACATACGTGAACAACATATGGAGGAAATGGGGTATAATGTGCACAATGGTAGAATGTGATGACATCCAGGCTAAATAAATAAAACTTTACTGACACTGGGACAGTCTGACCTGTCCATAGAGACCAGGGTCCATAGAGACCAGGGTCCATAGAGACCAGGGTCATGAACATGGACCTGATAGTTCTGGAGATAGTCCTGATTTATTTTCTCTTTTCATCGTCATAACGTTGATGTTGAAATGGTTTCTGAACACCGTCAGCTCCCCTCACTGGGTTGGTTTTATTTCTCTTATTCATATGATGGAGGTAAAGTGAAGATGGTTTGTTTCTTCCTTTCATTTCACTCTGAATTATTAGTGAAACACAGCAAACTGAACCTGCTCCATCAATGATGTGCTTAATTATGGCCTGAGCAGTAAAACCCATTAGAAACAAAACAAAGAGAGAGAGAGAGAGAGCGAGAGAGAGAGAGAGCAGTAATTGGTGTGAGGCTGTTTTTGAGGCAGATGAGAGTGGAGTTAACGAGCTGAGCCTCCAGCACCAATTAACCAACAACCTGCAGACATGAAGAGAACAGAGCTGCTGCAATTAAACACACGCTTCAAGGTGAGGTGATGGTCAGATTAGTTTTTAATTCAAACAAGACTCTTTCTTCAAGTCACTGGAATTAAAAAAGTCTGTACCTGAAAATAACTGCTGCAGGAAGTGTGCTGCCCCTTCAAAGTAAAAGTGTCTATCTCAATAGTCTGAAAAATAAATAAAGCAATTCTTTACTAGGAACAGGAAGCTCTAGTTTAGATTTTAATCACACAGGTAGTTCACATCTCGAGGATGGTGGCCCCTCGGGACAAATTCAACAGTGAGAGCTGAAATATTAATAAATAAATAGATCAGAGCTCTAAGTGTTCTCCAGACGACTCATGTCAACCCGTTAGTTGATCTCATCATCCTTAAAAACTGTTACAGTACATTTTAAATCAGGTCCCATTAGCCCCCAGGCTAAAACCAGCCCAGGGTCTCCTAGCTAGCTCGTCCTACTTTCCTAGCCTCCCAGCTCTTCTTAGCTTCCTTAGCATCCCAGCCAATAATAGCTCGTCCTAGCCTCCCAGCTAATAGTAGCTTTTCCTAGTTTCATATCCTACTGCCTGATAGCAGCGCATCCCAGCTAACAGTAGCTCTTCCTAGCCTCCCAGCTAACAGTAGCTCTCCTAGCATCCCAGCTAACAGTAGCTCTCCTAGCATCCCAGCTAACAGTAGCTCTTCCTAGCCACCTGGAAGCTATCAGGCTCGTAGACTAATTCGAATCCTCTTGTTTCTGACAATGTGTAAAACATTCTTTAATAAATCTCTTCTTTTATTCTCTCATTTGTTTAATTTATTTCTTATTTTGCAGTGTGGACTGATTGTGTGTCTGTCTGCTCCACTGACTCTGACCTGAGGACGGTTGAAAGCTCTAATTACTGCTGCTGCTGCAGTGTTGCTCTGGATGAAGGTGTGTGTGGAACAATAAAGGCCTGTGGGAGTGATAACAGTTATTATGGCTCTCTGTGGACCACCCCCCACTCCACACACACACACACACACACACACACACACACACATACAGGTCAATTTACAGCTAGCTACTGTAGACTTGCTCATGTCCCAGCGGGCTCTATTAGTGTGTGTGTTGGGCCGTGGACTGATGAACTACACACTCACAAAAACAACATGGCCGCCCAGGTGGGTAAACAGCGAATACACACACATGCTGCCATCAAGAAAACATGTATGAGCTTATGCAAACATGTAGTAATGTGTGTACACACTGTGACAAACAGAGTGTGTGTTCTTGTTTTTATTATGTTGCAGAATGTCAACCTTCCTAACCTCCCAGCTAACAGTAGCTCTTCCTAGCCTCCCAGCTAACAGTAGCTCTTCGTAACCTCCCAGCTAACAATAGCTCTTCCTAGCCTCCCAGCTAACAGTAGCTCCACCTAGCCTCCCAGCTAACAATAGCTCCCCCTAGCCTCCCAGCTAACTATAGCTCGTCCTAGCCTCGCAGCTAACTATAGCTCGTCCTAGCCTCGCAGCTAGCAATAGCTCCCCCTAGCCCCCCAGCTAACAATAGCTCTTCCTAGCCTCCCAGCTAACAGTAGCTCCCCCTAGCCCCCCAGCTAACAATAGCTCTTCCTAGCCTCCCAGCTAACAGTAGCTCTCCCTAGCCTCCCAGCTAACAGTAGCTCTCCCTAGCCTCCTAGATAACAGTAGCTCTCCCTAGCCTCCCAGCTAACAGTAGCTCCACCGAGCCTTCTAGCTAACAGTAGCTCCACCTAGCCTTCTAGCTAAAAGGCTGTGGTTTCTTTTCACAGCGTTACTACACTTTGATCATTTCCTTATTTCACAAAACTACAGTTTGAGGCCAAACTATCTTTCTTTAATTTTATTTCCAGACACATCCTCACATTTACCACCGGCCTCCAGATATCTGCTCCTGTTCTTCCAGCTTGTTTTGCTTGTTCTTGATGCTGTTGCTATTGGCTGGAGAATGCATTAAATCTCAATGGAAGGTCCTCACAGAGATAGTCATTCTAACGTGTGTGTGTGTTTGTGGAGGTGGGTAAACAATGATAAAACACGTAAAACCAGCACAATAAAACACATTGCAGCTGTTCTTCATTCACACCACATTCCTCAGTAACAGACGTGTTTTCTCATCCCGCCGCTCGGCATCATGCCGTTAACCTGCCTCCTTGGCTGACGTGTTTGATCACGGCGTTGGGTGAAGGTTTATTTTCAAACATCGTGACAAGTGGAGGAAACGTGAGCGGCGTTTAAATCGAGTGAGGACGAGAACAGGTTCTAATGTAAAGAAATAACACGTCACAGACGGACTCGTTTATTAGGGTCACGCTTTTTAAGATTTGTGTTCGTCCTCAAGATGGCGCCGCTGTCTCGCCGTTACCATGAGTTAATACAAACACAACGGTGAAGAAAGGATGAAGGAGGCAGCACCTGGTCTACAGGGCTACAGAAGAACAGCATCTTTAGGGTTTTAGGACGACAAGCTTGAAACTAGAGAGGTGACAATGAGCTCACTTTTATGTGCCCCCCCCCCATCTAATACACAACCTGGACAAAAAAAGGTCCTTCACTCTACTATCTGGTTGGACCTCCTTTATCTCTGATTCCAGCTCATTCTCTGTATCATTGTTTCTATAATCTTCTCCAATGTCTCCAGATTTATTTCCATCCAGTGTTTCATTCATTTCTCACCAAGATCTTGTATTGATGATGGAGAGTCTGACCACTGCACAAAGCCTTCTCCAGCACATCCCAGAGATTCTCAATGGGGTTCAGGTCTGGACTCTGTGGTGGCCAATCCATGTGTGAACATGATGTCTCATGCTCCCTGAACCACTCTTTCACAATCTGAGCCCCATGAATCCTGGCATTGTCATCTTGGAATATGATCCATTGATGGAATAACCTGGTCATTCAGTATATTCAGGTAGTCAGCTGACCTCATAATGTTGCTGAACCTAGACCTGAGCAACTGCAGCAACCCCAGATCATAGCACTGCCCCCACAGGCTTGTACAGTAGACACTAGGCATGATGGGTGCATCACTTCATCTGCCTCTCTTCTTACCCTGATGCTTCTCCACTATCCTTCCAGTTTTTAATAATGCCTTGGACAGTTCTTAACCCAGTTTTAGTAGTTTCTACAATCTCCTTAGATGTTTTCTCTGCTTGATGCATGCCAATGATTTGACCCTTCTCAAACAGACGACCACAGGATGTGTCTTTAGCAGTGTTGGGAACGTTACTTTAAAAAAGTAATTAGTTATAGTTACTCACTACTTGTTCCAAAAAGTAACTGAGTTAGTAACTGAATTACTCTATAATAAAAGTAACTCGTTACCAGGGAAAGTAACTATTTGCGTTACTGTTAAAAAAAAAAAAAGTTGCTATATGTCAAAGAATTTGGATTTTTTTGAGCAGTTTTCACAAGTCAGTTGAAATGAGTAGAACAGACAGGTGTTTGTACATAACTTTCGATATTTATATATATATATATTATAATTATATTTATATTAAATTTATTTTTATAATATTTATATTTCGGTAGGGTTTAGACGGCGAGCTATCATCTGTGGTGGAGGTATCGGTGTTTTTGGCCACTAGCTTTGTAGATGCGTGTCGTTGTGAGATGCTTCATTAAATTAGAGTTGCTTACAACAGATGTCGACAAAGTCTTCGCTCCTGGACATAATGTACACATTACATGCACGTTCCTCCCTTTGACCACAATTAATTTTTTTATTTATTGAAGTAGTGCTTATATCTCCACCTTGAAAATGCCAACTTTTCATCGGATTGCTCCTGACTCGCCGTCTCTGCTGCTTCATTGAATCTCTGTTTAGCTGTTGTGTGTGTGGCGCGTGTGCTGGCATGTGTGTAAAACCACTGGCTCTGATTGGCTACCATGAAACATGACTCTGCCTTAGCCAATCATAATCGCTTACCTCGTTATTAACCCACCTCCTCACTAGGGTGAGCCAGGGGTGCGTTCGGATTACACAGTTTATTCAATCAATGCATAGTAACGCACCGCATTTAACGTCCAGTAACGTTAACGGCGTTGTAACGACGGGAAAAGTAATTAGTTAGATTACCCCGTTACTGAAAAAATAACGTCGTTACCTAACGCCGTTCTTTTAAACAGTTTGTTATTCCAAACACTGGTCTTTAGACATGGTTGTTGAAGAAATGAGAAGCTACTCATTCCTACCTATTTGATTAGTTAAATCCAGGTGGAGACTTTGTTTTGGCCAGACAGTGTACAACCACATGTATTAATGACAGTAGGAGATCTCCCTAAGGGGCCCACACCTGACACAACAAACTGTGCCTCTGCTGTAGTTTATTAGCACATTAAACTACAACTAGCTGCAATGCTTTAGCCGAGAAGCAGAACATTTCGGCGAGACAAAAGCGTGAGAGGTCATAAAATGTCAGAGGGACCGAAACAAGCTGGAAGAACAGGATCTGGTTTCTGGAGCACAGTGGTAGATGTGGGCTGGTCTCTGTGGGCAGGTTTAAATAGAGAGAGTGGTTGATTAGAGGGAATCAGGTACAGGTGTGTTGGCAGGTGAGAATCAGCTGATACAGAAAGGTGGGAACAAGTAATCTAACCCTAACCAAGTCTGAACACGTTTTAAAACCTCAAAAAGTTGTAATGCACCCCCCAAAATGACAACATGGTCCCACAGCGTTAGTATTCTGGGAGAGTTTGGACCCCACAACTAAATAAAAACAACGAAAACACACTAGTATCTGTAAACACACAGCAACATGACATCTTTAATTACCTTCTCTCTCTGACAAACGACTTTAATTGGGTGTGTTATTGTGTTTGTGACAAAGGGAACTGTTAAAATGTAATTCTGCCTTTTCTTCTGTTTTCTTTATTTAAACCTGCAGGTAAAGAGACCAGCAGGGGGCGACATGAGCTCGGTTGTTAATATGAAGTGAACCCAGTGAAATGTTGCTAACATTTATTATAGATATGTTTTTCACAGGTCAGATTTCTGTAAATTGACGAATAAACACAATTATTTTGGTTCGTGATATTTTTAGTTTACTTATAAGGCGGTGATATAGCTAGCAGTTAGCACAAAGTATTAGCATTAACAGATGTTAAAGTATATGTACATGTCATCAGTATTTTTCACTCTGAACCACTAGTAGGGTCAACTTAGCAACGATGCTAATGTTGTTAGCAGTAGCTGTGATGCTAGTTTGTTCTGGAAGTTCAGACATGAAGCAGAGCTTAAAGTCTAGTCTTCAGTTTATCAGGATTCTTCTTGATCTCCGCCTCTCTTTAAATGTAACGTGATAATCGACAGCCATCTAGTGGTTACTGCTGGTATTGCTACTGTTCAGACCAGCAGTAACCAGCTTAAACTACTGTGTTCACACCTGATATTAAAATGTGTCTCCAGATCAGATCGGTGTTCACACCTGGACTTTAACATGGACACTAGAGACCAGATCAGCTCAGTCAGGATGGATGTTAATGTGAGGTCTGAACGGGGTCTGTGTTATCAGACTGAATACAGCTTCACCTTTTCTTCTTTACTGACACTGAAAATGTTAAATATTCATTAAAGACAATAAAAATGGGCTCAGTCTCAGCAGGTCTACGGTATATCCTGCCTTTCATTTCACCACCTAAACTTTCATTTTGCCTCCATCCTGAGGCTTCGTGTGTTTGTGTGATATGAAAAGTGTTTGATTGTTTTGTAAATTGATAAATGATTCACAGCAGGATGGATGACAGCCGGCAGCAGACGCAGCAGGATCTCCTTCTGATTTAACGTTTGAGGAGTGAAATGTACATGAATCATGCAGGATCTGCTCACTTTACACTTTTGTGAAGCCCCGGGGTCGTCGTTCACAGCAGGACGCGCCACTGTTTGGTTAATATTGACGTGTTTATGTTGCACATGTGAGAGTTCATGCAATGAGGTTTCCTCATATCCACGCTGTTGTTTGTTCAGGTGTTTTTCACCATGACCTGGATGACTGAGAACCTTCACTGATTCTTAGAAGTTTATGATTTTGTTGGTGAAACTACATAAATGATTATTTACAATGTGAAGATTGAAGGTGTGGCTTAAGTTTAAGAACAGATCAGGCTTAGGGTTAAATATGTACCTTCTCTGTGTTAGACGTCACCTTCCTTGTAATAATTCAGTCGGCATCCATCAACCCTGACCTCCTCCCTATTCTGACTTTAAGGCCCATCGTATAATTATGTGTAAATATCACGTTTTGTGTCTCATGTCTAAGTATTTTAAACTTTTTGATGGATATGAGATTCGTTATTGACTCATGCAGCTACACCACCTGTCTACAGAGACCTGCATCGACGATGAACTGATCTGGACCAATGAGAGCCACCCATCCAGTTGACTGACACATGACTCAAACACAGAGTTCCCCCCCAAACGTTTCCCTGAAGGAAACACTGTCCACCACTTTGGTTCCTACCCTCAGATCCACCATGATGATAGAGGCTTGGAGGAAGAAGAAGAAGAAGAAGAAGAAGAAGAAGAGCTAGGTCCGTGTTTATATGAGGGTTACCATGGCAACCAGAGCCAGGGACGTCCACTAGAGACCAGCTTCAAACTCATGGACAGCCAGAGAGTCACTGTAGATTTGGACTCAGGCTTTAAAGGTACATTCTGAGGGAAGAAGATAGATAGATAGATAGATAGATAATAAAGTATCTATCTATCTATCTATCTATCTATCTTCTTCCCTCAGGTGTTGGTGGAGACCAAAAACTGAGCTAAAAGAGATTTAACGTCACATGGACACCAACATGAATCTCAATTAATCATTTTTAATCAGTTCAATGTGGAAAAAGAGCAACATTGCACTGACAAGTTCACCACGTCAACTTGAAGCTTGACGAGTCTTATTGTTCGTCTACTATTAACGCAGAAATCTTTGAAATGATTCACCTCTCAGGCCGCTGGGATCAAAGCTCATTCGTCCTCACGTGTTATTTTTAAAGCATATTAACGAGTCTGTAACAAAAGGCTTCCTCGGGAAAAACACAGTTTTTTTTTCCTCACAACATATGTTCCACCGCAACACTTTGGAATAAATTACCAAACAGTCTTTATTTAATCATGTCTGAGATTGTCGCCTGTTCGTGCTGTCGGTCGCAGCGCTGCATCCACAAACCCCGCTCGGTAAAAGGTGACGGGCTGAATCTCATCTGCTGTTAACGAGACGTTCTGCAACATCTGGGAAATATTCCGCTTCAACGAATGAATAATTTAATCACGGAAACCGTCTCCAACGTTTTAAAGGCTCCAGGTTTGCTGATTTAACTTCAGACGACTAATTATTTTTGTCTCTTTGACTTGAAGAGGAAGCAATAATGTTCTCTGATGTCTATTTAAGTAGAGATGTAGAGTAAATCCTCTACGTCACTGTAATATGTCTGTATTTCCATGATACATTAAAAACTGGAGCTTCTAATCGATAACTGACTTTAAATGAACATGGGTTTAAATTAAAAATAGAGAAATATAGATTCATGATAGAATACGATGCATAACATAACTGTAGAAAACATCTCACTGACACGTTTCATGTCTTTTCTAACTCTTGGTTTGTTGGGTTTATTGTTGTTCTGGTTGGTTTGTGTCTCTGGCTGCTTCACTGACATTATTACTTGCAGTATAGGTTTTCTATTTGTCTGTTGTAAACACAACTTTGCAGCTTTACGGTAGCCCAACAAATCCAGACTCAGTTCTTAGTAAAATACACTTTGAGTGTGCAGTGTCTGAGCCAGCCTGATATGTGGAGGTAAGCTGAGGCTGCAGCTGCAAAAGTTTGATCTTCCCTGAGCTTCAGCCTTGTTCTAGAGACAGACAGAAGACAGCGGCCATAGGACCGGAGAGATTTGGACGTTTGGTTGTAGGACATCAGAGATGTTGGACCAGAAGATGAGCTTCACCTTTCTGCACGAGCTGCAAGAGTTGTAGAGAGGCGTGGCTAACAGCAGCATAGACGGCGTCAAGATGAGCTGAGATAAAAATATAGATGACTCTTTCAAAATGTTTAAAAGATAAAAAAGACCTGACTTTGACTTGGAACATTTTAATACGTTGTTATGTTTCATTTAAACCAAAGCTAACCCTTCCCAAGGGAAATAGCCAATCATCTTGCCGTCTTAACTTGTGAATCAGCAAAGTGTTTTATTACCATAAAACCAAAATTGTCTCAGGTTCACGGACGTCTTCTTGTCATTTTGAAGCTGCAGAGAGTTCAACAGAAATCATCAGGTAACTTCCAGAAACATCCAGGTCAACCACTCCCATGAATGAGGACAAGTACACGACCATGAAGCTGCCATAATAAACTTTAGGTTGTTAAGTTTAATATAATATTTATGGTTCATAATAATAAAGCTTCAGCTAAAGACACGTCTCACTGTTAATTCACTCTTTATTTTTACTGAATGATCGACTTGTTTCAACTAAAACTGTCAAAATATTGATCCTGGTTTCCCAGAGACCAGTTTGACGTCTTCTAACATCTTCTGTCCAATCAACTTTCAAAAAGTCAAAAACCAAACAGGTTAAAAGAATAAAAGATCGGAGGCTGCTTCATCCTCCTGTAAAACATCCTGACAGAAGATAAAGTCTCTCTCAGGCTTTTGTCACCTTTTGCAGCGACACCTTCGTCAACACATGTCAAAGGATATGAAACATTAAAGCTGACAGCTCAGCCGCAGGCAACGCCGCCGCCCGTCAATATTTACATACAACCCACCAGGGAAACAGCTCTCATGGAGGAGGTGGTGTCAGCGCCACCCTGATATTCACCGTGATCGCTGCGTGCCCCTGGGTTAATGCTGCAAATTGTGTTTGCTGAAACTTCAGGAGTTGTTTTTTTGTTGCTGAGGAAGAAGAGCTGAGCAGAGACTGATGAAAAAGACGCCTCCTGAACGTGATTAATTAGCCCCCCATTCTCTGCATATGGATGGATAATTAAAAGCACATAAACAGCTTGTCAGTTCCACACGTAGCTGCAGATAAACAGAGGGTTTGACTGAAGTCGCTTTAGATCAGCAGGGAAAAAAGAAGAGAGAGAGAGAGAACTAAACAGAACTGGACCTGTACATTCATGTCGTTTTACAGCCACTATGTGTCTGTTAATGTCGCTATTTTTGCTTCGTCTGTAAGTAAATAAATTTCTCTCTGATTATTTAGATTTTGTTTTCTGTTCTGAAAACGTGGACGTCAAATTATGGAGCCCGTTCTGAAAGGATGAGCTAAAAAGACCAAATAAATCAGGACTATCTCCAGAACCATCAGGTATACGTCCCTGACCCTGGTCTCTATGGACCCTGGTCTCTATAGACCCTGGTCTCTATGGACCCTGGTCTCTGTGACCCTGGTCTCTATGGACCCTGGTCTCTGTGACCCTGGTCTCTATGGACCCTGGTCTCCGTGGACCCTGGTCTCCATGATAGGTCAGTTCTAGTAACAACAGAACCAGGCCCACTCTCAATTTGTAGAGAACCAATGAACCCAAAGTGTTCCATGTTGGGTTTTTACCTCTTGAAAGTGAATCTGGCTACAAAATCCTCCTGATTCCACTACAGGAGGCAACGTACACACAATTCAACCTTTGGACATTTTATTTACATCACGTCTTCTTCCTGTTTAACCCTCAGTCTTGAACAACACGAGGTCTGTATCTGTGGAGACACGTTCTCCTGATTTTCCACGGATCCGTCTGAATATCTTTTGCCACATGGCGTCTCGGTAACGCCTCCTGTTTGTGTTTCTAGTGTTTTGTGAAGGCGAGGTACGATTTCAGAAAACGTGAAAGTAATTAAGACAAACTCGAACATGTGGGAGGCGTGACCTGTGACCTGCGCAGCGACACGTCTGGGCTTCCTGTGGCGTGTTTCCCGTCCCGCCGCTGCCCTCTCACTACTGTTGTTCCTCGCCACCGCGCCGCCGTCTGCAAACTTCTCCCCAAAACATTTGCACAACAACATACAACAATGACGGCAAGTTTGCCGAGAAGAGACGACGGCTTTTTAGCACTCTGCCGCTTCTCGAACACCCCGCGGTGACGGGAATAGCACCCACGGAGGGATGGGGGGGGCTGAAGAGATGCTACGGCGGGTGTCAAATCTGCCAGAGCCGAGTGTGTTTGTTCACGAGTGTCAATGAACGGCGTTCGTTCTGACACGACGGCGTGCGAACAACAGAGTCACCGAGTGTGTGTGTGTTGTTTTTATCACGTTGTGGGGACGTGGTGTTCAGACCTGGTTTTAGGGGACGGGGTCAGGAGACAGAGACGGAGGGAGGAGGACGTCGTCCACCATGTTGGAGGAGGTTGAGGTGTGAGGAGACGCTGCTACGCTGCTGCTCTGAAGGTGTTTCTCTGGATTTCTTTGGTTTTTAACACGTTTGTCAGAACGACTGAGAAAATAGATCAACTGTGTTTTTAAATGAAAGAATCTGGAGCAGGGAGGAAGAAACTAATCCTCCTCCTCCTCCTCTCTGCATCTTCTCCTTTCCTCTCCTCTTCCTCTCATTTTCCTCCTCCTCGTCTCCTTGTCTCTTCATCTCCTCCTCCACTTCCTCTCTTCCCTTCCTTGTCTCCTCCTCTCTTCCCTTCCTTGTCTCCTCCTCTCTTCTCCTCTTCCTCCCTTTCCTCCTCCTCTCCTCTTCCTTCCCCTCGTCTCCTTGTCTCTTCCTCTCCTCCTCTTCTCCTCTCTTGGCCCTCCTCTTTTCCTCTCATCCTCTCCTCATCTCTACATCTCCTCCTTTCCTCTCCTCCTCCTCTTCCTCTCCATTCCCTCCTCCTCCTCTCCTTGTCTCTTCATCTCCACCTCCTCTCTTCTCTTCTTCCTCCCTTTCCTCCTCCTCTCTCCTCCTCCATTCCTCCTCTTCCTCTCCAGTCTTGGTCCTCCCTTTCTCCCTCCCTCTCCCGTTCCTCTCCTTATCCCTTTGTCTCCTCCTCTTCCTCTTCCTCCTCTTCCTCTCCTCCATAGGTAACACCTGTGTTCTTATTTCCAGGGTTTCCATGGTAACAGCTCTGTTTACATCCTCACGGCGGTCTCTGCAGTGACTCTGTTTGTTACTGAAGACGCTGTTGGACGAAGGTCTTATCCGGCGGACACGACTTTACTTTCCTCTACGTGTCCTTGTGTCTTGTTGTTTGTCTTTGTGTTGCGCAGCTTTTTGTGTCCGTTCATCATCCTTTCACGGCCACGTTGTGTCCTTTTTGCAGCAGTGTTTGTTACTCTGGGGATGAATACACTGCAGGTGTTTAGTTCTGAGGTGAAGACAGACAAAGCCTCCTTATGTTTCCTGATGTTCTGAAGCTCAGTGTGGCTTCTCTGGTCGCCTCCATTGTGGCTCCTCCTACCTCCCAGCTGATTCAACAATGGTCAAAGAGGTGGAGACCAGAACTGTTTTAGTAGCAGGCTGGAAACCTGTTTATTTACCATGGAGGTCTATGGAGGCTGACTCTAGAGCCTCTAGTGGACGGCAGAGGAAGTGCAGCTGTATTTCTTTTTCTTTTTTAAACTCCTTCTTGTCTCATATTAGAAATGAAATCTGAATGAACATCTACAAGAGAAGTTAAACTGTTATTTTGATGAATAAATGAATAATAAATGAAGCCGAGTGGGTCGTGAGGTGCTCGGAGGCTCAGAGTGGGAGGATTTCCTGGAAGCAGACAGTCGAGCCTCCGACTCACCTCAAATCAAAGATGACTCACAGAGTTTATTTTCATTTGTGTGCAGAAAGCTGAGCTGCAGTTCATAACACTTTAGAATAAATCTGATTCATTTGAATTAATTTGATCTGAGTTTCTGATCCGGCCGCAGCTTCAGAGAACCTCCAAACAAAACCAGTTTGTCCTCTAATAAAGACAAAATAGACATAAATCCATATAACTGTAGTTAGGAATGCTATTTTAATTAAAACAGACAATTAACCCCTTAACGCCTGAATTGATTTTTCAATTATATAAAGAAATTCATTATTTGTGTTTTTGCTTACCACTCCGACCGGTCCTACAAGAAACTAGTGCTTGCAAAAGGTTCCTAGGAATTTTTCGAATGTGCACAAACCGACATTGGAGTATTACATTAGTTATTTCGGCTGCAGTCTGAGCGGAAACAGTACGTCACGAATTCGACACTCTGCATGAATGGGTTGAACACAGGATGTGGAAACCCAGGAGGAAGGAAACGGAGGACACAACTGGAGGAGTCCAGCTAAAGAGTGATATATCAGGAGTATGTCCAGTTCAAGAAAATACTAAAACCAAAGCACAAGGAGCTAAGAAACCCAGGACTATATTAACACAAAGACTAATGAAGTACAGGGGAGACTAATCCAATCATCGCCAAGGAGGAAGTAAATGTGAGACACGAAACCCCGAGGAAGAAGCTTTCAAAATAAAAACAGGAAACACGAGAAACATTACAGAAAAGGATCAAGACTTTATGCCACTGAAAAACAAAATACTAAAAACAATGGAGGCGTGTGTTGTTGTGTAGTATGTGTTGTGTGGGTGAACACAACTCTGGAAGAAGATCAAAAACTAAAATAAAAAACACTTCACTGCTTTACTATTTTATGAATTAATTCATTCAAATCAGCTGGTTTCACTTAAAACAAGCAGGAAAAAACTAATTAAAGAAATTATAAAAGACCAAGAATAGAACCCTGAGGAACTCCACCAGTATCAGGACGATCGAGAGGGTTTAAATAAGCAGCTTTTTGCTAATGTGTCAACTAAACAGACAAAAATATCAGGTACAGATTTGGTTTGAATGTCAAACTAATATTGGATACTGATGGATCAGCCATAACATTATGACCACTGACAGGTGAAGGGAATAACTCTAAAATGGTAAAGTTTGATTGGTCTGGCAGATCTTTTCCAGAGCAGAATCAGTTCCCAACAGAGAGACTCCTGGTCTAGGTAAGTATCAGGGCATTAACAGACTCCAGTCATGTGACCTTCAGGTGGACTCCATCCACAGATGTTCCTGATAAAAACCTAAACTCTGGACATTTGGAGTTTCAGTCGGTCTTTGACACCGTCTAGGTCGGACTCATCGGCTCTGACTCATCGTCCTGTTTTAGACGACGGCTCCATAAATGTACATAAATTACTACACTGCACTGCACATTCTCAGCCTGCGTGGATCTGCAGGGAGATAAACTCTGAGTCACCGAACACAAAGAGGAAAACAAGAGATTACAGTGGAAGGAACGTTGTTATCTCTGACTCTCTTGACCTGTTCAGAAACTAATCTATCGGGAAGTCTGGCGGCCATCCAGATGTTTGATGTTACATGTTGTTGGGGAGATGATCCATATTTTTTCAGAATCTGACCCAGGACTCATTGTGTGTTCACACTACCAAAGGAAGGAGGTCACATGTGTCCCAGGCCACCTCCAGATGTGGACTGACACCAGATCTGTTAAGCCTGGACACTAGAGACCAGATCAGTGAGGATGGATGTTAATGTGAGGGTCTAAACGAGGCATAGATGCAAAAAGTTTATGAACTGAACTTAATCAGTCCAAGAGAAGCTGAGTGATGAAAAGTTGTTGAAGGGATAGGACTCAGTGTTTGGGGAAATGTCTTCGTAAGGTTGGACTCCTTTCCCTCCTCAAGTTTCTGTAATAAACGCATTTTCGTTCTGCATTAAAGGGGAACTCCGGCGCAAAATGAACCTGGGGTTAATAACACATGTGTACCGAGTTCGACCGTTCTCTGGTATTTGTTTTCATGTATTTGTTTTGTTAGTCAAATGTGACCAGTTTTCTTGCAAACCGCTATTTAGCGTATAACGCTAGCCTTCGGGGCACACCTACACATAAAAAGAAATCGCTATTTCTATACCACTAACAAGGCTCACAATATGACCACACTTACACGGTAGCATAACTAGGGTCTCTACATGTAAACCGAAGCATTGAGAACTTTGCAAGTATACAGGCAGTTTATTAAAGAAGGAATACAGTACCGTTCGCGTCTGGCTCGCATATCCGGGCGGGCGCCATCTTGGGGAAACTGAACTGCCTGTTGCCGGAAGACAGCACTGAGAGCATAGAGAAGCACTGAACGAAGAGAGTTCAGTTTCCCCAAGATGGCACCAGAGAACGGTCGAACTCTGTACACATGTGTTATTAACCCCAGGTTCATTTTGCGCCGGAGTTCCCCTTTAAGGACGTCTGAAAATGACTAATTATATTCACCTGTTCTTCAGCCTCTTATCCAGATCTTTACCATCACAAGCTCAAAACATCCTCACTTTCCAGAAATATCCCGTCCAGAAACTAAAATATCACACACACACACACGGACCATATGCTGAGATTCTGGCATCATCCTCTGTAATAAATGGAAGTAAACGGAGGCAAGGTTGAAGTGTAGGAGGCTGGCCTGACGTGTGTCTTTGTGTATGTAACTCTATGTGCGTGTCGCCTAGCAACCAGCACCCTTCACTCTGCATTGAGCCGTCAGCATCGCTCTGCAGAGGCAACAGGTGCACTGTAAAACATCCTGCAGGAGCGCCGTGGAATTAAATCACTAAGTGTTTTACACAGACTGCAGATGGCTGGTGAGAACATTTCTGTTGCATTAACCTCGTAAACCCTCTAGGCTGGTCTCCATGACCCTGGTCTCTATGACCCTGGTCTCTATGACCCTGGTCTCTATGACCCTGGTCTCCATGGACCCTGGTCTCTATGGACCCTGGTCTCTATGACCCTGGTCTCCATGACCCTGGTCTCTATGACCCTGGTCTCCATGGACCCTGGTCTCTATGGACCCTGGTCTCTATGGACCCTGGTCTCTAAGGACCCTGATCTCTAGGACCCTGGTCTCTATGACCCTGGTCTCTAAGGACCCTGGTCTCTATGGACCCTGGTCTCCATGGACCCTGGTCTCTAAAGACCCTGATCTCATTTCCCTTGTCTCTATGACCCTAGTCTTCATGGACCCTGGTCTCTATGGACCCTGGTCTCTAAGGACCCTGATCTCATTTCCCTGGTCTCTATGACCCTAGTCTTCATGGACCCTGGTCTCTATGGACCCTGGTCTCTATGGGCTTCGGTCTCTATGGACCCTGGTCTCTATGGACCCTCGTCTCCATGGACCCTGGTCTCTTTGGACTCTGGTCTCTATGGATCCTCGTCTCTATGGACCCTGGTCTCTATGGACCCTGGTCTCCATGACCCTAGTCTTCATGGACCCTGGTCTCCATGGACCCTGGTCTCTATGGACTCTGGTCTCTATGGATCCTCGTCTCTATGGACCCTGGTCTCCATGAACCGTGGTCTCTATGGGCTTTGGTCTCTGTGGACCCTGGTCTCTATGGACCCTGGTCTCTATGGACCCTGGTCTCCATGACCCTGGTCTCCATGAACCGTGGTCTCTATGGGCTTTGGTCTCTGTGGACCCTGGTCTCTATGGACCCTGGTCTCCATGGACCCTGGTCTCTATGGACTCTGGTCTCTATGGACCCTTGTCTCCATGGACCCTCGTCTCCATGGACCCTCGTCTCCATGGACCCTGGTCTCCATGGACCCTGGTCTCTATGGACCCTGGTCTCCATGGACCCTGGTCTCTATGGACCCTGGTCTCTATGGACCCTGGTCTCTATGATAGGTCAGACTTCAGTGTCAGTAACATTGTGTCTGATTAATTAGTGATGAACTAAAACATCTTCTAGATCAGAGAGTAGAAAACACCCTGATAGCAATGATATCATTCTGAACTCATTCAGCAACCCCTTGACTAGAACTGGACCAAGAGTTTAGAGAAATACCACAAAGGTTCTAGTAACAATAGAACCAGGCCCACTCTCCATCTGGACATGTGGAGAACCAAAGAACCCAAAGTGTTCCACGTTGGGTTTTTACCTCTTGAAAGGGAATCTGGCTACAAAATCCTACTGATTCCACTACAGGAGGCAACGTACACACAATTCAACCTTTGGACATTTTATTTCTCCTGGACATCATCACATTCTACCATTGGGATCATTATACAATCCAGAATAATAATAAAAAAAAAAAATGCTGCCATCATATGGCCGTTGTGGACGAGTGTAACGAGTATAAACTGCCCGTTACTCTTCTGTCCATCACCACATTAAGCCCCGCCCACACGATCTGATTGGCCCGGAGCAGAATCAGTTCCCAACAGAGAGACTTCAGAACAACTTCAACAAATTTGTAGGCAGAGTGGTTTGTCTGGTTTCCATGTGTCTGAGGACAATGTTGATCGTTCTTTTATTGCGTCTTCACCTGCTTGCTAGCATGCTAGCTGTTAGCTCTGGTGGATCTAGATCAGGGGTGGGCAATTATTTTTCTCAAGGGGCCACATGAGAAATCGTAAATATCTTGGAGGGCCGTGCCAATAGGCTGAACTCAAACCTGCGCCTGCAACATTGGTATGTTTTATTTTGTGCTGGTGTTTTTAGTAAAGGGATGATCAAGAAAGCAATTAGTCATACTTAAAGCTTGAAATGCTTTACAATGAACACATTCTATTATTCAGATTCAGAAAACTTTATTTGTCCCCAGGGGGCAATTTAAGTAATAAAGTGCAGTTAATTAAATCTTTAATGAAATCTGTACCAATGAACTTTTAAAATATAAACAAAATTTATTTAGTTATTTAACTGTTAATCTATTAGTATGATTTGTTTTTTAAAATGACCATATATAATATTTATATTGGCTAATACTACTGTATATTAAATAAATGATCATTCATTCGACTCAATCGATCCTACCACACATGTCAAACTCAAGGTCCATAATTGTATGCGGCCCGCAAGATAATATTTTCGATGTATCCAGTGGTGGACAATAACGAAGTAAATTTACTTGAGTACTGTCTTAAGTACAGTTTTTGAGTATGTGGGTTATCCAGCTCATTTTTGGCTGTGATACATGATATAAGTGTAAGTAAACTAGCCAACAAGTTGTTTATCCATCAATGTTACAAAACTGAATGTTACAATAAATGTTTAGGTATTGGTAAATATACTTCATGATGTGTTCAAATGTAACTACAATATGTAGAAATTGCATTTGTTAATGAATGCAGTTGAGTCTGTGTTCTGAGGCTTCTTGCCTTTATTTGTTTATTTTTGAGCTATAAACATATCTGTAGCTGAATCGCATCAGTGGATTGTATAATGACAATAAAGCTACTTTCCTTTCCTGTATTTCCTGAGATACTTTTTAAATACTTTTACTTAAGTATTTTTTTAAGCACATACTTTAGTAGGCTACTTTACTTAAGTAATATTTTGACTTAGCTACTTTTACTTGTATTGGAGTAATATTTGACAAGGAGTATCTGTACTTTTACTCAAGTAGTGAAGGTGTGTACTCTGTCCACCTCTGGATGTATCGGAATCAGAACTGACCCGCATTTATTTTGCATGCGTCAAGCAGGAACGTCAATCAGCTCCTCCTCCCACCTTTATTGACAAACTTGTCAGAGTCTCATGGTTGCCTTGGCAACCGCTCAGCGTATCTGTACGGCAGCGCGGCGCTCTGAAGTTCATACGGTGGACCAATAATACTAAAATATGTTAACGGAGATTCTGACACAAAGTAACGATGTACCGGTTAGCAACGTCACTATGTCTTTGTAACCAGTTAGCAGACCAGTTAGCAGACAACGGGCTAAATCTGTTAGCTTACTGTTCCGCGGTAGCACACACGGCAGACAGAAAACTTACTATAAATGACAACATCACTGCAGCAGCTAAACACCAGTCTGTTAACATACACGCTAACATACAGGCACACTGAAAGTGTCCGATAGCCAAATAACAGTGTGTTTAACACGGCATTAGCATGCTAACTTAGGACACCATGCAAAAAAAAAAAAAAAAAAAGTTCTGTCGAAATCAAATGACAAGCTTTACGCGGGCCGGTCAGAGTCAGCCAAAGGGCCGTATACGGCCCGCGGGCCGTGTCATGCCCAGGTCTGATCTAGATGCTCACAGTTGCCTCCTGCAGTGATGTGCTCATGTCTTACAGCTGATGCTTCCCATGTCATAACTGCAACCTCCTGGTTCATCAAACAGACATGTTTTTCTGTCTGAACATGTTTTAATGAAGATTATCCTCCTGCACATTTACAGATTCATCCATTAATGTTAAATCTAAGCTTCCTTGTGCTCCTTTAGACGCCTCTGGTTAAAATGTTCTTTTAAAAACATATTTTTCATTATTTTTGTGGAGAAAAGAAAAGTAACTCTTTAAAAAGCTGCAAGCAGAAATATTATAAAATATTAAACAAACAATAATTTGGAACTATTATGAAATTTAATAATTTATTAAATGAAATGAAATGATTGAGCCAACAGTCAGAAGAACAAGGTCCAAATCTATCCATCACTCAGTTGAGGAGGTTTCCCCCTCTCCTTCTCTTTCTCCTCTTCCTCCTTTCCTCTTCCTCCTCCTCCTCCTCTCCAGCCACTGTTGACGTCCATGGCTCTGTCACCCGCATCACCGGTTTCCACGCTGCTCTCCGGTCCAGTCATGTAGTCATTATGGCTCTTCTATTTCCCTCCGTGTTCACACCCGTCCTCTCTTCGTCTCCTCTCGGCTCTTCTGTCGTTTCCACCTAGTTTTTTATTTTTATTTTTATTTTCTTGTAGTTCATTTGTCGCTTTTTCTGTCGGAAACTCTGATTTTCTTTTGCGCTTTTTTCTGGAGTTCTCGTGCGTCCGAGCATCCCGCAGCTCTCCCTCCACGGTCTCCAACCCTCCACCTGGACCTGCTGCTAATTTCCCCTGATCAGTCGTCCCGTGCGGTCAGTTCTCGTCGTCGTGACTCTTTAATTGTTTCTTGGCAGAGTTGGAAACCCCCGGGGAGAAGGCTCACATGAGTGCGCCTCCGCTGATCCGTGCGCCCAGCCCGCTCCCGTTCTCAGGGGGGACAAGCAACAGCAACACCGGCAACGGGGGAGGCGGATTAGGATTAGGAGGAGGAGGTGGAGGAGGTGGTGGTGGAGTCATCTCCTTCCACATCCAGATCGGTCTGAGCCGGGAGCCGGTGCTGCTGGACGCCGCGGAGCTCAGCCTCAGTCAGGTCCGGGAGGTCGCGTGCTCCATCGTGGACCAGAAGGTAAAAAAAAAAAAAAGTGTCAAAACAAAGTTACAGAATTCATAATTACAACCGGCAGATTAGGACCATGAAGGCCACATGACTCTGTCTGAGTCAACATTAGGCTTGCCACTTTATTAGGAACACCTGTGAAACCTGGAAGTCACGTGACGTATATATATATATATATATATATATATATATATATATATATATATATATATATATTGAGAGCTCCAGAGTTTGTGTGGGGGAGGGGCTAGCCAGGAGGAGGTCAGGGTGGATGAATGGGTCAACAAAACATTGGATGGTTGTCTAATGGCTTTGAGTCATTTTAACTAAAAGTGATGAATGAATGAATGAACCTTTAATGTCATTTTGGTGCAATGAAACTGTGTTAAGAGTTAGAGTAAATAAATAAGTGAATGGGTATAATAGTGGTGGTGGTGTTGTGTAAAAAAGTAGCAGCATGCTAATAGCCAGTTAGTAATAATGATATTTAAATAAAAATAAAATGGCAAATGGAAAATGAATTATAACGAGACCACAAGTTAAACTAAAGGAACATTCCAGCTGAAAATAATAAGCAGAAAAGGTGAATGTATGAAGCACTGATTGATTGAATCAAACTGATCCTGTGTTTGTTCCATTGAGTCGTCAGGTTGTGTGTTTTGCTGCGTATTAGTTGATGGATAATAAATCTAAATGAAACGGAGCATGCACGTTAACGTCCCTGCAGGCTCCTTAATTAGCACATGGTGTTCAGAGTTTACTTCCTGATGTTCAGCTGCAGTCTCACAGTTTGCCCGGTTGTCGTGGAGACAGCCGTGTTGACATCATGTGTCATGTGTCACATGATGAGGATTTAACCCACAACCCGCCCCCACTGCGCGACCATGTGATGAAAACAGAGCAAACCAGAAGACGCTATAATTAGATGTAATGAAGACGTTAAATTGCTTCAGTCCTGGAGGTTGTGTTTGTGAATCACATTAAACATGTTGATGATGTGCAGCTCAGGATTATTTCATTACACTCAACCCAAATACTCTACAGCTTTTACACTCAATGTCCGTGACGACAGATCAATAACATAGGCAGTGCTGTCTATGGAGCCGCTGGAACACATCAGCCAATGACACGGCTCCAACCTCTGGGACCTACGGGGCCTCATGTGACTCCACAACGTCCACAAGACTGAGTGGTCTGAAAGTAAACACAGAAAGTTAATCTGAGTCTTCATGTTGTTTCTCCTGAAGTGATTTGTTGTCCCTGAATACAGCAGGAAGTAGTCTCCATGGTGACCACTGGTCCAGGTCTCTGGTCCAGGAAGTAGTCTCCATGGTGACCACTGGTCCAGGTCTCTGGTCCAGGAAGTAGTCTCCATGGTGACCACTGGTCCAGGTCTCTCAGGTCCGGGAAGTAGTCTCCATGGTGACCACTGGTCCAGGTCTCTCTGGTCCAGGAAGTAGTCCCCATGGTGACCACTGGTCCAGGTCTCTCTGGTCCATGGATCGTTGTGTTCAGCTCTAAATAAACCTGGTTCTTTCTCCAGGTTCAGAGATAAATCCAGATGACCAGATACCTTGAGTCAGAAACTCAAACTAAAATTACATCTGAATATTGTTCCAGAGTCATGTCAATGCTCCGTTTAGAGCAACAGAAAAGATTTGAAATCACTGATGGAAACTTCTTCTTCTTCTTCTTCTTCTATGAATCTAATAACCACTGGCTTCTCCTTTACTCCACTTCCATTCATTAAAGAACCAGAGGGACATTTTCTGGTTTAACATTTTTTAGTTTTTGCTTTTTAAAATCTAAAGTCATCTCTGTGCTCTGTTTAGACCAAAAACTACTTTTTTGGACATGTTGACTACATCCACGGCTACTGTCAGGTTTAAAGCTCCACCGACAATGTCTGCAGACACATCATCATCATCATCATCAGTATTTACCTTCATCTCAGGGTCAGAGGACGTTCAGCTCTAGTTAGTAATGTTGTAAGTAGTAAAGTTACCAAACATCACTTGGAGCGTTTATCAAGAAGACAAACTTCAGACTCATGTTCTTGGTTGTTTGGATGTGATGGGGTGTCAGTGTGTAACTAGAACAGCAGCCTACTTGAAATGCATTCTGGGATACATTGCCTCCCGATGCGTCCTTGATAAAATGGGCGGGACCAGAACACATCCAGGTGTTTGCATTGGTCTTGGTCACATGGTTTACTGACGCTTGTGCTCTGGACCGCGGCTTTGACTCCGTCTAATTTGCATATTTAACTGTGGATCTTTAACAGAGTGTTTGTCTGATGGCGTGCCGTGTGTTATCAGTATTTCCCTCCACGTGTGAAGTGTACAGTTTGTGTTAGTCGGTCGAGCGTGGTGACTCACGGCTCCTCGTCACAAACACCATGAATTCTGCCTTTGTTTGCGGCTCTGCAGGGGTTTCTCTGTTTTCCCGGTTTCTGCTTCATGAAGTGAACTGAAGCTGTTGGCGAGCGCTCAGTGTCAGCGTCCTCATGAATGTGATAGATCTCAGATGCAACAGCTCAGAAGAATCTCTGAGGAGTTTGTGAATGTTTCTTTACTCTCATTTACACAAATACAAACGCTCAGTGTCATCAAACTAAAACACAGTCCAAAAGAAAATGAGTCTGATCTGAACAGGAAGTCGATCTAGAGGATCGGGTTGTGTTTAAGATCAATACAGAGTTTTAATTTTATAATATCTCTGAGGATCATGTTAATCGTCCTTTTATTGTCTTTACATTTCTTCCATTAAGTTACCCACTCACTAGCGTGCTAGCTGTTAGCCTCGGTAGCTTCTAGACTCCTTGCACAGTTGCCTTGCAGTGATGTTCTCATTCTCTCATGGCTGACATTTTAAAACCGAATTCTCCTGGTTCATCAAACGTTTCATCCTTTATTCTGTCTGTACATCGAAATAAACCTTCTTCCTCTTCCTCTTAATATTCTTCTAAGTCTTTTCCTTCTTCTTCTTCTTCTTCTGTTTTTAACAGCTTTGACACTTGACTCCAATACAACAGAAGAAGAAGAAGATGTTTTGATGTGTCTACAGAGCCTTGGTTTTTTGGTTTTTATGGTAGACTTAAAATAAATAACCACTAAAGATCAAACTTAATTTTAAAAATGTCTGGATCGGCCTCAGTATTGTTCAGGATGTCCTTAACCCCGATCAGGTCTGGATGGTCGAGTGAGACGAGACTGGGATAGAATCAGACGAGCTGATGGGATTGGAACTTCTTTCTCAGAGGTTGTAAACAGGTTTTACTTCTACTTGTAAATGGAAAGAAATTGAATGCTATTTCAGATCGGTAGAACCGGTTTAGTTCCTGTTTCACCTCCGCAACATGACACCTGCACGAAAAGAAAAGAGAACGCCAGAGTACAGGCCAACAGTAGAGAAGAAAGAGGAGAGTATTTACATCCGTGTGGACGTTTCCTCCAGCGTCCATGTCGTCCATTATCTCCGTTCACGTGAACTAATCATCTCATATTAGCTGGAAATCACCACATCCCACCACAGTGAGAGTTTTACACCTGAATGTGACGCTCACACGTTGATCGAGTGTTTATTTCATCTGTGTTCTTCAGACGGATCGAAAGTTGCAGCGGGTCACCTGTTCACACAAACCTGCGCGACACCGCTCACAACATGCAACACTTAACACTTCAAATAGCACCAAATGAACTGATTAGCAGGAGGAGGTGTGTGTGTGTGTGTGAAAACAGGTGTGTCTCAAATGGCAAATTTTACAAATGTTGATTTAACGTCATCAGAAGCTCTTCAGTTGCCATGGTAACCCTCATATAAACATGTCTGGTGTGTGGGTGGAGCTATCTCGTCTTCTTCATCATGGTGGTAGGAACCAAAGTGGTGGACGGTGTTTCCTTCAGGGAGAACTGAAAGTGTAGAACGTTTCATGGACAGTGGAATTCATGAGTTGCCGTGTTGCATTGTTGAAATATTGAGCAGTTGCTTACGATGCCCTGTATCTCTTCTTGCTCTGTTTTTGGTCTCCACCAGCTCCAGAGGGAAATCTCTGCGTCCAGAGACTACGCTATGTTCACCAGCTCATATCTGACTCAAACTGTTGTGTGTTTGCTGAACATAACAAAGCTTTTCATTTACCAGTCTGTCTGTCTGTGTTCCAGTCCTCCCCTGTGGTCATGGACTGTGGTAGTGACCGAAAGAATGGCGTTGCAGTTACAAGCGGCTGAAATGAGGTTCCTCCAAAGGGTGGCTGGACTCAGCCTTAGATAGGAGGGGCCAGCTGAGGTGGTTCTGGGCATCTTGTTTAGATGCCACCACAGCTGGCCGGGAGGAGACCCCCGGGGCAGACCCAGAACTCGCCAGAGGGGTTACTTATCTCGTCTGGGAACGCCTCAGGATCTGGATGGCCTCGTAAAAGAGGATGGCGATGAATGAATGAATGAATGAATGAATGAATGAATAGTGCATGGATGGAGCTTGATCTTCTTCTATTTGAAAATAAAATATTGCAAAATAACGATCAGCTTCAGTCGAACGGTTTTCATTTTGCCAGACGTTCAGATTTCAGTCTCACCGACCTGAAACCTTCAGGATGCTGTGTTACTATGACAACCAGGGACATCACATGATTGGTTCTAGTTTCAGCATTTTCTTTGAGAACGTGGTCTATGCAGACTTGGGCTGTAACAACTTGTCATCAACAACATGTTTACTAAAAAATTCATTCAACTTAACAGAGACTCCAAAGCAGATGCTAATGGTGATGCTAGTGGAGATAATAACATTGATGCTAGTGGAGATAATAACAGTGATGCTAATGAAGATGCTAATGGTGATGCTAATGGAGGTGCTAATGGTGATGCTAGTGGAGATAATAACATTGATGCTAGTGGAGATAATAACGGTGATGCTAATGAAGATGCTAATGGCTAGCATGTCCCTGCTGCTCCGTGTTTCGTCCTCTAAAACTAAACCAGGTAGATTTCCGTTAGCGTTCCGCTCTAGGTGGGTGTTAGCATCCTTTAGCAGTGGTTAGCATCACAGCCTGAAGGTTGTAGGTTCTAAGCTGCTGTCCGGCTGAGGTCTCTTTTCCTCTCACAAAGACATGACTGTTAGCTTCATGTTAGCATGAATGGTGACTCTGTACAGGGTGTGTTTGCTAATTAATGACTGAAAACAGTAAAATAATCGTTTTCTAATTAAACTCAATGAACTGATTTGATAGTGGAGGTGTGAAATGTGTGTTTCATTCATAGATATCGTCTTCAGATAGAACTACACGTATAACATGTATTATGAAAAGTTCTGTTATATTTTAGTAGTTAACCAAAAGATGAATCGATGCATTAGTTAAAGATAAATGAATAAATAATAACAAGGTTAGAAATGAACGACTTCTCTCGGTTTTCTTTCCTCCTCACACTCACCTCTGCTGCTGTGTAACGGTCATAATGAAGCCGTGCGTCGCCGTGTTGATGTCGGTGGCGGTTTCTCTTTGTTGCCTGGCAACCGACGATGATTGCGGCTGTGAAGTGTCCTTCTGGCGGCCATTATGAGACACACACACACACACACACACACACACACACACACACACACACACACACACACTCTGAATGAAGCCTGAAGACGAGCGGATGTGTGTTTCATTGTCCTCTCTCTCGCTCTCTCTCTCTCTCTCTCTTTCATGTCCACTCTTTTTTTCATCCACTCATCCGTCTTTATTCATGTTTCACTCCACCTTCCCTCTTTCTCTCTCTCTCTCCAGCTCTTTTCACAGAGCGTCTTTCTTTCCTTCCTGTCCTTGACTGATAAATCTGCTGCTAATGTTCACTTCTTATTATATTTTTATGATTTAAGTCCAAAGTAAATGGTTGCAGTAGAAGTTTGAGGCATCGAACGCGACAGGAAGCTTTTTATTTCTTTACCTGGAGTCAAATATTTCTGTTGATGAGCCTGGATGTCAGACTTTAACTTCTTGAGGCGTCATTTTTTTAGACAAATGTACAATTGAGTCACTTTGGGGTAAAAACAACATTTATTTTGCAGAATGGACTATTGTTTAAATGATTTAGACCTAGGATTCGTTTGATTAGTCTGAATAATACGAGCCCTTGGTACCAGGTACAGATCTATAAATATCCACAGTATTGATACCTGTGATGAGTAAATCTCTTTTTAAAGTTATTCTAAAAGCTTAAAATGAATGAGGACAGAACAAGTGTATAAGACAACCTGTTGCTTTACGAGCAGTTTCTTTTAAAGTGTGATGTTATGTATTTTCTTCATAACATTAATTTAAATTTAAACTGAATCCCCCCTGGTTGCTCTCTGTCTGTCAGCTTTATGATACGAGTTGATAAAATCACACCACTCTCACGTTCAATCAGCTGATCGGCTAAGAAACAAGCTGTCTCTGTTCTGCTGCAAAACTCCAACAGGACTCCAACACCCAGGATGCTTTGCAGCCATTGTGGCGTGTTCGGGTACAAAAAGTCTTGAACGGAGCTGAACTGAATAAAAAGAGAGAGAGAGAGAGAGAGAGAGAGAGACGGAGAAGATGGAGAGGAATCAGCCTTGAGCTCTTGTTGCCGTGACGACAGGAGCGATGTCGCTGCCATGGCGACACCACACACACAGACAGAGACAAACAGACGTATAAAGATGAATCTATGGAGAGTTTTGCTGATGGAGAGGAAGGTGAAGGCCTGAACGATGAGGAGGAGATGTGACCAGGAGAGAGAGAGAGAGAGAGAGAGAGAGAATAAATATAAAGACACAAAAACACAAGACAGAGCAGAGACGTAAGATGGACACAAAAAGACATAAAACTATTATAAAATAATGAAACATGACCAAAAAGATTCAGAAAACAATGAGACACTCAACACAGAGGAAAACAACAGTAAGCAACGAAGTGACCAGAGAGAACGTAACCATGACAACCACAGAGAAACACAACACAATTATAGGAAGGAAGGAAGGAAAGATGGAAGGCTGGAGGGAGCGCCACCATGTGGTCAGTAGAATATTGTAGCAGCTGCTGTCTCTAATGGATCTCTACCTACCGCTGGATCAGAACCATCAACAGCTGCTGGTTGACTTGGAGACATGATCCAGATGTTGGAACAAGATGGAAAGACTCTCACATGTTAAGATCTGATTTAGAGTTCGGGCGGCTCAGTGGAGAGGCGGTCATCACTGATGCCTCCCAGCCAGAAGGTTCTGGGTTCTAATCCAGGTCGACTGGTTCCTTTCTGTGTGTAGTTTGCATGTTCTTCCTGTGTCTGCGTGGGTTCTCTCCAGGTTCTCCAGCTTCCTCCCACCGTCCAAAGACATGCTGGTTAGGTTCATTGGTGATTCTAAATTGGCCGTAGGTGTGAGTGTCTCTCTGTGTTAGCCCTGTGATAGACTGGAGACCTGTCCAGGGTGGACCCCCCCTCTAGACCAATGACAGCTGGGATAGACTGGAGACCTGTCCAGGGTGGACCCCACCTCTAGACCAATGACAGCTGGGATAGACTGGAGACCTGTCCAGGGTGGACCCCACCTCTAGACCAATGACAGCTGGGATAGGCTCCAGACCCCCATGACCCTTCACAGGACAAGAGGTTACACAAGATGAATGAATGAATGAATGAATGAATGAGTTCAAAACCTAAACGAGGTCTTCAGTCGTGTTGCGTCTGGGAACTGTGGCAATTAGAAGAACTAAAGTGTTCGGCTCAGTTTAGTTCATGTCGTGGACAAAATAAATTCCAGAAATGTTTTCTGTGTGTGTGCGGGTGTGTGGGTGTGTGCGTGTGTGTGTGTGTGTGTGTGTGTGTGTGTGTGTGTGTGGTCGATAGCCGTCTCAGCAGTGCTCTACAGTTGTTGCTCGTTTCAGCGTCGCTGCATCGATTTTCAACATAACAGCAGCAAACTGGGCCTTTAACTTCCTGTGGTTTCACTCCACTGTGTAAAGTGTGTGTCTCTGTGTGTGTGTCTGTGTGTGTGTGTGTGTCTGTGTGTGTCTGTGTGCTCATATGTCACACTGAAAACATAAAGAGGCTTAAAGATCGTCGTCCTCTTCTGAAGGAACAAACTGACAACAAGAGACCAGATGTCCTGATGTTCTCCTTTAGTGTGTCTCCAGTCTCTAGTGTGTGTCTCTAGTGTGTGTCTCCAGTCTCTAGTGTGTGTCTCCAGTCCTCATGTTCTAGTTGTCTTGTGTCTCTCTGAGCTCATGTTGTGTCTCTGCCGTCCTTCAGTGTCTGTTTCTTTGGATGTCTCATGTCTCTCTGCTCATGTCCAGCCTTTGTCTCAATCATTTTGTCTCTTCGTGGTCATTTGATGGAAAGTCAACGTTAAACAGAAGCTCTGGTTCAGGGGCCTCAGGGGCCACACAGGAAGTGTTGATGAGACTCAGAGAGGAGGACAAACCTCTGGAGACGTCAACAAGAGGACGGTACCAAGCTGGACTGATCTGGACCAATGGGAGCCACCCATCCAGTTGATTGACACGTGACTCAAACACAGAGTTCCCCCCCAAACGTTTCCCTGAAGGAAACACCGTCCACCACTTTGGTTCCTACCCCCAGATCCACCATGATGATAGCGGCTTGGAGGAAGAAGAGCTAGCTCCGCCCTCACACTGGACATGTTTATGTGAGGGTTACCACGGCAGCCTGGGACGTCCACTAGAGACCAGCTGTCCTCATGGTTGAGGTCAGGAGTCCTCTGGGTCGCTGTGTCTTGAACTAGACGTCCTCGTCTTTCTCTGATGGTTGATGATGGTAGATTACACATCAGCTTTTAAACTGACTCCGTCCGTGAGTTCGTATTCATTTATTCCGTCCGTCACGTCCTGATGATAATACTGAATGATTTATTCATCTGCTGATGAAGATCAAAGCATCGTTGCTCTATCTCCCTCTTTTTTTCTTGTCATCTTCTCTCTCTCTTAAATTAACATTTGCTCCGTCGGTGTGACCAGAGTTAAAGGACATGTGACGTGTTCAAGTCTTTATTAATGGAGGAAAAAAAAAAATCATGTCTATTCAAAAACAAACAAGAAGGAGGAAAGAGTTTGTCAAATGAACCACTAAAGACGTCAGGAAAGAATTCCTTCCTTTCTTTTTTACCAGAGAACGGGATACAACAAAGAGACGACTGAGCCTCGTCTCTTTCTCAGGACAGTAACCTGAGACACGGTGGAAATATTAAACGCCACGAGACCAAAACCAAATGTTCTGTTTTATTGGAATTTTCCAACTTTTCTAAACTCTCCTGAAAGTTGAAGTAGCTGTGATTTTCACTGATGCAAACTGAGCAACTTGGCTGCAAAAGGACCACATATGAGTTAAATAAAACAATAAAACACTGAAATGTAACCAGAAGGATACGGAAAACTAAAACATTTAGACACAAAATACTCAGCAAGAGACAAAATGACAACAAAGACTGCAGAACAGTCACATAAAAACCAGAGACATGCACAATGACCATAAAACACATGAAACCATCGTTAAGCAACAAAAAGTGACCAAAGAGAAGAGAACACGTAAAACCAAAAAGATGCAAAATAACCGGGAAATACACGAAACCATCGGAAATGTATTAACGGTTGAACCACCCTGAGACAAAACCTAAGAAGAAAGTTTTACTTTTAGATAAGATAGGACTTTATTTATCCGGGTAATGAAATGAGGGTGTGACAGCGGCAGGGAACAACAGTACAAAACAATATAAAAAACAGAATAAGGTAGACAAGAGAATCTATATAACAGTAAATATGTTAAAATATATTTCCATATTGCATCAGGTTTTAAATAGCTAACCAAAACCAACTAGTGTAGGGTTGAGGTGGTAAGGAGGCTGAATATACATGTTGCACCAAAAAGACAGGAGGTAATGACAGGGATGAGTTGGTGTATACTGTGTCCTCTGATTTATTCCAAAACTTTGACTTTTCTAAACCGAGAGTTGAACTAGTTGATGGAAACAGAGAAAAAAAAAACACATGAAAACAACATAAAAACAACATAAAGAGACACAAAACAACCACAAAGAAGAGAAGGTGAGCTGTAGAACAACCATTAATAACCAGAGACAGACCCAGAGCTGCTATGAGATGCAAAACCATCATAAACGTTCTAAAAGAAAAGGCTTCAGAGAGGCTGAAGCTGCTCTGAAGGTTTTCTCTTGATCAGATTGTTGTTGATGTGAGAAGCTGAAGCTGATAACCTCTCCTCTCGTCTCCTCTCCTCTCGTCAGCTACCAGAGTGTGGTTTCTACGGGATGTATGAGAAGATCCTTCTGTTTCGTCATGACCAGACGACCGACAACGTGCTGCAGCTGCTGCGCTCTGCGTCTCAGATCCAGGAGGGAGACCTGGTGGAGGCCATACTGTCAGGTGAGGGGGAGGGGCTACGATGTCCTGACAACCTGCTGGGTCCTAATTCACCACCACCAGATTACATTCTGTCCAATAATGGAATCAGCTGCAGGAGTTGGTCTTTGCTTTGGGTTGCAGCTAAAAACAATGAGCCGGCTGATGTTTCCTGAACAAATGGATCAGAACCCAGAACCTTCTGGCTGTGAGGCATGAGTGCTAACCACCACACCACTGTGACGCTACAAAATCTGGTCTTCTAGATTAATATTTCTAGATTCAGTATGACTTCCTGAAGGTCTCATTATAAAAATCCAGGAATTCCCTTAGAAGGAACCAGAGCTAGAGGTATTTGCAGCTCTTCAGAGGAAGCTGGATCTTGTGGATCCGTTCCGTTCAAAGAGCCGTTTAAAAGACTGGCTCATTGTGATATTCATTTATTTTTAGGATTCCAGCCTGGGGGGTAACTCATTCTATCTGGGAAATAATCATTGGAAGGAAACATAGGATAAGATTTGGATCAGAATAATTCAAACTAGACGTCCCACCAATATATATTCTACTGAGTTTGAATTATTAATTTTAAGTGGATACTATTTAACCCGTGGTAAATTCGGTAAATACCTTCCCTTTCCACTTCTTGAGACTGATGTGTACTGAGGCTCTCATGTAAAGAGGCTCAGAATGCATCGGCTCGCAACTGCAACTTGATTCCTTTCGCTTGTTTTAAAGAGCTGGTTAATAGATTCGGTTCTTTCACGAACATCACAACTCTAGAGAGAACTTGTCTTTACATCCGTTAATGGCATCAGTGTTCGAGGTCCATGGTTTATTCAAACAAACAAACAAAAAAAAGGTAGATGTTAGCATTAGCAAGGGCATACGGCAGCATCAAAAGTAAAAGTGAGTGTTGGCAAAAACTTTTAAGCATTGAATAAAGATGTAGTTTGCAGATTTATTGAGTCACTCAAAAATATATTTATATTTAAATGCAAAGATTAAAATGTGTTCAGAGTCAATAAGTTGTCATTTTAGTTCTGAACTGAAGCAAAACAATCCAGAGTGAGAGGAAATGAAAACAGTAGAGAGATTAAAAGATGATGGAGTCGATAATATTTAGCCCTGAAATGAAAAAATCCTCCCCCTCCTGTAGGATTAAGGTAAATTACACAGTTAACACCTTAACGCCTGAATTGATTTTTTAATTATATAAAGAAATTAATTATTTGTGTTTTTGCTTACCACTCCAACCGGTCCTACGAGAAACTAGTGCTTGCAAAAGGTGCGTCACGAATTTGTGACACTAGGCGTGAAGGGGTTAAATGTTAGAAATGCTGATATTTTATGGAGTAATAGAATCACTAAGGAGTTGAAGTGTCTGACTGAATGTAAACATGAAGTCCCTGAAATCTCTGTCTCTAATGACCCGTTGGTATCATCTACAGATGTTAAAGAAATAATGATCAACAGTCATTAGAAGGAGTGTCCTCTACTCTACGACGTTTAATCCATAAAAGACTGATGGTTTGAAAGAGGAGGGAAGGAAGCCGTTGATGTCAAATCAAACATCTGTCCCTAAAAAGTTTCATTCACATCTTGAGTGTGGACATTAATGGATCATTAGAGAAAAACTAGTTGGAGACGGGATCAGAACAGACTGGGTACCATCACCAGACTCTAGGCATGTGACCTTCAGGTGACGAACACCTAAACTCTCCACCAGACGTTTAGAGCTGAACACATCTTCTACAAACACAACAAGTCCAGATGTGTTTCCTTCAGTTGTTTTTGGATAGAAATGGATAGAAGTCTTCTTTGCGATGCCACACGATGCCAAATAATCATAGTAGTTGGTGGTGAACCCAGAATTAACAGAGACACTTGGTTATGACCGTTAGAAGGCCTTAAGACATCACATTGACCTCATCCGACCGTTCAACCCGATCAGCTAACAGTTCAGTCATTGTGTCCTGGGCTCTCTGGCAGGCAGTGTCAGATATTTTGTTGTGTTTATGTGACAGTCAGACAAGAGTCAGCTGTCCAACGTCTGGTGGTGCAGACGAAGGCCTGAGGCTCCAACACGGCACATGATCAACACGGAACGTAGATCAGAGGAGATTCAAATGGAAACTAGGTCAGCGGCAGATGTTTGATTGGTAACGTGGCATCGTACAAAGTTCTTCAACCTTTTAACCTTTACCTGAAATGAATCTAACGTCACCTGTACCTTAAACCCAGCCTTCACCGGACAACTTGATTGATGATTTACTCTGTGTGTGCACGTGTGAACAGATTTAAACCTCATCCACATCTACAGCGATCTTCTGGTCGTCCATGTCTCTGTAAAGGACAGTTGGTCTCTAGTGGACGTCCCAGATTCTGGTTGCCGTGGTAACCCTCCTATAAGCATGTCTAGCTCTTCTTCCTCCAAGCTGCCATCATCATAGTGGATCTGGGGGTAGGAAACGTTGGGGGGGGGGGGGGGGGGGGGGGGCTCTGTGTTTGAGTCACGTGTCAATCAACTGGATGGGTGGCTCCCATTGGTCCAGATCAGTCCAGCTTGGTACCGCCCACTTCCTCACGTCTCCAGAGGTTTGTCCTCCTCTCATCCCTCTCAACACTTCCTGCGTGGACCAACCATTTAACACATTTGCTTACATAGTTCTTGTTCATTCTCTATTTTTCTTCTAAAAACTGGTCACAGTCAATGACTCTGATGAGTTTGACTAAGTTTAATTGGTTTAGCAGATTGTAAACTCTTCATATGTTTCCTGGAAGCCTGATCAGCTCCTTGAATCGTCCAGATGTGTCTCCTGTTGATGTCAGCTCAGAGTCTTCTCCGTCAGACTCGTCTTCTTTTCTGGCCGTCGTCCAGCTCAGGACTCAGGTGTTGTCGCGGCGCTACGCTAACGGCCTGACAGCTGCTGCTTTCCAATTTCCTGCCTCTCTGTCACCATCCAGTACAGCGTGTGAACATTTGCATATTGTTTGTCGGCATTTGTGTTTGTTTTAATTAACATGTTTGTATTTTCTCTCTGCGTGCGACTTCCTGTTAAATCTGCATGTCCCTAGCGTGTCTTCTTCTATTTAAAGGTTAAACCCAAATTACAAACAGGGGCCTCAGCAAATTTAATCAAGAAAATTTAAAGGGTTTAAACATTTGAAAGCACATTATTATGTTTTCCTCTTTTCATCATGTTGTAGCTGAATTTAAAGCACTGAAAGAAGTTGGAATCATGGAGTCACTTAAAAAGTCACTATAAAAGCCCTGAAAAACACTAATGACTGAATGTTATTGTTATTTAAATAGTAAAAAGAGCGCTAGCACTAAAAGGAGCTGAAGAGACTCTTGAAGTAAGGCAGCAAAGCGTTAAGAATCGGCAAAAGTGATGTAAAAAGTACAAGTAGCATTAGCAACGGCACTCAGCAGCAACAAAAATAGACATTAGCATTAGCAAGAACACTTAGCAGCAAATAAGTAGAGGTTTGCATTAGCAGAGCACCATTAGAAGGGTGAAGCTTATGCTGGCATACTGGGTTTAACCACAATAATGATTCACATCTAACAAAGAATGTATTAAATGATGATGAATCAAACGTTATGAGTCTTTGGATGGGTTGGTGATGTGAAAGCAAGAAATATAGGATTGAGTAATTTTCAATTTAGCCCCACAGTTACCATTTCACCCATCCCACTCTAGTTATTCCCTACATAGATTTGACTATACAGCAGGAAATAAAGGACAGCTCACCGCCCCATATGGTACGTAGTTCAAAAATACTGTAACCATCATTTTTACTGATAGGTCCAATTATCCGTGTATAGGACGAGCAGCTGCAGCAGTTTATATCCCAGATAAAGGGTTTCTGAGCATTTATCTGTTTATGTCACATCAATAATGTTAGCACTGCAGTGAGAAAATCGGATAATAATCACAGTTATTGCATCTGACAGTTCTCTGCAATATTATCTGTCAGAACAGATCTCATAACTGAAATATTTCACATATTATACAGCCTGGAAAGAAAGGGTAGATCGAGTGGCTTCCTCTGGGTCTCTGCTCATGTCGGCGTTGAAGGGAACAAGCAAGATGTTAGCTTTAGCAAGATGTTAGCTTTAGCAAGAGAAATGTCAACTAGAAAAGGTAGCATCAGCTGCTATAAGTAAAAGTTAATCATAATCAGTAAAAGTAGATCAATAAAAAGTATAATTAGTGAGAGAATTAGCAACATATACAGACGTTAGCATTAACAGCATAAAACCTATAAGTAGCATTAGCAAGCGAACCTAGTAGCAACAAAGGCAGATGTTAGCTTTAGCACGAGAACTTGTCAGCTAGAAAAAGTAGAAGTGGACATTAGCAAGAGCATACGGCAGCATTTAAAACTGAAGTTAGCATTAGCATAAATGTGTCAGTAGCATTAGCAAGAGGATGCAGCAGCATCAAAAGTAGAAGCAAGTGCTGGGAAAAAAAATCTAAAGCACTGAATAAAGATGTAGTTTGCAGATTTACTGAGTCACTCAAAAATCTATTTATATTTAAATGCAAAGATTAAAATGTGTTCAGGGTCAATAAGTTGTCGATTTAGTTCTAAACTGAAGCAAAACAATCCAGAGTGAGAGGAAATGAAAACAGTACAGAGATTAAAAGATGATGGAGTCGATAAAATTTAGCCCTGAAATGAGAAAATCCTCCCCCCTCCTCCTCCTCCTGGTTATTTTTCATCATGTTTACAGCTCTAAACCTTCCCTCCTCTTCCTCCTCCTCCTCCTCCTCCTCCATTAGGATGCTGACACTCACTTAAAAACACTTTTGTTAACGGCTCTCTGCCAGTCCATGCGACAGCTCCAAGTGTGGAGGAAACAAACAGGAAATTGATGTTGTGCGGTGTAACAGGCATCTCCAGCCAACCTGATCATTTCTGAGACGCTCAGTCAGACGGCTTCCATTGGCCGTGATTATAAACAGGGCGCTGGTTAACAAGCTGTGGTTTCCTCCTGTTGTTTTTAATCAGTGTCCATGTTGATTAGTGCTGTTGAGAATAAACCCAGAGGATGACGTGTGTCGACCTCTTCAACGAAACAAACACCGCTCAGTCACTCCACGATGTTTGGACCAATGTTTCCACGGTGTCAGACAGAGACATCCAATAATCAATGCTGACATATTAAAAGGTGTTTAATGCAACTACTTGGTTAGTTTGAAACGGCTCTTTGTTTACTCAGAACCAAAGTCAGTTTATCTGCACGGTTAGCGGGACACATATGCCATTAATAAAATAAGATAAGATAATCCTTCTATTTATTTATTACTTAACATGAACTGATTCATTAGCAAAACAAAACAAAAACAAAATGGTAGCGTTGTGTAATTACCAGAATGACGAGCAGTAGCAAAACCAAAAGGTAGCATTAACAAGGGCACTTATCAGCAAGAAAAGTAGAAGTTTGCACTGACAAGAGCATTTAGCATCAATAAAAATGTCGTAAGTTAGCATAAGTGGCATAAAAACTATAAGTAGCATTAGCAAGAGCACTTTGTAGCAACAAAAGAAGAAGATAGCATTAGCAAGAGCATTTAGGAGCAACATATGCAGAAGTTAGCATTAGCCAGACCACTTAGCTGCTGTAAAAGAGAAAGTTAACATTAGCAGCAGCAAAAGAGGAAGTTAGCATTAGCAAGAGCAGTAGGCTGCTGTAAAAGTGAAAAATAAAATAATGGCAGCAGGATGACAAGTGGTAGCAAAAATAAAAGGTAGCATTAGCAAAGGCAGTTAGTTTTAGTTTTTAGTAGTTAGCATTGACAAGAGCGTATAGCATCAATAAAAATGGCATAAGTTAGCGTGAGTGGCACTCTGCAGCAACAAAAGAAGAAGTTAGCATTAGCAAGAGCATTTAGCTGCAGCAATAAGTTGAGTCTAGTTTATTACCAGTAAACCGTAGTTAGATTATCAAGTGCTCGAATGTTTGCAGAGGATCTTCACTGAAGATTTATGAACACGGAGCGTTTCATTTACAGTTTTAATAACGTCTTTAACTGAGATAAACACTTAAAATGTAATTATTAGCGCACTACATCAGCTGTTCCACCGCCAGTGTGTTTGTTTTGTGGCTGTGGGTTAACAAGTTAGCTGCAGCGAGCGCTCCTAATTCCAGCACACACATATAAACACCGGCGTTTATATTCAGACCAGGACTACCTACACACACACACACACACACACACACATGCATGATTTTCTGAAGCATATAATAACAGTTTGGGAGCTTGTTCACACTTCCAAACGCACGTCGGCCCTCCAAACAAAAGGCATAAACAATAATTTGAATAAATGGAGGTAATTTCCTGCAGCAGAATGTCTAATCAGAGGCGCATTCTACTGGAGGACCACAACACAGGGCGAAGTGTGTGTGTGTGTGTGTGAAGGCAAAAGGCGAGAGAGAGAGATTCAGAAATACTTGCAAAGAAAAGCGAGAGAGATGGAAAAAAAAGTAAATAAAAGAGGAAGGGAGTGAAAACCAGTGTCCCAAACTACCCATGATGCCTTGCCAAGCCTGCTGGCCAAGTGAAAAAACACTCGGCCCATCTGCGCCCGCTAAGAGCCTCTCGTACCTCCAAAACATTTACAAAATACCCGCTAACAACCTATTCATCACCGCTCTGCTGTTTATCTCCATCCCCTCTCGTCTCCAGCTCCATCTCCGGCTAGTTAGAGGCTCATATTCTATATTTTCCTTCGGGTCAACGCGTCCATGTTCAGCTCCGAGCCAACACTCAACGTATCTGCTACACAAATACTACACGGTGGATTCATCCGCCGCTGAAAATAGTCCCAGATAAAACCCTATTTTGGACCCATGAAGGTTTTCTGCCACGTCCACTTCCTTCTACTTTCTAGCGCCAACTTGATCGTACTTCCTAGCTTTTTAGAAAGATTTAAATTGGATAATATTTTTAGAGTTTATAGACCCCATTGACCACTTAAAGACACAAGTGGAGCTGCAGACGTCATCCAAACTAGTTCTGGCCCTAACCTGTGATCTTCTTACATGTCTCAGAGCAAAAGTCCAACCTAAAGTCTGCCGTCAGTTTTCTTGCTCTTTATCTGGCAACAGTTGTTCATCACCACATCCACCAGCTATGGAGCAACGTCATCTTTGGTTTGGGGCCACGTTTGAGTTCCTAAGTCTAATATTTACGTTCTTTTAGCTCCATTTTTGGTCTCAACCAGTTCCGTAACAAAATATTTGTCTCTTTATTTTGGCTAAATGCTTCATTGTGTTCAGCAGCTGGTCTCTAAACGCGTCTGTCTGGTCTTTTAGAGCAGTGAAACAAGGAGCCCAAACTTATTGTACGTTTGCATAAAGCTGCAGATTTACCAGAAACACAGCTCAGAGCTCCACGGTCTCCACATCATCATGTCGTACGTGATTATAAAGATAGCCGGTTGATTCTCAGCAGGACTCGGAGCCGCTGCCAGAGCACCCGACCGGGTTTTTGTGAAAACAGCTGGAGGATGTTTGGGCTCAGATGGTCGCCGTGGCCACCGGCCCAGTTGCTGCTCGCCTCCGAGGGAAGAGTTTAGAGACGTGGAGAAACGCTGGCAAACGTGGAAATGAGAAGTTCTTCTGGAATCATTTTGGTTTGATTTTTCATTTTAAAAAGGTGGAAAAGTGCTCTTCATGTTTTGGTGATTAATTCATTGACTGGTGGGATGAACGATTCCCGATCCTTTCAACTTCAACTGCTTTCAGCCTTTTACGCTTACTGTACATAATTAATTTAATTCGGTAAATGCCAACAACACTGAGATTTTTAAGGGAGAGCCGAGGACATAAATGACTACAGTGTACACTTGAATTTCCGGCGACACTTCAGCTTCATTCAGACCAACAGTTTTCAGTTTCTATCGTGGAAGTGACTCTTTAAGGTTTTCACTTATTTCAGGGATAATTCTGACATCTCCTCTCCTCTCAGATCTTTGACTTCCAGTCTGTTCTTGTGGATAAACCAGGACCTGGACGACTGAGAACCTTCAAAGACAGAAGATGAATCAAACTCATCTGGACTTCTTGTGATTGTAGAAGACGTTTCCTCCAAGTGTTGAGATCTAAATGATGATGGAGAGTTTAGGATTTTATTAATTCATTAGGGAGACAGAATCACAAAAAGGTTCCTCCAGGTCCAGAACCAGGTCCAGAACCAGGTCCAGAACCAGGTCCAGAACCAGGTCCAGAACCAGGTCCAGAACCAGGTCCAGAACCAGGTCCAGGTCCAGGTGAGTATCAGGTCATTATCAGACTCTAGTCATGTGACCTTCAGGTGATAAAAACCTAAACTCTCCAGCATCATTTAGAGCTGAACACTTGGAGGAAACATCTTCTACAAACTCATGTTAAACTCATGTGGACTTACATGAGTTTAACACTTCATCTCCTTTCAGGTTCTTCATGCTTCACTTTATCTCTTTTCACTTCAACTGAAACCTGAACCTTCTTCAGCGTGATCACATTAAATATATCTGACCATGTTATCTAAACAAATTTAACCCCTGATCTACCTTCATGTCTGAGACTTCTTTTCCTTCAGTGCTTTTATTACTTCCTAAAACTTTTACGTTTCTTTTCAACTTCATATTTTAGCACAAACAGTTCCAGCAGTCACACATTAACCAGCTTTCAACTCGTCTAAACCGTAGCTCCGTTCAGCTCCTTTCAGACCCTTAAAGTTTATGCTCCTCTTTATCTCGTTTTTCTTCAACTGGAACTTGCATCTACTTTAACGTTGTCACATGAGATGTTGCTGACTTCCTGACGTTCCTCCAGCAATCTCACACCGAGGAGGCTTCACTGGTTTCCGTCATTTCGCCTCATGATTTAAAACTTCTCAAGTTTCAAGTCTTCAGCTCCTTTAAAACTGAAAACTGTAAAATGACCAAATACCAGACAGAAGAAGAACTTGTGTGGTTGTTGACTCATTCTCTAATGTCTTTATTACGTCCTGCAGCTTCAGCCACAGTGGAGGACTTCCAGATCCGTCCACACTGCCTGTTCGTCCACTCGTACCGAGCTCCAGCTTTCTGCGACCACTGTGGAGAGATGCTGTGGGGACTCGTACGTCAGGGACTCAAATGTGAAGGTACGACAGTTGTGTTGCCATGAGAGCCGGTCAAAGTGAGGACGCTCTGACTGAGGACAGGTGTCTCTGTCTCTCTCCCTCCAGGTTGTGGTCTGAACTATCACAAACGCTGTGCCTTTAAAATCCCCAACAACTGCAGCGGGGTGAGGCGGCGTCGCCCGTCCAATGTCTCACTGACGGGCGGTATCATCAACATTGGACGCCCCCTCTCCGCCGAGCCATCGCCTCCACACTACACCGACGAGGCTTTACTGGTCAGTACATCCATCCTAAACACGTATCTGTGGTTAGTTCACTGTCCTCATTTTGATTCATTTATATTTTCTTTCTCCTCATCCAGTCTCCAGTCAGTCCCAGCATGGAGGTAAGTCCTTTTAGTCACTTTAATCCTTCACTATTAAAAAGAAAGAGACGGTAACATTTTCTCGGTTATTTGTGCTCGCAGCAGAAAAACCAATTAGACTATTTTCCTGGAAGAGAGCGGCGTTCCAGCTCCCAGTCGTACATCGGACGTCCCATCGAGCTCGACAAGATCTTACTGTCCAAGGTCAAAGTTCCCCACACCTTCCTGATCCACTCGTACACCCGACCGACCGTCTGTCAGCACTGCAAGAAGCTACTCAAAGGCCTCTTCAGACAGGGCCTCCAGTGCAAAGGTGAGCTAACGCTGCCGTAGCAACAACTGTTATGATGTGTTTCACTTAAATGCTAACTTTGATGCTAACAGTCCTCCATCATGAAGTCTTAGTCTTCCTCTGTTCAGAGAGAGGTCTTCCTTTACTCATCTTCCAAACCATCTGTCTTCCATGGATATAATGTGGACATTGTTGTCCTCAAAGTGTGTCCTTTGTCCATCAGGTGTAGATGGACAGCTGGTTCTCCTGTGTGGAGTTCCACCTGACCTGCATCCACTTCCATTCAGTCCCTGTTGTATTTACATCCCTGTTGGACAGATTGTAAACTTGAAGCCTCTTCTAATAACTTTCCAGCCTTCATTTTGGTTTTTACATCTCATTTGAAATCTGGTTTCTGCTTCTACCACATAAAATGCTTTTGTCAAGTAACACTCAGTTTCTTTTCCCTTTATATATCTTTCATTTTGTGTCCCACAAACTTGTGTTTGCAGGTGGTTGGCTGTTTTAACCAGAAACATCTCATGATCTTCATCTCTCAGAACATTTTCCAGATTCTAACCTTCCCTTTACTTGATTCTTTCTTCTTCAGATTGTAAATTTAATTGTCATAAACGATGTGCCCCAAAGGTGCCAAACAACTGCTTGGGGGAAGTTTCCAAAAATGGAGGCAAGTTTCAAAATCACACAAAACCACATAAACATGTTTCTGTGTACCTTTAATATGCAGCAACGATAACTGTTACACACATAAAACAAATTTTAACTTAAACTTTAAAACCAGTTAACTCATTGGAGAAGTAAAGGTAAAAGATGACCGTTAATAAAGCTGGATGAGGCCGCCCCACTTTATCTGACCACAGATGAGGAAATTTAATAAGAGCATAGACCATTCAAGAGTCCATTTATTTGGAGACATTTCGTTTTAATAATTGACAGGATGTGACTTCATGATGATTGATGGTTGCCATTGACAACCGCTCCACAAAGCCGTCCTGTATTGACCATGACAGCGGGAAAAATGGTCCATTTTTTCTAGAGTCTATATTCAGAACAAGTAATTCACACAAGGAAACCCTCAAACATCTAATAACTGAATGTACTTTGGTGATAATATTATAATATCAGAACAAAATGCTCCACAGAGCTCCTGAGCCCGGGGGCGGAGTCAGATATTGTCATGGTGGAAGGTTGCCTTGACGACCACGACGTGGACCGAGGCGGCGGCCTGTTGGACGACATGGACGAGGCGCTGACGTCCGAGGGGGGTCTGCTGCTGGAGGCGGGGCCGAGCGACCTGTGTGACCTGCACGACCCCGACCTGGACGAGTCCAACCGGGCCATCAGGTACGCACACGCCAAACACACACGCCTACAAACACACGCCTACAGAGACACGCCCACACAGATCTAAGGCCGTGGTCTGTACCGCCCCCTGTAGCCCGTCCACCAGCAACAACATCCCTCTGATGCGAGTGGTTCAGTCCGTCAAACACACGAAGAGGAAGAGCAGCAGCGTGATGAAGGAGGGATGGATGGTCCACTACACCAGCAAGGACACTCTGGTACCGACATGTTTACCTCCTTTAGTTTCTGTTGTTGTTGTTTGTTCTACATCTGTGTTTGGTCGTCGGCTTCTAGACCAGCCCGAGCAGACATGACGACAGTGTTTTAAACATTTACATCAAATCATTTCTAACTCATTTGATTTCTCTTCTGTTGCTATCAAATAACATTCTTTATCCTGGAGTTCAGCTTTCATTGGGCGAGAGGTGGTGAACCCTGAAGCCAGTCCATCACAAACCACAGCAACAAAACTTAAAATTCTCCTCAAACAACCTCGAACAAAACTAATTTATCAATAAATAAGAATCATCTGCAAATAATAATATTCTTGAACTTTAGACAACCTTTAAGAAGACAAAAACAGTGTGGGGCCGAACACTGAACCCTGTGGAACACCATAGTTTACTTTTGCTATGTTTCAAGCACAGGTTCAGTTTCAGACTGAACCTTTCACTGCAGGTTGTTTCTCAGCTTCATGTTGACTCGTCTTGACTCTGGATATTTCTTTTTCGTTTCTTCTCCATATTTTTCTCTTTCTTCCTTTTCTGCATCTCTACGTTCTCAGAGGAAAAGACACTACTGGCGGTTGGACAGTAAATGCATCACGCTGTTTCAAAACGACACAGGGAGTAAATACTACAAGGTAAGACTCTAGTGCTTGTCGGAGAAGTTTATAAATTTAGAGGTTTACTTTCAGACAGAAGAAGAACTTTAACCTACGACCAAGGAGCCTGTTGCATCTATTACACTTGTAGAAGATGCAACAGCTTCATCGTAACATTTAAATCATCTTGTGACAGTTCAGTGTTCTGCTGGGAAACTTTTGGACCTGGCATTCATTGGTGTGGATGTTACTTAGACATGTAGCACCCTTCTACTAAAACCGGCCCAGACACCTGAAGCCCCTATTTTCAGGTCGCTACTGGATTTAGTTCAAGAAGATGATGAAATGCAGCGTTACTTCCACCATCTGCTGTTGATCTTCTGTTTTCCTCCTTCACGCTACGATGCCACGATAACACTGGCGTCGCCTGTGAAGGTTCTCATTCATCCAGGTCATAGTATAGTAAAATTAGCTGAAACAAAGACGACTGGACTAGGTGAGTTTCTCCATCAGTCTTTTAGAACCGATGACTTCAAGAAACCCAACAAGTCACAGACATGGATTACATGGATTCAAGCTAGCTGCTTGTATCGGCACTAATACTCTAAACTGGATCCTCTGTCTGCAGGAGATCCCTCTGTCAGAGATCTTATCCCTGGAGCCGGCTCAGACTTTCTCGCTGCTTCCCGATGGAGCTAATCCTCACTGCTTTGAGATCACCACGGCGTCGCTGGTTTATTACATCGGAGAGAATCTGCAGAGAGCTGAATCTTCTGTGTCAGGAAGCAGCATTCTGGTGAGACGCAGATTCAGCTCAGTATGATCTTAGGTGGTTTGTCTACATCCAAAGCTGACACTGACAGAAACAATAATTTTACCTTGTAGAACATGGGAGATACTGGTCTTCATATACAGAGAGCTGCTAAAAAGTTTTTCTACATTTCTGCATAAAAATACTCAAAACATCAACAGATTTTGACATAAATCCTGAAAGCTGACAAAGAGATGACAATCAAACACATTAAACACAATTGTTATATCAAAATGAGCCAATACTACATATCAGTGAAGACTTGTTTCCAGTATCTGCTGTGACCTGCTGCTTAGAAGTTCCCCTGGGTTCCTTTGGGACCTCTCAGACTATTATGGAGTGATCTTTGTTGGTGGACCACTCCTGTGGAGGGGAACAGTCGTCTTCTCCTCCATCTGTTCTCAGTAAACAAATACACAAGTATAATATTGTTGTTTCATGTGATTGGGTTCTCTTTGTCTACTTTTGTCCCTCTTTTGTCTACTAAAAAACACATATACTTTATAGCGACACTAAAGGCGACACCAGCCTCTTTCCACTGGGACAAATGAGCAGTAAAACACTGTGGTTGTCGATCTTCATCCACGTTGCTGCACTAACTACTGTTCCTGACCGGTTTCAGGTCAGCGGTGTGGGGCAGGATGTGGCTCGGATGTGGGAGATGGCCATCCAGCACGCTCTGATGCCGGCCGTCTCTACAGGAGTTTGCCACAGTTCTCATCACAGTGGACACAGTAAGACACTGAGCTCCATTACTGCTCACTTCTTCATACTACCACTGATGTTTGTCCCTGAATATTGTTTCCTTGTGGTGGGAGCACACGTTATTATCACTTTGGTGTAAATTGTAGATCTGGAAATCAGGAAGTGATCAAAGCATCAGCGGAAAGAAAGCAGAATCTGAAGTGTGGTCTTAGTAAAAAATGGCAGTGATCGCACTGAAGCATCTAAACTGCAAAAAATAAATAAATAAATAAACAAGTGCATCTTCATCATCCAGTCAGATGGTTGTCTTTAGTAGAAGTTATCAATATTTACTGTGGATGTGAACTGAGTTATAAACTGAGAAGTTTTCTGGGTAGCTGAGATGTTTTAAATGTGTATCCCTCCAGGCACATTTAAAAGAGGTTTATTTTTAAAGTGTGATTAATCTGTTTAATTTATTGCAATCGCATATTCATATCATGATTAATCACATAATTAAATATATATTATTAACAGCAGTGATTGAGACCAGTTATTTGGTCTGTGGACATGTGTAGTTGTTATTTTCTTTCCACTATATTACCTTTATTGGTTATTTACTGAAATCAGGATCTTTACTTCAGCTCAGATTTATTAGTGATGGACTAATTGTGAAATATTTTATCTGGTGTCCCACAAGGCTCAGTTCTGGTTCCACTACTTTTTCAGTGAGTTTTTTTTTTTGTTTGTTTGTGTAAATCCAACATCACATTTAAATGCTATGTAGACGACACCCAGGTTTGTATGGCTGTTGATCCTAATGCTGTTTTTATTTACACTGAGGACATGTTCATGAAGATTTGTTTTTATACTGTTCAATTTGCTGTACAATATTCTCCTGCTTCACAAACTAACTCCCTTCAGGTCAAATTTAGCAGAAAAGTGTGAAATAATGAGAAATAAATGTTGAATATTTACATGATAAAAAAAAGTCTTTGATTTCAGTATTTTATATATTTTATATTATAAAGGTAAAATGAAGCTGAAATAACCTGATGTACAGGAGGTTATTATGGTAAAAGCACTGTTCCGTCTTCTCCATGACTTTAACATGAAGACAGAACCGTCTTCACCGTCCTTTCCAGCTGTCAGTGTGACAGAGACTCTATTGAGAATGAAAATGGAAAAATGTAGATGTCTATTTCGGCCGTGAAAGGACTCCTCACACATTCCCAGCTCAGGTATTGCTGTAAATGTTGAACTCTCCTGCAGACACTCAGATCCCCTCAGGGCCGACGGCGCCCACACAAAACCCATCAGAGATATTTCAGGCCTCCGCTGACGTCAAACTGATCATGACTAACACTTCACTGTTTTCTGAATAAAATAATGTGTCTCAACTCTCAAAAGGGCTGCAGGCTTCGGATGTATAACTTAAAGGTCTTAATGCTGCAGTAAAATAAACTGAAACAGTTCATTTATTGTATGCACAGTTTTTATTGTATTTGATGCTCAGTGACTGTTGGTGGTGTTGTTGTATGTTTTCTGTAATAAATAATTAAGGGACGTTTTTAGTCTGACTGTGTTTGTGTCTCATCAACAGAGGAAGTTTCCATCAGCATTTCCGTCTCCAACTGTCAGATCCAGGAAAATGTGGTGAGAAAACGCAGGAAACACACACAGATGTCCCCGTCTGGCTGATTTTAGTATTTTATTTTTATTTATGGAGCTTTTAACTGCAGAAATAGTGACAGAGTCCAACTGAGCAGAAACACGAGTGGTTAGCATCTAGACAACACCAGACTATCTGTCCATACCTCCGCCGTCATAAATAGAAGAGGATTCAGAAACACGCAGAGCCTGATAGGAAAGAAAGAGATAGAGAGAGAAACCTTGAGCAGAAACCAGCTGCTATGAGGCGAGCCGTCTGCTTGAGGCCGCCTCAGATAAACTCGTACATGCAGCATATGAACATGAAACAAAAACGAGTACATAATGTTAGATGATACACGACCACAGATCAGAAACATGCAGCTCCAGACCAGACATGTTAATGACAAAGTTGGAATATAATGCAGTCTTGTTTTTGAGTTTTATATTAAAGAAAAGCTATGTTTTTAGAGCTGTACCCAGGTCCAGGTTTAGCTAGGGTTAGGGTTAGTTAGAGCAGTGGAAATCTGATCTAGAAACTACACTGAACTTTTGTCAAGAAGCTACAGTACACTTGTTCTTGAGTTCAAAATGTGTTTTATCAGATTTTCTATAATGAACTCAACAATATACAACATAGTGTATGACAGAGGTCTGATACAGAACAGTTAACAAAACTAATCAGAGCACAGAAAGTAGATAATCCACTTAATGTTGACATTAAGGTGCAGCTACTGCACTGATGCAAAACTTATGGGCTCGGCTTAAACCATAGTTTAGAGAATCAGGACACAATGAAAGCAGCAGTAACTCTGTGGAAAGAAAGTAGAATCTAAAGTATAGTGGTAGTAAATGTTTTTACCCTGCAGAGGGCAGTAATACAACCTCTAGCATCTAATCTGAGCAGCTCCTATGTAATTGATTCATTTGCATTAACTGTGGAAATCATGTGATTAATCGCGATTAAATATATTAAAATGCTTTTGGTCCTTATTTATTTTAATGAACTACATAAAATGTCAAATGCAGGCAGCAACTGTAATACAAACTTAAGCCCTTGTGCATTTTAAATTGATTTTAAAACACATGATGAATTTGCATTAAACCTGGAAATCATGCGATTAATCGCGATTAAATATTTGAATCTTGTTATTTGCCTTTTTTTTTTTTGCCTGTTTATCCAGTTGTTGGCATCAGGAACCTGGATCAGATGTAAAAGAGTAGACTCTGGAGTCAGATGTGATGTTTGCGTCACTGTGACTCTCCATCTAGAAACAGCTTCCTGTTTCTACCTCTTCCTGCTTTCTGTCACTTTTTCTTTGAGACTTTTGAGGTCAATGCGTCGATCAAGAGTCTGTACATTTACATCATAAAGATTCACTCGGGTGTCGGCGAACTCTGCCGGTGCATGCAAATGTGACTGTAGAGAACATCGAGTCCCATTTCCATGCAGACGTGCACCTCGCCGTCTCCAAGGTGAGCACGTCTTCGAGCACCTCAAATGGAGATTACTGTGATTACTCACTCAGCCAAACGGTTTCCATGGCGACGGCGGTAATTAGGCAGCGAGCTCTGGGAAGGGGGAGGAGGTTCATAATATTGTATTTCTGTCCTCTTTGCTTGAGGTGTGATATTAGGCTGTCAGCTAACGGGAGAAAGGGGAGACGTGATCGCAGACAAATGAAGGAGAAAATATTTTGCAGTTTTGGTGTCAAAGCTGTGGCAGATCACTGACGCCGTGTAGTTACGCCGAGGGAGGCGCACAGTAGGCCCCCCGGCACAAACCCCTCCTGAAGGCTGCTCCGCCAGGTGACGAATTGATGCAATTCCTTCTTTTTTTTTTTGTACCCTGTTTCTGTCAACGTGTCTCAGCTTCTCTGCTGTAGACCAACTTAACTTGTGACCAGAAACTTTCATTATCTAAAGTTAGAAGTCTGTTTCTTTTTCTCTAAACTTGAACAGATTGAAGAAGTTGAGACTTCTTTCATTTCTTGCTTCTCATTCAAGGGACGTTCCTCGTCCTGTTTCCATTGCCTCTTGTCTTTACGAGTTGCTGCTGGAGGAGGCGTATGCTAACAGCTTTAGTTGGGGCCTCTAACACACTGGATGCTGCAGTCGGCTTATGCAGCGTTAATTTCAAACTAAGGTGGAAAATATTCAGTGTCAACCTTTTTAGAACAAAACCAAGACTGAGTCTCCTCCAGATCAGAAAGGACCGGTCTAGATAGTTAGATAAAGAATAGAATAAGGTGACACAAAAGTATGTGATATTACAGAAACTACAGTTTGGTAGAAAAACCAAAGAAAGTCGTGAATATCATTAATAATGATAAACTCCAACAGAAACTTACAAAGTTAAATGTGATGCATTTATTTTATTTTTATTCTCCCATGAACACAGTTTTAAAATATAAAATGATGTTTAATGATTGTGTTGTTGTGTTTCCAGGACATTAACTCTGTGTATCAGATCTTCCCAGACGAGGTTCTTGGTTCAGGACAGTTTGGTATCGTGTACGGAGGTAAAAACACAATTAATGTTCAGTTTATTATTTTCTCTTATAAATAGAACTGCTAATGCATCAACACATATCTGCAGACTTTGATTTTTAAGATTTAAGATTTGTTAAATATTACAAATCCAGCTGCAGCTTCATTGGATAAACAGCACTAGTCAGGTGATGTTGCAGGCTGGTCCACAGTTCTCAGTTCAGCTGCTGTTCTGATGAAGACGATGGTGTGTTTCAGGTAAACACAGGAAGTCCGGTCGAGACGTCGCCATCAAGATCATCGACAAACTCCGCTTCCCGACCAAACAGGAGAGTCAGCTGCGTAACGAGGTGGCCATCCTGCAGGTGAACACATTCAGACACGAGCGCTGCAGGAGCTCCAGCTTCCTGTCGTGAAACATCTTCATTACCGTGGCAACACTGTAGGGGTGTGACATCCCAAAATATTCCAGCTCCTCTGCTGCGACGCACACCTGCACAGCTGATATCAGGTCTGATCTGATGCTCATAAAACCGTTTCCTGATCCGGTTCCTCCTGGTCCAGATTCAATTCAGTAAATTAAACACGTGAGATAAATACTGAATATCACGACGGAGTATCGCTACCGAATCACTGATGTCTCTCGAGCCATTTCACAGAACGCAGACAGATTTTACTACGAGAGTTTGCAGAAAGCGCGTATGTTTAAAAAAAAAAACTATCAGATCCTGGAAGGAGGAGGAAGATGAAAGAGGAGGAAGAAGACAAGGAGGAAAGGGAAGAAGAGGAAAAGGAGGAGAAGGTAGAAAAGGAGAAAAATGAGAAATGAGAGGGAAAAGGGGAAAAGAGCAGGAGGAAGAAGAAGGAGGATGAAGAAAGAGGAGAAGGGCTGGAAGAGGAGGTCCACTGAAACAGTTTTTTGTTGTAAACTTGTTGTGTTGAGGAGTGATCCTGCTCCATCAAAGATCTTCTATTAACTGATCAACGTGGTATTGATTGTAAATCTTTACTTCTGCTCCACTCTGAGGTGTTTCTAATGTTTCTAATGTTCTTCCTGTGGTCTCTGCAGAGCCTGCACCACCCAGGCGTGGTCAACCTGGACTGCATGTTTGAGACTCCAGAGAGAGTGTTCGTGGTGATGGAGAAGCTCCACGGAGACATGTTGGAGATGATCCTGTCCAGCGAGAAAGGCCGTCTCCCCGAGAGGATCACCAAGTTCCTGGTGACCCAGGTCAGACCAGGACCCATCGAGACTGGATCCATCCATCTCTACAGACTCCTGTGTTTATATTAAAGCTTCTGTGTGTCTGGTCAGATCCTGGTGGCGCTGCGTCATCTCCACTTCAAGAACATCGTCCACTGTGATCTGAAACCAGAAAACGTCCTGCTGGCCTCTGCAGACGCTTTCCCACAGGTGATATGATTCACCAATCAGCCATAACATTATGACTGCTAACACTGAATAGTATCAGGCAGACACCTGAACACCTAGTCCTTTAGAAGTTGATGCAAGAAGCTGGAAAAATGAGGAAGTGGAAGGATTTGATGTTGATGAGGATCAAACTGTAATCACTGAGGAGAAAAAGCAAAGGGGAAGAAGAGGAGGAAGAGGATGAGAAGCCAGCTGTTCAGAGTTCACTATTGTCACATTTCTGGTGACATTGGACCCAAATGTGAAATGTTAGAGTCAGGAGGAGCAGGCAACAAAATGACTTTAATAAAAACTCAAAAACCAGAAGTTAAGGTGCTGCAGGGACGGAGGGTGAATGAAAACACACAGACCCAAAAGAACCAAGACAAGAACACAAGGAACTGAACAGAGAGATGAACAGAAAGGCAGGCCTCTCTCTCTCTCTATATATATATATATATACCTGGCCAGAGGGGTTAATGAGACACAGGTGAGACTAATGAGGGCGGAGCCACACAAGGAGAAGCCAATCAACCAATCAGAGAGAGGGGAAGACGCAGGAAGTAAAACAAGACAGGAAACACCAAGGAAAAGCTTTACAAAATAAAACAGGAAACATAAAGAAAACCCAAACAGGGTCACAGGGAAGATTCAAAGCCAGGACATCTGTCACGTCTGCTGTGAAACATACAGAGAAGTAACTTTAAAGGACCAACAGTGGCCCCCAAAAATTAGACAGGTGGTCATAATGTTATGGCTTTTTCATTAATTCATCAGATCAAATGAAATCTGGAATATTTTTGCTCAAAAATCAGATGTGAGTATTTAAGACGACGGCCAATTTAAATCTGCTTTTTTAAAGAATCTTGATGCATCTTAATGAAATACCTGCAAAAACAGTAAAAACTAAAACTGAAGCTGGTTATAAATAAGAAGCTGAGACGCAGAGAAGAGAAGCCTGGATCCAACGCAAACAACAACACGCTGATGAAAACATGAATTAATGTGAGGAAGAGGTGAAACAGGAGAATACAGGCGGGCAGTCCATTAGCCGTCAGTGCAACTATTAGCAGCTTCCTGTGGTTTTCAGCCTCCAGAAATAGCTGCTGGTGTCAGACAGACTAACTGTTATCTGTAATGATGCATCAGGACCGGCTCAGGATTCCTCTCACACTTCACTTAACGCACGTCCTCGTCAGCTCTGAGATATCAGAAAACACAACGGGAGCGTCCCGAAGAGAGAAATGAAAACACTTTAGTCGAGTCGCACGAGATAATGAGTTTAATCTAGCTTAGCACAAACACTGCTAACATAGCTCCTTAAAAAATAAATAATATTCTGTACGGAGATCTGCAGCTCAGGAAAACACGAGTAAAGGAAGAAGAAGTCTTCATCAGTTTGACGACACTCAGAACAACAACAAACACTGACGTGATGGAAAAACCGAAATGTTTCCAGGAGATCCTGAAAAGAGGAGCCCCGTTTGGGGGCGGGGCTTAATGTGGTGACGGACAGAAAGAGCTGAATTAGTTTCCAACTAAATGGCTCTGATTGGTTGGAGGTGAAGAGGTTTTCAATGAACGAGAAGAACAGGGCCATGGACCAAGGATCTCCGAGGAGGAAGAAGAGGGGGAGGAGGAGGAGGATGGGGAAGAAGAGGAAGAAGAGAAGGAAGGGGAAAAAGAGGACAATAAGGAGGATGAGGAGGAAGAAGAGGAAGCAGAGGAGAATGAAAAGGAAAAGGAAGAGGACAATTAGGAGAAAGAACGAGGAAGAGGAAGTAGAGGTGGAAAACGAGGAGAAGAATGCGGTGGAAGGGGAAGAGGAGGAAGAAGGACAAGGGGGAGCAAAAGAAGGAGAAAGAGGAAGAAGAGGACAACAAGGAGGAAGTGACAAAGGAAGAGGAGGAAGAGGAGGAAGAGGGTCTCCTGTTGTTCTGAGTATTTGATGCTCATGTTGTCAAACTGATGAAGACGTCTTCTCTGTATCATAATCCAGATGTTTCCAGACTCTGGTTCTGGTCTGACTCTGAGTCGAGGTAGTGAAGCTGAAGCTGAAGCTGAAGCTGAATCTGAATCACTGCTTTTACTGACGCCAGCATGAACATGAATCTGGATGAAACAGTGAACGTACAGTTAGCCGAGGTCTGAAGGTCTCAGAGGAGAACTGATGCATCACTTCCACCGTCCTCCTCAGAGAGAGTGAATCATCCATCAGATCTTCATCTCAGTGGGTTCAGAGTACGTGATACTCTCTGAGAAGAAGGTCAGAGAACAGATCAGACTGTTAGTCACAGGAGAGAAAACTCACTGTGGATCTGTGGCTCTGTGGGTTGGTTGCTCCTTATCTGGTCTTCTGCTGCCTTCTGATGGATCCAGTGGCTGCCACTTCCATGAGTCATAAGAGCAGCGCTAAGAAGCTAAAACAGGAATATCAACATTATGAAGACACTATTTAAGAACACAATATGTAGGATGAGGCTCAGAGATTCTTGTGAGTCAACTGATAACATGCTAGCTAGCTCGAGGTGCTAATGTGAAATGTTGCTGACTAGCTGCCATGCTTGTTAGCAGTTAGCTAAACTCACACACTTGTTTATTTAAGCTGCCTTCTGGAACTCTTAAAGTTGTGGTCACGACATGGGAAGTCACGCACACAATATGTTTGACGTTTAGCTGTATGCCATTAGAGCACCACTAAGAAGCTAAGAGGCTAACAGTTAGCATGCTAACGAGTGCGTAACTTTAAAACCCAACATGAAGAATGACGCTCAAAGATTCTTGTGAGTCAACTGATAACTAGCTTGAGGCACTAATTTCACATGTTGCTGACTAGCTAGCAGTTAATCACATCAAATAAGCTAAGGGGCTAACAGTTAGCATGCCAATGAGTGTGTAACTTAATGTAGTTAAAACTTAATAAAAAGATTAGGTTGTTATAAATATCATCATAATATTAAAACTATACGACTAAATTACAGAATATTAAACCACAGTTTTAGTCCTTGTGTGGTTTTATTGACGTTGGGTTTTGTTTGACGCTCTTCCGTCGTCCTGCTGCAGGTGAAGCTCTGTGACTTTGGATTCGCTCGAATCATCGGTGAGAAGTCATTCAGGCGTTCGGTGGTGGGTACGCCGGCTTATCTGGCTCCTGAGGTCCTGAGGAACAAAGGCTACAACCGTTCCCTGGACATGTGGTCGGTCGGAGTCATCATCTACGTCAGGTAGCAGGAGGTTTTAGAACGTTCTCATGAATAAAAACTATAAGAAAACTTCAGTATGTGATCTAGTTTTGTGTTTTCAGTCTCAGTGGGACGTTCCCTTTCAATGAAGATGAAGATATAAACGATCAGATCCAGAACGCTGCCTTCATGTACCCTCCTCATCCCTGGAAGAAAGTCTCCCAGGAAGGTTAGTAGGACGAAGGTGTTGACAAGTCGGTTAAAATTTAAATATTGTTGCTCGTTGCTCCTTCAGGTTTGACAGTGCCTCTTAAACTTTTTCACACTCTTCAGAAAAGGTTCCAAAACCATCTCTATAGAGTTTGGAACCCACAAATAATCCACAGATTGAAGACGACTGTTCCCCTCCACAGGAGTGGTCCACCAACAAAGATCACTCCATAATAGTCTGAGAGGTCCCAAAGGAACCCAGGGGAACTTCTAAGCAGCTAAAGGCCTCTCTCTCATTGGCTGATGTTAATGTTGATGAATCCACTGAACAACCATGGTGTGATGGACAAAGACACTGCTCTCCAAGAAGAACATTTCTAAACATCATGTGGACAAGACAGAAGACTATTGGGACAATGTTTAGTGGACAGATGAGACCAAAGTAGAATAGTTTGGTTTAAATGAGATGAAACAACACTGCATCATTCCAGCATCAGAACCTCATCCCTCCATCAAACATGGGGGTGCTAATGTCCTGGTTTGGGCCTGTTCTGCTGCATCTGGACCAGGACGGCTTGTCATCATTGATGGACCAATGAATTCTGAATTCTACCAGTGAACTCTAAAAGAAAATGTCAGGACATCTGTCCATGAGCTGAATGTGAAGAGAAACTGGGTCATGCAGCAAGACAACGAGAACCAAGAACACAAGTGGTTCTACAAAAGAACGGTTCAAGAAGAACCAGATGAATGTTTAGGAACGGCCAAGTCAAAGTCCTGACCTTAATCCAATAGAAATGTTGTGGAAGGACCTGAAGCAAGCAGTTGATGTGAGGAAACCCACCAACATCTCAGAACTGAAGTGGTTCTGTTCTGAGGAATGGGCTAAAACTCCTCCAAGCTGCTGTAGACCACTGAGGTTCATGTCTGCAAATCAAACCTTCCTCCATCAACTAACATAAATGGCTGCTGTCTAAGATGAATGCTTGTGTTTCCTCCATGTGACTGGACGGTTGTTATTCATCCTCAAACAGCAGCACAGGTGAAAACTCCACCACATCCGTTCTCTGCTGCTTCGTGACTCATGTTGTTGTCGTCATTGTCCTTGGATGTGTTGGCTGGAGTCGTCCTGTCGACTACCAGACTACAGATCTGAATCAGCCCTGACTCACTCGCTCCTCGGCCGGATCCCCCGAAGCGCTCTTAACCCTCCCTCCGCCCCCTCATCCCACCAGATAAAACTCGAACTGCGCTCGGGAATAAACGCGAGTCGTTTCTGTCGGCCTCAGGAGGATTAAATGTCGTGAATAAACTCATAGTGCGTCAACAAATCTGCATTTACAAAGATCAGTTTTAAAAAGGAGACTCTACTGCCCACGAGCTAAGAGGCTCAGTTTAAAGTTTTGAACGTCTAAATAACCATCGCCTCTGACTGCTGCAGATTTTTGGCAAATTAAAGAAAAATAAATGCAGCCGTTTAGGCTTCGTCTGCTCTCACTGAAACAGGCTGTGATTTCATGTTGCCCTTCAATCCAGATTTTGTAGAGTTTACTCATGAAAGTCTGAAAATCTGGGGAGGAGTTCATTGAATTAGTTCAGATGTACTTTTTACCTTTAGAGTAACCTTTAGCACCATTAGCATCACCATTAGCATCTGCTCCAGACTTTCTGTTTAGTTCTTTTCTCAGAAACAACTGATGAGGACACAACAACAACTCCTAGCTTCTATCCACCGTCTAACAATCAGACTAAACTCTGTGAAATAGTCCAGATACTCAGCGACTACAGTGAAGAGAGGTTTCAGTCTTTGGAAGCGTTCAACTTCTTCTTCTTCTTCTTCTTTTGGGATTTTGGCAGTTTTGAGTTACTGGTCGTGTTACTGCCCTCTGCAGGATAAAAGTATTTACAGCTACAAACATCTCTTAAGAGTCAGAGTGTGTCTGTCTGATGAGTTTCCTCACTTTTGACTCACATGTTCAGAATTGTTCTGTAACGGGTCGATGTATTCCACACTTTTGTTCAGCTGCCTTTGTTTTAGGTGTTTACAAACCCAGCCAGGGTACATTTGGGTCACTCCCAATCTCTGAAACTAAATATTGAAGCCTGAGCACCTACCGTTAGCTTAGCATTAACCCCCGGTGACTGAACACAGCTCTTTCCCAGAAGTCCTGACCTCAGGTGCAGGTTTTCTCGTCCTTCAGCTCCAGATAAAACCATTGTGAGCCAGCTATTAGAGCATAGACTGTATATAAATATGGACACCACGTCTCCTCTTCCTCTCATTGGTCAAACTGACTCTATTTTCCCGGGGATACGGGCGGCGCCATCTTGTGAGTTTGGATCCAGAGTCTGATCAGTACGGTCTGAGGGCGGAGCCACGTGGAGCTGTGATATTGATGCCCCGCCCACACTTCCTCCAGACTCACTCATGTTTTAGTTTAATTAATACTACGCTCTGCTCTACCTCCACCTGTTACAAGGACATGATGGATTATACTCTGGACTTACTTATTTTGCTGTTGGCATGGCAACTGGTAGTCTAAATGATGTTACATCCTGTTTCTATAGCGTTAAATAACTAAAACGAAACTTCTCACAAAAATTGACACTTGAACATTCATCAACATTATATTAACTACCTAAAATGACAGAAACCATCCTTTAAAAAAACTTATTTTAGCCTTTTAGTTTGACCCAAGTCCCGCCCACTAACATGGAGGAGGTGGAGCCTATGACCTATACTGCAGCCAGCCACCAGGGGGAGCTCTACTTGCTCATCTGGGTCAACAGTGGCCCAACAGTCTGTGCTATGTTGCCACCCAGAAAGTGAATCCAGCCCCATAATCAGTGATTCACAACCTCCTGACAACATTCCTGCAGTATGAACAGTGTTGGCAAACTGTGTGAGGACTGACGTTGTGGTGCTTCGGCCCCCGCCGCTAACAGGAGGGCTGGATGTTTGCAGATTAAACGGGTCATGTGACGTCTCCATGAGCTTCCGTGAGAGTCCACGCAGTTCTTAGATGGAGCGATGAGGGGGTAGAGGAGGGTGGAGGGGGGGTCTGTCTATTCATGCGGCGGTCCATTCATGTGCATAATGCTAAGTGATGGAGGCCCCTGTAGACCTGAGGGGCCCCGGAGTCCCAGAGCTGTTCAGACCGCTGACCCCTGAAGAAATGTTAACATCATGTTAGCTTTGCTCATTAGCCCTGACTGGCCCCTCACCACAGGAGGGGGGCAACCCTACATCCTCCTCCTCCTCCTCCTCCTCCTCCTCCTCTTCATCCTGGCTTTACCTCACTTCTTCTTCCTTCTTTCTTTCCTTCCTTGCAGCAATTGACCTGATCAACAACCTTCTGCAGGTGAAGATGAGGAAGAGGTACAGCGTCGACAAGACCCTCAGTCACCCCTGGCTCCAGGTAAGACCACACTGAAGTTATTTTACATTTTATTTATATCGTGTAAGGATCCTAAACAAGGTCTATTTTCTGATGCTGCACTAACAAATATATTTACTGGACCATTTGATTAGATACCAGACTCCTGAACTGTTCATATAACAATCACTCCCTCTGACTGGGTCACGAGGACCAGAGCACGTTATAAACTCAGGTTTTAAACTTTTAACACAACAGATTTCTCTTGTTTTTATTTCTTTATTTGCAGCGTAAGAATGTCATAGTGTGATCTGAACTGTTTTTACTGAGGACATGAGAATAAAACATCTTGAATCTTAAATTATATGTGATGTGGAAGGAGTCACTTCTGATAATTATCCAGGTGAGCAGGCAGCTGTGTCATAGCTAACCTAATGAAACATTAAACATCTTGTTTGAATAACCTTTACTGACCCGTCAGTGGACTTGGCGTCTACGTTGCAGGTTCCAATCTGCAGAAATGCTGATAATAAAAATGAATTTATGGATTTAAATCCCGACAGCTCCTGCAGAGGCTAAAGCTGTTAGCATGCTGCAGCAGGTTGGTTAAAGAGCTCAGCTGTACAGTAAACACTGGTTCAAGAATGGGGTCAATATCAGAAGCAAATTAAAGCTCATGCTGCTTTATACTCTGACTGTTAGCTGTGAAATTATGGTGACACATTTACCATCATATCATGTGTTTATGGTCAAACTGTGGACAGGTCACTGGTTCATCCACGACTGAGAGGATCTGAACAAGAACCCAAAACATCTGTGAAGGTTCTCAGTCATCCAGGTCATGGGTCCAAAAAGGTCTCAAGAAACTAGTTGCTCTTGTTTCAGTGAAGAACCCATAACCTCTCAAACTGCTCCCTGGGCGCCTGGTACAGCTGAAAGTTACATCCCCTGGATGCATGAACATATGTTAATAATATGTGGCAAATTAAAGCTGATTATAAATATAGTTTTTACAGTTTGGTCAGATGCAACCAAGCACATCCAAAAATAGACCACCGGTCTTTGTCCACAGACTGAGAGCGTCTGTTTTGGTTGGTGTAGGTGGAGGAGCCGTGGAAAGATGTGAAAATCAAACAAACTCTTCTTTAATTATTTTTTATTTTAGAGTCTAAAACCAAACTTGAAACAGCTTAAAGACGCCAACGTTTGCTTGAACCTGACCCTGAGCTCTGTGGCTTGGTCCTCCCCCAGGACTACCAGATGTGGCTGGACCTGAGGAACCTGGAGTGTCGGATGAACGAGCGCTACATCACCCACGAGAGCGACGACCTCCGCTGGCATCACCACGCTCAGCTCAGCGGCCTTGACTACCCCGCTCAGCTCGCCAACGGCCCCCGTGGCGACGGCGTCCAGGCCATGGAGCGCTACCAGGAGCGTGACGAGGAGCTGGAGACCCTCAGCGAGAGGGTCAGTGAACTCTGAGAGAGAAAAGTCTTAAAGATCAAGGAACAAAGAATTTGCTTCCACCTAAATCCTCTTCTTTTCTATGAAAACATGTTTACTGATGGAAACCAGATTATTACTCAACAGTTTGAAGCCCAGCTACAGTTCATTATTCTGACCTAAAGATATCTTTAATCAGAAGACAAGGAAATGATCTCGTTTTTATTTTAGCTTTTAATTATGAGATTCTTATTTTGTCTCAACAGTTTCCACTTCATTATCTCGACAGTTATGAGATTTTAGGTTAGTATCTCATAATTTCACTTAATTATGTCCCATAATTAGGCTCTTTGGGTTTTTAAGTCATTTCTTTATTTTTTATTTATTTACTTTTCATTTTTTTTACTTTTATTAAAACTAGAGATTCTTGTTTTGTAAATGCAACGTAAAGATCTTAATTAACTCATCAAGTGAAATCTCTCTGTTATCTATACGTGAAGGAAACAGCGTCAGCAAAATGACCAAACAAGTCTCTTATAGTTATTAAATACTGATCTTGTGATTAGTCCTAATTATATGTATAGAGTCATAATTACATTATTCACTATTTTCTTACTGGATCTGAATAACAACTATTAACACGCGTTTAAGATCCTTAGAATTACAAAACAAGAATGTCTTTCCTACTGTGATATTTTCATTTCGTTTTAACCTCAGTTATTTGTCATGAACTTTCACCAGTTTGTTCATCTCACCACGTTATCATCACAGCCCTAAAACAGGACCTTGCACAGATGATCTACGGTAAAAGTTGGGGGAAATAAGCCATGACAAGTTTAAACTGAATTAAATCACATAAACATGGATGAATATCAAAACGTAAAGTGTCTTTTGGAAAGTGACGCAGATATTTGGAGCTAACTCCAAGAGGGATCCAGATAACCTGAATGTTTTCTAATCAATAAAATAATTTGAACATTTATCAGTAGTGAAAATAATCAAAAGATATAAAAAAAACTGTGTTAAACGTCTTCTCCATGACACCCCACCAGTGCAGCTCCTACGAGGGATGTTCTGATCGGTATCAGGCTTCAGCCAAAAATGATCCTTACTAGTTCTTTATTTTAGCTCTGATATAAACTAAAACCACGTCACTGTAGCATCAAAACTTCTTCTTCTTCTTCTGATTTAGCTAGAGTCAAAGCAGCTTAAAAAACAAACAAGAAGAATCTCTAAACATGTCACAGGACGTCTGGTGAGGTGGTAGTAGTTGATCATCTAAACAGAATCCATGGAGTCCACTCAGTCAAAGGCTGCACCCAAACAACAACAACAAACACTGAACGTTTAAAAGAAGAGAAAAGTTTCCTGGAGACAGCGTCAAGGAGAAACATCTTCCAGAGAGGGTTAGGGAGTTTATGGCAGCGTTGGATGACCAGAACATTTCTGGAGTAGAGAACACAAGGTACCAGCTACCCTCTCCACACTACATTAACTTTGACTGAAAGATTTATTGGACTGAATCCAGTCCACTCTAGGAGAAGACAAGGAAGACAAGGACAGACTTTAGGAAGCTACAGGAGACCAACTCTAGGAGAAGACAAGGAAGACAAGGACAGACTTTAGAAAGACACAGGAGACCAACTCTAGGAGAAGACAAGGAAGACAAGGACAGACTTTAGGAAGCTACAGGAGACCAACTCTAGGAGAAGACAAGGAAGACAAGGACAGACTTTAGAAAGACACAGGAGACCAACTCTAGGACATTTAGGACCAGATCAGATCAGGGGTTAAAAAACATCACTTGTTCCTTCTGGTTTATTTTGTCAGGTGGTGATGAGGAGGCATCAGGTTTCATTCCCAAAAGAAATATCCTAAATAATGAAGTTCATCCAGATCAACAGGCTACATGTTGGTTCATGATGTTCTCTGAAAATGGATATGTAGCATTTTGGAATGAAAACACATGAAACACATAAATACCAAAAACACATCTCTGCTTTTCTGTTCCACCAGATCCGTTATTATCCAGAACTATCTGTCCTTGGCTCTGAGGCCAATGAACATTCAAATGTCTTAGATTTTTTTTAAATCAAAAAACATTAAAAACATGAATACAGAGTAAAAAAAAAGAAAAAAAAAAAGAGTAGAGCTTTTAAAAGCTAAACACCATGATGTGTTGAATGTCTTCAGGTTGACTGGAGGTCTATCTGAATGCTAACGCAGCGTCTTCTGTAAACGGTGTGAATGTTTGTTTCTCTGCACAAAGTTAAACTCAGATACTCGCTGTCCTGGCTCTGTACGGGACGGAGAACGAGCTGCTTCAGCCTAAATACACAGAGATACTTTCTTTTAGTCATTAGCTAGCTAACATTGTCTGATGCTAGCGAATGCTAACTAGATAGCATGCACGCCAGTTTTCATCGTGCATCTCATCTGATCGTAGTTTTATACTCAGACTGTCCACTGTGTCCTCACCAATAAACAGACAAACAAAAACTGTCTTTATCCATTTATGTACAAGACATATACTTTATTTATCCTTTATTTAAAAAGAAATACAGTTAATATTAGACTTAATGTTCTTGCTACTGAGGTGATTTCAAACTTGTGGTATTCTGCTTTAAGGTGAAATGAATAATAGATCATTTAACGGTTTGTATTTTATTAGTGAAGCCCAGAGGACAGTCCCGGTCCACCTCCTCCCATACAGAGTCTAGAGAGAACAGCACGTATACGGGTTTATTATTGATATCGCCATAGATCTGAAAAATAAGGGCTGCTTCTCCAGAGCCTTCACGGCCTCGTCTTCTTCGTGCCTCTCTCGCTTCGGTCTTTGCTGGAACTGACATTTCAGCTTCATCTGGAGCAGAAATGTTTGTCTTCTCTGTTTCTCTGTGAAGATCTTGACTTGTTGAAATACCTGTCGTACGTGTTTATAAAATGGTCCGACAGTGGGACGTAGTTTAAAAGTATGAGCTCTGGGGTCATTGATTTATTGGTTATTGATCAGATGTGTAACGTAGGGGATGCATGAGTTCAGGTTCTTTAAATCCACCGACTAGTCTCTGATGACGTCACAGTAGAAAGAAAGAAATCTATATTGTTGACCTGAATCATCTGCTGAGAACAGACAGCTCATGTGCTACATACTGTGAGCTGCAGATATGTATAGCCTGTATAAAACATGCAGCACCTCAGCACCATCAGTAGCATTTAATAGTCCTCCACAGCGTGTTGTTAGATGGGATAGTGTAGCAGCTAAAGGTCTAATAACTTTATCAGATAGTTGATGTGCAGCCTCCTTCTCTCTGTTACCACAGGACGTTTGGTCAAGTTGTTAACTGACTGCTGTCCAGAGGATTTGGACCGTTCCTCTGCTAGCGTTAGCGTTAGCATGTCTTTTTTGCAGTAGTACTTTAGTTGTATTTCAATACTGACATGTCACGGTAGTATGGGCTTCATCTTTGGTGAAGTATTTCCACACACTTGATGAACCAACGACCCACTGGGCTCCTCACCTGTCTTCTAGGAGGCGTCCATGTTGTTAGTATCACGTGATCAGAGACTAGTTGACTGGTTAGTATGACCCCTAGCGTAAACTGGACGTAAGGTCCATTCGGTACAGAGTACACAGGTTTGAATTCTCCAATTAAAAATATGAAACTCAACTTGAAAAATGTATTTTTTGTATTAGTATAAATTTAATATGTCTTTAGGTGAAATGCTGTGGAGATATCAGAACAACAAGGGCTTCTTTAAGACTTACTGTCAATCATCTTGTTAGCTTCGTTGCTAACATGCTGTGTCTCTGATGATATTGGAGATTTAACTGCCAAGAAATAATCCCACATACGATATACCGTAATATCTTTAATGATCTAAAATCTGAATGGTTTCTTTCTTCTGGGTGTAAAAAAAAAAGAAAAGAATATGTGTTTATAAGACGTTTCAACCGTTGCACAAAGCTAAGCTAAGCTAAAAGCAAGAAACCAGGCAACTGTAGACTTTCACACCCTTTACTTCATTTTACAAATCTCAGAAACTTTATTCCTTGGCGGTGGAGGTCAGTGGAGATGTTAGGCGTAAGTGTTGAACGTTTCAGGTCTGAATGTGAGTTTAATCTCAGAGCTAGAAGAGGACAAATGTTTTTTTCTCTGAATGTGTTTCGCTTCACTCGTGTGTCCGTTTTCCGAATGGTCGACTGTTTCTTAACGTGGCTTCGCTCACAAAGTGTCTGCAGGAACTTCAAAGATGTATTTTTTTCCAGCTCATGAATAAAGATATTTTAAAAATCCACCTGAGGATGTGTTGACTGTCTTTTACTGACCTCATCCTGCTGCTGGACGGTGGATAATTGAGTTATATCACTGGAGGACGTTTGTGTTCAGAGGTGAAATTTAAAGGTTATTGGAAAAAAACACAAATTTAAATTAAATTAATTCAGAAGCAGATTTTAAAAACTCTTTTGTGATTATCTACATGCTAGTTTTCTCAGTATTAGCAAAACCAAACCTAACTATGATTTTCAACATAATTTAAGGTTAAAGTCATTTTTGCGTTCACAGTGTCAGATCCAAGATGGCTGCCGTTCTTCACATTCACCAGCTGACATGTATCTGGCCGCTGCTCCTCATTTAACACTGAATGCTGTTAATCAGGGCAGAAAATCTGATCATCACAATCTGATGAATTAGTCACCTTTTTCCAGATGTTTGCTTTGTTTCACTCAGTCGATCTATTGTGTGTCGGTGGCTGGCGCCGCGTGGACGTGGCCCAACGGGTTGAGAGGTCACCAACCCTGACGCTGAGGAATCCGTCCATAAGTTAATGACACTATAAAGTCAGCTCAGCGTTGTACAACACTAATAGAAATGATTTGTACTAGCAAAGTGGGATTTAGTTTCAGACTGTTGTTAATACAACAGAATGCATTGGTTTTCATTGATGTACCTAATAATCTGGCCAGTGTGTGTATATGTACATTTCAATTTAAGATTATTTCTGAGCTTCTTTTTCATTTAGTTTCATTTTAATTTGGTCTGTGCAATCTGATTAAAGTCTGGAGGCTAAATATCATGGAGGTCGTTCTCAGGGTTTATTTATATATTTATATATTTATATATTTATACGTTTAGCTTCTTTTATGTAGGTAGATCAGTTTGAGTCGGTCGTTTGTAAAAGTAGCTGAAAGTCAAAAAATTTTGGGTACCCCAGATTTAGATCAACATGACGGTATCACTGATACTATAAAACTCATGTACTACTTACAGTATTAACTACGACATTATCAGTTACCACATACATCTGCTCACTACTATAAATTATTCGTACTGCCACATACGCCTGTGATAGTAAGACATCATCAGTTACTGACTGTACCACGTATAAAGTACTACTGCTGTACTTAATTCACACATATTACTGAGGGAGTACAAGACCAACACAATTACTGACACTTTAACATCTGCTTACTTTTACAAATGATTCACACTAGCTACTAGGACTCGTACAGACTAGTCAACTAGTCACTGCATAGATATACAGCATGTTAGCAACTGAAGCTAACAAGATGGCTGCCTTCTGATATCTCCACAGCATTTCACTAAACATATATTAATTTTATAATACACTATAAAATACTTGTTTTTAAATTTTCATATTTTTAATTGGAGAATTTTTTGACGAGTTCAAACCTGTGTACTCCGTACCGAATGGACCTTACGTCCAGTTTATGCTAGGGGTTGTACAGACCAGTCGACTAGTCTCTGATCACGTGACAATAACAACATGGACGCCTCCTAGAAGACAGGTGAGGAGCCCAGTGGGTCGTTGGTTCATCAAGTGTGTGGAAATACTTCACTAAAGATGAAGCCCATACTACCGTGACATGTCAGTCCTGAAATACAACTAAAGTACTACTGCAAAAAAGACATGCTAACGCTAACGCTAGCAGAGGAACGGTCCAAATCCTCTGGACAGCAGTCAGTTAACAACTTGACCAAACGTCCTGTGGTAACAGAGAGAAGGAGGCTGCACATCAACTATCTGATAAAGTTATTACACCTTTAGCTGCTACACTATCCCATCTAACAACACACTGTGGAGTACTATTAAATGCTACTGATGGTGCTGAGGTGCTGCATGTTTTATACAGGCTATACATATCTGCAGCTCACAGTATGTAGCACATGAGCTGTCTGTTCTCAGCAGATGATTCAGGTCAACAATATAGATTTCTTTCTTTCTACTGTGACGTCATCAGAGACTAGTCGGTGGATTTAAAGAACCTGAACTCATGCATCCCCTACGTTACACATCTGATCAATAACCAATAAATCAATGACCTCAGAGCTCCTACTTTTAAACTACGTCCCACTGTCGGACCATTTTATAAACACGTACGACAGGTTATTAAGTTATTAGACCCAAAATGTGTAAAATTAAACCAATAACATGGTGCGACTGTTGTATTAAGCATTTTACAATAATAGTATATATATAAGAAAACAAATGTAATACTAGTATATACATTGATAAATGCAGTATACCTGCATAAATACATGTACATACAAACATAAAGTCATGAAGTATTTTAGTACTACTAATACTGCTGCTGATGTTCCTGCTAAAATAAAAGCTGCACTGTAAACAGGAAGTACTACTTTACTACAACTTTACTACTACTGTACATGTACATGTCCTGTACCTGCAGTTTATTAACATGATGGATATGAACGGATTAAAGCTGCAGCTGGAGACGTTAGAGGTTTAATGTTAAAACAATAATTAGAGTAAAGATGGAGGCTGGATGATGATTTGATCGTTTCTGATCAGAACAAATTAATTAAAATCATCTTTTAAATAAAGAAGAAAATAAAAGGTATTTAAAAAGGAATCGTTGTCACCACAAGATGGCGCCCCATGAGAGGTAACTGTGTGTCGGCCTCCACATCCACACACACACACACACACACACACACACAGGATGTGCGTGTCTCTTGTGTGTGTTGTAGCAGGTCTTGTGTGTCTGTGTGTGTCTGTGTCTTTGTGGTTTGCTGTATTCCTGTGTGTTGTTTTGTTGTTGTGTGTTTGTTGCCTCCTCCCAACACCTACCGCGGTGCTTGTTGGGACACCGGGGGCCACATGAACACGAACACACACATTTAAGAAACAGCAGACAACAAAAACAAACAAGCCTCCCTATATGCCAATTAAAAAAAGCCAGAGACGGAGGGAGAGAGAGAGAGAGAGAGAGAGAGAGAGAGAGAGAGGGAGGAAGAGGGAGGAAGAGGGAGGCGGGTTTTAAGACAAAAACTGAATTATTTCTGAGCGATTAAAGAAAAACGACGATTATCGGCCTGAAATCCTCCAAACTCTGAGACTCACTGCAAAATCCAAAACGCTGCACACTTTCTGTTCAGCTTGTGTTTCTGCAGCAACACAAACACACACAACACACACACACACACACACACACACACACACACACACTCACAGTGAGTCTTACCACATGTGTGTAGTTAATTGAGTTGTGGAGTCAAAGCAGCTGCAGGAAAACTGAACTGAATCCTCTTTGTCTTCATGTACAGTGTGTGTGTCTGTGTGTGTGTGTGTGTGTGTGTGTGTGTGTCTGCACTCATGTCAATCATTTTTTAAATTTTTATTTCGTAATAATTTAAAACATTAAACTCAATAACGTTCAGACTTTATACGTAACATACGTATGTTCTATTATCACACAACATTACTCATTATTATTTTATATATACATTTATATATAGTATATTTATAAAATAATAATGAGTAATGTTTTTATATATATTTATATATAAGGATAAATTATTATATACTGTAATAATTGCAGGTATGTAATTACACCTATGTATGTATATATATATATATATATATATATAATGTCTTTTTAAATTATATAGATTTTTAAATCCTAAAGCAGCATATCTATAGATATGCTGCTTTATATATATATTATATTCATATTTTGTAGATTTTATGATTATTTATTGTTTACAATTGATTTTTAAAACCAGTTTTGAGTCATGGCAGCAATAATAATAATAATAATAATAATAATAATAATAATAATAATAATAATAATAATTTTAAAACATTAGTTGTTTGTCAGCAAATATACAGTAAATAATAATAAACTATAAACTACTAGCATCAGCTCATTCATCTCTATATATGAATTATTCAATAAGTCTAAAGATCATCATCAGGGCTTTCTGTTCATTTCACCACATTTATAATTATTTTATTTTTTTACATTTTTCAGTTCCGTTTCATTTTATTGTGTTTTAAACGTCTGAGCCACAAAAAATAAAACTCACATGTTATTATAAAAAAATAAAATGAACAGAAGCTGGATCAAATCAAATAAAAAGACCACCATTAAATCTTCCTCTTATTAATATTATTATTATTATTATTAATAAAATAGTTCTGTATCTTTAATATTCTCCAGACTCTTCGCTCCGTCTTGTGTTTTAATTATTTTTAATAATTTCTTTAATTCTTTTCCTCGTCTCCTTCCTCAGCCTCTTTTCTTTGCAGCCGTTTGTTTCTCGGTTTGTTCGGCTGCAGGAAAAGAAAACCTGGTTCTTTGTTGTTGAGGTTCTCGTTAAGCGTCCGCCTGCTGAGGCAGAAAGAACCCGGCGTATAACACCTCATCAATTAATCTATAGCATGAATGCACGACTGGGAATTAAAGCTGCAGGCATGAGAACCTTCAGGACGGACGGACGGACGCGTCTTTAAAACACACCGTTAAATAAATGTTCAGGACATCGTCTCAGACTCTGATTATAAAATGATTTCAGATCAAATCCAGTTTTATTCTGGTGAGTTTTTAAATTTGTTTGTATTTCTTTATTGTAATTCTCTTTATTCTACATTTAGAAGAGCTTTGCTAATTATTGTTATGTTTTTAAAATGAAATTCAAATTAATAGTGACTTGTAATAAAATATAGTTTTACCATTTTTATTTAAGTCGAATGTTTCATATGTTTTGTTCTTATTTTCATTATTGATGTTTTATTCTGTGGCAGTATCAGGTCATTGTGTCTCTGAATAACGTCAGATATTATTAGACGTTATTAACAGACGGATTAAAGCGTTTGACTCATTTATTTCTTTATTTCCTGTTTCTCTTTCAGCTCTTTTCCTTTTTTTAATCCTCTAATTTTTTCCCGCTGTGACGTTTTTTCATTAATCCTGTTTCATGAGTGATTTCTTCGGATTCTGTTTCACCGTCTATCTGTGAGTGTAAACACCAACCTGTGTCTGATCTGAATGATCTGCTTTATTTCCTCCTTTATTTCCCGTCTTCCTCCTCTCTCTGCTTCCTGCTCCCTGTTCGTCTCTATTTGCTGCTTTTACTCTGCGGCTCCTGCCTGCTTCTATTGTCTCTACCTTTTCTTTCTATTTTTACATGTTGTGTTCTGGTGTTATTCAGAGCGGTGAGGCGAGCTGTCAGCTCGACGCCGCCAGGCAGAAAAGTCTGCAAACCAGCAGCCACCATATGTCTCAATTCGCTCCGTCGTTTTCTCGCTCCATTACTCTTTTCATCCCTTTCTCTCCGTCGTCGTCCTCTCTGCCGTCTTCCCACTGTTTTCTTTCTTTTTAAATCATTTCATCTTTCCAGATTTTCTTTAAATTTAAAACACAGCAACATGTTTTTATTTCACATTCAGTCAATCAACAAATCAAATCACTGCAGGTTTCTGCTGAAGCTGAAACATGTGGATTAATCCGCTGATGGAAATAGTCCCCGGTAGAAACGAGGCCTCGTCTTCACCGTCAACTGAAGCTGCTTCTGAGTCCAGGCCGCCGGGGTGAACTAACAATGCAGGACCCCCCTTTGTTAAAACGCCGCTTAAGAGGTGCAAATTCCCTAACAAGTTTGCAATTAATCAAATTACCAAAACTAATTGACAAGCAGCGAGGCCGGGGCTTTAGGACCCCTCGGGGTCTGAGGCCGTTGCCCACTTTGTTTGTGTCTGGGACCCCAGCAGGGCCCAACATCTGTAGCTGCAGAATCAACATTTAGTTTTAATTCCATAAAGTCTGCGTCGGCTCGAAGTTTAAAAGACGTTGAACACGTAGAGGAAGAGAAACGCTCTGGAAGTAGGAGGAGCTGAAGTAAAGGAGCCTCAGACGGTTCATGGTTCAGATGTGCAGCTGTTCCACCAGCGTCCTGGAAGGAACAATCAGATCAGGCTTTATTGTATTTTATTTTATTTTATTTTATTACGCTGCAGGTCTGGTGTGTTGTGACGACTAAAAGAAGTTCCTACCGATGGTTCAGACTTTATGTTGAGCTGCTCCTCTAGTAAAATGAAAACGGATCATCCGTGTGGTGAACCATGAAGCAGGTCCTGACGTATTTAAAAAGCAAACCCAATAAAAGGCCTGTAGATAAAAACACTAGTTTCACATGTATCTGTTGGTCTGACAGAAATATCTGCAACTAGATGCTAAAATCCTGAAAACACTAAATGTTGTCGTTCCTGCAGACGTCTTCCAGGTTCATGGTACAGAAACAGAAAGGTCTTGTATTTAGTGGAGCAACGTTTTGTTGAGCATCTTCTCTGGCCATCGCACCAACTAAACTACAGCAACTAAATATCTGCAACAAGCTGCTGTCATCTCTATAAACTTCAGATCGTCTTATTCCTGCAGATTAATTCCAGGTTTCACCGACAGAAACATAAAGTTCACATCATCACACCTGGAGACGTCTTGATGTGCTTCTCTGTCCTCTACAGATATTAAACACCTGCATCCTGAAAACACCTTTAATCGTCTGGTTCCTGTAGATTCCTTCCAGGTTTTCTACAGAAACACAAATCTAACATCTTCATATTTGTATTTTGCTGGACCGGCCGTCTCTACCGCCTCTCCACCGTAACAACACAAACTAAATATCTGCAACAAGACGCTGAAATCTGACAAGGAAGAAAACGTAAAACAGATTCCTCCAGGTCTGCTTGTGCAGAATAAATCCTCCGTCTCAACCAACAGATTAAACTATTCAACAGCTCATGCTAACCATGCTAACATGCTGCTAACAGCTGATTTCCTCCTCTGGTTCCTAAAGACTAAAGGTTTAAAGATTAACGACAGATCTGGACTCGTACGTGGAACAAACTACGTCTGATTGTTTTGTTTTTTTTTGCAGCACAAAGAGAGGAACCGTGATAGAACGGTTCTCTCGTCCTCTTCAGGCCTCTTCATCCGTCTCACACTCTGTCTCCTTCCCTCTGTCTCTTTGTCTCAATCTTTTGCTCTTTTTATTCTCTCCATCCTCTCACTGTCTTTCACTTTCCTCCATGAATCTCCTCCTCGCCGTCTTTTCTCTCTCTCTCTCTCTCTCTCGCCCTGGCAGACAGAGGGATGATGGGTTTGTTGCCGTAGTAACTCCTCCATTCAGCCTCTCTCTGTTGGCAGCAGCAGCATCACCCGATGACGACACACAAATACAACAGTTTTCCCACGTCGGAGTGATTTAGTTGTGTCTGTTAGGAAACAAAATGAGACTAGACAACACGGACACCCCTCCCTCCCCCCTCCCTCCCTCCTTCCTTCCCTCCATCCTTCCATCCGTCCGTCTGTCCGCCATGCTTGCTCACATGTTGATTACACACAGCGCCGGCAAAGACAACAGATGAGTAAAAACAAATGAATGGAGCCTCACAATTATCGCCCCGCCGTCGACTCCTTTCCTCGTCTCGGAGCCGCCGCCTCTCGCGTGTTTGTTGTTTCGTCGAGATGAGATGAAACATTATTGATCGCGGCGGGGGAGACAAAGAAAATGACCTGATACTGGAACGGGAAAATAAACGAGAACGAGGCGAGACGGGGCACGCCGAGGAGAGAGCGCCGGCAGAAAAGATGAAGCTGAGTTTCTGTCGTGTGTGTTTTTATTTCCCGTTGATGAGCGCTCAGAGATCAGGCCTCCGTGGAGGACACCAGTCAAAACACGACCACCCGCCTCCTACCAGCCGCCCAGGCCTCGACCGGTCCTCCACGGAGGAGACGGAGGAGACAGAGGAGCTGCAGATAAATCCCTTTCAGACTGTTCACACTGTTCAGAGTCCAGACGCCACCAAGCAGTCTCATAACGGCCTCTTTTAATCCAGAATATGTTACACGTTTTTATTTTATTGCAGAAAATGAGACATCCAACTAGTTTAATGTGTAGTACAGTAGTTTAGCTACCGTGCCTAGCTAGTGTTAGCTAGATAAAGCTATTATATTATAAATTCCTTCCAGGTTTGCTTGTACAGAAACTTAAACTTGACATCTTCTCGTCTGAAATCATCTTGTAACTGGATTTTCTGAAGTGGACCAATCATTTCTTAACCCTGATGTCAGCTGAATGTCTTCTCCATCTGCCTCTTCAAACCAGCGCCTGTAGGCTAGTCAGGGGAGTTGCTGCAGGTTGCTGTAAGAGGATGAGATATCCAACTAGTTTAATGTGTAGTACAGTAGTTTAGCTACCTTACCTGGCTAGTGTTAGCTAGCTAAAGCTAATATTAGCTAAGTGATGTTAGCTAGCTGCAGTAAAGTGTCATGTTCCTTCAGAATCCCTCCAGGTTTGTGGTATAGACACTAGATATAAAACTAGTTTCATTTACAGTTCAGCAGCTTCTTGACATTAGTTTCTGTTCATGTCACTTTGTTTGTGTTGTTGTTGTGTTTAAAACCAAACGTGGTCTCGATGCAGTCTGGAAGTTATTTTGTTGTCCAGTCAGAGAGTTGAAGACGTGTTTATCAAAGCTAACTGTGATTATTAAAGCTACAGATGCTAACTGATGGAAGAGCAGCTCCAGAATAAAACTGATCCTGAAACTTTCCTTCAGCTGAATGTTTGTCTCTGAAACCAAACCGTCTCTGAGGAGATGTTTCTGTTCCTGCAGAAAATTCCTGAGTCAGTGGACATGTGGCCTCTCTCTCCCTCTCTCTCTCTCTCTCAGACTCTTTCATGTTCTTTCATCCAGATCGATTTTGTGTCACGGTTGCTGTTTTGCTCCCGGGGGACGATTTGAAAAGAGTTTTCAGGTTTTGAATGAACAACCGACGGTTTCCGCTGTTTACTCGCCACAACAACTCTACTGCAGACCTGTAGGTCAGAGACTGAGACACACACACACACACACACACATATTTACTCTGTAATGACTTCATCAGGTGGAAGTAAAGAATTTTATTTAGTTTGGTGTTTTAGGTCTCACTCAGCCTGGTGACACTCAGCCTTCATGCAGGTCTGGTCTCAGAAAATTGATCTTTTCTTCTTCATTGTTATTTATTTATTTATTTGTTGAAAATTAAATATATATATATTATATATATATATATATTCAAACTGAGGTTTTTTAACACCTTCCACCCGACAAACAACTGCCCACATGTATTTTATTTTAAAATGTTGGTTGATATTAATCTGCATCGTGTGTTCATTTCCTCCTGTAGATGAATCAGTAGCATGTTGTAGCCAGATTCTCTTTATTTTACCAATGTGGAACAACCAGACATTAAGCCCCGCCCCCAAACGATCTTGATTGGTCCGGCACATCTTTGTTGGAGCAGAATCAGTTTGCGACTCCAGACCAATCCTTTCTAAAAAAAAAATAATAATAATAAATTGTAGATGGAAGACACTGACTGGGTTTCGAGGCTTTTTGAACACAGAAAAAAACAAATATTTTGTGTTTCCTTTTTAATTTAAATATTTTATAATGAACGCTCATACTTGTCATTTGTGTAGCTGGCAGCAAACGGAATATAAATATGTACAACAGTGATTAATGTAAAGAAACTCTGTGAGGCGCTAACTCTGAGCTAGCTAAAGCTAACATCTGCCTTGCTTGACGTTAGCTGACTAATGTTAGCTAGCTAACGCTAACATTTACCATGCCTGACTTTAGCTGACTAATGTTAGCTAGCTAAAGCTAACATTTACCATGCCTGACTTTAGCTGACTAATGTTAGCTAGCTAAAGCTAACATTTACCATGCCTGACTTTAGCTGACTAATGTTAGCTAGCTAAAGCTAACTTAGCTAAGCTATCCTAAGCCGCTCAGGTTCCCAGGCTCCGTTTGACAGCGATAAAGAAACGTATTTTGTGTTTTATAATGAAAGTTAAAAGCTGTCTGGTGTAAATCTGTCAGTAAACAGAATCTAAAGATGTAAAACACCAAGAAAACAGTGATTAATGTAAAGAAACTCTGTGAAGAGCACGGAGGAGAGAACAAAGTCTTCCTCTGGCGGCGGCAGCGGCGGCGTTTCTCCTCTTGGCCTTTCCTCTCCTCTCTCGCTCCGTTTAAAACAAAGCGTCGGCTGCTGTCAATCACGGGCGTAATAGCCGGCGAGGAGAGGCGGCGAGGTCGCTACGACTTCACCAAGCGTCTGCTGGCGAGCTGATTGGATGAATTAGTGACCGCAGTCGTTAGCGGCCGTGCTTCAGACAGACTCTTAATGTCTCCGTATTAGCACTAATGGAATGCAATTTCAGCTCTCCCTCTGCTCTCCATCACCCCGCCCGGCCGTCATCCCGGCAGCACCGCCGGACCGTCGTCTAGGTAACTGTAATCACCGTGCCGACGCCCGGTCCTCCTCCTCCTCCTCCTCCTCTTCCTCCCATGAACCCCTCAGTGAGACAGAGAGAAAATTAGAGATGGCTCTTAATAAGGATCCTGGTGCTAAAAGAAAATGACCAATACTCTTCGTCAGGCAGGGAAATGATTTGAGTCGCAGCCAGTTTTGTGAAGGAGCAGCGGGGGAGATTAGCTCAATTAAGGCCAAATCAGACCTGCTTCCAATCTGATGAGAGAAGGGAAGATAATGGCTCTCAGATTGGTTTCTCATGCAGCTTCGGCCTTCTCTCAGGGAATTAAACCACTCTTTGTCTCTCTGTCTCTCAGGGTGACTCCACTCCCCCGACCAATCAGAGACGCCGGTTGCTAAATTGGAAAGCTAATGTAACCTTTTCTCCTGAGAATTAGCTTCATGTGCAACTAGTTTTCATTAAGCTAAACCACTCTGTGGATCGTGTAGCTTCATTTAGCTTAGCTGCAGAAAGTAGTTGTTCCTGACCCCGACTGGAAGCTTTCTGTTAATATCAAAGTCTTCTGTAATAAACCACCATTCTGAATTAGAACTATGCCAAAACATTAGGTACACTAGTGAAATGCACTCCAATGCAACAGTAGCGCAGCAAATCAGTCTCTTCAGGACGGTTCTAATGTTGAAACGTCAGATCTGTTTTAACTGGAGACGTTTTATAGAAACACTGAGTTTGAATTATACTGATAAACTAATTAAAAGACTTCTCTGAGTGTTTTTCTGCAGGTTTACCAGGCTCTGTGTAATTTTTGTTTAGCGTTTTATTTTTTTTATCATCATATAAATGTTTGGGAACTAATACAACACCATCGCAATGACACAGACTCCAGGAAGTCAAAAGTTCTAATGAATGAATGAATGTTGATGAGTTGATGAGATTGACACGTGACTCAAACACAAACATTTCCCTGAAGAAAACACCATCCAGCACTTTGGTTCCTACCCCCAGATCCACCACGATGATAGCTGCTTGGAGCGTCAGCTGAAGCCAGAAGAAGAAGATCTAGACATGTTTAAATGAGGGCTACCATGGTAACCAGAGCCTGGGACGTCCACTAGAGACCAACTGTCCTCTACAGAGACATGGACGACCAGAGAATCGTTGTAGAAAACAGTGAGGACAGAGTCTTAAGGAGAGACTTGACTGATAAATGTGAGGCCATCCGTCAGAGTTGAACCTCTGAACCAGATGATGACGCTAAACAAACCAACGAATCCATCGAGGAACGGCTCAGAAAGAAGACGTGGACGTTTATTGTAGATTTAAGACAGAACCCTCAAACATCTCATAACTGAAGGTATTTTGGTTTTGTGTAAAACAACCTTCTGAGATGAAAGTTGTACTGTGGTGCACCTTGTTGTATTTAAGTCAAGCTGTCTCAGAGACTAACTGTTCTTTGTCCAAATATGTCAAGGAGTCAACTCCATGAGAGGTATTTATGTTATGTAACTGTAGCACAAGTCAAAAAGTCCTGAAGTAATTCATAGACGGACTGATGATGATTAAATCTCTGTGAGGTGAAAAAGGAAAATCATTTGGAGGATAAAGGAGTGACTGAATGTGACCTTTGCAGAGAGACAATGAGAACCAGGAGCTAATCTGAGACCAGAGTGGAGGAGAATTAACGGCACCAGCTGTTCCCAGATGCATTGACATCTCAGTGATGTCTCTGATATCCACCACTAGGCCTCTGGAGACTAATGAGGTTTATTCCTGTCAGGACGTTTGGTCTTTAGCTTGTTTCTCTGGAAAAGTCACGACGTTCACCTCGTTAGTTTCTGGACTTGAAAGACTGGACTTAAAATCCAGTCTGGAGGAAGAGAAGACGGTCACTGTTTGTCTCTTTGTGGTCATCTCGTTGTCTCTCGTTGTCTCTCGTGTCTTTGTAGTTGAGATCATTTCTGCCTCATGCTAGTTTTTTATTTTAACATCATCCTGTGGCTCGGTGTCTCTTTGTATCTTGAGTTTTTCTGGAAGTGAATCCAACTTTTTAGCACGTCTCCGTAGAGGTGTCTCTTAGCTGTTGTTTTGTGCGTCCTTGCAGTCGTTTGTCTAAAGTTGAGTGTTTATTCTTGTTTCGTGTCTGTACGCTCGTGTAGCTAACTGTGCCGCTGGAGTTCACAGAACTATTAGCGAGCGTAGATGCTAGCCCTGAGCTAATGGGGCCTTAATTGAAACTAATTGCCTTGAGAGAACATGTTATTTTAAAATGTACGTGAATAAACGCCACAAACAGAAGAGACATGATCACAGATGGCTCCCGTTCTCTCAAAGCCAAGATTGTGCATTAAAAGTTTTAGTTGTTAGTGAGATTAATTAGAGCTAATAGAAACGTGAAGCTGTACCTGAGACCGGATTTATAATTAAAAATATATGTTGGCAGGAAACTGAGATTAGAGTCAGTGAAAAGCAGCGTGAAGACCGAACAAACTGAGTCAGTGTAAAGATCCAACTCTGTTGCTTTTAGAAAATAATCTTAATTTTCTTTATTTTGGTTCCAACACTTTTATTTTAGCAGAAACAGGCAGCTGAACCGCCGACAACAACAACAACAAAACCCGGAGCGGTTTAAAGTGTCAGCTCTCCCATCATGCTTTAGACGAGGAGCTCTGAGTTTAGATGAGATTGGTTTAGTTCTATTCCTGAGACGAGGCGCTGATCTCTGTGGGGAAACTGCAGCTTTCAGCGTTTCTCAGCTTTAATTGAAAAGTAAATTCAGAGACGAATTTAAAACTTGGTCTGAAGAAAAACAACACGATCATTAAAACTCCGCCAGCCTTCCATTTTCACTCAATTATAATGTGTTGGGTGGAAGTTAAGACTTTAATTACGCTGACAGACTGCTGCCTTCAATATTTTTAAATCACAGAGACAATATTACGAGCATGTGTTCCATCGTTCTCTGGAAGGAGAAGCTCTCAACGTTTATCATGAGCCATATTACACATAATTAAATGTGAAGTCGTCACCGTGTTTGTTCTGTTTTTCTTTATTTGCCTGAACAGAACCAGAACTGATCCGAGAACATTAAAGTAGAGGAGACGTTAAAGCTTTAAATCAATTCACTCAATTAAAACGAATAAATGAAGTTGGTTTGGTTAAATGGAGACTGGCTCTCTGACAGCTCCTTCACTTTCTGGTTGTTTTTGTTTTCAGTCCCACCTTCACCTGAAATAACCCACAGAGATAAACCAATCAGATGTCCTGAATATTATATAATTAACAGTTAAATAAAGTTATAGTTGTCCATAGATGTCACCACCTGTTAACAGCAGCAGAATGATTTATTAGAGTTGTAGTTTGTGGTGTTGGTAGACGTGTGCAGACAGACGTCACTGATTACTGTCAAACTAAAGGAAACTTAAAAACAGGAAGAATCTCAGGCAGCTTCTGAACTGTCACTGTTTGATGATTTATAATCAGATTGTTTAGTTTCTTCCTGTAGAACGTTTATTATCCCTGATCCTGTGAGTTCTGGTGGTGAAACTCAAAGAAGAGACACGTCCACATGTTGAGGTGTGAGGACGGGTGGAGGTCTCGCTTCACACTGGTTTTAAACTGCTTTCAGACTGGTTTAAATTAGTTTCAATCTGGTTTTAATTTAGTTTCAAGGACTCAAGGAGTTTTTATTGTCATTACACACATGTTGGTACATGAGGTGGAACGAAATTAGCGCGAGCCAAAGCAGAAACAGTAAAGGTAAAAGTATAAAAATAGAATAAAATTAGCTAACTAAGTATAAAACATAGGCTAGACCAGTTTCAGACTGGTTTAAATTAGTTTCAGTCTGGTTTTAAATCAGTTTCAGACTAGTTTAGTGTTTAGTGTCTACAGACAGTGCAGTATTCTGCTTGGTGTTTGTTAGTTCTGTGTTGGATTAAAATATTTTTTGTGAATTGATGCTTTTCATCCTTTAATGTAAAACATTAATTCATCTGTATTTGTTGAATTAGTATATATTTCTTTTCTTATTTTCAAAGTTGAGGCTTCAGAAACATCTGTACCGCCTTTAAAGGTTCATGTGGACAGAGACTGAAGCTGACCTCTTCCTCCTCTTCCTCTTCCTCCTCCTCCTCTTCCTCCTCTTCCTCCTCCTCCTCCTCACTGTTTACATGAAACATTCCTTTTCCTTCCTCATCCCTCTCTCTCTCTCTCTCTCTCTTTTTCCTTCACTCAGATTAAACCGTCCCGTGACATTGAACGCACCTCTGGTTGTGGCGGGGCGGGGTTTTAAGCGCTGTCACATGTCAGCAGCGGGGCAGCAGCTGATTGGTCAGTGCGGTAAGCGAGGGCAGCTTTACCGTTGTGTTTCCACACATCAAACACCTTCTCAACCTGTTGCTTTGACAACCGTCATCCAGCAGCTGATTGGAGCTGACCGGTTCAGGAGAGGCCTCCACCGGAGGGACGGACGGAGGGACGGACGGAGGGACGGAGGGACGGCTTCAGCCTGAATCTGACTCAACGATCTTCTCCACTAACACTGTCTGAGGAAAGTTCCTTTAAGTTTGTTGGTTTGAAAATGAAAGATGTGGAAACGTCTCTATCACTGTGAGTCCACAGCCTGCCGACTACAAGAGACATGAGACGATCAACAGAGACACAAAATGTCCACAAACAGGCCTGGTTTCAGACTGGTCCAAAACTAGTCTAAACCAGTCTGAAACTAGTGTAAAAGTAGTCTCAAATAAACCAGTATGAAACTAGTCTGAAACTAGACTTTAACTAGTCCAAAACTCTTTTAAAACCGATCTGACACTAACCCAGTCTAGACCAGTCTAAGCTAATGTAAAACTAGACTGAAACCAGTTTGAATCCAGTCTGAAACGGTTCTAAATGAAGAATGAAATCTGTTTTGTGATTGGTTTGTGTCTTTGGTTCCTCTGGAGACAGACAACATGTCTTTGTTGTTGTCATGTGGTGACATTAAGTTTGACAGAATTTCATGTTGATTCTTTTCTTCTTTGCGTTCAGACTGCTCAACAGTAGAATACAGTTTGTTTCTATTTAGTTTTTAATGTGATTATTTTGTTCATTTAATTGTGTCCATGGACGGACAGTAAAACAGAACCAGAACCTGTCGGAGTCAAAGATGAAATAATTCAACTTGTTCTCTGCTGCTGTGGTTTCTGAGCTGAACTAGAACCTGTCACTTGTTTGTCACATAACACTGATGGAGGCTTTCTCCTCCAACGTGCAGCTTCTCCTCCATAAAGAGTATTTTTAAATCATCATCATCATCATCATCATCATCAGGAGCCAGGACGGATTGATTCGAGGCAGCCTCGCTTTGATTTCTCTTGATCAGATGTCTCTTCCATCAGCTCCGTCAGCGAACAGCCGCCGGCTCTCAGTGTCTCTGATTTGATTCAAGCACCACTGAGAAACGTGAAATCCATCAAAGTTGTTTCCTGAATGAAAAATGAAGGCGTTCATTTCACCGTGGCGCCGGGCGGATCAACGACGGATCAACGACGGCGCCACGTGACCAACAGCAACAAAAACCTGCTCAGAGTGGAAGACTGGAACGTGACGGCTTCATTTTAGTTTCATTTATTAACTCATGAAACGATGACGAGCTCCTCCAGGCCAGGAGCACCACCACGCTGGACCCTGGACCTGAAGACCAGAGACCCAGAGACAAACTGAGACAAGCTGAGACACGAAGACAAGAAATCTGACATTTAATAAAATAAGACAGTTTTAGAATTAAGTCCAAGTGAGGACGGTTGTTGAAACAAAGTCAAAATATATACATTTATTTATTTATAGATTTTTTAAATTTATTATTATTTTATTTTATTTTTGTCATTGTGTGACACATTTAATTTTACATTACTGTTTCATAGTGATTCTCTGTTGTACCTCTTTATTCTATATCTTGGACACTTTTACGTTTATATCATAGATTTTCTTGTTGCTGTTATATTTATATTTTTATTCCTGTTAAACTGTATTTCATGTATTTCAGGGCGGTGGGTCGGTGGGTCGGTGGGTCGTGCTGGTGCCTCGGTTCAAATCCCCAGGGAGGAGAGGGTTCTATTCTCAGGTCCTGTCTGTGTAGACTTTACATGTTCTCTCTGTGTTTGTGTTGTTTCCTCTGGGACGTCCCATCATCATCTAAAACCGTGGTGCTAGGAGTCAGGTTGACCCACGGTGGAGCTCAGTCACAGCGGCTCAGGACTAACCCTCCATCTGACCACGTCATTTCATTCAAACAAAGCATTTTAATTTAAGTTAATATATTTTTTCATTTCTTATTTTATGATCTGCTTCAGTGACATGTCTTTTCAGAGTTTATTTCACTCTGGATTTAAAATTTAAACAAGTTATTAAACTGATTTGGTTCAGTTTCAACTGACTGCTGGACTCTGTCAGACATCTCTGGAGTCAGTTGTGTTTTCTTCCAGGAGCTGTACCTGTACCTGTACCTGTACCTGCACCTGTACCTGTATCTGCACCTGTACCTGTACCTGTATCGGTGTAAACGTCGTAGACTCGGTTAAATCCTCCCGTCTCTGTTTCGTCGTAGTGTTTTAAATGTTTACGGCTGCTTTCAAACTGCAAACAACACGTTGAACACAAACACGGAGCAGAGTCTGAATAATTACAGACATTTAAAGGACGTGTCAGTTTGTAATTAAAGGAAACAGAAGCACATTCTCTCCTGGCTGAACGTAAAGACGAGGCCTGCAGGTCGTGCTGTTAACACGTTGAACTCCTGATTGGATCCTCTCCGTCTCTCTCTCTTCTTCTGTGGTGTTCGGTCTGCTGTATTTACACCACAGAGGAAATGAAATTATCCCTGCTGGAGCGGCGCCTGATTGAGGGAAGAACGAGTGAGAAACAGGTTGATGAGTATTTTGGGGCCGGCCTGATCGCTGCTGATCTAAATACTCTCGGCTTCGGGCCGGTGATGTGCAGGTTTGGGGCGTTCACTCCCGTTACAAACACACAACTCCTTTATTCCTCCTTTATTCCCCGTCCGTCCATCATCGTCATTTTTATTAAACGATTAGTTAAGAAAAGAAAAACACGGTGATTCTGCGGCGGGATCTCCGGGAAGCGAGCGGCGGGCTGATTGCGGCGCTGCCCCTCGCCGTCGACGGCCCTCGTCGCCTGAATGCCAGTAATCATTTGTCTGATTTGATACGAGGAGGAATGAACCGAGCCGAGCTGATTAATGCTGATTTGGATAGATGGAGGGATAGCTGGACTCCCCCCTCCCCCCCCCCCCCTCCCCTCCCCCCCTCCCTCCACCAGTGTCACCAGCCTCCAATCAGCTAATAGCTGGTTAGCAGACAGGAAGGAGGAGGACAGTCACGGATCTGAGCGTCTCTGTCACCTGGACACAAGGACGGCCCTGTTTGGATCCAAACACCAGGAAACAAGACGGAGACATGAGGACAGACACCGTCCTGGACCCTTCATCATCATCATCATCATCATCATCATCATCATGGTATAACCCGCTGTCCTCCAGTCGTCTGTGATGAAGGTCAATTTTAATCAGTCGTGTCCATAAATTGTAAAATAAAAATGAGACAAACGACACAGACGTCCTGTGACATGTGTCCACAGTCTGGTCTCAGTGTGTGGACGTCCTCAGTCGTCCAGGACATCGTATGAATTAAACAAAGAGAAATGGATGAGGTGTTTTTGTCTTTTCGTGGTCATTTTTTGACTCTGTTAGAAGTTTTTTTTGTGTCTCTGCTTTATTGTTTTGTGTCTTTTGTACTTGTTTTCGGACTCTTTTAGTAGTTTTTGGTAGTTGTGTGTCTCTTTTAGTTGGTTTGTGTCTCCATTCTGTTCATTTCTGTCTCTTTATAGTAGTTTTATGTCTTTTATAGTAGTGTTGTGTCTCTTTTAGTAGTTTTGAAAATGATGAAGTCTGTTCTGAAGCAGGTGTTTGGAAGATATTTAATTTAATGTCAAACCTTGACTTCCAACCATCTAAATCCACACGTCTGTAGCTCGTTAATGATTCTGAAGCTTTGTGCAGGTTTTAGTTCATCTGAACTGGTTCTCTTGGTTCTCTTGGTTCCCCTGGTTCCACTGGTTCCTGATCAAATCGACTGATCTTTGTGTTTCATCTCTTCATTAGAAGTGTTACTCCAGTTGTCCAACAACCAAACCAGCGTCTCCTCCTCCAGGTATTTTTTTTCCCACGCTCCACCTGGGCCCCCGCCCTTCGGGGCGACCGCCTCGCCGCCCTCCCCAGATGAGAGCTGTGGTTTTGGGCCACGCTACTGCAGCCGTCCCTGGTTCTCTAATCCCTGCAGGGCTCCTGGCTCTGAGAAAACCAGAGAGAGGTTTCTCCCAGACAGACCAGGCCGTCATTAAATCACTGATCTGGTCCTCAGAGACCTCGGCCTGCTGGCTCCTCCTCCTGCAACAACTTTACGACATTAACAGCTCTGTTATTGTGTCGGGATCAATCAGAGACAGAAAGTGACCTGAGGAGTCTTTATGTGTTAAATCTGTGGAGGAGGAGGAGGAGGAGGAGGAGGTGGTGGAGGTGGTGGAGGAGGAGGAGGAGGAGGAGGAGGAGGAGGAGGAGGAGGAGGAGGTCTGCAGGGACTCCTGAGCTCTGGGTGGCAGTGGGAATGTTTGGCATTAGGCGGCCGAGGCGGAGCGAGTCCAGGTGACAACAGATTGTGTTTCAGGATAATTGAAGGATCGCTGGATTAAATGTGCGATGGTGGATCAACAAACAGCCCAGAGTGTCGGGTCACATGGTCGCTCAGCTGAGCCAGAGCCGCTCTGTTGTCACACATGAGCCTCAGGTGGACCGTTGGTCTTTTGCTCCATCAGACGTCTTCAGAGACAGACGGCGTCCAACGCGTCCAGCAGCAGTTAAATCACAAACAGGTTCAACTTCCTCCCGTCCACAGTAGAGTCTTCATCAGCTCAGTAAAGTCTTCATCAGTTCAGTAGAGTCTTCATCAGTTCATCATCATCGTCATGAATCTATGAGACAAGACAACAGCTTCTCTTCAGGAGTCCAAACTATGTGTGTCAACTCGTTTTTCTGTGTCATTAATCCATTTTGGACAGTGTGGACAGTGTCTCATGGACAGTGTGGACAGTGTCTGATGGACAGTGTCTGGTGGACAGTGTCTGGTGGACAGTGTCTGGTGGACAGTGTGCTGAGTCTCTCTGTCTCAGGTGAACCAATCAGAGCAGCCGTCGTCTTCAGGTCGTTGAAACTCGATTAAAGTCTCATCTGCACCGTTCGGGGTCGAGGGACCGGGGGACACCGTAAACAATCCCACGACCTGGTCCGGACCCCTGAGCCATATTTCTGGTCGGCTTGGGCCCCCGGGGGACAACGGCGGCGGCATCGGGGGCCAGTGATACCTGTTGGCCCCTCCCCTCTCTTCCTGATTGACAGATGGCTGCTCCATTAGATGAGAATGATAAGTGGCTCTCTGGCGGCAGAAAGGACTTCCTCTTGACCTCTGACCTCTCCAACCCTGATTCTTGACCCCTCTCAGCGGTTGACCAGTCTGTCCCTCCCCCGCCTCCCCTCTCCCTCTCCCTCCCTCTCTCTCTCTCTCTCTCTGTGTCCAGGCCTGTGTGATGCTCTCTCGTCCCTCCACAGGTGCAGGTCAGGACTAAGTGATGAGGAGAAGAAGCTTTTGTTCGTCTGAAGGAGGAATGTGTCGAGGAGAACAGAGAGGAGGAAGAGGAGGATGAAGGTTTAAACCAGCTTCCTTTAATTTCAGTGAATTCCTGCAGATGAACAGAATCAGAATCAGTTTCTGTTGAAATAGTTTAAACAAATAAATAAATAAAACACAGAACGAATGAACGTCGCTCATCAAGGACGAAGAATAAAAATGTAAATGAAGAATCAACCACCGGCCGAAACACGACAGAAGAAAATAAATATTTATTTTGTTTTCAATTATTTTCCTTTCATTTATTTAATAATTTTCTTTTATCCCTTTTTAAAAAAATTTATTTCATTCTTTTTTATTTGTATTAATTTAATAATTTTAATTTAATTTATTTTTTATTTAATCATTTTACTTTTATTCTCAGCTCCACCTCTCTGGACTCAACTAATAATTATTTTAATGTGTGTTCATTTTATTTTATCAGTTTTCTGTCTTCTGGTGGTTTTATCTCTACTTTTAATAGTCTTTTGTATTTTTCTGTTATTTTCTGTCCCTTTTGTTTATTGTTTGTCTTTCTTTATGACTTTTCTTTCTCCATTCTTATGGTTGTGTTTGTCCTTCAGTATTTTTTTGTCTCTATTTCATTGTTGTGGTGGTATTTTGTCTTTTTCAGTCGTTTTCTGTCTCTTTTTAAAAGTCTTCTGTCTCCATCTGATTATTTTGTGGCAGATGTTTAACAAAGTAAATCAGTTATAAAGTGAACGTTGGTAGTTTTTTAGTCGTGATCTTTAAACATCCGGGAGTCGCGGAGCTTCCCGGTGAGTTGACGAGCTTGTTGGCCGGAGAAGGACTCTCTCTCGCCTCCGTCGCCGTTATTACTGTAATTATTTTTTATTATTATAATTATTGTGTGATTTTTAAAGAAGCCTGAGTACCCTCACATCAGACCGGCTCCTCGGTCCTGGAATCCAAATCTGCAGCTCCAGCGGCGGCCGTAAATAGTCTGGGTCCTCCAGCGCCTGCCCAGTCCGCCGCTCTGGACTCAACTAATAATTATTATAATTCAGGTCGGTGTGTTGTTCTCTCTCTCTTCACACTTTAAAGTGTTTACAGTAATAGTAGCTCTGCCAGGAGTGGACCGACTCTCTCTCTCTGTATTAATAAGCAGTGCAGTACTCAGCACAGCGCGTGGTAAAGCTTCGCCATGATTACAGTACGCCATCAAGAAAATTAGTTGTTTCCCACACACAGCAAAGCACAGCGAGGGGTTTGCAACATAACAAGTTGCTTTTGTTTACAGCGGCTCGCTAGCTGTTTTCATTACGCCGAGACAAGCCCGGAGACTCGAAGCCAGCTGCCACAAATCACACGTTCAATTATTCTGCTTTGCTTATGAGCATCCAAATATTTAGTCCACTTACCGCGAACAAAAACAGTAGTAAAGTGATTACAGCCGCCGACGGGGGAACGGGAGGAAGGAAAGAGGAGAGGAACGAGGGATGGAGGAAGAGGAGGGAACCTGGAAACTGTGGCTTTTCTCTGAACCACGATACAGGAAGAGAAAGACGAGGAAAGTATCGACAACGGGAGAACAGAACGGGATGATGGAAGTCAGACGAGAGGGACTGGAGGTCAGGAAAATGAGGAATTACTTAGAGGAAAGGAAGTAAAGATGGATGGAGAGAAGAAGAAGGGAACTAAAGAACCAACATCAAGCAAAGAGGAGGAAGTTGTAGAAAAACAATAAGAAGAAGAATTGGAAGGAAAGATGGGAAAGTAAAGGAAGATGGTGAGAATGCAAAGTCAAAAGATGAAAAAGAAGAAGAAGACGAAGGGAACTGAAGAACTGACCAAAGACGAAAAAGTTGTAGAAAGGAAGAAGAGTTTGAGGTGGTGTTGGTGGTGGAGGAGGGTGGTCCCAGCAGAGGTCAGAGGTCATGGCCTCTGGATCCTCTCCAGCCTTTGAACCTAAAGACGTTCCTCCTCCCATCAGACCTCAGAGGACGAGGATTACACGCTGCGATGGAAGCAACTTGAATGTGAGGCGGACTAATCCTTTAAAGGTTTCCTCTGCAGCTGCATCGACCCGACACCGACGGGGTTCACCTTCCTCCTGAAGCAAGGCATTAACCAGGAAAACAAACGTCTCCTCCTTATCACTAGAACCTCACAAAGCATGTCCTCTCAGATCCCTGGGGAACACTGGAACATCTACAACAGGCCTAGAACCAACCCCCCAGTTATTTATTGTACTGTTGAGTTCAAACACCAAAACCTACATGTTTAACTTGAGTGGCTCAGGTTGAGATGTTTCAGTTAAATGTAGTTTGTAAAGTTCAGACTTGACCAGAAACAAGTCATTCTATTTGTTTAACTGTATTTTTAATTAAATGAGTATTTCTACTACCTCAGGTTCTGTCATTGTGTTTTATGCACTTCTTGATGTACGTTTACCGTTATATCTATAAAGTTTTTTCTTTTCATCACATTAATCTGTGTTAGTTTTAAATTTGTCAGTACCGTCTAGAACATCATCACAGACACTTTAAACATTATCTCTGACCACGAGAACCTCTGGAAATAAATTTATAAAGCTATAAAGAACAACTAGAACCTCCTAAATGAACCACAGAACATCAGAGAGGACACATATATAATCCCTAGACCGTCCTATTTTCTGATGTGAACCTAACACCTCAAAAGGAACCCTCTGACTTTCTATAAAGAACCCTGAACATCTTGAGGTCCTCGTTTTCCATCTGAACCTCTTTAAACAACACTAGAAGTACCCCTAGAACCCCTAAAGGGACGATTAAAACCTGATCCTCGAGCACTAGAACCTCTTAAAGAACCTCTAAATCACTCTGGGACACTTACAGACTCTTATTGAGGTTCTGGTGACGACAGAGAAGGTTTCAGGTTAAATTAAGATGCAGTAGAGGTCACTGAGTTGGTTCTAGATGTTAGGTAACCGTTCTAAAGTTCCCAAGAATATCCTAAAGAACAAGGACAACTTTTGGGAACAAGTCATAATAGATCACTAGAACATCCTCAGGTTCTCCTTAACTTTTTCATTGTTCATCTGAACCTCCTTAAGTGATACTAGAGGTACATCTGACGTTCTAGGTTTCCCTACAACCTTAACACAGAACACCTGGAACCCACTGAAGGAATTCTAGATTCTCCTCAATTGCCTCCTCGATCTTCCTAAAGAGAAAAGTACTAGCTTCTAGTAGATCATCTAGAATGGATGCCTAGAACGTCCTGATCGTCTCCATAACCCAATGATCTCAATGACCACCTGAACCTCCTTAAACAACACTAGAGTCCTTCTGAAAGCCTTTAAAGACTTTTAAAACCTCATTGTTGACCACTAGAGCCGCCTAAAGAACACCTTAACCCTTCAAGGACACTTAGAGACTCTAAAAGGTGTCATCCATCGACGCCTCTGCCCTCGAGCAAGACACTGAATCCCCACCAGCCCCTGGATGATGTTCAGTCGCTGACCTCTGACCTTCCTGAGGAGGTTCACCAGATCAGAGATCAATAGATTCTAGCTCCCTGATTATCAGCTGATCAGGGAACTACCTGCAGGTTCTGTGTCTTTCAGGAGGTTTCAGGTTGATATAAGATGCAGTAGTGGTCACTGAGTTGGTTCTAGTTGTTCTAAGAATAAAGAACCTCCTGATGGATTACTAGAACTGTCACAGTTTTCAGGGTGAGGTAGGACCCAAATGCTGGACACCAGGTGATGAGGCAGGAGTAGACAAATATAAATATAATCAAACATAAGGAAACACAAAGCGCTGCTAAACGGCAGGATAACCCGGAAACAAAACTCCAAACAAGAAGAACACCTGAACATGAAAAGACTAAAACCTGACATAACTTAGAAACAGTAACTCTATAACAAGACCTGACAAGACATGGAAAAACAGTATGACACGACAGAGGACAAAGGGACGGACAGGACTATATATACAGAGGAGACACAGGTGAAAGCAATCAGGGCGGAGCAGACAATCACACAGGTGGGAAATCACAGGACAGGAAGAACATAAGACAGGAAACAAGGAAAAACTTAACAAAATAAAACAGGAAACATGAAACATGCATGGAAAATGCACAGGAAATCAAAACACAGAACCATGACAGGAACCTTCCATTCTCTATAAGGTTTTCTCCAGCCTTAGGGAACACTAGAACACTTAGAAAGGAATTCTAGGAATTCTATTCTTTCCCCACATTCTCAGACTCCTCAATCTTCCTAAAGGGAGAACTTCTCCGGGTAACTTAGAACCTTCTAATAGATCATCCACAAAATGGAAAACTAGAACATCCTGAGAAAAGCAACAACTTCCCACGAGAAAATACATTCACAACAATTAGCCTTAGAGACTAGCTTAGTGGCTGGAGACGTTGGTTTTACCTCCCATTCAATCACCAGTGAACTACATGCTAATGCAGTTAGCATGCGTCTATGTGAGTTCAATAAATTAGCATAGCAGTTAGCAGACTTTAGCTCTCAAAGAATTGCCTCCGTGCCAGTTTTAATATGGTAAATACTGAACTAAGATTATTAAAATAAAATGAACAGATTATGATGTGTTATATCATATCTGATCAGATTATGATCTGAAAAACACTTTTCTGAAGTTTTGAAGCGTGAAAAAAGAATTGAGGTTTTTATTTTCTTGTTTCAGACAAAAAGCAACAACAAAATGGGTTCTCAGTGGTCGGTTTGTAACCTGTGAAAAGACTCACACCTCCACCCACACAAACCTGCTGCAAACCACACAACAACACAACTGTTTACCAGATTCTGTTTGGAGACGGCGGCCATGACGGCCCTGCAGAAAACCCCTGCACATGAATCATCCGTGGGACTGACAGCATCATTTAGGAGTGAAAACAGACGAGGAGAGAAGGTGACGGAGGAGAGGAACGTTCAAAGAGAGGGAGATGGAAAAAAGCCCAAAAAGTGAAATGAAGTCCCCGGAGGAGAGCGATCTGAAAGGGGTCGAGGGCCTGACGCTGAATCTCAGAGAATTTAATTTGCGGTTTGGGACATGTTAATAATCCTCTCCATCCCTCTGCTCCGGAGGTTAACTCACTTTAACTCAATTTATAACCTCGAACCTTTAAACCAAAGCTTGATGTGGACGAATCCTCTGAGTCCAAAATTATTAACAACATCACTGTTTCCTCATTTAGACTCCTGGACACTGTCCTGCTCAACCAACAGAGAAACTTTATGATTAAAGATCAATCCACCTCTAAATGTAGTCCAAATTTATTTTAAAACTACAAAAACTAAGTTTATATCATGTCCCACCGTTATCTTTTACTCTTAAATCTCAATCTAATCATTTTAGTTTTTATCTCATGTTTAGTTCTTTAATGCTACTTTATGCTAAAATAGTTTGTGTACATTTGTTTTCCATGGAAAAAAAAACAAAAACACCAGAACTTCCTCTTAAGGTTTTAAAAACAATACCATTGATGTTAGCTGAATTCATCTCAAATACTGTCAAAGGGATGATTTGAACTGAAGGTCAGGGTTTCAGGAGTCACTGGGAGCTACATGATAAAAGATAAATAAATAAGGATTCAAGTATTCTTTGTCATTTCAACACATGTTGGTACATGGGATGGAACAAAGTTTGTTTCTCTGGTCCTGATTCAAGCCATAAGGCCAGTTCAGGCTTAGTGTTTTAATAATTCTGCAGCTTCATTTATTTAAAAAGCCAAATAAGATGTAAAGCTGTCAGTGACAACAACTGAAACTAACTGTTAATCCTAAATGGAGTGAAGTCAATGGAGGCTCATTAAATAATTCATTCTCTAGTTTTTTTCCTTCTCAGCAAAGTCAGATATTTTATTGTTCATAAAATCTGTTCATCTAAAATCAAACCTGATATTATTTCCTGCTATGTGTAGGATTTAGATCCTTTTTGTTCTCGAGCAGAAAGAATACCGTCCCACGTTGATTTTATTTTGTACATTTTCTTTTCTTCTATGCTGAGATATTTCAGTTTTGAGAAGCTCTGATTCTTCCAACATTTACAGAAGTTTTTATCTTGTGTTTTGATCATTGTTACTGTAGTTTATTTTTACCTTCGATGCTAGTTTATGCTGAAATATTTAAGTGTAGCTTAATGAAGATTTCCAAGGAAAAAAAACACCAGAATTATTTTATAATTTATGCCAGACTGTGAGTAATTATTTGTAGAAGCTTCCTGCGTTGATTTTATTTTGTCTTCAGTGGTGGAAATTTATTTTTTCATGCATCCATCTCACTGGAATACTTGTCAGGATTTGCTGAGATGCATTAATTTCCACTAATTTCCACTTAGCAGCAAAGAGTAATATAAAACAGCGAGGTCTCACTCCTGCTGGAATCATGTCAGAGGCTCCTCAACCGGCTCAGCTCAGATGAATGTTGTTCTGAATCTCTTTTGTGTATTTCTGTGGATGTTCTGAGTCAGTTCTGTTTTTGTAGTAATTTAGTATTTCTCTGCAGTTGATTCATCATCTGAAGTTCTTTTTGGTTCTTTAATGAACCTTTCAATAACAAATATTATCAGTCACACTCTGGAGAAGCTCTATCCAGTGATACTTTCAACATTTTGATCTCTAAATGTTTTAGTTTCCATCTTGTTTTACTTCAGTCTTGTTACCTTTAAAGCTAGTTGATGCTAAAATACCACAAGTGTTTTATAATTTATGTCAAACTGTGAGTTAGTATTTGTAGAAGCTTTTATTTTGTCTTTTCTCTCATGCATCTCTCTGGAATCCTTCGCTGCTGTGAGATGCATTCATTTCCACTAATTTCCACTTTGCACCAAAGAGTAATATAAAACAGCGAGGTCTCACTCCATGCTGGAATCATGTCAGGGGCCCCTCAGCCGTCTCAGCTCAGATAAATGTTGTTCTGGTGGGTTTGGATCTCTTTCTGTGGATGTTCTGAGTCGGTTCTGTCGGTCGTTGCTGTGTTTTTGTGTTGATTCATTTTCTGATCCTCTTAGTGGATCATCTTTCCACGGAGCCGTGTTATCAGCAGCCGTGGCCTGCTCCCGTTTGTTCGGTGGAATCTGTCGCTGTGTTTTTAGTTTTTAACCTTTCAGAGCCGTTTCCTTTTAAGAGCGATTGTTAGAATACGAGCTCCGGTTGGTTTTCAGCGTTTTTAAGGAAAAGTGTGCGTCAGTATTTACGGACAATCAGACGCTTTCAGAGTCGGAGGAAACTCACCGTGAGCAGAAATCACCATAAAAAGTTATGTGAGCTGAAGCAGCGCCCCCCCCCCATCCATCCATCCATCCATCCATCCAACCAACCTTCCCCATGACCCTCACCCTCCTCCTCCTCCACCCCCTTTCTCCCTCCCACCCTTCCCCATTAGCTGCAGCTATTACAGCCCCTGCTAGAGAGTCATTACCGCTCCCATCCATGATGATGAAGCTCTCAGCTCGAAACACCGGCAGCTTGTACAGGCTGCGCTTGATTGGCAGGATACAGGGGGAGGAGGAGGAGGGGGGAGAGGGGGTGATGGAGGAGGAGTGGAGGTTTGGTATAGGGGGTTTGTGTGATGGGAACTCCACTCGAGATGTGAATTGGCTTTGCCACTCCAATCAGGCCGCTGGATGACAAATGAAGTGTGTCTCTCTCTCTTTCACCCTTCCTCTTCTTCCTCCTCCTCCTCCTCCTCCTCCTCCTCCTCCTCTCCCTTCACACTTCTCCTCTCCGTCCGGGTGGAGAAAGGAAAAAGGGGGGAGTTCATGTGGGAGCGCTTGACAGCAACACAATCACATTTCTATTCAGCTCCCCCGCCTGCCTATTTTACCTTCTCGGCAGCCGGGCATGCCACGAGGAACGCCGAGCACGCCGGCCCCGGCCCCAAACCGACCAATTAGGACGCGGCGCAAAAAAAAAAGAATCTGTGAAAGACACAAAAGGTCTTTAGAGGTTTGGACAGGTGTCTCATTCGGCCTCGGGCTTTTTTTTTTCTCCTGCGTCTTTGGTTGAATTTGTGGGCAGGAAGCGAGGAAGGTTATTTGTCGCGCTGTCATCTCGTCTGTCGATGCTCGCCGGCCGACCCCCTCCATGGGAATGATGGGTAAATTTGAACCGAAGAGAGTTTAGGTGGGAAAAAAAAAAAAATGATGAATCTGATTATTTTCCAGGATTCTGTGTCGGGTCACTCTTTTCTCTTTCTCCCCGGCTCCTCTCGTCTCTACAGTAATTACAGAAACAAGAGCAGAGATAATTGGTTTGTTGGTTTTTGCGGCTGAGTTTGTTTTGCAGGGTTTATTATCCGGCAGCTCCATTATGGCTGGCAGGCACAGGCGTTCCTCATTAGCATACACAAATATATACAAGAGACAGAAAAAATGCAGCAGTGTTTAATACCAAACGCTGCCTCTGACTCACAGAAAAAAACACACTCATGCAAATACAATCCACAATAGAGCGGCGCTGACACTGCCTCCAGCTGTGAGGAGACGCAGGGAGGTGTCAGGAGGAGTAAAGAGGGGAGACGGGGAGGGAGGGGAGGTGGCGTGAACTATTTGTTCGTCAGACAAACGAGGAGGAACGAGGGAAGGAACAGAAAGACAGATGTAGCGGTAATTAGCGCGAGGCCTAGCGGCGGTTTGCCAGCGGTGGAGATGACGGGGGAGGAAGAGCGCTCTCCCTCCGCCATCATCATCATCATCATCATCTTCATCATCTTTATCTTCATCATCTTCATCTTCATCGTTGTCATCAGGTTCACCTCAACAGTCGCTGTCAGTCGGTGTCGTCGCTCCACAGTGGAGGCTCCACTTCATCTGGATCAACTTTCCTGTTTGTTTGTGGGGTTTGGTTTTTAGTGGAGGTTCTCTGGTCTGGTCTGGTCTGGTCTAACTGGGCCACGTCTGTTCTAGTTTCTGGTCTGAACTGGTCTCCCCAGGTTTCTCTGGTCCAGTTTAGTCTACATTTTGGTTTTTGGTCTGGACTGACTCTGTATAGTCCTACTTAACCTGGTCTGGTCTGGTCTGGTCTGGTCTGACTCGACCACGTTTGTTCCGGTTTCTGGTCCTACTTGACCTGGTCTGGTCTTGTCCACTTTAGTTCAGATTGTTCTGGTCTAGACAGGTCTGGCTTGGGTTGCTTAGTCTGGATTAAACTGGACTAGACTGGTCCACTCTCGTTGAAGCAGGTTTAGTCAAGCCTCTGGTTTGTTCTGGTCTAAATTGGTCTGGCTTGGTTTGATGTGTTCTAGGTGGGTCTGCATTGGGTTGCTTAGTCCAGATTGGTTTGACTTGACTCCACGGATCTGGATTCTTTGGTGAAGGCTTCAGGTTTAGTCTACTTTCTGATCTGGTCTGGTCTGGTCTGGTCTGGGCCACTTTTGTTCTACTTTTGGGTCTGACCTGGACTGGTTTGGTTTGTTGTGTTCCAGACAGGTCTGGTTCACTGATTGGTTCCAGTTTAATTGAGGAAGGCTTAGTCTACTTCCTGGGTTAATCTGGTCTGAACTGATCTGGTCTAAACTGGACTCGTTTGATCCAGATTTCTCTGCTGTGGTTTAACCTGGATCGGCTCATTTGTCCCGGTCTCGTCTGGACAGGGGTCTGTGTGATCTGGTTTAACTGGACCACGGTGGGTCGGTCTTAGTCTTAACTCATTTGTCTTTTTCAAATAAACTTTGCTGTTTTGTGTCATTTATTTTTTATTATTTTTTATTTTATTTTTATTTAATTATTTGTTATTTAACAGTATTTTATTTAATTTGAAAACAATATATCAAGAAAATTGTAGTTTATTATTGGGATTTTATCTCTTTGTTATTTATGTGTAAAGAGTTATTTTATTAAATGTTATTTAAAACTTTTGGGCTTTAAATTTGATGCTAACGATATTTATTATAATTATTATTTTTTATTGTTGTATTCTTTGCTTGGTTGACTTGTTGTTTGACCTTTTATCTGTTTTATTTTGTTGATTTTTATTTTTTATTTAATACTTTATGTTTTTTATATTATAATATTTCTTGTTTGACTTACTTTGTATTTGAATTTTTTAATTTTAATTTATTATAGTTTTTGTTTATTTCATTATTTGAACTGTTTTTATTTGATTTATTTTCTGTTTTAAAGGAGCTGGAGGCGATGACTCGCTGCATCAGGCTGATGAAAGTTTCTGGTGGTTTGGGTGAACTGAGCCTTTAATTGCTTTAGTCTCTGGTTGTTTTAATGTGGGAGAGTCGGTGCCCGGAGGGGGTGAGGAGGAGGGAGGGACGGGTGAGGGGGGGGGAGGACAAGGTAATGTGAGAAAGCTGGAGGTGACAGCTATTGTGCGAAGGTGTGAACGACAGACAGAAGAAGAGGGACGTGAGGAGGACTGAAAAGTGCTCGTTGTCCTGTGAGGAGGACCCTCACCTCCTTCTCTGTGCCTTCCCCTCCTCCCCCCTCCCCCCCCTCTCCCCGGTCCCCCCAATTAGACAAACATTAACATCAATTAAGGGCCCTCACAGGAACAGGGGCTCTATATAATTACCTTAATGGGTGGACGCTTTCTCTGCGTCCCTCTCTCTTTCTGTCTCTTTCTTTAGACCCTCAATCTCTTAAACAAACTTAGAGGGCCTCAGAGGGGGGAGTAAATGTTGATCGGCAGCCGGTGGGGGAGGCTGGGGAGGGTGGGGCGGATGGGGGGGGTCGTTTCCCGTTGGCTTTTGTGGTGCTGGTCTTTCTAAAAAGGCCTCGGCTGAATTGGACCTATTGGCCGACAAACAGAGGAGCTGTTCCCACAGAGAGACGAGAGGGGGACAATACGGACCCCCGGCAGGGACGAGGGGGGAGGAGGAGGAGGAGGAGGAGGCCCAGAGGAAGGAGAGCAAGAGAATTTAATGGAGGAGAGAAAATGATGACGATAAGAGGACGTAAAAACATGAGGAAGAAAGAAAAGACAAAAAGAGGAGAAGAACACCAACGAAGAAGAAAGAGGAAAAGTTGGGGAGCGAAGGAAAAAGACTGGAGAGGAAGAGTGGATAGAGAAGAGGAGAGAAAGAAATAAGAGGGGGAGACATGAAGGAAGGAAAGAAGAGCAAAGGAGGAAGAGGAGGAGAAAACCAACGAAGAAGAACGTGGGGGAAAAAAGGAGAAGGGAGACTGAGTGAGAAGGAAAGGATGGAGACGAAAGACGAGAGGAGGAAAGAGAAGAGGAGAAAGTGGACAGAGGAGAAAAAGATAGATATAGAGGAGAAGGAGAAAACCAATGAAGAAGAAAGAGGAAAAGTTGGAAAGTGAAGGAAAAAGACTGGAGAGGAGGACAGGATAGAGAAGAAGAGAAGAAAGAAATAAGAGGGGGAGACATGAAAGAAGGAAAGAAGAGTAAAGGTGGAGGAGGAGAAAGTTTGCACAGGTGGAGAGGAGACACTTTAATGTCCCAGGGTCCTTGAAGGTCTCATCAGGAAGGAAACATCAACAGAAATCATGACTGTGATAAAAACCTTCTCCGTTGGTGAACGGTGGCGACCGCTCTGCAGACATAATTAATCCAACTGATTTGAACGCAGCACGGTGATTTGAGGAAAAGATTGCGATGCGTTCAAGGAGCGTTGGAGGAGTTTCTGATGGTTGAAAGAGTGGAGAGGCGTTTCTACAGCAGCATTTTACATCTCACACTACTTCAAGTCGTATGGGTTGGAGAGAGTTCGAGGCTCCAGCTCCTTACACTTAAATGAGGAGGAGGAGGAAGAGGAGGAGGAGGAGGAGGAGGAGGAGGAGAGTGGGGTCTAAAACATGACTCAGAGGTCAGAGGTCAAATGTCTGGACTCGTCTGTTCAGCTTCATCCCTGAAGGAAAGTTTCTCCAGACTTCTCATGGTCCAGATTATCGTTCTCTTCAGACTCAATCAAACATGCTAGCTAGCATGCTAACGTTAGCATGCTAACTCCAGCAACGTTAGCTAGCATGCTAACGTAGACAGATGTTAAACTGACGACTAGTTGAATCTTGTTACGTCCCTCAGCTCCTGACGCGTCTTATACTCCAGTCAAAGCTTATTTCATTTAAAAGCAAAGTGTTCCAGCAGCAATAGTCATAAAAATTAATTTATATAAAAGCAATAAATATAAAATAAGAAATAAAAGATCATCAGGTAAAAGGAGAGTGAGACGGACTCGTCTTGATATCTGACCTGATGGTGAGTAGATGTGAAGGTGCTGCAGGAGTCTTCAGGTTCTCTGGGTTTAGTCCTGATCAGAGACACCTGAGGACACTTCAGCTGCAGAGACCACGTCCCACCTTTAAATGAAATAAACACTGTCCTAGGACACCATTTGGACTCATGTAAAGCTTAACCTGCAGCAGAAGTTGATGTTTGTCCACTAGTTGATGAGGAAGGCTTACAGTTAGATGGTAGAACTCGTCTGCTGTAGAAGGACTCTGGGTTGTTGATTTGTTGGGGCCTGGTAACCCTGGCCTGGCCGACGAAGACACGCTGAGAGGAAACCAGGTAAGTTCTAGAAAAGTTTCATTGGAAAGGAGAACACATGGCGTCACTCTCTGGTGAGTGTTTCTTTTCCATCTCTTCTTTTCTCTGCATTCATGACAGTTTTGCAGCGTTTGCATCTCCATGTTGTCGTTTTACATCTGTTTGTTGGTGTTTTGCATCTTTGTGGTAATTTCCTCTGCCGTCATGATTGTTTTGCACCATTTACATCTTTATTTTTAATTTTTGCATTTCTTTCTGCTCATTTTTTCTGCCTTCATGACAGTTTTGCATCATTAAATCTCTTTCTTGTGGTTTTGCATCTCTGTGTTGCTGTTTTGCGTTGTTGTGGTCATCTTACCTGCCTTCATGACAGTTTTGCATCATTTACATGTCGTCATTGTTGTTTTTAATCTCTGTGGTTGTTTTTGCATCTCTGTCTGGCTTCATGACAGTTTTGTATCATTAAATCTCTTTCTTCTAGGTTTGTATCTTTTACATCTGTGTTGTTGTTGTTTTGCATCTCTGTTGTCGTTTTCCCTGCCTCTATGCACGATTTACTCGTCTATGTGGTCGTTTTGCATCAGTTTGATGTCATTTTGTGTCTTTCTGATCATTTTGTCTAGCTTCATGACAATATTGCATCATTTGTGTGTCTTTGTTGTGGTTTTGCATCCCTTTGTGCTCATTTTATCTGCTTTTGTGACAGTTTTGCTCCATTCACGTGTCTTTGTGGTGCTTTTTGTTTCCTCAGCCGGACATTTTCTCCATTTCTCACTAAACTTTTGCAAAGAATTAACCTCTCAGAAAAGTTTCAGCGTTCCACGTCACTATCCTGACACTGCACAGAAAAATAAATGCACACCACTGGCAGGTTGGAAGGTAACCGAAAAATTTGTTTGTCAATCTGAGACTCTTTGGAAAGCTTTGGATAACGGCGCCAAAATAAACCCGTGTATGGTTCCTTTTTAAAGAACAAAGCTCGCTGTTGCTGCAGTCTGGCAACAGCAAACTGCAAAATGACAGCGAGGGACCCCAGAAGAGAAGTAGTGTGAGTGTGCAGCTGAAAACAAGGTGACATTTGTTAGTGATTGGCTGATTGACGGCAACGAGTTTATTGTTGAGCAGCCAGTTGGACGCACGGCTCCAACCAGAAACTTGGCTCACACCGAGGCAGCTGTATTGGAAAAGGCAGCTTGTGCCGACGGCGGTAATATCTGTGTTCTCTGTGGAGTTTCATTGAGGACGTGTTTGTGTGAATTTGAGCCCTACGCCCCCGTCTGCAGGCGCACTCTCAGCCTTTCTGCTCCAAACTGGCGGGCGGCTCGACGCGGCTCAGGACAACACCGAGCATCTTTGTTCAAAAAAACACAATCACATCAACTGTTTCTTTTTGTTTGCTGTTCAGAGACTTCAGAGAAAGATTCAGGGAGGAAAAACAGAAAAGGGATTCCAAAACTCCTCGTTTTCACAGGAATCTTGTCTTAATAGAAGGAAAGTAAACATGTAAATTGACTGGAACGGCCGCGTTGAGTTACTTAAACCAATCTTTTCATCGTCTGTGCCTTAACAGAGAGGCAACGACAAAGACCAGCTGGTACCTGAGAGGAAATATCTCTTCATACCAGCAGGTGGCAGTAGTCTGGCTTCATCGTTCCAAAGAGGAAACAAGAAGAGCTACTGTTAGCTAGGAGGCTAGAAAGCTAGGGAGAGCTACCATTAGCTGGAAGACTAGGGACCTAAGAGAGCTCATATTAGCTGGGAGACTAGGAAAAGCTATTATTAGCTAGGAGACTAGGAAGCTAGTAGGAGCTACCTTTAGCTGAGAGGCTAGGAAACAAGGAGGCTCAACTGTTAGTTTGAAGGCTTGCAAGTTAGGAAAAGCCACATGTAGCTTGGAGCCTAGGAACCTAGTAGGAGCTACCGTTAGCTTGGAGGCTAGGAAGAGCTACCAAGCTGGTAGGTTTGTCTCTGCAGTGATGTTGTGTCTTCTTGAATAAATTGCGGTTGCAGACATGAAGCTCCTGACGGTTATTAGTTGGTTTGTCGTTGTGTTGCTTGTAGCGTTTCCAAACAGCATTTTCACAACGTCCTCAGAGAAGGAAGTGTTTCCTGTTCTGTCTCTGACACTTTAAGCGTCTGAACGGTTATTATTTATGAGACATGCCGGCGTGTGGAGGTTAAAACTCCAGTCAGGGAGGTTGGCTCGGGTTATGCAGTTGTGCAAACCTGCCGCCGGCTGGGGAACGTAGAACCGATGGTACTCCGGTGTTGCTCTGTAAATCTCTGCTGCACATTTTGCGCCCTTTTTATTTTTCCGCCGCTGAAGGTGATGATTTAAGCTGTCACGCCGCCGAGCAGTTTAACAATGCTTTCATAATAATATTTCAGAAAACTAAAAAAAAAAAACCCATCCTGGACTGGGCCCGTAAAGTGCTCCAGTGTTTGTGCCTTTTGTGTGCGGCTCAGCCAAAGTAACGATTTAATCTGACATATTTCGAGCAGCAGAATAATAATATTTCAGCGTGGTCTCTCTTAATAGTGGGGGAGAACAAAAGGCTGCAGGCCATTCATCTGGCTGATGGCTTACTTTGACACCGGCTGCTCCCGGCTCGGCGGGACTCCACAGACGAGCTGCTGCTCAAACACTCTGACAGGGAAACAGTAGCTGCTGCTGGAGGTCACGGGTTTGATTCCTTGGGTTCAGCACGAGAGGCCTGTCCACTCTAGGACCAGGTTCTTCCTCTGCAGAGCAGGAATGTTGACACCAGCTGAACAAGACTGGATCAGACCAACTGAAACCAACTGACTCAGACTGGACCAGACTGGAACAAGACCGGATCCAAACTGGACCAGACCATCTGGAACAAGACTAGACCAGACCAACTGAAACCAACTGACCCAGACTGGACCAGACTGGAACAAGACTGGACCTGACTGAACTAGACTGGACATTTCATCACAAACTGGACCCAAACTGGACCAGACTACTTGGAACAAGACTAGACCAGACCAACTGAAACCAACTCACCCAGAATGGAACAAGCCTGGACCTGACTGGAACAAACTGGAGCATACCAACTGACCCAAACTGGACCAGACCAATTGGAACAAGACTAGACTGGACCAACAGGAACCAACAGGAACCAGCTGGAACCAAGTGACCCAAACAGAACCTGACCTAAACGGGACCAGGCCATCTGGAACAGACCAGTTGATCCAGATCGGAACAAACTAAGTGGAACTACACCAGACCAGACCAACTGATCTGACTGACCCGTGACTGGAACAGATCAGAGAAACTGATCTAGACTAGAAGAAACCAGCTCCAAGAAGACTAGAAGAGACATGGTCAACTTTGGTCTGGCCACAAGCCGAAGTTATTTCATGATGGTCTCAGCGGTCCCTATGTCTCGCTGCCTGACCGTCTCCGTGTCTGGTTTCAGACTCTGTCCTAACGCAGGTGGTGAGGTCATGTGCTTCTAATCCAGGAGTTTGAAACGGTGCAGAGGCATTTATAAAACTCTGGAACGTTATCACAACAGAAATAATTTTATCTTTCATCACAGCAGTTGCGAGATGAGCTGTAAAAACCCAGTATTATAGTATTATATTACAAGTTAATCCAACAGAAATATGAGCAGCTCGTCGAAGGATGACGTGCTGAAGCCAAGCCTGTTTTATTTTAATGATTTTGAGACCAGTTATCTTTTCTTTGAGGCGTCCTGTCATATTTACGGTACAGAAACTTAAGGAGATTTATTCTGATAAGAACTGAGTCTGGTAAATCTACATCTGGAATTCATTATGAGGCGTGTTTCAACTGATACAGAGAAAAAAAAATACCTCTGCATCAACTGGATAGTCCTCCAACAACTGATCCAACTGACCCAGACTGGACCAGATTGATTGAAGGCTAGGAATCTAGGAGAAGCTACCAAGCGTCATACAAGGTTGTCCTCTCCTGAATCAGCTGATCTATTTATTCTAGCATAAAACCTACCTGCAGCTGATATTACAACAGCTCATTAACAAGCTCTCCTCACAGCTTTCATCTCTCTCCGTCGTCGTGGTGATTCCCGAGTTGTCCTGCATGTTGGTGTTAATGTGACTCAATCAGATCTATGACGTCGTTTCACGCAAAAGCTGCACATCTCAAGGCTTGGATCTTTCCTCCAGCGACATTAGAAATGCTTTAGTTCCCGAAATACCCAGAAGAAAAGGAAAAGAAAGCTTTATGAGTTACAACTTTCAGGTTCAGTTTATAAATTAAGACGCTGAACATTTGATTTTTCCAACTGAGGAGGAGGCAAATGATGTTTTTGTGATGAAAAGCGTATTTTGGGGTGTTTTGTGTGAGTACAGTCTTTGGTGTTTTCTGTGAGAGAAGCTAATGATTTAAACTTGACATGTCGGCGCAGCTTAATAACAGCAGAATAATAATATTTCAGCTCGCTCTTTCATAATAGCGCCGGCAACAAGAAAGAGAGAGAGAGAGAGAGAGAGAGAGATTTGATTTTTTAAAAACAATTTATTATACAACAAATAAGAGCACCACTAACAAATCAGCTCTAGAAATCAAAACAAAACCACAAAACAAAAAATGACAAAAACAAAACATCAGTTCAAAAAATAAGCAAAGGAAAGATCATCATTTGTCACAGAGCATAGAGCACCAGCAAAGCACCATCTTTTCACAAAAGACTCAATATCTCTTGTTAACCTATAAAAATGAAAATCAACAAGAATTCTAGACTTGACTAAGTTCTTGAAGATAGCTATTGCATCATCTCCCATGTTCTGCTGAACCTTGTTTTTCCTGCTGATGTAGATTGCCAGCTTAGCCTGACCAACAATGAAATTAATAAGCTCACATTTTACTCTGTGCTTCTGATTATAGAAAAAACCCAGTATAAAACCTTGTCTTGAAAACACTATTCCAAAAGAAGAAAACAAAGAACTTAGTAGACAAAACAAAGAACGCAGCCTACCACACTCCATAAAACAATGAAAAAGTGTCTCCCTTTCTGTGCAAAAAGGACACATGTCGCTTATAGCTGGATTTATTACAGACACTATGGCATTCACAGCAACCGCCCCATGCAAGATCCTCCATTGAAGATCGCCTGTTCTCTTTGACAATGGAGACTTGTAAAAAACTCTCCACACAGGCTTAGTTCCATCATCAATGCCCAACTTGTCTCTCCACACCGTATCCATTCTACCTGTCAGAGTAGCCTTGTTAGACACCTTGACCAGGTTTTTATACAGCACCTTCCCAGTAACTGTATGTAAATCAATTCTGTCACATTCCCCAAGCATTAGCAAGGGGCTAGCATGCTCACACTCAAGCAGTGCAGGTGAGAGTCTAGTGAAAGGAAAAGCATCCTCATCATTGCATAACACATTACCCATAGCATAATCTACCAGAAGACTTTTCTCCTGGCGGCTCAAAACCCCATTAAGTTCATCCAGGAACTTCTTGGCATACCTTTGGGATCTTATTCCTAGGTAAGAGGCTGCTGCCTGAGCATTCTGCAGGTCACATCCTGCTGCATTGACAATTTGCCTGAACTGCAAGACTCTTTTTTTCAAGAACAGAGTTTTAAGACCAGGAAAATTACATGACACATCAAATCGCGACCCCAACACAAGAGGTTCCTCAAGCAACCAGTACACAGAAGATAGACCACCAGCCCACTCACGGGTAAACATCCCCCAAACCCTGAAGAGGCTTTTGTAGAACGGTGTCAGTCTCTCAAGAGCAAGTTGCTTCGTATCCATTTGAAAAAGAGCAATGTCCAGTCCCAGGTTACAGACACCATGTAAGATGCCAAGGGCCAGTGGCCTCCAGGCCAGTGCAGATGATGCAGTGAGCAGTCTCTGGATAAACTGCAATCGATAAGTGTCCTTCCTGCACACCAGGTTTGTGAGTCCTTGTCCTCCATCAGCCTTTGATAGGAAGAGAACAGCTTGAGGGACCCAGTGTAACTTATCCCAGAAAAAGTTCACCACCTCCTTCTGAATGCTGTTAAGTAGTCCAACAGGGGGTTCAAGACATGCAAATTTGTGCCATAAAGATGACGCCACAAGGTTATTGATTATGAGGGTGCGGCCCTTATAAGATAACTGAGGGAGCAACCACTTCCATTTCCCCAAACGACATTTAACCTTTTCCAAAACCCCATCCCAGTTCTTTTGAACAAAGGCATCATCACCCAGGTACACACCCAGATATTTGAACCCTTCCTTTTTCCAAATCAACCCACCTGGCAAACCAGTACACCTTTTTTCCACCTCCCCAACCCAAATGGCTTCACTCTTCCCCCAGTTCACTTTGGCAGATGACAGCAGGTTAAACTCATTTACAGTAGTTTCCAACACATTAATATCATCACTTCCATTAACAAAGACAGTTACATCATCAGCATAAGCAGACAAAAAGAAACGGTCAGCACAGAAAGGTAAAAAGACACCCCTCAGATCAGAACGCAGCTTATGTAGCAGGGGTTCAATTGCAATGGAGTACAACATGCCTGACATGGGGCACCCCTGCCTGACCCCTCTCTTAACCTTGAAAGGTGCGCTCAAGCTCCCATTAATTTTCAAAATACTTTCAATGTCACAGTAAATAGCCCTGACCATTGCTGTAAATACAGGGCTAAAACCAAAGGACTCTAAAGTGGACCACAAGTATTCATGTTCAACACGGTCAAAAGCTTTCTGCTGATCCAAAGAGATCAACCCCACATTAATCCCCAAGTTTTTTGAAACAGCCATCAGGTCTCTGACTACAGTTATGTTGTCAAAAATGGAGCGGCCAGGTATACAATAGGACTGATCTAAATGCACTACATGACCAATTACTTCCTTCAGCCTTATAGCCAGAGCCTTGGATAATATCTTCATGTCTGAACATAACAAGGAGACAGGGCGCCAGTTGCCTATTTCTTGCAGGTTACCCTTCTTAGGCAATAATGTAATAACTGCCCGGCGACAGCTAAGTGGAAGGCATCCTTCCCTCAAGCTCTCATGGAGCACTGCAAGGAGATCCCTCCCTATACTTGTCCAGAACACCTTATAAAATTCAATCGGTAACCCGTCAATACCGGGAGCTTTGCCGTTCTGCATGCTCATGAGAGCCTGATCAAGTTCGTCAAGCGTTAACACTTTGTCTGTCACCTCGTGACACTCGTTAGGCACTCTGGGCAGGCCATCAAAAAAAACAGTGGGTGAGAAACTAACAGATCCCAATTCACATTCATACAGCTTGGAGTAAAAAGATCTTGCATGATTGCGTATCTGAGCAGGTTCAGATAGCTCCTGACCCGTGTCAGACTTTAAGGTGTACATTATCCTGCTCTGACCATTTTTTCTCTCCATATTGAAAAAAAACTTGGTTGGAGCATCCAACAGGGCAACACTCTGAAAACGGGAGCGGACTAACGCCCCTTGTGCCCTGACACCAAGTAGTTCAGCTAGTCTACCCTTTTTCTCATCTAGGAGTTTCAAAAAGTCATCAGTCCTTGTGTGTGTTACTAACCCTTGTAACCCTAAGATGTCATTTTCCAACACTCTTAAAGAGGAGACGATTGCCTTAGTGACACTAGACGTGTACTGCTGACAGAACATTCTGATTTGGACCTTGCCATAATCCCACCAACTTCGCAAAGAGGAAAAAGCATCCCTTTGCTTCCTAAAAGTCTCCCAAAAGAAAATAAAGGTCTCTTTGAAGTGCTGATCCTCAAGTAGTGAGGTGTTAAAACACCAGTACGCACTCCTAGGCCTAAAAGCCTTCACACACACACTACAAAACACAGCACAGTGATCAGAAAAACCAGTTGGCAGAATATAACATGTCTTTACAGTGTTGAGATGATGCTTCAGAGTGTAAATCCTATCCAACCTTGCAAATGAAATATAATTTTCCCTGCTGTGAGACCAAGTGTACTGCCTGACCCCTTGATGCATGGTTCTCCATGTGTCACATAGATCATGGGAATTGATAAGTTGGATCACTGCAGTCTGGGAGGGAACATGAGGCTCTGGGTGATTCCTATCCACCTTGTCATTTACCGTGCAGTTAAAATCACCCCCCACAAAAAGACGACACTCTGAATCCAGACCATGTAACACCTCATTTAGTCTATTAAAAAAAATAAGTCTTTCAGCCCCATTTGTAGGAGCATAAACATTTAAAAAATACAAGGCGTAGCCTTCAAAGACTGCTTTGACCATCAGAAGTCTCCCATCTACTAAATCCTGTATATGACAGGAGAGAGGGAGAAAATCCCTAGAAAACAAAATTGCCACACCGCCACTAATGGAGGACCTGTGGCTAAAGAAAATCTGACCATTCCAATCCTTCCTCCAGTCAACTTCATTCATTTTATCACTATGCGTTTCCTGGACCATCATGACATTTACCTGTTTCAAATTAATAAAATCTATTAAAGTCAATCTTTTCATGTTGTCTCTGGCACCATTTAAATTGAGAGTGCCAATGGTTAGTGTATTAACAGTCATTAAAATGCCATTGGTGACGAAGACTGCTGGGCCCTAATTTTTTTCCTGAGTTTAGTCAGAAATTTTCGGAGACGTGCAGCCTCCTTCCCAGTAAAAGCATGCTCTCTAAGCAAATACAAAACATCATTAATAAATTGAGAACGGTCAGGAAAGTAATGCTCAACTTCAACATTACGCAGCCCTTTTGTATCAGTTAAAAAGCGGCTTATATCCTCTGCTTTGTATTGCACCGACATTTCAGGAGAAATAAAGTCTCCCTGCGAAGAATCAGACACATCGGAACAGACAGATTCGTCATCGCTATCAGTGTCTGCAACTGTATCACCTCTCTTAGTCTTAGACACTGTGCCACTTACATTTTCATCTACTTTCCTTTTGAAAGGGATCTTAAAATCTCCACTCATCGCAATGTCTTGAACAGGATCTGAGGAACGTGCGCCCGCAACTTCGGCACCTGCGTTCTCCGTGCCTCCGTCCAGCGCTGTCCTATCGGCAGTTTTTGGCCCGTTCAAAGGAGCCAACTCTTTCGTGATCATTTCACTTACAGTAACAGTCTCCACCTCCGGCTCAACTCTAGAGGAACCACCAACTACAACTTCACTGTCATCTGCAATCGGATTTATCAGCTCTACCTCCGAACTGCCAGTATCATTATCGGCTTTTCCTCCCGCTGCGTCAGGCACAGGTGCGCTGGCCTCGGCGGAAGCGGACGCGGTCACAGGACAGTCCACACTCGGTTCAGCCGCCGTTGGTGGCTGACCCGCGTTGTTACTTTTTTGAGGGCAGTTGCGAACAACATGGCCCATCAGACCACAGTTAAAGCACTTTAACACACAATCAGACGTAGCAAACACAGTATAATCAAAACCCCCAACACGGAGTTTCATTGTCACGCTGAGCTCTTCATCAGGATTATGCAGCACCATATACACTTGCCTCCTAAAGGAAACAACATGTTTCAGCAGCGGTGATTTACACCCCAGAGGAATCATTTTTATGGATGAGACCAGCCGACCATACACCCCTAACATCCCTTCAAGCACACTATCTTTAATAAATGGTGGAACATTAGAGATGATAATTTTCTTTGAGGGAGAACTAAGCGGGAGCACAACTATATGTTCGTTGTGAAGAGTAATGCCAACTGCAATTACCTCTCTAGCTTTCTCAACCGTACCAATAAAAGCCACAACCGCGCCATTCATGCGCGAGGCTGATTTAACATTCTCATGACCCACCACATCACCAATCGCAAGACTACAATCCTCTACACTTGCGGAACATTGAATTTTCACACCATGCTGTCTTGTCAGGGTTTCAAACTCCATTCTTCCCGCAGAAGCCACGCTGCCAGCCGGAGCCGGTGGTTGACTCCGCGGGGGGGCAAACTAAGAGAAAAAAACGCAACGGCAGCAGTGTCTGTAGAGTAACCAAAAGCAAAAAAAAACAATCTACCAACAACACGGATAAACAACATAACAAAAGATAGAAAGTTTGAAAACAGGCCAAAGAGGCCGCTTCACTCACACTCACAAGTCACTCCAGCACTCACTCCGCACATGCGCAAACGAGAGAGAGAGAGAGAGAGAGAGAGAGAGAGCCATTCATGCGGCATGATGGGTAGTTTGACATGGGCTGCTTTTCTGCACAATGTTTTCCACTCGGAGACGACTGGCGAGCGCGTTCATGCACTCATGTGACAGAATGTTCCCCATAGGAGAGGCTAACTAATGCTAACGTATGCTAACACATGCTACAGGCCTGTCATGATTGAGACGAGTTGACGAGGAGCATTTAAAACTCGCTCTCCTGACACACACCCCTCATCTGCACTGACAGCTAGCAAGCTATTATTAACACACACACAGGTATGCACATCAAAGCGACAGCTCGGTTATTAACCCCCGGCCCTAAATCAACCATCATATACATCACAGCAGGACATGCATGCACGTCTAGCTCAGCAGATGGCAGTACCTTTGCAGCTGCAGCGCAACAAACAAAAAGTGGCCGACAGAAATGAGCAACGCCGCAGCCGCCACCACCGCCGCCGCCGCCACCGCCAGGAAATACAACAGGAAAATAAACAGTTATTTGAATATTGAAATAACCAGAGCTGCTTTCAGACTGTTGTGATACCATCAAACGACACTCATAAGGCTGCAATTTCAACACCAGATGTCAGGCTTACTGTCAAGTCATGGGAACGGTGTTGCTAGGCGACAACAAAGATGGAGGTGTCCTTTTTTCTCTTGTAAAAAGCTGCGAATGAAAATGACAATACAGAGCAGACGTGGATGCAGCAATGAAAAAAAACAAAAACAAAGAGACAATAAATGTTTTACTCCAGTGGAGTCTCTGGACGAACTGTTCCAGGTGAGTATCAGGTCATTAACAGACTCCAGTCATGTGACCTTCAGGTGGACTCCGCCCACAGATGTTCCTGATAAAAACCTAAACTCTCCACCAGACATTTAGAGCTGAACACTTGGAGGAAACGTCTTCTACAAACATTTATGAAATGATGTTAGCTCACGTGCTAACCACATGTGGGATGTTAGCCGGCTAGCCACTAATGAAGTGTGTTTAAATGGTGCCTGCTAATAAAAGAAGCCGAGCGATGTAGATGTACCACAAGCTTGCAAGTATTTGAAGGCAGCATAAATCAATGTGGGAGGTGAGCTAACTGCTAACAGATTTAGCAGTTAGCGTACTAGTTGGTACCACTCCGAATGAGCACATCAAGCTAGCTAGCATGCTATCAGTTGACTTACAAGGATCTTTGAATCTCATCCTACATACAATGCGTTTAGCCTCATTGTTTCCAACATTAAGTTAGCCACTTGTTAGCTTGCTCGCTGTTAGCTGTGGTGGCTTCTAGACGTTGCCTTGTAGCAGCGACTGAGAACCTTCGAAGCCATTTATATGATTTTCTTTTACTTGTTCTCGTATTTTTGGTCATGTAACATTTGATTAGCGATGCTGAAGAACAACAAGTAAGCACAACAACGTGGGACACTCGCGTAAGCTAAGGCTTGACTTGTTGCACGGATATAAACCTTCATAAAGATGAAGAGGTAATGGAGTCACTAGGATAAAAACAATGTGATTGGTTTCTTGAGTTGTAATACTGACTGCTACACAAACATATACATGTATTAAGTTGGTACGAGCAACTGGACGACAAACACAGAATAAAGTGCTTTATGTTATTTTTGTAGCACGGATTACAAAACCTGTACTGGAAAAACAACTTTCAAGGTTTGGTCTTCTACTTCTTTATCAAAGAAGAATCACAGCTTTCTTTTTTATTATTGTACTGAGAGAACCTTGTTTTTTTCCTTCACTCTGTGGCGTATTAAGGCTCAGAAACAGCGTGACGAGTGTTTTAAAAAAAAAAAAAAAAAGTCTTTCTGCTTTGACAGCCTTCCAAACGCTCACACAGAACCCAAAATAAACTGAATTTCTTCTTTCTGGCTTTCCTTCTGAAGAGTGTGCACACTGTACAGTAAAACTTAATTAACATTATTTCTTTTCTTTGTAGTCATTAGATGTAATTTCTCATTTTCCATCACTTTATTGTTAGGTGTGGAGGCTGAACACGTACAAGAGGCCACTAAATACAGCGGGGAACTGATTGGAGCTGAGTGGCCACCAGATTAACGGCTAATTGAGCGCTAATGTCTGAGAAGAAGACAGCTCCATGTTTGATTAATGAGACAGTTAGTTTAATGTTGTTATTCTGACACACGTCGGTACAGTGACAAAGACTAATACACAAAGTGCTAACCAGTGATTATACACAGAGGTGTGGTGATTTACGAGGTTATTCCTGTTACTATATGAATGAATTAGGAGAAAATATAGTTTCTCACTCACACTTATAATTGTATTTATTTGCTTTTTCTGCTGTGCTAGCTGACGTCCTGTTGGCTCTACATCACACATTATAGAGCGCAAATAAATAATCACACAACTCTTCCAGACTTTACAGATGGTGCTGTGCAACATGTAGAAAGTATGAAGTGAGTTTGGACACACTTGTTGTTAATACATGTGGATTTAAGCCACAGTGACAGGTGAGCTAACTGCTAACAAACATGCCAGTTATCCAGCAACGTGGCAAGCTAGTGTGTCATAAGTTGACTGGTAAGATTCTTTGAGACAACTTGTGATCTATGTCCACTTGGATGACAACCAAGTTCACAAGTTCCATTTGAAGGCAGAATAAACCAGTGTGGGAAGTGAGCTAACCGCTAACAAACGTTCCAGCTAGCCAACAACATTTCAAATTGGCTCATTGAGCTAACTATATTCCCACTAGCCTTGTCCATTTGTTACGTAATTTCCAACATTAAGTTAGGTGCTCATTCGCCAGCTAACTGTTAGCTTCGGTGGCTTATAGATGCTATAGTTGTCAATGATAACTTGTGTTATCATGATTTACAGCTGATGTTATGCTAACATGTGGACATGTGCTGTTATTGGGTCATTTGGAGTCCGGCATAGATCTGTCAGAGAGCTAGCGTACACTGTTCATTTAGCATGTTAGCATGTCAGCCCTGTTATTATTACACTTAAATAATCGGAACAAAAGATTATTTGAAAATTACTGCTATCTATTGGGCTTGAGAAATCAATCATGGGTATATTTCACTATTTTCTGACACTTTAAACTTTATTAAAGACAATTCGGCAACACTTTATAATAACTGCCAGTATTAAGCTTTAGTAAATACTTAATCCATCACCTATAGAGCATTACTCCTACATTAATAGACACTAGTAAGCAGTGTACTAGTAACAAATTCTAGATGGACCAAATGTATTCTTAATTCATGAGCATCTGTGTTTAAAAATTGTATTTTTGTACTTTATGTCAGTCTATTAAATGTTTAAAGCATTTACAAACCTTTTATCTGGTACATCATAATAAACTATTTAAATGTACATTTATACGTCTTATTTACACATGCACTAATTGTTAATAGTGTGTTAATAAATGTTCATAAAGGTGTATTCTTACTGTAACTGATGATTAATTCAGATTATTAAACGTTTAGTGAACTATTTTAGGGAGGTCATCTAAAGTGAGGACTATATATGTTTTGTAAAGTCTTTAGATTTAAATCTTCTCAACAGAAAAACAAAACAAAAATATTCAACTGTACACGTGATACAAAATGAAGGAAAAAAAAATTTAAATCTCAAAAAATTACATTTTCTTCAACTTCAACTTCCAGAACATAAATACATTAAAGTTACACTGAATGTGTAAATATATTCTTCATAGTGTGCAGTTATTATATAAGTGTTGCAGAAAATTCTTGATTATTAATAATAGAATTCCCTAAAAACACAGCTTCACAACCAATGAGCTCAATGCAAAGCTGCCTCAAAGCCAGGTCTCGTTTCCTGCTCGGTAATCGAGTTAATGCGACAAACTGAAACTGAGTTGGACGACGAGCTGCTGAAAACGGCTCATAGCCACCGCTGGGACAGATATGAGCTGCATCCAGAGCCAGCAGAGCTACTTAACCACTTAGCAGCAGATTAGTGGAATCGTCAGGTAACCGAGGAGGCGGGCTGACATTTGGACTTCCACACAAAGAGCTCCACTGTGTCGCGCCGAGGCCTCAGATAATCCTGCCACTGCCACCCATACAGGAAATAAACTGCAGAGCAAGATGAGGACGACAGGTTCTTTATCAGTGATCGATTTCACAGAGCGGAGAAATGAGGGCGTTCAAAGACAGAGTGTTCTCCGTGTTGTAATAAACAGGAATCAGGAGTTTCACAATAAAAGCCTGCACAGAGAGTTCAGGTGAGGTTGTGGAAACACAGACGGCTGATAAATCTCTCAGGTTTTACTCCCTTCTCGAAGGCAACTCGATACAGACGAAACCAAAAATAGGTTTTCCCATGAATCCCTGCAGGATGTTGAGTCACACCGAGAGTTTCTGTTCAACCCGTTGAGCTCGCTGGATTATTAGAGGAATGATTGAAGATGTTTTTGTTGTGATTTGAAGCGTTTAACGCAGCAGTTCATCATCTGGGGAAATATCTGCTGTCACAGGAAGTGATAGGAGACGATGGACGTCGGTCTGATGTCTGTGTTGAAGGATAAAGTCCAATAATGTGTCTCTAAGGGTCAAGGGGATTTCACTCTGTCGTAAAGAAAAACTGATTTTAACAGGAAGCAGAGACCTGGGACGGACGTTTTGAGTCCATCCAGGATGCTGAAGGTAAAGAGAGTTGTAGTGAAGAAGTGGACGGTACCAAGCTGGACTGATCTGGACCAATGGGAGCCACCAATCCTGTCGATTGACACGTGACTCAAACACAGAAACTTTTCCCTGAAGGAAACACCGTCCACCACTTTGGTTCCTACAACCAGATCCACCATGATGGTAGCGGCTTGGAGGAAGAAGAAGATGAAGACGAAGAGCTAGACATGTTTATACGAGGGTTACCATGGCAACCAGAGCCTGGGACTTCCACTAGAGACCAACTGTCCTCTACAGAGACGTGGACGGCCAGAGGATCACTGTAGATGTGGACGATGCTTCAGTGTTTGAATCAATAAAACTGATCTGCTGCTGAACTTTAATCTCCTCAGGACTTCAGAGTTGACAGAACTAGTTGGTGAATGAACCGTTTCACAGAAATTAAGTCAATCAACTAAAAAGCTCAGAAGACGGTAGCTATGTGTCCAACTTTGAGGCAAATCTCTCAGAGTCTCTGCAGAAAATCAAACCTTTTTGACTCTAAAACCAACATCTCTATCATACGACTGAAACTCCCGGTCGCTGTTTAATAACGGAGGAATAAACCTCGTCAGATCTGTCTGACGTGTCGGCCTGCGTCCGTTTTGATGGACGGGCTCTGATCAACCTTTGGCGCACCGATCCGTCACCATCTGTTTATGCAGTCAGAGGCGCTCTTAAAGGGACGGTACGCCTGGACTGCTCCTCCACAGCCGACAAACCGCCGTGGAAACGGACAAACAGGAAGTTCAGGTTCACATTAAAAATATTTCCTCCTCCTCCTCCGTCGTCTCACTCCTCCTCTTCCTCCTCTTCCTCCTCGTCTATCAATAAAGGTGTTGGTGGGGGCAGACGGATAAAAAGATGGAGATGGAGCGACTGAAACACATGAACACAATCTGTCACTCTCCTAAATATACCTTCAACACTCCCTCACTTCCTCCGTCCTTACCTCCCTCCGTCCTTCACTCCTTTGATGCGTCTTTATTTCCCTCTCCTCTCCTTTCTTTCCTCTACTCGCTCCTTTCTTTTCTTTAATCCTTCACCTCCAGACTTTAGTCTCTGATCACTATTTGATCTTTACACCTTCTCTTCTCTTCCTGCAGTCTTATCAGCGAGACTTTATTTTCCAGGTAAGTTTCTGGAAATCTTTCCTTGTGTTTATAATAATCTGATCTTCAGCTGAAAATTAAAGGAATAACACTAAGAAAAGGTCTGAACAACATCTGGATGAGGAAACCTCTAAACCCTCTAGGCTGCTGGGAGGAGGAGTCTCACCTGAAAAGACTCAAATCAGGACTATCTCCAGAACCATCGGATCCATGTTCCTGACCATGGTCTCTAAGAACCCTGGCCCCAATGGACCCTGGTCTCTATGGACCCTGGTCTCTATTATCCCTGGTCTACATCAACCTCAAACTAAAGTGTCTTCTAGATCAGATAGTAGAAAACACCCTGATAGCAATGATATCATTCTGAACTCATTCAGCAACCCCTTGACTAGAACTGGACCAAGAGTTTAGAGAAATACCACAAAGGTTCTAGTAACAACAGAACCAGGCCCACTCTCCATTTGGACATGTGGAGAACCAAAGAACCCAAAGTGTTCCACGTTGGGTTTTTACCTCTTGAAAGTGAATCTGGCTACAAAATCCTACTGATTCCACTACAGGAGGCAACGTACACACAATTCAACCTTCGGACATTTTATTTAGCCTGGACATCATCACATTCTACCATTGTGATCATTATACAATCCAGAAGAAGATTGAGATGTTTGCTACCCCGTGCTGGGTTCGTTGGGAGGATCATTCCAGGACCTTTTGAGTCATTTTCTTTCAACCCCTTCATCAGCAGATTGATCAGTCTGATCCATCGTTGATAATCGTTTTGTTCAGTCACGTTATCTGAGAAACAGGTTTGTGAGCTAAACTTGTGTGACTGTACCAGATCATAGTTTAAAGAAGTAGCCTCATGTAATCTGTGTGGTGCGTTCAAGTGCAACATGTTGGTTCAGACACAGGAGATTGTCACCGTTCATCCTTGATGTGTTCAAGCATTAATCAGCATTTATTTCCCTCTAATAGCTGCTGTGTTACAAACTGTTGATAATCAATAGGAACCATGGAATGTACCGGAGTAACATTAGAGGCAGAAGAAGCATATTTAAGAAAGCAAACTTCTATTGAATGTCTGTTTCTGTGAATAAATCATTTAATATTAATTAGTGTTGAGTTTGTGTCCGTTGTGTACGGTATGTGTTTGTGGAGTTTCCTGGTTTTTAAAGACTGGCGCTGACAACAAACATATGATTGTAGATTATTTAGGGAGCTCCATGAAGCCAAAGAACTTTCTTTTGGAGGAAGAGGAAATATTTGTGATCGATGTAAAAACAAACACCAGAAAACATCTTTAACGTCAACTTCAGGTCACTTTAGTTTGATTTTGCTCTTTTTGACTCCCCCCACCCTTTCCCATCCTCCCATCATCACCCCCCTCCCCCCTCTCGTCTCCACCTGAGCCTAGCTGTCAATCAGCCGTGGAGGGGGGGTGGAGGAGACAGATGGAGGTGAAGGAGGTGCTGGCACTCAGTCTGTGAGCGTCTATATGCGTCTATATATACTGTGGAGAATATACCATCAGACTAAACATGGAGGACGGCTGCAGATGGAGGCGACGAGGTCACGTCTGTCCCGCTGAGCCGTGAGTCCGTCTGCAGCTCTGGACCGTAAAGAAGATGTAGGTTCAGTCTTTACAGGAAAATCAGAGAAAATCAAACGAAAAAACACAATTTAGTTAAAGAGAAAGTTTAGAAAAAGATATCTTAATATTTTCTTTTTCTTTCTTCTTTTTCACAAGAGAAATACATTTGGTTCATTTTGACAGTTTTAGAACATTGCCTCTGCTCTAGTTTATAGTTTATCGTGTCAGGTGGGGGGCCCTTAAGGAGGTCTCCTACTCTTATTGAAAACTTAGCACATTGCCTCTGGTCTAGTTTAAAGTCATGTTAAATGGGGGCCCCTTTAGGGATGTCTCTTACATTTATTAAAACTTAGCACTTTGCAACTGCTGTAGCTTAAAGTTTATTGTGTCAGATGAGGGGCCCTTAAGGGAGGTCTTCTACTGTTACTTGAAAACGTAGCACATTGCCACTGCTGTAGTTTAAAGTTTGTTAAGTCAGGTGGGGGACCTAAAGGAGGTCTCCTCTGCTGTTGTTTAAACTTGGGGGCCCCTAAGGGAGGTCTTCTACTGTTACTTGAAAACGTAGCACATTGCCACTGCTGTAGTTTTAAAGTTACTTACATCAGGTTGGGGGCCCCTTAGGGAGGTCTCCTACTGTCCTATTTAGTGTCATTGAAAGCTCATTGCCACTGCTGTAGTTTAAAGTTTGTCGTGTCAGGTGGGGGGCGGGGTGGGGGCCCTAAAGGAGGTCTCCTACTATTGTTTGAAAACTTAGCACATTGCCTCTGGTGTAGTTTATCGTGTCATGTGACCTCTGAGCAGACTCACCTGTTGGTTGAGAACAGACTCAGTTCTTCAGTAAATGTCTGTGAGGAGTTACCAGCTGTTCCTGTTTGTGTACGTTACCTCCTGAGTGTGTGTTTATTCTACACACACACACATACACCCACCCACACACCCACCCACACACACTCACACACACTCACACACACACTCTCTCCCAGCTGGTCGGTCAGGAATAATAAACGCTCTCAGAGTTTATTTTCTCAGTGATCTGAGCTGAAGGAAGATTTAGATGAACATCCACATGACCTGGGGGGCGGGGGGGTCTTTATGGAATACTATCCTTGTGGGGCTGGTTATTCTGGGCCCTGTATCTTTGTGAGGGTTAAAACCTGTTCAGACTTGGTTTAATGTTAACGATTATAGTTTCAGGAAATGTATAATGTCCTCACAAGGATAGAAACACCCGTTCACCTTCAAAGGGACCTGGTTTGTTCTGGTGTTGAAATCTCAGCTGAACTTGGCCGACCTCCTAAAAACTATTCATCTTCCTATTTTTGCATTTCCTCCGTTCTTCCACGTCACCACATTCCTCTTCCTCTTCTTCACCTCCGTCCGTGTCTTTCCATCAGTGGGTCCCAAACTTGACCTACTTCATTTAATAAACCTTTTTTTATAACATATAAAGGTTTAACAAAGTTGGCGTTTTCTCAGACATTCATTTAAAACGCTGTTTTTATTGTTTTTAAACTTCCAACTCAATGTTACTCTCTTCTTTACTTAAGCTGAAATTTCTTCTTTTTTTTTTTGCACTCTTCTTAGCCTCCATGCTAACAGTAGCTCCTCCTAGCTTCTTAGCCTCACAGCTAAAAGTAGCTCTTGTTAGCCTCCCAGCTAACAGTAGCTCCTCCTAGCTTCTTAGTCTCCCAGCTAACAGTAGCTCCTCCTACCTTTTTAGCTTCTCAGCTAACAGTAGCTCTTCCTAACGTCCTATCCTCCAAGCTAACAGTACCTCTGCCTAGCTTCTTAGCCTCCCAGCTAAAAGTAGCTCTTGTTAGCCTCCCAGCTAATAGTAGCTTTTCCTAGCTTCCTAGTCTCCCAGCTAACAGTAGCTCCTCCTAGCTTCTTAGCCTCCCAGCTAAATGTAGCTCTTGTTAGCCTCCAAGCTAATAGTAGCTTTTCCTAGCTTCCTAGTCTCCCAGCTAACAGTAGCTCCTCCTAGCTTCTTAGCCTCTCAGCCAACAGTAGCTCTTCCTAACGTCCTATCCTCCAAGCTAACAGTACCTCTGCCTTGCTTCTTAGCCTCCATGCTAACAGTAGGTCCTCCTAGCTTCTTAGCCTCCCAGCTAACAGTAGCTCCTCCTAGCCTCCTAGCCTCCCAGTCCCAGCTAACAGTAGCTAAGCCAGACAACTGCTGGTATGACGAGTTATTTCTGTAGCAGCTGGTTGTTGGCTGTAGTCTTTGTGGTGCGTTCATGTGCAGTATTGTGGTCTAGAACACAGTAGCATCCAAGTAGCTTCTTCAGTTCTGTTGCACTTGGCTGAAACATCTTCTAGAAACTCTACAGGTCTAGTTGTGTTGAAGCAGGAAGTGAATCGTGTTTTATTGCTTGTTGTTTACGTGTGTGGATGTCGGTGCATGGAGCAGCGTAGCGTAGCTGACTGATAGCTGAGCGTTCGGTCTGTTCCTCCTCCAGGACTTTGGTGTTTACTAAAGCTGCAGCTCCACAGCTGGTTCCCCTCTCTTCACGGACACACAGAGTTTTTCCAGGTTTTGCCGTGAACAGGTCTGATTCTTTGATTCTCCTCAGTCACAGCGGAGCAGCGAGTGCAGGAGCAACACCAGGTTTCAGATGGACGCCGTCTCTCAACCTCCATCCTCCAGATTTAGTTTAACCTCTCAAACCCAAAATCAATGGAGTATATCTCAGTCATTGCATTTCTATAATGGTTGTGTTATAGTGAACTATCAGAATTGTAGTGTTGCTGAATTAATTTAGATATATTCTTAGTAACGTTTTGCTCATAGAGCTCCAGGCGTCACCTGACTTTTTTTGTTGACATCGCCATATTGGCAGGAAAACTGAAAATGAATGGCGCCGGCGCTGATTTCAGGCCGTCAGAGTTTACTGAGCACTTTAAACTGATAGAAACTGACCAGTACAAGTTAAAACTCCACAGATTATATATCATGGACCCAGGTGTGCTTTGAAACAGTCAGCGTGACCAATGTTCCTGACCTGCAGTATCCAGATATATATATAACTACCTCGTTAACTTTGTCCTACTCCAGAGAGTCACTGAAAGCATACGTTGAAGAATTTTTCTGAGGAGGTTCATGACAGTAACGCAACTACAACGATTAACTGTTTAATCCTGAATTTCTTTCTCATTGTGAGTAGTTTTAGTGCTGAAGAGCAACAGCCCTTTGTAATCCACATTATAAACATTAGCCTAACTTGCCTTTATAAAAGAAATCTGTTGGACATGGTGTTAAAAACATGTTAAATAAACAAGACATTACACTTGGAGAACGCTGGATTCTGTACCTGATGTAAAGTAATCGCAACACAAGACAAACCCGTTTCTTGAGGGATCCCACCACTCTGTTTTCTCGTTTTATTGCAGTAATCCACATCTGACGTCTTGCAGGATCTTTGGGAATCCTATAAAACCATTTCCCTTTTGCTTGTCTCCGACTATTCTGACATCCTGGGGCACAACAGTTGTCGACCATTTTTGGATGCAACTGGTACATGGACAAGTTAGTTAGTTGCTGTAGTTGTCAACCGAGTAGTAATTCAAAAAGCGTGCTGTCCAGTCAGTATGGTGGTGTTGTGATGGTGCAGGGTGACGTCAGCTAGAGGAGCTCTATAGCTTGCTTCCATTTTATTCATATTTATCTTTTGCTGTTAGCTAACATGTAATCTATTATTTTCTTTTTGCGAACATTTCATAACATGAATACATTATTTCTTTTATTTATCTATTACTTTTATCTACTTACTGCTTTGAATGAATGTTTCATCCATTGCTTTTAAGTCACATATTGTTTTTAGCTAACATCTTTTTAAAGCTGACTTTTATTTGTAGCTGTTATATTTTTAACTCACGTGACTGTGGTGTTATTTATCTAATGCTTCATGTATTATTTTTGCTTCTTGCTAACATTTGCTAATATTATTCATTGTGTGTTTCTGTATATATTAGCTGATGGACACAAACACAAGCCAGAGCGCGCACACAAACACACACACACACACACACACACACACACACACACACACACCAGTAACTACAACTCAGAGTGAAGCGACGCCAAATCCAAAGTTCTCACTTCTCCTGCAGGACAAGCTGGGATCACAGTGTGTGTGTGTGACTATGTATGCTCTTATCACCTCAGGGCCGACACACAACACAGACACACAACACACAACACGCACAACACGCAACACACACACTGCAAGAGCACAGATGGCCTCACATGCATGTCTCCTGCCAAACAGATGGACCTGGCTGGATTCATTCAACGATGGACACACAAACAAACACACACACAAACACACACACAGCAAAGTTCTTATTAAACGCAGCATTTCACACACACATTCACACACACACACACACACATACACATACACAGTGGCTGTTGTCCAATGCTTGTTGCCCTCAGTCTGTCCTGACGCACACACACACAGACACACACTGGCGGTGGCGGCCGTCCAATCACTGTGCCCTCAGTGTGTCTGTGTGAGTCGGAGATGTGAAGTCTAATTAACAGAACAGCATCAATATTGATGAGGGCCATTTTATTCCGTCTATTCCCAGTCCTGCTATTAAATTCACTTAAGTTTCACTTCCTGTTCATAAACGCCACGCAGCGCATCAACAGGGTCAGAGGTCGGCGCCGTGGCGGCCACTCTACGAGTCTTCTTCTATGATTTTAAAAGAGCCCTGCACACGGAGGCATGGGGGGAGGGGCTATGGGGAAATGGGCGGGGCTTAGATCAGAAGTCATTGTGAGTATATAGTAAGTCGAGTCGTCACCTTCCACTGATCTGATCGACTCTTCGGAGGCTCATTGATCAGTTATTAGAAAGATGATGTAAACTGTGTTACTTTTCTCTCCATCGCCGCATTAAGCCTCGCCCCAAATTATCTGATTGGCCCTGCAGATGTTTGCTGGAGCAGAACCAGTTCCCAACGGAGAGACTCCAAAATAACTTTCCTCCAGTGGTGGTTCATCAGGTCCAGCAGAAAAGGCTTTGCAGGAACTTTATCAAAATCACTGACTTCCATTTTAATATTCTCCCATTAATCTTATTAAATTATTCAATAGTTTATTCTTTTCATGTTCTGTCTTGTCTGTCTCTCAGCTGTGGTGTAGCTTAGCATTAGAGCTTTTATCCAATCATATTTCATCATCATGTTGCTGGGCCTTCACAATTAAAACTGAAACACATTGTAATGACGCTGTTCCTTTAACCAATCACATTTCTAGTTGGTATTCTTAGTCCTTCCCTGTGGCCTACGGTAGCGTCAGCGTTTCACCGTCCTCTGATTGGACGGTCAGAGAGCCGCTCCGTTTAAGCTAAGCTAGCGGTTCATGTTCATCTGTTGCTAGCTGCACAACGCTAACGTTTTGATAGCTATTTGTTGAAGCCACCATGGAGGAAGGAGGAGAGGCTATCCATTTGGTTGCAGATCTTCTTAGAAAGACATTTTCACGGCGGACTTTGAAGGAAAAGCTGGATATTGTGAGGAAAGGCCGCCCAACCCTGGAGCTAGCTAGCCTGACCCAGGTCAGCAGCTATGAGCGCTACCCTTGGTTGACAGGCTCTGAGAAGAACTCTGAATAGTTTCCAAAGTTCTGTTGAGTAAAATGAATTATATTTACATCTGTTATGTATATTTCTGTCATTTTATTGGGTCGACATTGATGCTTCTGCTGGATTTGACGTATGTGGCGCTGGTGGCTGCAGAGAGTGAGAGGAGACTATGAATTGTTCTAAGTGAGTTTCTTTAGTAATGACACTCATCTCTCTATATGAGATACCTGTCTATGATGCTACGTCCTGTTTTATTGTGTATCTGGATGATGTTGATGGTTTCTATAGCAGTGGAGTCATTACAACCTTATTAAGACATGTTTTAATGAGGTCAGAGGTCACTGAAGGACTAGGTGGAAAATACACGACCCACCACTGCTTTCCACCAAATAAATATTTGTTGGACTGATTTAAGGCTAGCCTTGTCCTACAGTACCGACACATGTTTTATTGAATAAGTTTGGATGAACTTAGAGGTCAGCTTGGTACAAGGTTGTTGTCTGACCCTGATCATCCCTACAAACATCTTTATGGAGGAAAGTTGTTCTGGAGTCTCTCTGTTGGGAACTGACTCTGCTCCAGCAAAGATCTACTGGGCCAATCAGATCGTGTGGGCGGGGCTTAACGTGGTGATGGACAGTAGCCATACATGTCATCTGGTTTGTTTAAGTGTCTCTGATTGGTTGGAGGACTATCCAGGTGATGCAGAGGGATTTTATTCTCTGGATCAGAATGAAATCCAGATGTTACCAGACTCTGATTCTGGATACGAGATGATAGGACATAGCACCACTCAGCTGTGGTAGCGCCACCTGTGTACACACCTGCACTAAATAATAATAATACTCTCTTTGCTCTTCTGCTTAGATGCCAATGTCAATAAAGTTGAATCTAATCTAGTCTGGACACAGTTCTGGTTCCTCTAAGGCTGAAGCTTTAATCCATGGCTGTGTATGTTGTTTTAGCAGTCAGTCATGTGTGTGTGTGTGTGTGTGTGTGTGTGGGTGTGTGTGTAGGTTTGTGTTTTTGTGTGTGTTAGTGTCCACGTCCAATCTGTTAAGAAAGCAAACGTTGCTAATTCCTCGTCGTTCTCCATTACCTCAGATCTGTCCCTCGAGACGAGCAACACTGATGGACGGCCGGCGAGTGTTTGCACTTGTAGCTCTGTGTGTGTGTGCGTATGTGTGTGCGCGTGCATGCGTGTGTGTGTGTGCAGTGCTGATGGATTATGGGAAACCCTCTGGATGGTATCAAACCAAAGACTCAACAACAGCTCAACACCTCGACGGCACCGAGCAGCGCGATTCCCGAGTGGAGAGCATGTGCTGGAGGCTCTGTGTCCGTTTGTTTTAGTCGGCCTCTACGCCCAGACGGGTGGAGTTACAAGGATGAGGGGCTGTAACTGAGCATGTTCCATTTTTAGGCTGCGTTCAAATCCTAAATCAGCAACGCCACTGTCTCCTCCTTTGCTTCGGGCTCAAATGGGTCTCGTGAATTTGTGTTTTTCAGGCTCCAGGAGGACGAATTCAAAACGGATCCAAAACGTGCAACAGCCGTATATTACACACATATTTATTTATTTATTTATTTATTTATTTATTTCCACTTTACACCAGTTGCACTGATGTTTCTTTTTAAAACTTGCTTTGAGATTGTTTAGATCTGAGATTGGTTATATGTTGGTTATATTTAGCTAGTTGTTGTGTTTAGCTAGCATTAACCGACCACTTTTAGCTAACTGTTACACATGTGGTATAACCAACAGTTAATGGATGGATGTAAATATTGGATTTATTTATCATTTAAACTTTAGCACAACTATTTAAAGCTGACTAACATTTAATGAATATTTTAGCTACTACCTAATAGCTAGCTTCTTTTAGCTAACACCATTATCTTACCTAACTATTGTTTGGTTTGAGCTAGCATTCAATCTACTATTTCATCTAAATTATAATCTATTACCTTTTTATAGCTAGTAGGCTTTTAGCAAACATCCTTATTACTTTCTTGCAATGTATGGCTTCATGCTAACATCTCTTACATCTTTTATATTTAGCTATTTGTAGTTTAATTGTCTGTCACTTGAAGAAAATCCAATGAACATCTTATCAATTAAACATTTCTGTGTAATTCTCACTATTCCAATCTCATGTTTTGGTATCTGACTGATCCACATTTTCTTTTGAGACGGAATAAACCACAGTGTGTAAAGAGAAAGATAATTTACATAAATATATAATCAGAGTTTAACTTCAGACACGTTTGGTCCCTGGCTGGGTGTTGGTCGGGTCGTGGCGTGAATGGGGGGTCAGGTCAACCAATGAAATCTCTGTTTTAAATGAGTGTTCGGGGGGTCCGGCTAATTGCAGTGTGTTGATTGATGTGTTGGGACTGGAGGAAAGATGAGAGCAACCTGCAGTGTTCACTTTCAGGCTGGAGGTGGATGTGTTTGTGTGTCGGCTGATACCGGAGCGCTGCGTCCTCTCAGGTCAGAGTTGGTCATAAATCCCACCGGGAGAGTTTTCCTGCTGGGAATCACACCCAAACGTCCAAGTTTACCTCCGACGAGTCGTCAGAGTTTAGTCTGCAGCGGCGGCTCTGATTATACACTGGAGATAATTATTTAAATTGAGACGAGCAGATGTGTTTGGATGAACCTGGAAATAGAACAAAAGAACAAACAGTTTGGAGTTCAAACTGAGAGCATGTCTTTGTGTTTGATAGTGAACGGACTAAATGTCTGAGAAACTCATTCTCCTGCCCTTAGAGTTCAGCTGTTCAACATTACTACATACTGCATACAGTGAACATTACAGATTAACAAGACAAAGAACTATTTTTATAATTAAGATTATTATGAAGGGCTTCATGACTCCTGCTGAGCAGCTACACCTTGGTGGCCACTAAAGGTAATTAGAGGACGCTGCGTTAAGGTTAAGCTATCACATAAAGTCTCAGTCCCATCATGTAAACACAAAATGAACTGAAACCCGTTTGAAACGCTAGCTGGTTGTAGCTGTCTTTAAACTAGCTGCCCATTGACACACCATTTAATCTACTATCTCTTACTTTTAGCTAACTGTTTAATCAATGTTTTAGCTATTTAATGTTGTAGCTAGCAGTTAATCATTTGCTCATTGCTAACACCACTGTTTTAGCTAATCTATAATGATTGGCTAGCTTGCTTTTAGCCGACATTTAAGCTTTTGTTTGCATTGCTAACTTTTATTTGTAGCATTCAAGCTGCTATCTTTAGCTAACTGTATATTGCTTTTAGCTAACATTTAATCTGTCATTTAACTTTTATTTGTAGTTAGCGTGCTTCTAGCTGACACCGTGTGTATGGTTTTTAGCTAGCTAATGTTTTGGCTAATACTTAATCATAGTTTTTAAGTGCTTGTAGCTAACAACATTTTAGACCTTACTCTATTATTTTAGCTAATTATCTGTTGATTTTTGGCTGCCATTTAATAAACTGTTTTAGTTTTTAGCATTTATTAGTTTTAGCTAACACTCAAATAACTCTTAACTAACATCAGGCTTTTACTTTCTTTCGACTTATTGCTTTTAACGTTTCACCATTTATTTTTCTATGTATAGCTTTTTTGCTAACACTTGCTTGATTTTAACTAACAAGCTACGTTTTGATTTTATCTTAAAAAAAAGAAATAGCCGACGTTTACCTTACTGTTACTTTTATATAAACTTAGATAACTTTCTTTGAGCCAACTAATCAACATAGTGTACAGTTTAATATTCTGAGGTAGTTGAAAGCACCGTCCTGAAGCCTGAGGAACGGTTCAGTGAAGCTTTAATGGACGAGGGCCAAACATCTTCTATATTTACACCTCCACGTCTCAGAGTAAATTTAACTTATCACAGAGACGCTTCGACGTGTCGCTTCGGACACAAAAAAAAACAACAGAAACATGAGTTTTTTCTTGAGGCTGGCGGCCAAATCTGTTCTTCTTCTTCACCTCCTCTCGCTCAGACCGTGAGGTATCTTTAGCAACGGCGCTGTTTTCTTTCTTTCTTCTTCTGCGGCTGTCCAGTACATTTGGTGGACGGGAGTTTGAGGAGCTGGCGGAGGGAATCGGCGAAACGCCCACCAGCAAAAAATCAAATAATAATAAAAAGCTGCAGTCATGGTTTCACGCTGCGTTCAAGTCCATCAGCAGAACGGTGGACGTTCCTCTTTCTTCCTCTTTTATCTTCCAGTTTCTTTCTTCCTTTTTATTCTCCTCCTGTGTCTCATTCTTTCTTTTCTGTCCTTTTCATTCCCCTCCTTTCTTACACTCTTTCTTTAACATTTCTTTCAGTTCTTTCTCTCTTCTCTCTCTGTCCATCCTTTCTTTTCTCATTCTTTCTTTCTTCTTTTTGTGTACTTCACCATCTTCCTTCATCGCCTTCTTCCACTCTTCCTGTTTTCCTTTCTCCCTCTTCTTTCTTTCTTTCATTTATTCATTCTTTTATTCTTTCTTTCATTCAGATTTTGTTTCTATCGTTATTTCTTTTTCTTTCTTTTCAATTTTAGTTCCTTTCTTTCTTATATTTTCTTTCTTTTTTCATTCTATCTCTCTCTCTGTTTTTGTTCTCCTTTTCTTTTGTTCTTTTTTCTTTTTTTCTTTTTGTGTACTTCCACTCTCCTGTTTCCTTTCTATCTTTCGCTTGCTTCCTCTCTTTCTTTCAGTCCCTTTGTTTCTTTCTTTCTTTCTTTCTCTGTTTCTCTTTCTGTTATTCCTTTTCACTTTAGTTCTTTTCTTTATTTTTTCTCCTTTTTTGTCCATCTCTCCCCTTTTTTATTCACTTTTCAATACTCTATGTTTCATTTTCTTCCTTTCTTCCCTCCTCCTCCTCCTCCTCCTCCTCCCTCCCTCCCTCCTCCTCCTCCTCCTCCCCCCTGTCCTCCCCCCCGTCCTCCCCCAGCAGCAGTAGAGGGGATTAGTGTTTCTGTGGCTGGTTAACATGTCGGAGGAGAAAACAGACAGTAAGAGGATTATGGGCCTCGCTGAGCTTTAACGCTGTGGGACATTCCTCCAGACGCTCAGGAGGGAAAAGTTCAAACACAAACAAGAAAAAATCAATCAAAAATATTTTTAAAAATAAAAACATCCAGAGAACATGTAAAATGAAAGGTTACTCAGGATAATGTACTTTTTAAATATTTTTTTATATATTAATTATTTAATTTAAACTGGTTGCTCAGAGTCTAACGGTGCTTTAATAACATTTAATGACCTGATACTGGAGGTGAGGCGATGCAGGAGCAGCTCTGTGACCTCAGGTTTATCTTTCTCCTCAAACAAAGCTCCGGCTGAAGTGCCTCCTTCGCTCCATGATTCCCAGATGAAGATGATGAGGAGGGTCTCGGTATTTGGACTCATGTCAGACGAGAGGTTTTTCTCTCCGTCTGAAAGGCCGGACTCGTCAAACGTTGACAGCTCGGCCTCCGGGGGTCGCCGCCTCGCTCCGCTGTCCCTCTGAGGATGCAGCAAGGACCGGGACGGAGCTTTGTCCGCGGCCACAAAGGACGACAAGGACACCCGTCGGGCTGTGGACTTAACCCCCGAAGACCCACACAAACAGCTGAGAGGCTACAGGTGGAGGAGGACATAATGAGGCGGCGGGAGGTTTTACAGCCGCTGTCAGGACTCTCAGCTGATCAGTCAGCTGTGGGAGAGGAGGACAGGAAACTCAGAAAACACAAAAACCAGGGTTGGACCGGTTCAACTTGGAGAGAGGAACACGAGGAGCTTCAAGACGTCTGAAAAAAAAAAAAATTGATTCAAAACATAAAATAAATAGACAGAGAACAAGAAGAGACAATGAACCAGCAAAGCTCCTGGAAGGTTTGAATAACCTTTATTAAACTGTCAGTGGACAAACTCAGCTTCCTTCACAGGGTCCAAGGCTTTAAAGACTAAAACCTGCTAGCATGCTAGGCTACGAGTCTGCAGATTTTTTTAACTAGCATGCTAGGCTACGAGTCTGCAGTTTTAAAGGCTAGCCCTGTCGGTCTGGACCAGCACGATAAACAGGGTCAGATTATTTATTATGACTGCACTTCAGCTTCTGCTTTCTTTCCACAGCATCTAGTTGGCGTCTGTCACCACATTAAGCCCCTCCCCCGAACGCTGTGATTGGTTGGGCCAATCTTTGCCGGTCCAGAATCATTTCCCATCAGAGAGACGCCAGATAAACTTTCTAAAACTAAGAACTTGCAGGCGGAGCAGGTTGGAGGCTAGTTGTATGTTATCAAATCAGAACGCGACTAAATGATCTGACAAACTGTCCTTGAGCGTTTTAATCGTAAATACAGCAGCATAAGTTCGTAAAAGACTTGGTCGCTGCAGCAGGAAGTGAAGTGGTCGACCGTGATGACAGATGGACGTCGTTACTGATGAAGAGGAAGGAGAGGAGGGAACGGCCGCTCACCTGCGTTCTGACTTTAATAGACACAAAGAGACAAGAATCACTTCCTCCAAAACAAAGCTGCTGTTTCTACCCCCAACCTCACCACATGTGTGTGTGTTTACTTCCTGCTCTCGGCCAATCAGAGGCGGAGCTGGGCCGCCAGCGGAGAGAGAGACAAAGCTGCTAATTAGTGGAGCGGGCGATCAGCGGGTCAGTCGCCCGGCAGGACACAACAAACACACATCTACCTGCTGAGCCTTTGGGTTCCTTCTGTTTCCGGTGGTCGGGGGGTTAAGAGGCTGGCGGGGCAAACAGCAGGTTGACAGGGGCAAAAATAAAAAAGAGAGGTGGAATCTTCCTTTAATCAGAGTGGTGAGGTCGTCGGAGGTTAAACAGTTTCCTCCTAAAAGACTTTAAGCTCTTTCCTTTTCTTGTTGCTCTCACTTTAAAGGTTTAACCCCTGGATGCTTCAGTCTGTGGACATCCAGGACGTCCTGACACATCAGAGTCCAGTTCAGCAAACTCATCAGAACAACGCAAACATTTCACACGTAAATATGTCAAAGTTACAGAAACGAGAAGAAGATTCTGTTTCCATTGAAACGTCTCAACGTCTGGTCGTCTAAACGTTTTATATAAACTATTATTGATCATCTCTGCATCAATAGATCCAAGATTATCTGACTGATGCACGTCTGTCAATTAATATCACATCCAAGGATGTCCAATAATTATTATTACTATTAGATGAAACCAGTGCTTTTGATTTATTTATTTATTTATTTTATTTAGTTAGTCCCAATTAAGGCTGTAACTATGCAGCCATTTTTAAATAAATAAATAATAATAATAAAATTAAAATGTTATTTGGAAATAAATTCAATCTATTTTTTATTATTATATTTATTTTGGAAAAACAAATGGTTTCATACATGTTATTCTGTTTTTTTTCACAAAAAGGAAGTAGTATAATAATAATAATAATAATAATAATAATTCCTTTTTTAAATAAATTATTATGATTATAAAGTATTTCATGAAAACCAGTGGTTATTTTATTTTATTTTATTTTATTTTTCTAAATTTCTTTTAATTTATTTTTTTGAGGGAAAATTCAACACAGTTAATTTTTATTTTATTTTATTTTTTAAAAAAAGATTTTTGTTCTATTTTGTCATTCTTATAATTATTTTAGGATTTTTTTTAAAATCAATTAAAATCTTTTTTTTCCTCCTCCAGGTTGAACTGAAAATGGTGAAAAAGATGATGATGATGGTGAAGACGTGATTTTCTCAAGTGTGAAATTAAAGAAAAAAAATGAACATAGTGATTTGACACTGAGTGAGACGCCATTTTGACTTCCACACACACACACACACACACACACACACACACACACACACACAACACACACACACAACACACACACTTCATGAACGGCAGCAATCGGCAAATCTGTCACTTTTCACCACAGGTAGCGATATAATACAGCCTGTGATTAATTTTAATGAGACACTTTATGGAGGAGAAACAGATCAAATATTAGAGAGGAGAAAAAAACTGATGTAATTACAGAGAGAGAGAGAGAGAGAGAGAGAGAGAGAGAGAGGAAGAAGGGATGAAGAGAGAGATGAGTAAAGGTGGAGGGAAGAGAGAAGGAATGAAAGAGTAAAACTAAATGAATATAAAAAATAATCGATACTGTCAGCTCTGAGTTGGATTTTTTATTTAATTTTTAATTTTAATTTTATTTTTTATAATTAGTTATTTTTATTTTCATCATTTGATTTTAATATTTGTTTATCTGTATTTTTTCCTAGCTCATGTAAATATTAAATTTAATTATCTATATTTATTTATTTATCTTATTTTTTTTTTTACTTATTAAGTCTTTTGATCAAATAAAGTTTGATGAAATAGTATATTTAAATACATTTTAATTTATATAATTTTCATATATTATTATCTCTATATTCAAAATGAAATTTGACGGATTGACTGATGTCCCTGTAACATGGATGTTTTTATTATTTCATTATTATTATAACGTCATTATTATATTTTATTAAATACTATATATATGTATTTTACATGTTTATAATTTTATATGTATTTTTATATATTTTTTTTATTATCTGTATATATATATATATGTAGCTGTAACATGGCTACACATAGCATGCTAGCTTTCATGCTAACAGGTCTCTGCACTAAAGTACGGTGGCCCTAAGAGCTCAAAACGCTGCAGCTTGTAGAGAAAGAAGATTTAGACTGAAACTCAACAGGATTCACACACACACACACACACCCACACACACACACACACACACACACTCAGAGAAAATTAATAGCGCTGCGAACAGTAATTTGCAGAGAGACAAAGACGTGTTAAACTCGCTCTAATTGCTGACAGCGTCGTTGCAGCAGGAAGCCATTTTGTCGCTCAGACGATGAATCACATCAGACGAGGAGGAGGAGGAGGAGGAGGAGGAGGAGGAGGCCTCCTTCATCACTTCCTGTTTCAACAGCACCTGTTTTTTGAGTGTCAGACTTTGCAATGATTTTAGTTTTAGTTTAGTTTAGTTTAGTTTAGTTTAGTTTAGTTTATCTGGAGATGAACTGAGTCCAGTTTAACTGTGTTCTTTCTGGGCGTCCTCTCTTTCGGCCGCTAGAAGACAAACTAAACTTTTTTCATTAAGAAAAAGTGAAACAGGAAGCATGTGGAGAAATGTCTGACAGTCTAGTTAATGTGGTCTGAACGATGCGTTCAGGGGCGCCTGGGAGTTCCCTTAGAGGTGTCTCATTTAGGAGCGGGGGGGTCGCCCTGAGGTCAGAGCAGTTCGTCCCGTCTTTTGATGTGAAGCGTGAGGTCAGCTGACCAACAGGAAGTTGGCGGGTTAATCTTCCTCTTGACCAAACCTCCTCAGAGTCTGACCCCTCTTCAGAAACCACTTGAGCCGGAGGTCGAGTGTCTGACAGACTCAAGAGCCTCTGATCTCGGCTTCACGCCTCGCTGCTCCAGAGCTGTTGAAACTGTCGACGCCGACATCGTCCAGACTTTAAGTTAAACATCCGACGATCACAAATGTCCAGCTGTAAGGACCTGTGGTTACCAATGGAGTTAAAAACTAGTGGATCTCTACTGTTGGTTCAGAACCAAGAGACGGAAGGAAGGAAGTCTCTAATCTAATGTCTCGAATGGATCTCTACCTACCGCTGGATCAGAACCATCAACAGCTGCTTGTTGACTTGGAGACATGATCCAGATGTTGGAACAACATTTATTTATGGATGGTAGTTATTTAAGAGACACATCTTTCCTGTTTTAAATCTTACACCTACGTAGTTTATTAATGAGTATTTAGATGTGATAGTTTACATATGTAAGTTATTACATTTACATATAATAATGTTCTAAAGGAAAATAAAGTATAAAGTTAAATGTTTTTCCTCAGAAGCAGAGCGATCTCATTTAACAAGGTGTTCTGGTTGGAGGCTGATTGTTGTTGGTTGCAGAGATGAAGATGACGTCATGTGATCCTGGTTTCCTCTGGTCTGGATTTCATCGCATTACGACGCGTTTCTGTCGCCCTCCACGTTCAACCCTGCGTCTCCATCGCCCGTCTCAGACTCCTCTGATTGGATCAGCCGGATCGAGTGTCACTGCCAAGGAACCAATTAGCCGCTGACACTGACCTCCTCTTCCTCCTCCTCTTCCTCCTCCTCCTCCTCTTCTTCCTCCTGGACCCGAACGCCGTCTTCACCTCGACTCACGGCACAGCTGTCGACGTATTAGCCATCCGCCGCCGCCGCTAACCGCTGTGCCATCCCCTCCCACCCCTCCATTAAAAATGAATGGAGCTTTTAAAGTGGATGGGTGAGGGAGAGGGTGAGGGAGGGGGGAGGAGGGGGGAGGAGGGGGGAGGAGGGGGGAGAGGCTGCTGTTTTCCAGGGAAAATATTGTTATTGATCCCATCCCATCGTTTTAGACGTAAACCGATCCGGCCTCAGATTTTTCCTCAAAGTGTCTCGTTGTAACGTCCATCATGGCAGAATCCGATACCTCGTTAACAATTCTGGACTTAATGCACCGGGGTGGGGTGGGGGGGTGGTGGGGGTGAGGGAAGGGGTGAGGGAGGAGGATGGTGGGGTGGGAGGTGAGGTCCACTCGTCTCCCTGGAGATGCCCCGGATCGTCGGCTGCTGTCGCCAGGACGATGGAGTTATGAAAATGAAGTGGGCGTAATTGATTGGCTCGGTGAAGTTTTTATTCGCTCTTATTGATTCACAGGCAGCGAACAATATTGATACGAGCAGAGGAACAACTCGATATGAAGTGAAACATAAACACAGCGGCTACGAGGGAGGGAGGAGGGAGGGAGGAGGGAGGGAGGGGAGACGAAAGTGATATGACAGAAGGACTGAAAGAGTAAAGACAAGAGAGAGAGAGAGAGAGAGAGAGAGAGAAGGAGAAGAAGTGACACCACAGAAGAAGAAGAAGTTAAACTAAAGTGGAAACGCATCGAAGCAAAGTTTGTTTTTGTTTTTTTACAGCAACAACTTGAAGAACTTTTAAAGCTTTTAACTTCCTGTGTCTATGAACACCTGTGAACCTGGTCCAGTCAGGAGGTCAGAGGTCAGAGGTCAAAGGTCAGAGGCTGCAGTAACTTCCTCACCCCTGCTTCTTACTCTCCAGCATCCAGACAGAACTTCTTAACTTTTCAACCTCCTGTACCGACCGGGACGTTTCCTGTTACCAGCGGTCGGTCGGTCGGTCCATCCACTTGATTCATGATGAAGTTACAGAGCAGGACGAGATTATTTATAAGATGAGATAAAATACAACAAGACAAGACAAGACGATCCTTTATTCATCTCAACAGCAGACAGTTTAGAGACATCAGCACACAGGAAATAAAAAGAAGTAAAGAGAAGGTGTAACCGTCATGTCTATTAGCTGTAATGAGTAGAAAATCAACTTTTATGTTGAAATGAAATGTTGCTGTTGGTGTCCAGATGTCTCCACCTGCTCCAAAGAGAAATAAACTGCTGCCGTACCTTTTGCTATGTTCAGCAGCTTGTTTGTGACGCTCCGAGCCGCTGTCATCACGGTGGATCTGGAACCAAAGTGGTGGACGGTGTTTCCTTCAGGGAAAACTAAAAATGTAGAAGGTTTCAATAAAAAGCTGTGTTGAACTGTGTAGTAATATACTATTAAAGTAGGATCAACTTTATGTCGGCGTATTGAAGAGTTGCTCACGGTGTCCAGTGTTCCATCTCTTTTCGCTCTGGGTGGTTGAATCTGCTGCGTCACTATATTCACCAGCTTGTTTCTGACTTCATGTGTTTTCTGTTTGTTGCACAGAAGATTAACTCCTTTGTTACGAGCAAAGACCAGAAAATTACACCAAAGATGTTCCTCTTTAACCTCCTGTCCACATATGAGGACATTTTTTTTTTCAAAACTACTTCCTTCTCAAAGATGATGCTTAGTTTTTATACTTCTTAGGTCCTACTAATCCCAAATACCTTAAACATACATACCATGCAAACCTCAGCTTCCCAACTGAACTGAATCTACTCGGACGGAACGTCTTCAAGAAACTCTACAAGTCCAGTTTCATGGATGAACCCTGACCTGGAGGGTTGAGAACCTTCCCAGTGAAACAAGCAGAACATGTCAACACATGTGTCTAGCTCTTCTTTTACTGGAGAACAAATTACCGTCAGAGATAAAACTAAAAGCGTACAGACAGCAAAACAATGTGATCAACTTTTATGGTGAAACATTGAATCATTTCATCTCTTTGCTCAGTGTCTGGTCTCCACCATGTCTACAGTAAAAGTTCACTAGCTTGTTTCATGTTTGTTGCTGAGAACTGAACCAGAAACACCTGCCGTTTTTATTTAGTTTTTAACGTGAATAATTATTTACGCTGATCAAGACAAGCCCCCCCACCCCCCCACCCCGAGATCAGAACCGTCAGACGTGTCCCATCTGGGGAAAGCTGAGTCTCTGAACCGGGACCGACCCTCCCTCGACCCCACCCTCGGTCTGGATCGAAGGACTCCAGGACAGCTTGCGACTCGACCTCTGACCTCTGACCTCCGTACAGTTTTGTTTCTGGCGGGGCCGACCCGAGCCGTAACCGAAGCTTGTTTTTACCGCTGACCTCGCTGTGAGTCACCGTCCGGACGACGAAGCCCAAAAACAAACACTTTAATGACCCGCGAGGCGTGAAAGTAACTTCCCGACGATGAGGAGGAGATAGGGAGGAAGAGGGAGGATGTAAAGCGAGATGTAACGTGAGAGACTGAGGTGCGAGTTAATGTGTCCATCTCTTGAGTGTGTGTTCGGTCTATTTATCCATCACAGAGTCTGCGTGTAAGGCGATTACAGATCTGGAAGCTTTGGTTACATTCCCCTCTCTCATCCTGCCATCCTGCCCGACCAAACGGCGGTGGGTTTGATGGTTTTAGTGCCTCTCCGCTCGATGCAAATCTCATCACCAGTTTTTAGACACGAACACTGGGAAGCGACAAACAGAAACCGGAGAGAGGCCGCATTAACGCCGGCCGCGGCTCCTTCAAGGAAAAGAAAAAGGAAACCAGAGGCTGAAAATATGGCGTCGGGTTTCAGCCGTTTGGAAAATATCCTCAATTTGATCAAAAATTTATAATGTGACTTTTAGAGCGGCTTGGGTTTCCTGGAGGCTGCTGCTGCTGAGCATTATACAGCTCCTTTAATGTGGTTAACACGCTTTAACACACCGAGCCGCCCTGCACTCTGGGCCATGAAACACCACTCTGGACTGTTTGAAAAGATTTCTCCACTTCAACCAGAAGTTTTCAGCTTCAACAGATCAGAATTATCTCATGTTGATATTTAACAGCGTCGTCCTTTCATTGTTTTTATATTTCCTACATCGCTATCCGTTAGCCTCGTTAGCTTCCAGACTACATTTTAGTCAACATTTGCATGAATCTCATGGTTTATGTTAGCACTAGTGCTAATGTTTGCGCTTCTCATGTCGTAACCACGAGCTCACTAGTTTTATTTGAAGGCAGCGTTAGCCAATGAGGGATGAGAGCTAACCGCTAACAAACGTGGATGCAAAGTTATAATATATAATATACTTTTAATTTCATAATATATATTGAATAACAGTATTCATAACTGCTTTTACATTTCCTGTGTCCAGTAAATCAGCCGTTAGCTTGCTAACTGTTAGCCTCTAGATGCTAATAGTGATTTACAGCATATGAACGTTAAAGACATTCGACGTTGTATCCACAAGCTCTCTAGTTCCATTTGAAGGCAGCATGAACCAATGTGGTAAGTTAGCTAACCGCTAACCAGTAACCACAAAAGAACCTGGATGCTACGTTAATATATTGTGATTTACTCTTTTAGCGTTTTAATTTTATAAAATGTCATCCTATCATTATTTCTTTACATCTCCTCCCTACGTCTGCTAACTGTTAGCTTTGGTGATTTACAGCTAAATATTTTGTCAACACGACTTCCAGGCAGCTAACCGCTAACAAATGTGGACGCTAAGTAAATATATTATGATTTCGTCCCATAGAGTTTTAATTTTATTAAGTATGCTATGCTAAGCTAACTTCCTGTTAAATAAAGACACTGTAAACAAAGTAAAGTATTAGATAAAAAAAGAAAAAGAAGAATGTGTTTTTATTCGTTTAAGTTTCACCGAATAAAATCAGATTTTTGAATGTTTTTCAGCTTCAGTAAACTCGTCCGTCTCCTCTGCAGCAACTCTCCCACACAACCCAACAGACTCAACAGCTGCAGCTCGTCACCTCGACAACCTGACATCAGTAACATGATAATAATCAATCAATTAATCAATGGACATATTTACCCAAGAGCACACTCTCTCTCCCCCTCTCCTTATGTTTACAGTCCAGTTAGTGATGGCTGCTTCAGGACCTTCCTGTCGTCACCGCCATCCGTCAGCGGATATTACCCTGGTCTGACCACACACACAGAAACACACCATGTTCCCCCTGCAGCCTGATGTGCGTTCATGTCTTGGAGACGTGGCGTGTTAATAAGAGATGAGTGTTTACTGCACCGACTAAGTGTCCTCCACAAACAAACACTCAGACGTCTCATCTGACGGCTGCTGCGTTCAAGGCCTGACATGTTTTTACAACAATTGTTTGCGTTCAGGAGGCGTGGGAATACCCGGCGCTGAGTCAGACGCAAATCTGAAGACGTTCATTTTTTTATTTTAAAAGCTTTAACTTGGCTTTGATTGCAGCAGCAGCAGCAGCTCTGAGGTATGAGTTCATGTTATACACACACTCCGGGGTGAGGCCGTAATGTGGTTGCAGCCTGGTTAGGATCGATTTCCCGCCCGCTCGCTTTAATAAATGTCTTCCCGAGTCATTAAAGGAAGAGAACGCATCAGCTGCATCGATCCCTGGCAGCTCATCACACAATATTCACTATTTAGTCCAAACTGACAGTAGAGAGTCTATTACAGCGAGTGGATTAGAGCATCTGTCATCAGTGCAGCTTCAGTGTTTGTTTGTTGTCAGCTCTTCATCCAAACCTCAGTGTGATGAGAGACCTTCAGAGCCCATCCAACTTTAGTAGGAATCATGTTTTGGTTGCCAGATTGTGGAGAAATCCTCCTCCTGTGTTTGGATAAAAACCTGAAACATATGTGAACATGAACAAACTCATCGTGTTTCAGCTTTTTCTGTCGAAAAAAGACACAAAAAATACCTTTAAAACCGTTAGAAATCAAACAGCAACTAAGGGACTTTCTAGGAAATGTGAGCTGCATGTTTCTGATCTGAAGAGCTGCATGTTTCTGATCTACAGAGCTGCATGCTTCTGATCTGAAGAGCTGCATGTTTCTGATCTACAGAGCTGCATGCTTCTGATCTGTAGAGCTGCATGTTTATGATCTACAGAGCTGCATGTTTCTGATCTATAGAGCTGCATGTTTCTGACCCCTGTACACTATTAACTGTACAAGACGCTATAACGTACTCTAAACCTCTTTCTTCACCAACAGACATTTTGTCGTAAACTAATTCAGCTCCGCGTCGCTCAGATGTCTCAAGTAACCTCTGACGTTTTGAATCTGGCTGCAGACAGAAAATAAAAGCTGCAACAACCTGATACCCGACACATATGAAACGCCGCTTCATGGCTGTCTGGTGTTTTCCAGGAGAAATCGGCCGATGAATCAGAGGATCAGTGAAGTGACAGAGAAGTCTGTCAACCGCCGACAGACGAATAAAGGTTTGAAAAAAAGAAAATAAAAGAAGATGTTGAGTTGAAATGTGCCATCTGGGAGCCGCCAGGGTTCGACTGCAGCGAGCGGCAGCTGAAGGAATGTGTGTGTGGCTGCACTTTCAGAGGGCATGTTGACAGCTTCAGTCTTCATCAGGAGGAAGTGTGTGTGTGTGTAAGTGTGTAAGTGTGTGTCTGCGTGTGTGTGTGATTAAATGAGTTTGTGTGAAGTGTAAGTGTGAGAGCAAGTTGCTCAGTGATCCTTAAAAATGTCCCTCATGTAAATTGATAGTACAGCTTCTATATAGTGCGTTTACCGTGTGTGTGTGTGTGTGTGTGAGTGTGTGTGTGCGTGTGTGTGTGGCCTGTGTAAGTTAAGAAGCAGCCTCAGTGACCTCTGACCTCTGCCATCGGCCTCAGTCTAACCAGATGCTGGTCTCTTTTTCACCTCACTTATTTTTCACGCTGACGTTTTTCGATCCAACAAATTACAAATATTTTCTAATGAATAATAAACAGAAAGAAACACAAGACGGCGCCGTGAGGTCAGTAAATAAATAGTAAAAAATACAGAGACACAATCCAAGGTAAAAATAAACCAATAAAATTAGAAAATATATTTTAAAACTTAAATTTATAATTTTCCCGTTGATTATAAATGTTTCCTGTCTGAGGTGAGACGTCCAGAAGTGACCCTTTAAAAAATAAAAATGATTTATGATTATATTCATTTTATACTTTATTCATGTTCATGATCTGTCTCTGTCCGGTTTGGACCAAATTATTTCCAGTATTGTTTAAAATGTTTAAAATTTTATAAACTTTTTTTATAAACACGTTTCAATGTTTTCTGTCATTTTGTGAAACTTTGTTTTTGCTTTATCTTTTTTTATTTTTTCCTCCTTTTTAATTTCTAGTTTAAAATTTAGTTGTAATGTTTCTGTCTTGTCTGTTTTTAGTTTTGTGTGTTTTTGTTGTTATTCCTCTTTTTTATTTTATTATCTTATTATTTTTTGTTTTCATGTGTTTTTATGTGAAGTTTCCTTTAAATGTTTGTTTTTTGTTCTTTGTGATCATCTTGTGTCTCCTCGTTGTCGTCCTTCAGATCGACTCAGGATGATGAAAACAGTTTTGAGGATTCAGAAGCTGCTGAAGAAAACTTCATGACTACGACTCAACAGGAAGGTTTGTCTGTTTGTTGTTTATTTGTTGTTTGTTTGTTTGTTTGTCTGTTTGTTTGTTTTTCTGCTTGTTGCTGTGAGTCGATGGTGACACACACAAACACTCAGTCATCCGGCGTCCTGCCCTGCATCACTGTTGTTCCTGTAATTGTTGCCTAGCAACAGGTTGGTGCCCTCTGTTATTATGTTTACTGGAAATGTTTGTGGTAAACTGAGGAGGAGGAGGAGGAGGAGGAGGAGGAAGAGCGAGTGAAGGAGCGATGGAGAGGATGAAGGAGGTGATGAAGGAGAGGGGTGAGTGTGCGGAAGACTGACCTGCCGCTAAAATCTATCATTATCCAAAACAAAGTGCTCGGCGGCCGGCCGGCCACGCCCCCCGCCCGACTCTCAGGACTCATTCTCCCATAATTCCCCTGACCCCTGGCCAGGGCTAAGTAGCATTTGCCAACCAGTTTGTGATAATTACCGCTCTGAAATGCCAGCGCGCCACAGGGCGAGCCGGGCGCCAGGCTAGGGCAGCATGCTAGCGTATGCTAATGGCTAAACAACATGATAAGACCGCGGAGGTGAGGCGCCGGGCGCCGTTCATAATTAGCGGTTAGCTGTTAACTGTTAGCTTGACTGGAGAGGTGCTCACATTTAGCCATTAGCTTACAGGAGGCCGAGAGGAAAGGGCCCCGGAGTCAGTAATTAGCCACTAGCGGTTAGCATTTTACATTTAAAGGCTGCAGACGCTTTGGTTTGGGAACATTTAGCAAAGAGGACGATTATGAGACAATGGAGTCATTCTGTGTCCGTGTCTTTAGTGAGCACTGGAGTGTCCTGCAGATTTAACAGACAGTGAACTCACCACAGACACAGAGGACGCTTTAGTTTCATGGGACAGCCCGTTGACTGACTGGCTGCTTGATCACATTAAGGTGGTGTATGTGACAGGTGAAGGCAGAGCAGAGACGTCAGACACACAGAGACCACATCGCCGTCGACCGCGCAGGTGTTTGTGTCTTCGCTCAAACTGCGGTTACCGTGGCAACAGCAGGCGAAGGAGGAAGGATGAGCCCGGGCTTGTACGGGCGCCACAATGCATCCTGGGTAGACATTAGACATCAGGCGTACAGAGATCAGTCACAGACGTCCGGAAGTCAGTGGCCGTTCGTCGTCTGCATCGAGGCTCAGGTTGGAGGCCAGAGGTCGGACCTGGAGGACGTTGTCCAAAGAGTCTGTCTGCAGTTGTCTTGTGTGTCTCTGTAGTTGTGACTTTTGTGTGGTTGTTCAAACTCTCAGGTTTCTGTCAAACTGAACGTCAGTGTTTAGTTTCCTGCAGAAGAAGAAGAAGAAGAAGAAGAAGAAGAAGAAGAAGAAGAAGAGGAAGAAGAAGCCAGACTGACTGACTGTGTCTCGTGGCTGAAGCAGATCCATACCAACAGATTGCACTAAATACTCCACAGTCCATGTACTGTGGACCCCGGGGCCAGTAGCTGCTGAGGGCCGGGGGCCGGGGGATGGGGGCCGGGGGCCGGGGGCCGGGGACATGTCCATGATGTGTCTACATGTGTCCCACTGAGGTCATTCCTGTGTGATCTGTTGCTGATGGGATGGATCTGACATCCTTCAGCCTCACAACATCACAACACGGTGACTCTCTGTGAACGCTCAGACCTGCCCAGGTGACGCCCGCCACACCAGCCACGCCACCACCCCAACACACACACACACACACACACACACACAGCACGGGGTGTGTGTGTGTGTGTTGTTGGTGTGAGTCACTGTGTGTGTCCTCTCCATATTTATTTGATGCTGCTCCATATTTGTCTCAGTGTGTGTGGTGTAATCTTTTTATGTCTCCAACATGTGTGTGAATGTGAGTCACCGAGAGTGGGAGTGTGTGTTTTTATATCTGTGTGTGTGTGTGTGTGTGTGTGTGTGTGTGTGTGAAGTGTGAATTGAACAGAGCTGTGACCAGATGGGCTCTGTAGATCAGGTTACCTGTTTATAGAGCAGCATCTGTCCACCCTGTCAATCAAACTGAGAAGAGGGGGTGGGGGGTGGTTCGGGGGTGAGGAGTGGGGGGGCGGGGGCAGAGAGAGAGAGAGAGAGAGAGAGAGAGAGAGAACTGAAGGTCAAACGATGGTTCAATCGTTCATTTGAACCTGCAGCTATGTGAGACTAAATGCTAACAGTTACAATGCTACGATGCTAACAGGGGCTATGCTGCAATGCTAACAGGGGCTATGCTACAATGCTAACAGGGGCTATGCTACAATGCTAACAGAGGCTATGCTACAATGCTAACAGGGACTATGCTATCCTTCCAGTTTTCCCCTCTCACCTCCTCTTTCTCTTTTTCTATCCCATTGATGCTGTGCTCCTCCTTCACCACCTCCCATTCTTCTTCCTTCTCCTTCATCTCTCTCCTCCTTTTCTGTTGTCTCCTCCTCTTCCTCCTCCTCCTCCTCTTCTTCTTCCTCCTCTCCCTCCTCGTTTCCTCCTTTACCTCTATTTACATACCTGCTCTACATCTCATCATTGATGCCATCCTCATCCTCTCCCTCCTCTCTCTCATTCCTCCCTCCCTCCTCACCCTCTCTCTCTCATCCCTCGCCTCCCTCCCTCCCTCCCTCCCCTCCTCCCCCCTCTCTCTCTCTCTTCATGTATATGTTTCTCTAAATAAATGTGTGTTCCCACTAAGAAATCAATGCAAATGCCTCCATTGATTTCCGCTCTCTCCTCCCTCGTTCTTTCTCTCCCCGTGGAGTAAATGTCTTTTTTTTCTTTTTTATTTTCCTGTGAAATCAATACAAATATTTTCCTCTCCCCCTCCCTCCCTCTCTCTTTCTCTCTTTCTTGTTTTCTCTTTATCTCTTTTCTTCCAAACGTATTTTTCTCTCAGATCAATGCAAATACCTTTTTCCCATTTTCTATCTTTTTCTGTCTCCTGCTACCTCCCCCCTTTATCTCACCCCCCACCCCCCCACACTATCTCTATCTCTCTCACCCTCTCTCCCTCTCTCCCCTCTGTCTCTCACCCTCTCTCGCCCAGGAGCCGTCATTATGCGGCTGATTGCTGCGTTTAGCCTGGTAATTGAAATAATGAAAGAAGATTACCTCGCCGCTTTTAGTCACCTCGTCTAATCCACCAATCAGCTGTCAGCAGCAGGTCCACGTAGGGAGAGAGCCAGTGTGTGTTTGTTCAACATATACGTGTGTACATGTTGTTGGATGTTTGTTGCCTATAGAAACGTGTTTGTGTGCGGGTTGCGTCTGCTGTCGGCGGCGGGCAATCAGGAGCAATCGATGGCGCTGTGTTCCCTCAACACGAGCAACGCAAACAACAAACCGGCTCTGAGAGTTTCTTCTTCTATGTTTTTATTTATTTGTTCTTTCTTGGATCGTCTTTGGTTCTGTTTGAACTTAAATGACTCCAGGGTCTATGGGGCTGGACGCACCGCTAAGCTAGCTAAGCTAACTAACGCTAACGTCAAAGAACATGTTGCCGCTACTGTAGTTTAACGTTGCCATGTCAGGGATGTTTCCTTCTACAACAGTAACTGGTTTGAACTGAAAGTTGCTGTCAGAGAGTTTTTGTTGCTCCGTGTTTCCAGCAACACGTCATCCATCTGTTTATCTCTGAGCTGAAAGAGGCTGAGAGTTGCTTTATCTCAGATCATTGTTTGTTGCTGTTGCTAGGCAAGGCAAGGCAAGGCAAGTTTATTTGTATAGCACAATTCGTACACGAGGCAATTCAAAGTGCTTTACAGAAGCAGAAGATATAAAAGCAGATTTAAAAGCATAGAACATAGAATATAGAAAACACAAAAGGAAATAAAAACAAATTATTTTAAATAAAATAATTACAGTAATTGGAATCATAAAAGACTGATTTAAAATCAATAAAATAATAAAATGTGTCTAAGAAAAAGCTGCAGCAAATAACAATGTTTTCAAGCCTGATTTAAATGAATGAACAGTTGGTGCGGACCTCAAGTGTGCAGGGAGTGTGTTCCACAGGTGAGGAGCAGAATAACTGAAAGCTGCTTCACCTTGTTTGGTTCTAATTTTGGGAACACACAATAGACCTGTCCCTGACGACCTAAGGGGTCTGGATGCTTCATATGGAGTTAGTAAGTCAACAATATATCTTGGTGCCAGACCATTTAGTGCTTTGTAGACCAGCAGTAAGATTTTAAACTCTATCCTTTGGCTCACAGGAAGCCAATGCAGTGATCTGAGCACTGGTGTGATATGATCCATTTTCCTAGTGTTTGTTAGCACTCTTGCAGCAGCGTTCTGGATCAGCTGTAGTTGTCTAATGGATTTTTTGTTCAGACCAGTAAAGACACCATTACAATAGTCCAATCTACTGAAAATAAATGCATGAACAAGTTTTTCCATGTCTTCTTTGGACAAAAATCCCTTAATTCTGGCTATGTTTTTCAGGTGGTAATACGCTGATCTGGTAATGAGCTTTAGATGGTCATTAAAATTCAAGTCAGAGTCAATAATTACACCAAGATTTCTGACTTTATCAGTTGATGTCAATGACATGGAGTTAAGGTGAGCCCTGATCTTTGATCTTTCACTTTTGGGGCCAAAGACAATCACTTCAGTCTTATCTGCATTAAGCTGGAGAAAATTCTGGCACATCCACTCATTGATTTGATGAATGCACTTGCTCAGTGAAAGTAAGGGACCGTAATCATCTGATGACATCGAGATATAAAGTTGTGTGTCATCTGCATACGCATGATACGTAACAGCAACAACAGCAACAGCTGTTGCTGTTGTTGCTGTTTATCAGTGACAGTAGTTGATGCTGATGACGTCTCCATCATCATGTGCTTCTGTTGATGAAGCACCAAATCTCTGGAGGCACAACTCAATCAGCCAGCAACACAATTGGCAACCCAGCGACAACAGCAAGTAACACAGCCAGTTAATAATGACTAGGTTGCCAGTCGTTGCATTGATAGTTGTTGTTAATGTGTTGCAGACTGTTGTCACTGCATTGCCAGTTGTTTTGTTGTTTTTGTTTTACTACTGGCTGTTGTCACTAGGTTGCCAGTCATTGCCGGCTGTCATCATTGGGTTGTCCGTCGTTGTGTTGCTGCTTTAAATTACTGGTTGTCGTCACTGGGTTGCCAGTCATTGTGTTGCTGGCTGTTGTCACTGCGTTGCCCACGGCTGCCGGCTGCAGGTTGCTTCCTGTTGTCGTCTCTGTAGCAGAAATGTCATCTCCACCACCACCTGTGTTTAAAAGCCGTCTCTCCGTCAGGAACCATCAGGTGGAAACATCAGGCGAGTTGTGTTGCCGGCAGCGTTGCCACACCCCGGGCGTCCGGCAGCGTTCGGCCCTGGCATTTACCGGTGTCTATTTGTTGCCGTCTCTCTTTATTTCATCCACACTGAAACACGCTGAGGCACGAATGCAAATCCTCTTAGCTTCACATCAAGGCGTGACATTTCACAAATGTGAAATAAATTGATATGGTCCAATTAGATTGAAGCTCTGCACCGTCCCCCATCCCCCTCCTCCACCCCCCGTCTCCCCGTCCCCCTCAGCCTCTCGCCTCGTCCCAAATTGCTTTGCATTTGCCTGCTCACATCCAGAGCTCTTAATTATATGGTGTTGTGTGGCGGCATTTGGTTGAAACAGCGAGAAGCCGCCGAGAGACGCCGCGTGGCGGTTAGCCGCCGCCGCTAGGACGCGGCTAAAAGCTTATCCCGGTGGGGGAGAGAGAGGGAGGAGAGGGGAGAGAGAGCGGGAGGACGGAGGAGAGAGAGGGACGACGGGGCCAGACATAGAGGAAGACTCTAGGCCTCCGCTGGGCCGAGGAGGAGGAGGAGGAGGAAGAGGAGGTGCTCAGGAGGAGTTGTGTTATGAGAGGACCACATGACCTCACAGAGACAGGAAACAGGAAGTAGCTACCGGCTGCTGTTGCTGGTTGATCTGATTTGTTGTTTCTAGTCTTTGTTGCTGAAAACAGATTCTCTGGTCTCCTCTGAAGCTCCAGGGTTTTTATTTCCTGATTGATAAAGATCAAATCTGAGATTCTACCTTTTGTTTCTTTCTTCTTCTTCTTCTTCTTCTTCTTCTTCTTCTTCTCTCCATCCGTCCATCTCTGGTTTTCCAGTTCAACTAATTACACGTGTTTATTTCTCAAGAGCCTAAAGTTCATTTCTCTTTCTCCTCTTTTACGCCCAATAGCTCCATCACTCCACACACACACACTTTTAACACACACACACACACACACACTCTCTCTCTGGACTATTTGAAGTCATTACCAGAGGAGTGTTTAGCAAACAGCAGCTAAGAGCAGTTTGACATTTGACTCTGACAAACTTCACTCCTCTGTCTTCCAGGAATGTGTGTGTGTGTGTTGGTGTGTGTGTGTGTGTGTGTTAAAAGTGTGTCTATGTTAATTGTGTGTGTCTAAAAAAAAAAGTCAAACAGTGTGTACTGTATGCAGAGGTGTTTGTGTAATGAAAGGGATTGAAAGTTTAGAAGTTACGCGTGTTTTTTTATTATCTATGTGTGTGTGTGTGTGCATGCATGTGTGCGTTTGTATACTTGTGTGTGTGTGTTAAAAGAGTGTGTGTTGGATCATGTATCTTGACTCAAAGAGACAAAAGAAATGAGAGAGAGAGAGAGGTCAATAGCAGTCGTCTATCTCCTTACATTCCATTGTGTGTGTGTGTGTGTGAGTGTGAGTGTGAGTGTTAAAAGTGTGTGTGCATGTGTGTGTGTGTCCTGGGCCAAACTCTTGCAGGATACTAACCTTGTGGGGCCATGTTTCTGGGCCCCTCAACTCAGTTTTAGCATCAACTTTATAATCTAGGACTGTATTATGTCAATGGACGGTCCCCACAATGATAGAAACCCAAATGTGTGTGTGTGTGTGTGTGTCTTAGCCGTAGTTAAAATGAAATAAAGGAAAAAAGGAAGTCAAAGATAAAACATCATGGTTTATCTTAATAACTTGAGGCTTTTATTTTGAAACAACGGTTAGCCAGAACCCAGGAGCGTCTGGTTTCCTGTCGGCCCGGTGTTAACGGAGCCGTCAGTCACTTAAACATTGAGAAGCCGTTCACGCTGGAGTTATGGAACAATCACTTGACACGCTTTTGCTCGTCTGTTTCTCTTTTCTTTTCTGCTTATGGGACATAATGGGCCGCTCTCCGTGAAGCAATCATGGTAATAATACAGTAATATTAATAATAAAGAGAAAATACACCACTCAGGGAAATAGAAAAAGAGAATTCAGCTCTACACACCTGCTCTCCAGTTCATGCAAAGTGTCTCATCTGCATATCACATGACCTTTTGATTATAACTGTTATTTTTATGATAAAGTGAAGTGTGTGTTCTCGCTGTGTGCTTCACCAGGTCTCCTTCACGTCGAGTGTTGCTCTTAATATTTCCACCGAGGGCGCTCTTAAATACCTCACAATACCCCTGATTAAATGTACACACATGTAGGTTTGTGGACACCTGATATGTAACAGTAGAACATGGGTTTATTAATGTGCTGCTGCTGAAGGAAGCCTCTGCAGCACGCCGGGAAAATCGCATCCGATTTTTAATGCAACTTAAGTAGACGGACAAAAGAACATAATCAAGTAGCAGTCGTAGTTAGAGAGAGCAGCTTTAGTTCAACTTTTATATCAACGCTGCTCAGAGTTTGGAGCATTTAAAATCTTTGTTGAAAACTCATTTCTTCTCGCTGGTCTTCAGTCCGAGTTGAGCAGGATGTCTTGGATTTTATTTTGCTAACACAGTTTTTTAATTTGTTTTATTTGATGTTTTAACTCAGGTTGTTTTTAAATGTGCTTAGAAATAAACGTTGACTTGACACATATATCCCTAAACATTAATTAGATTATAGATTAGAACTTTTTAATAAAACAAAAATTTTGTGTTTCACCAGATTTAAAAATGTTCCCATCTTCTTTTTATTTATTTGTGTGCTCTAAAACAAGACCAGAGTCCACCAAGTCAAGACCAAAAAGCTTCGAATCAAGATGAGACTTCTAGTTCAGCTCTAAAGAGTCTCGAGTCAAAAACAAAAAATGTCCAAAATCACAACCAGAGACAAGCACGTCAAAACCAAACAGTTCAACGTGAAGAGCAAAAAAGTCCTAAGACCATCTGGAGCTTCTTGTATGTGACCTAGGACTCAACCAGAATTGTCCTTGTTTTGATTTTGGTCTTTTAGCTTCTTGAAGCTTCTTGGTTTGGTCTTAATTTAGGACATTTTGGTCTTGACTTGGGGTCTTTTAATGTAGATTTGAAGCATTCCTGGCTTGACTTTGGTCGAATCTATTTTAGGATGCACCCTATTATCTCAAGAAGGTTCTGGGTTCTAATCCATGGGCCCCAACCCCAGTTACAGAAAATGAATGAATCTATTATAACCTACTTTGAAGTCCCTTGTCTTTATTTTGGACATGTGGGACTCTGGACTCTTTAGAAACAGTTCTGATTGTGGACGTTTTGGTCTTCTGATGTTTGGACTTGGAGGGCTCTGGTTGCTGGGATTTAACGTTTGACTTCTTGGTCTTGACTTTGGACATTTTGAACCTGGGGGCTCTTGGACATGACTTAGGACTTTAAAATGACTTGTTGTTTTGATTATTTGGGACTTTTGAGTTCTTGATTCTGGTCTCTGGTCTTGTTTTTGTGCATTTTGGTGAAGAACTTAAATCCAAAAAGCATCAGGTCAAGACCACGTACCAGGTACATTTTAATGAGTCCCAAGGAAAGAACCAACCTTAGACCAAAGCTAAGCTAAGTGAACACCCAAAGGCCTCAAATCAAGACTGAACAAAGTTCTGAGACCACAATGTCCAAAATCAAGACAAGAGGTCACTAGGGCAATATAAAAACCTCTCAAGATGCAAAAAGTCAGAACTAGCACCAAATCACTTCTAAAGTCCAAAAGGTCCAAAGTGACGTCCAACACACCCAAAACTAAAAGGTCCACAATCAAGTTCTAAAGTTCACAATAAAAAACGAATTATAAAGAGTCCAAAGGTCCCATATGGCCAGGTTTTTGTAAAGCGTCTTGAGACGATTTATATTGTTATTGACGCTATATAAATAAAATTGAATTGAATTGAATATGTCCAAACTAAAGACCAGGGCCAGCTAAAAGCCCTAAGTCGAGACCAAGCTTATTCCAAAGAGTCCCAAAAGTCCAAAATTAAGACCAGACTCCACAGGTAACTCAAAAGTTCCAAGTTAATTCTAGTCAAGTCCTAAGTCATATCCAAGAAGCCCTGAGTCCAAAAGTTCCTAGGTCAAGACCAAGAAGTCCAACATAAAGTCCAAACTAACAAAAAACCTCTCAGGACCAGATTAAACTACAAGTTCAAGTCAAAACTAAACAGACTGATCTCTTGTCAGTATGTAAATCTATATCTCCATGCTGTGACATCTGAGCACAATGGTGTCAGTAGGATAGTAAATAAAGTGTGTTCAGTACGACGTGTGTTACTTTACACTAGAGAACATAGTCCAGGTACTGAAGTGAGAATTGTCCTGAACTGTCCTGATTGTGTAGGGCTAGTGTTAGCGTCATTGTGTGTTGATCCTGTTTGAATATCTGGAAGTTAACAACAACCTCCGTTTATCATCCCTCTCTCTCTCTCTCTCTCTCTCTCTCTTTGAAGTGGAGGTGGAAAGCTGAGCCTGGCATTAGCCGCCTCGCTCGCCCCGGGGCCCGACACTAATATGTGAACGCTGCTGAAATGAACAATACAGCCTTTACATTCATTACCCAGAGCCATCAGTCACTGTTTAAATGTGTGTGTTTGTGTGTGTGTGTGGGAGGAAGGGCTGACATGGAGATCACATACATGCATTCACACACCACATGATACCTGAGGACACATGGACATGTGTGTTCATTGTTCCTGACATCCATGTACAGTACAGGTGTACACACAGAGACACGGACACGCAATTAACTTCCGACTCAAGCATCTACATCATCCACGTGTCCCCGCCGGACCGCTCCTGCAGCTCCATGCTAACAGCTAAATATAGCCTGTACATGTTATGATTTAGCATGTGATATAGTGATACAGTGGTAATTAGCTCAATGCTAACAGCTTAGAATATTCTCTTAAGAGATGCCAGCTTTTTGCTAACCTTTATGCTATGTGGCGCATGCTAATGGTTTACCGTGTTACATACTGAGTCACGTGTATTTGCAGCAAACTGTCCAATAATTTAAAGTTTAGCATTAGCCTACATTTGATAAAGTTTGAGAAGCAGCTCTGCTAATATATTCCTTGTTCAGAAACAACAAAGTTTTGTTCTGTGTTTGCTATGCAGTGCATGCTAATTATTTAGCATGCTTTATATTCAGTCCAGCATATTAGCATGCACAAATTTTAGCAGCATAGTGGTAGTAAAGATCTTGCTAACGTTTTCACAAAATGATGCTGATTTGTGTTGACAGCTTTCCAACAGTTTACTTTGGTTTTGGTCTTACATATGCTGTGGGTCCTCATCAGTTGTGGGTGTTAGCATTTAGCAGCGGTTAGCATCAGAGCCTGAAGGTTGTGGGTTCTAAGCTGCTGACCGGCTGAGGTCTTTCTGTGTGGTGTTTCCTCTCACATAGACGTGACTGTTAGCTTGATGCTAGCATGACTGAAATCAGACCCAACACTACAGAGGCTAATTAAAAACATCTTTCCTAATTACACTGAATAAATTTGAGCTTTTGCTGAGTGGTATCATTTAGTAAAAGTTTCAAACGGGTTCTTCATTCATAGATATCAAATTAAAAGGTGTTTAAAGGAAGTTCTGAGCTCCTAATATAGAGAGAAGTAGCTTAGAAGCATTAGCAGAGAAACTGAAGATGACACTTGTGCACAGCTACAAGCCCATGCTCATCTTAGCAAATTCCATCTCTCACACACACTCACACACACACACACTGACACACACACGCTGACACACACACACCTGCCAGGATGGATCAGGTTCAGGTCTTCAGAAAGTCGACATGTCGGCTCATTTCTTCTCCTCCCTAAAATTTACCCTCCGTCTCCTTTGTTGTCTAACTTTCCTCCCCTGTGAAAAGACTTCAGCCCACACAAACATGACACGACTACACACACACACACACACACACACACACTTCTTTTTCCTCTTCTTCCAGTCGGTGTAAGATGTCACCTGAGTCGCTGTAATTACGCCCAGGGTGCTAATAGCGTTTCTCTCACCTCTCTGGGAGCCAACCAGCGTTCACACAGAGGCCTGTGTGTGGTGAAGCGGGGTGAGGCCGCTAGATAATGGCCTCGCTATTGTTCGGCAACTTTTTTTTTGTGTTGCCAAAAGACTACAGGTGTGTGTGTGTGTGTGTGTGCACAAGGGTTTGATGCGTCCCGGGTGTTGTTCCATCAGGGAGGCGTCTGATCGATCCAGTCCTCTCACATGTCCTGGTCTCAGCATCAGATTAACCACGTCATGTTGAAACGTACTCGTTTAAGTTTGGACTGTCTAGAATCTGGAGTCTCTCCGTTGGGAACTGATTCTGCTCCAGCAAAGATCAGCTGGACCAATCAGATTGTGTGGGCGGGGCTTGATGTGGTGATTTAATTATTTTTTTCTAGCAGTTCACCAAAATCAAAACTTATATTCTTAGACTTTATTGTCTTTTTGTCAAAGCTACACACCAGAAGTGCAGTCAATAAAATAAAATAAAATAAAATAAAATAAAATAAAAATTGTATTAAATAAAAGTAAAATAAAAAATAATGTAATAATAATAATAATAATAATAATAAAAATTTTCTCCCAAGAAATCAAAACTCAAAATAAATAAAATAGATATTTAATTAAATAAATATAAAATAAAATAAATGGAAAAATATAAAAATCTAATAATAATAATAATAATAATTCAATAAGTTGTAAAATACGTTATAAATATTAGTGTATAAAAATATATATACAGTTATAAATATTCTGCACAGTGTTTGTTTTAACTTCCTCTGTCATGTGTCTGATATCTTTATATTTGTGTTCTCCACTGATGTTTAATACCAACCTGGGACATTTAACCGTAATCAGTTTTTACTCTACCCTGTTTCCAGGTGGTTTTCCTGCAGGAGTTTGGAGCCTGGATGACGGTACCACTTTAACCTGACCAAGACTCTACCGAGACGATACCTTGTCCCGTTGCCCTTCTCATCTTCTTCCTCTGCTCCTCCCGGCCGGCAGCGGGACAAAAGCCTTCCTGTCTGCTGAAGGTTTGTTTGATTTGCTTGTTGAGTTTGCACCGTCGGTTGGAGTCAAAGAGTTGTTTTCATCAGTCTGCTCTGTAATCAGAGTGAAAACAGAGGAGGAGGAGGAGGAGGAGGAGGAGGAGGAGGAGGAGGAGGAGGAGGAGGAGGAGGTATCTGTTTGGTTTCTCTCAGGAGGAGCGTTTGTTTTGTCGGTGGGCAGCAGCTCGCTGTCGTCGCTAACAGAGGAACATCTCATCAGCTCTGGTCAAACCTGGTCTGACGGCTGCAGCGTGGACGACCTGTGTGAACCACATGACTTCATTCTGTCCATCATGTCTTCTCTCTGAGGACAGAAGACCTGGATCAGTTCTACAGCAACAACTTTAATGGATGAGTACAGACACTAAGACTGATGCTCCAACCAAAGCTGAGGCCTCATTGACAGGAAACAGCAGCATGGAGGTCCTGACTCTCAGATGATTGACGCTGTTTGTTTCCCAGACATCAGAATTATTCTGTCCTGTTCTGAGCTCTAAAGGAAACCAAACGTACATGAGCAACACTGATAAATTCACTGATCCCTGGGACAAGTGTTGTGTTTAACTGCTTCATTTCTAGCCTCATGTATCCAGACTCAGTTGTTTCCAGAATCTGGATTTAGTGAAATAAATCCCTCTGCATCAACAGGACAGTCCTCCAACCAATCAGAGACATTTTAAACTAATTCAACTCCATTTGAGAAACATCATGTTTGCATATTCTTCTGCCACCAGCAGCAGCTTGACATCGTACTTGAACTGGACGGTGGAATGTGACAACATCATGCAGCGCTGCCAGATGGAGAACCAGTTTACATGAGACACCTGAATGCAGCACGGTGATAACGCTGCACAAACTCGTGTCTCTATCCTCCCTTGACATAATGCATTAACTCCTTAAGGCACCCCCCCCCCCCCCACACACACATACACACTTCACATGATCACTTTTAATCATCACCTTTAACATTAAATCAACTCTAAACGGCTTTAACCTTCAGAAAGGTTTCGGGGCCCAGACATAAAGGAGTTTGGACCCCACAACTTAATAAAGACAAGAACACACACACATAGACGTGCACAAACAAGGCTCTCATTCATCAAGAGAAAACTTCCTCCTCTTCTTCGATTCGTTGGGAACGCAGCTCACCTGGAACAAGGACCTGTCACACACACACACACACACACACTCCAACACACACACACACGCCAACACACACATCAACACACACACAAACACACACCGACAGGTATTCTCAGGCTACACATAGTTGGCAAACAGACGGCGTGTAACAGCACTGTTTGTGTCGACACATTTTATTTTGAATCATGAGTTTCAGTGACTGAATGTTTTTATTATTCTCATTTTTAAAGATTATAATTTATTATTATTTTTTTCGTATTTCTTTTAGAAATTTTAGCACTTCTTTATTTCTTTTTTAAAATAAATAATAATATAATAATATGAATGATACAAAAAAACTGTAAATGAAAAAATGAAATAAATAAATATATGTGTAATAAAACAATATAAGATAAAAATAAATTAAACAAAACATAAACAGTAAATTATAAAAATGAAAATAAAGAATAAATATATACAATAATAATAATAAAACAAAAAAATATATATGTTATGATATAACTATATATTGATTAATAAAAATAAATAACTGATTCATTTCTAACATGTCAGTTGACCTTTGACCTCTGTCCCCACACAGTCAGGGTGTGTTTGTTTCGCTGGCCGGCGCTGCCGTCTTGGTTTTCACAGCAGTGTCTTTTTTTTTTCTTCCTCTCTTTGTTTTTTGTCACTCCTCCGACGCAGCGACATGCGGTCATGAAATCTGAGAAATTAATCAGAGCTATTGTTCTTCAGCTCGGGAACGTAACGCACTGCGGTGTGTGTGTGTGTGTGTGTGTCTGCGTGTGTGTGTGTGTGTGCGCTATCAGCTTTCTCTTTGTTTGGTTTTGTTTACAGTGTTTTTCTTGTGTCTCAGGACAACAAAACAAGCGCCCTTTGTTTGTGTGTTTGCTGTGGATCGTGGGTATTTTCATACTTTGCTGCCCTAAGTACAGTGGAAGTGTTTCTCTTTGGTAAACAGAGGGAAAACAAGCGCTCCCCTCAGGAGACGCTGTTTGTCTTTTTAGTTCAATAAAACAAACAAACGTCAGAGAAAAGAAATTTATCAGACGGAGAAACTTTAAAGATTCAGATGAACTGGAACACAATCCTCTATGAAGCAGCTGACTCAACATTAATTAGTTTAATGTCCCTAAACACCTCAGAGCCCTGGCTTCTTTTATTTAGTTATTTATTGGTGCAGGAACAAAGACTGAATACTGTAACCTATACATTAGAATAAAAAGATGTGAGCAGCTCTAATAAAGCTTACATTTAACAGTGATAACTGATCAACCTGAGGGTTTTAAAATCTATTTAAATTGACGTTTTCCCATAAAAATAAACTGATTTAATAAATTTAATGGAATAAAAACGACGTTTAAATGAACTGAAGACGAGCTTCAAACTACAGCAGTGGTGACGTGCTGACATCTAACCGACGGTAGGAGCCCCAGCAGACCCCCCCCAGCAGACCCCCCCAGCAGACCCCCCCAGCAGACCCCCCCCAGCAGACCCCCCCAGCAGACCCCCCCAGCAGAACCCACTGAACGTTGGACGCTTGTTTGTTGGGATTCGTCCTCTGGAGACACTGATCAGCTGCTCAGACGTCCTCCAGCCGTTGGACCGTCTTCCTTCACGTTTGATTCGGCTCTTGATCCGTTTTCCCGCCGAAGCCCTGCAGAGATTCCAGCGAAGCCATCGGACCAAACAGAAACTCCAGCTCCTCTCGTCTATTTACATATTTCACCTCCCTAAGTACATGTGTGTGTTGTTCTTTCTGGGGCCACAACAAAAACAAGCGCTCCCCTCTATTGACATACCTCCTCCGTCTAAATTACCCTCCACAACGCCAGCACCGGCGCTGCCTCCCTCCCTCCCTCCCCGGGCCCGTCGGGCCCCGGACGGCCGGTTTGTTTACATACTTTGCGGCTCTAAGTACATGTGTATGTTTTCACAGTGTTTCCTTTCTTTGGGTACAACAAAACAAGCGCTCCTCTCTTGAACATGACAGCTCGCTCTAAAGCCGATGTCGCCCTCGGGGGCCGAGCAGGGAAGGAGGAGATGATTCATAACGACCTGCCATCCTGTCAACACACACATATAGACACACACACACACACACACACACACACTCCGCCTGCAGGGACAATAGGTGCTGTTGCTTTTAAGGGTGAGTCCAACCTGGATCATCTTACCTTCCCTCTCTCTCTCTCTCTCTCTCTCTCTCTCTCTCTCTCTCTTCAAGTCATTTGTACTCCCCCCTCCTTCTCCACCTCCTCCACCATCATTAACAGCTAAAGTTACCTCACCTTCCTCCCCCCCTCGACCTGCACCCCCCCCCAGCCCCACCTCCCTCCCTTGGAGCTAAACACACTCATCACTGTCCTGACTGTGTCCATAGGTATGTGCTGAATTAAAGGAATATCACAACGTTTACTGAGAGTGAATCCTGGAGACTCACAGACGTCAGACCAACGTCCTCCACCTGCTGATAGTTTATTAAGGAGGAACTGATCCTGCCCCTGTAAAGATCTGCTGGACCAATCAGATCTTGTGGGCGGGGCTTAATGAGGCCTATATGTTGTTTTGTCTCTGTATCAGTTGAAACAAATCATCTTGAAATTTACAAAAAGTTTTGTCTTCTAATTCAGTTTAGTTCAGGACTAAACATCTACAGTGATCCTCCGGTCGTCCATGTCTCTGTAGAGGACAGCTGGTCTCTAGTGGACGTCCCAGGCTCTGGTCATCATCATGGTGGATCTGGGGGTGGGAACCAAAGTGGTGGACGGTGTTTCCTTCAGGGAAACATTTCTGTGTTTGAGTCACGTGTCAATCAACTGAATGGGCGGCTCCCATTGGTCCAGATCAGTCCAGCTTGCTACCGTCCTCTTGTTGACGTCTCCAGAGGTTTGTCCTCCTCTCTGAGTCTCATCAACAATACCTGTGTGGCCCCTGAGGCTCCTGGACCAGAGCTTCTGTCTGACGTTGACTTTCCATCAAATGACCACGAAGAGACGAAATGATTGAGACAAAGACACAACATGAGCTCAGAGAGACACAAGACAACTAGAACATGAGGACTGGAGACACACACTAGAGACTGGAGACACACACTAAACCATCACTACAAGAGTCAGGTGAGCAGGAGGACATGAGGACATGAGGACATGGGTCCCCAGCAGGTCTGGATGCTCTGGTTCCTGGTTTCCTTCATTCTTCAGTAGAAACATTTACGCTTTGCTGTTCATCTCTTCAGACATTTCTTTTACCGTGTTGGACAAACAAACCCGTTACGTCTCTGGGACTTAACGCTGGACGGAGTCAGGTTTTGTGAGCCGTGGTTGTCAGCAGCAGATGTCTTCAGGTGTTTCCTCTTTTTATTAATGATCTCCGTTCAGAGCAGCGACCTGCAGCTGACAAGTCTTTTCTGCCTCCACCTTTCCCAGCGGCCCTCCCCCGGCTCCTCTCCGCTCTGTAAACAGACGTTTGGTGGGAAAGTTTGGTCCATCCGTCTCTCTTCCTGTCAGGTAAGATGAGAAGTGGGGGTGGGTGGGGGGTGGGGGTGTGTCCACTGCCGCCGCCGTCGGCTGATCGATCGGTTTTAGCTGCAGACCACTGTCAGGCTTCAACTGCTGCTCAATGAGGCACCGAGAAAAACCTCTAAAGAGTGTTTTTATTTAGTTAATATCATTTTATTTAGTTTAATATGAGCTAAAAAAAATCATCTGGTTACATTAGGAACAACATGAAGACACTGAAACGTGACACTACTTACCCCCAACAAGAAGTTATTTGCAGCAGAAAGTCGTTCTGGAGTCTCTCTGTTGGGAACTGATTCTGCTCCAGCAAAGATCTGCAGGGCCAATCAGATCAGTTGGGGGGCGGGGCCTAATGTGGTCCAGGACTCTCCAGTTGATGCAGAGGTTTTTATTTCTCTGGATCATAAGAACTGAGCCTGGATGCGAGAGGCTAAAAATGAAGCAAATTAAACACAACACTTGTCCCATGGTTGGACTCCTCATGTAGCTTCTATACGTTTGGTTTCCTTCAGGTCTGATGAAAGAGCTCAGAACTGGACACAATCATTTTAATGTCTGGACTCAAAACTGGATGTAAACCAACAACCAACACCTGAACATATGACTGACCCAACCTTCATGATGGCTCCTCGTTCACTAAGTCAAGGCACAATCGACTCACAGTCATTAACCATTAGCTTAAGGTGGCTAACGTTAGCAACTCTAGACTGATTTTGCAATATTTTATTTTTCAAATATGTTTTTCCCCAAATTTTAATTTAATCAACCCTATGTGATGAAGTTGTCTATCTGTCTGATATTATCTGAATAAGAGGTGAGACTAAAAGGAGCCAAGATGGCGTCCGATGGAGTCAGATGGCGTCAGATGGAGGTGGCGTACGGCCGCCAATATCCAGGTATTTAGGATTAACTAAAGATTTTATTTAATTTTTTATTTTCCTGATATTTATTTTGTGTAATTTATGTGCTAAAATCTTTATCTCAATCAACTTAGTGTTATTTAGAAAAAATAACTCTGGATTATTGTTTTTGCACGTTTACATGGTTGTTTGGTTAATGGTTGTTAATTAATTTCATTTCATTGCAATTTAATTTTTAATATTCGCTTATTCTATCTATCTGTCTATATGAATGATACATGATTAACTTCAGGTTTGTGCATCAGTTATTATATTGTATATTCACTGCTGTATGTACTTGGAGCTCCAACCTAAAGTTTTTTTAATATTTTAGATATTTTAGTTTAATTTGTTTAACATTCCTATGAACATGAGTTTTTCAGATGTAGTGTTTGTTTGTGTTTCTTCTGTTTTATTCTTGTCCAACAGGTTCAGGATCGACAGCATCTGTTAATGTCAGGAGCTGAAAGGCGTCGATGCTTTTTAGGTTAAGTTAGTGAGAACCAGCAGTCATGCTAACAGGCTACATGCTAATGGCCTGGCTCCGAGACAGAACCTGGTCCTGGTCTGGTCCTGATGGGCCCGGTTCAGCCCGTTTTCCGTGTTTTAACTGTGACTCGCCTCGGCTCAGCGTGAACCTTCAGGTGTTTGTGTGTCCCGGTCATGCTGGCGTCAGATCAGCCAGGTGCTGGGGATTAGTGTCGCTAAACTCTCTGTACCTTGAAGAGCAGCCGGCGCCTCACCTCCAGAACAGGAGACGAACAAAAACAGACGATTAAAGCTGCAGCCAGGAGTCGGGACGTTTTAACATTTAACACGGCAGACGGAGAACGTCCAGTGTTATCATGTAAACCAGCTCTGGGAGATTTTAGACTCTGATCAAAAACATCCCCGCGGTATCTGGAGGGCTGTCCCGGGACGAGCACTCATGCAGTTACTTGGACACTTAAAACATCTTCTCTGCTGTGGCAGCTGTAAACCTCACCATCAGATTTAGTCTCCAGTCTTAACTCGGTCCAGATTACTTGTTACTGTCAGTGATTCTGGATTTAGCTAAAAACTTGGATTTTGCTCAAATGACCTGACTCAGGTCATTTGAGCAAAGACCTAACCTCAGGTCACCTGAGACTGAAGTTGAACCAGAACTTTCTCTTTCAGACCAACAGACCTGGGAACGATCTGCCTTTCTAGCTTTACTCAAATTCATTCATTCATTCACTGCCAACCCTGCAGGTGGTGACACTCTAGCACCGAAACCAGGGCATCCATCTTGTTTGTAGTTCTTTAAGGGTCTGATCAGAGTTTCCATTCAGATCCAATCTGATCATCAGTGACCAGCTTTAGGTGCATGTGTTCACGTCTGGTATCTAAGATCTGATCTCAGTTTGTCTGTAAATGAACACCAACATCATCAGAACATTTTACCAGCTACCGTCTCTAATAGATCTCTACTGCTGTTTCAGAACCATGAACAGCGCTGTGCCTTAATCTGTCTTTAATCTAACCTAATCCCAGCTATATTTTAACCCAATCTGACCGTAACCTGGATTAATCTCAATGTCTCCTGTCTAGCATCAACCTATACTAATGTTAACCCAATATAAATGAAACCTTGTCCTATACTAACCTAATTTAAACCTAACCTAATCCCATCCTTATCTTAATCCAGACTAAACTTCATATGAATTTATCTTAACCTAGCCTAATCTAAACTAACCCCTATTTTAAAATAACCTTAATCTACCGTTAAACTAACCTAATACTAACCTAAACCAGGTCAAACTAAACCTTATCCTACCTGACATCAACCTTATCTTAACTGTATCTCAACATAATATACCCAAACTTTAATCTAAACTAATCCCAGCTATATTTTAACCCAATCTGACTTTAACCTAACCTAAACCTGGATTAACCTCAACATATCCTGTCTAACATCAACCTATACTAATGTTAACCCAATATAAATGAAAGCTTGTCCTATACTAACCTAACTTAAACCTGACCTAATCCCATCCATATCTTAATCCAAACTAATTTTAATCTGAATTTATCTTAACCCAGCCTTATCTTAATATAACCTGTCATCCTAAATTAAACCAACAAATAAATCTTAACCTTTATTTCTTTTAATCCTCTGACAGGACGTCTGTGTAAACACATTAATGTTCCACAGGATCAAAATGAAACCAAACCCAGAGATGAACAGATTAACACACTCAGGTGCTTCTGTTTGAAGTAGAAACTCTGTCGGTGGTAAATCCGTCTCTGGCCTTTTCCTTCAGCGTGGCGTCTCTGTTTAGTCTGTTTAGTATAATCTGGATGGACTCACTGTGTTTACACCCGCGTTTGTTTTTGAGTCTTCTTCTTCTTCTTCTTCGCCGTCTTCGTCCACATACTTCTGGTCGGGAGCATTTACTGCAGGAATGCGGCCCGGACGGACTGAACTCATTGTTTGTCTTCCGTCGAGCTTCCTCTTCATCTTTCTTTACCTCCTCATCGTCCAACAAAGCACACAAAACACACACTCACTGTGGAGAACAAGCCAGTGGAAAGACATTCACCCAGAGAAAGAAAGCAGGAGTGTGGGGGGGGGGGGGACTTTTAGCCATGAGGTCAAGGGTCAGGGGCCCTTAAACCAACACTTTGGCCCTCTAAAGCTCACAGCAATTACCTCTGGGACACACTCTCAGACGGAGAATAGGCCCGATTCACCAGCAGCGCCAATTAATGCCGGTGGAAACGGCTGAAAGAGAGAGGCCATGGACACAATCACGGTCACTTATTGAGGGGCCCCGGACCCCTGGCTCACTTTCTCACCCGAAAAGAGAGAAGAAGACAAAACTGGAAGGAGGATGAATTAGGAGTGCAAATTAACTCTCCTTTCTGCCGATTTCTCGGAGCGAGTCGGCGTCTTTTCAGACGGATAATGAGGCCGTCTTTACCACACATCCACGCCACGGGACGCGGCCGTCTCACCTTCGGACGTCAATAATTGGCTGCTTTCCACGGACTCGACGTCTTATTTAAATGTATTATTATTAAATGTATATGTTTGTTTTACTGGTGTCAGAGTCCTCCGTCAGGTTTTAGGAGTTTAGCTCCAGAGAGACGAGTCACCGGAGGAATGAACGAGTGGAGGAGTTCTAATTTATTACTTTTATTAACATTCATGTTTTATGAGTTTATATTTTATTGTACTTATTTAAAGTTTTTATTGTCTTGTCTTGTCTTGTCTTGTCTTGTCTTGTCTTGTCTTGTCTTGTCTTGTCTTGTCTTGGTCTGGTCTGATCTAGTCTTGTCTGGTCTGGTCTGGTCTTGTCTGGTCTTATCTGGTCTGGTCTGGTCCGGTCCGGTCTTGTCTTGTCTTGTCTTGTCTTGTCTTGGTCTGGTCTGGTCTGATCTGATCCGGTCTGATCTAGTCTTGTCTGGTCTGGTCTGGTATTTCACCTCCTCTTCCACGTTTGTGTTTCCTGTCAGCGTGCAGAGGGATTGTGGGAAACCGAGTCCGTCTGTTGTGTTAAACTTCCTGTAATTAGATGCATCATCATGTAAACAAGTCATTTCTTCTTAAAGCTCCAGTTTGTGTCCTGACGTGGTTTTAGTTTCCAGATCTCTGCTCCAGAGACACGACAGGAGACAAAACTAGAAGTAAACCAATCCTGATCACATGCGGCGTAACAACACACAGACGTCCTCTAGATGTAGTGAGTCCACGCTTTTACACATTCACACATTTATTTATGCACAGACACACAACTGGCTCCAGTCGTTGTGTTGAGGGCTGAGCAGTGTCGATGTATTCATGATCACAGATACAAACACAAAGCTTTTAATTTAGCGGCTCCTCCACTTCCTGTTCCCTCTGAGTCGCTCTGGGTTCAGGGCAACGACTGATCATCGCACGACAACGTCAACGTCAACGACAACGACAACAATGACAATGACAACGTTAAAACGTTGACGGAGACGTTTGTCCTGTGAAGATGTGACGAACTGTTGACGACACTTCCTGGTTTCAACTGTTTCCATTCAATGATTGGCTGAAGATACGAGGACCAGAGTCTGGTTTTCACTCTTGTTGCTGCTGATTCTTGGGTTGTTGCTGTTGTTGCTACTTCTGTTGTTGTTATTGCTGTTGCTCTTGTTATTGCTGTTGCTCTTGTTATTGCTGTTGCTCTTGTTGTTGCTTGTTCTGTTGTCTACAGTTCTGTTGTTGCAGATGCTACTGTTGTTGCTGCTATTGTTTTCATTGTTGTTATTGTGTTGCTGTTGCTTCTTTTTATGTTGTTCGTTTTGTTGATGCTGTTGTGTTGCTGTAGCAGCTGCTACTGTTCTGTGTTGTTACTATTGTTTTTGTTTCTTCTGTTCCTGTTTGTGTTGCTGTTGCTGCAGCTGCTGTTCCTGTTGCTGTTGGTTTTGTCATTGCTGTTGTTATTGTTGTTATAGTTGCTGTTGCTGCAGCTGCTTCTGTCGTTGCTATTGTTGTTTTCGTTTTTGTTATTGTGTTGTTGCTGTTGTTGCTGTTCCTGTTGTTGTTGCTTCTTTTTTTGTTGTTGCTGTTGCTGCTGTTGTTCTGTGTTGTTGCTATTGTTGTTTCTTCTGTAGTTGTTGTTGTTGCTGCAGCTGCTGTTGCTGTTATTGCTGTTGTTAACATTGTTGTTTCTTCTGTAGTTGTTTTTGTAGTTGCTCTCGTTGTTGCTGTTGCTTGTCGTGGTTCTGCAGCTTGTTAGCTCACAGACCGATGTCAGGACAGAGTTTTCAGTCTCTCGTTGCTGGAGGACACACATGTTGTCGTTGTCGTAGCGACGGTGAAGGTCCCGGCTCAGAGACGAGTCTTAATATTTACTGATGAACTTTAATCATCTAAATGAGACTCAGTCGTTGCCTCGGTTGCCTCGACCTCCAGCTGATCCCTCAGTGTTTGGAGTCAGACTTCAGCTCCGTCTGATTCATCGGTCGAGTGTTTAGGACCGAACCTTCAGCTCCTCACTCAGCGGACGCTCAATGGATCACACACCGGGGACGGAGAGCGAGAGTCCACCAGATCCCTCGTCTCCGTCAGCGGCCAATCGCTCGGCTCATTAGAGGATCATACATCAGCGCTGACCTCCCTCCTCTCTCTGACTCCGCTCTCCTCCCAACACGTCAGGAAGTTCACAACCAGGGGACAGAAAACTAGAAAACCAGCCTTTCACCAGATATCAGCGCCTGCAGCAGCAGCTCCACCAACACGACTCCGCTCTGTTCAGCTGAAGATCGTCTCGCTCCACGATTAATGAAATGTTTTAGCAGAAGAAGAAGAAGAAACTTGAATAGAAACATTTTATGAGGAAGAAAAGTTTAAAAACTGTTCAGACGATTCATTCTTCACTTCCTGTTTCTTTCATGGTTCATGTCTTTGTAGAGAACGACTCAGTGTGTGATCCAGACCAGGAAATGGGGCTGTTGCTGCTGATATCTGTTGCTGTTCTTCTTATTGTTGCAGTTGTCATTGCTGTTGCTGAGGCTGCTGTTGTTTAGTTTCTTCTTCTCTTCCTGCTCCATGGTTGATGATCAGGAAGATGTTGTTCTGCTGCCTTCGTCTGTTTTCTCAGTACGGCAGCGTTTCCAGATTTACTCTCTGCAGACAAGAGACACGTCGTTCTTTTGTGGAAGCAGGACTGAACCGAGGAACATCTTCTTCTTCTTCTTCTTCTTCTTCATTGTACCTGAAGAGTTGAGACTTTGATGCAGATCAGACCGAGATCCTTCTTTTCTTTCCTCCTCCCAAACACTTAACTCACCCTATCCAGCCCGAAGCCCCCCTCCCTCCCTCTGTCTCCATCATCCATCCATCCATCCGTCCTCGTTGCTGTTGCTATTGTCCTAAATCTCAAATCTCAGCAAACCCAGTTAACAGCCTGCAGAACTTAGCTGAGCTGACAGCTCCCTGACAAAAAAACACCCCCCGCCCATCCGCTGATATCAGCCGTCAACCTGGTCGCATCTAAAATGCAGCTAATGCCTAAGCTGCTGCCCCCCCCTCCACCCCCCACACCCCTCTACCTCTCCACCTTACTGCAGCCGACAGAAAGAAAAAGGCAGAGCGATATGAATCCTCTCAGAATAACAATGCTGAAAAAGAAAAAAGAAAAAAAAATGCTCTCTAATGGCGCCGGCAAATAGCGAAACATATTCATCCCGACAAAAGAGGCTTCAGTGTGACGAGATGTTCAATCTCCCCAGGTGTCAGTGCCTTCAGACGGGAGGGGAGATGGGTGCCAGACAGAGACACATCCAAAGCCCAGAAGTGCATCCTAAGTAGGCGTCATGTGATAGTGATAGCAGCATGATGATGATGATGATGATGATGATGATGATGGCGGTGATGATGATGAAAGTGCAGCTATTTGGTCTTGATGGGACGCCGTTTTTGCTGCCACACAAACAGTTTGTGTCGCCGCTGAGAGAAAAGCTTGGGGGAAAACAAAAGGGGAGTTTTATTGTGGCGGGGCGGCGGCACAGGAAGGAAGGGCCCGAGCTTATTGTTATAGTTTAGAGTCACATTTACTGACTGATCCCTGTCACTGAGCGCTGCCTGCCGACAACCTGGAAGTTCAAAATGTCCCTGAGCACGGACACGTGCCGAAAAACTTCATTCACGCTTTGGCTTCTCGACTCCGTTTGTAGCCACACAAATGATGTTTTACTATCAAATGAGCAAATTTAATTTATTTATGTCTCAACTCTAGATGAACGGATCTGCAAAGGTCAGAAAAATGTTTGAATATTTGACGCAAAAACTACGTCAGCTCATAAACTCAGTGATCTGAACATAAGTGGACGATCAAGAAATATATCACAGTTCACACTCTTGTCCTACACCAAAGATATTTTACTACCAACAATCAACATTAATCCAGGTCTGAAATGATCCAAATGTTCATGATAGTATTTATGCACTTGCTTTTAAACTCTGTGATCTGAACATAAGTGGACAGCTAAGACACTGACAAGTTCGATGGACAAATCTGTAGAAGTCAGAGAAATGTCTGAAGAGAGTTGATTAACATTAATCCAGGTCAGACAATGATCCAGATACTGATGAAAATGTATTCAGATCAGCTGTACAGTATGTTTCCACTTTTAAACTCAGGGATCTGATCATAAGTGAGCAGGTCACTAGAGTCCAGTCGACCACATTTCTGCTACCGTTGCCTCTTTTCTTGTAACCACTCAAAAGAAACGATCCATATTAATCGTAGACATGTTCCATCAAGAGAACAACAAAGATCTTCTCCGTTTAGTTCTGTTTGTTACCATAACAACCACCTCAACTTATGTGAAAACATTCACTGATGCTTTGATTCCTCATCAGCTGATGTCAGTATAAAGGTGAAGCTGTGTTTCTATCAAACTGAATTAATCCACATATAAACTCTTGATGATCTGCAGAGGTCAGAGGTCAGAGGTCAGAGGTCAGAGGTCCTGCTCCAATGCTTGTTGATGTTTTCTACTTGTCAGTGTTGGTTGGAGAATAACGTCCTGATCACATATTCCCTCAGACGCCTTTTAATAATATTAAACATTTATTCTGAGCCTCTTCATCACGTCTTGTGTCCCCTGTTGATCTTTCTGTTGTTGTTTGTGTTGTTTCTGTAGTTGCTGCTGTTTGTTTGAGTATCTCCAACTCTTGTGTTGAGCTCCATCAGCCGCCGTAGAAAAACCCCAAAAGAAGAAGAAACAAACGAGTAGAAACGATGACGAAACTTTTGAACGATCATCAGTTCATCTTCATCGTCCTGTTAGATGATTCTCTACCAGAGCTAACTGGCATCAGCTGTGTAAACGACGCGGTTAATAACTGGAGCTAGCTGGTGCTAACTAGAGCTAACTGGAGCTAACTGGAGCTAGCTGGAGCTAGCTGGAGCTAGCTGGAGCTAACTGGTGCTAACTGGAGCTAACTGGAGCTAGCTGGTGCTAACTAGAGCTAACTGGAGCTAACTAGCACAAACCTGAGCAGCAGCTTTGAGTGACAGCTCTCCGCCGCTCGTCCTGCACCTGCACTGCATCAGCATCGACACAGCACGGCAGTAACCATGGCAACCGCCTCCCGCCCTGCATCCAGCGTCTTCACCTAGAGGCCTACCTGAACAAACACACACACACACACACACACACACACACTGCTCAGCTGGTTTCTCCTCCGTCGAGTCCCATCAGTGAATCTGAGTCTTTTCTTTGTTTAGCTGAAGTGACAGCGACAGCTTCTCCCTGTCTGCTGCTGTAGCACGTCAAACACACACACACACACACACACACACACACACACACACAAACACACACTAATGAGCAGGTAGTGACTACACAGTGTGTCAGACTGAGCTTTGTGTAGCGTTGTGTGTATGTTTTCCAGATCGTGTCCCTGTGTTTCCATTAGTGTGTATTATTTAGATGTTTATTTATTTAGATGTTTATTTATTTAGATGTTTATTTATTAGATGTTTATTTATTTAGATGTTTGTATATTTCTATATGTGTGTTTATTTGTGTGCAGACGTGTTTGTGTTTATTTAGCTCAGTCGTACAGATAATGTCGGTTTATTTCCCTCCGTGTGTGTGACCCCCACATCCGTTGGCTGCCGTCGGCCTGGGGACGGTTACTGTGGAAACCGTGGACCGACGATGGAGAGGGGAGAGAGACAGGAGTTGATTGGCATCCCTCTCTCTCTCTCTCTCTCTCCTGCTGTTTAATAATCTCCATTTACCGCTGACACAGATTGATTTGCTGCAGGAAAACACAGCATCTCTCTCTCACACTCTCCATCCCTCACTCTCTTTCTTTATGTGTCTCTCTTCCCATTGTCTTCAGCATCACTCGCTTTATCTATCTATCCATCCATCCATCCATCCATCCATCCATCCATCCATCTATCTATCTATCTATCTATCTATCTATCTATCTATCTATCTATCTATCATCCATCCATCCATCTATCTGTCGTATCTGGGTCTTTGTGTGACGATAGTGTGTTATCTAAACTCACAAACACACACACACACACACACACACACACACACACACTGCTGCTGTTTGTGTGTTTGTGTACGTGGTGGTGTTGTTGTCTCCCAAGGCATCATGGGAAAACAACAGTGACAAAAAGGAGGGATGAGGCAAGAAAAGACGAGCTGGTGGGGGGAGACGGCGTCCGCTGAAAATTCACACACACACACACTTACACACACACACACACACACACACACACACACACACACACAAACAACAGTGGCAAGATTTAATACGGCGTTGAGGGTATTGAGGGTGTGGAGGTGTGATTTGGGGGGAGTGGGAAACGCCACCGCCGCCGCCGCCGCCGCCACCTCCTCCGGTGAATTGGATCATCAACCACATCCCAGGATGCTCACACACACACACACACACACACACACATTAACACACACACAGAGTTATTAGGTGGAGCAGGTACAGCTGGGACTCGGGTTTGAAGACAACACCACCTGTCCTGATGCTGGTCTGATGGTGATTAACACGTTAACACAAAGACACAATGATTCAGCCAAACGTCACACGCTAACGACACGCTAGCAACACGCTAACACACATTCTTCTTCTTCTTCTGCGACGCCACAGATGATGATTTATTAAACCGCCTCCATGACCACTATTAAATATAAACTTTATTTATCTGCTCTACAAACGTTTGATGTTTGGTCCAGTATCAACAGTGTTAGCCCCTGTATAGGCTAACACTCTCTGCTAGTTTAGCACAGGTTTACTCCAACATTTATTTATGGTTTTGTTCTAGTTTGGTCTAATACTGTCTTGAATTTAAACCTTGGTCTAGGAGCTCTTCTAGTCCTGGTCCTGGTCTTTATTCCTTGTTGTGGTCTGATGTCCTCTGTCAGTTTAGCTCTTAGTTTAGTCCAGAACAGTGTTGATGTTTTTTTGACTCTGATTTGATCAGAAGCTGATTTTGGTTGAATATTTAATTATAGATTTAATGATCAGGTGAATATTTCAGTGTTCTCTGTTACTGGTATATAATGATGAGATAATCCTTTAATTTATCCCACGCTGAAAATAGAAATGTAAAAACTGACCTTCATCATCTTCTTGCTCCAACATTTAATAGTGAAACTTTAAAAAGCTGATCACTGCTTCCTCTCAGCTCAACACATTCAGAAATAAAATCATGACGCTCAGGATTTACGTCCATGTGACGGCTGCACAATCCTCACGTTGGTGCAAAGCAAATATATTGTACACGTTTGCATTTTAAAGATATTCCATCAACATTCATTTGAATTATTAGAGAATCTAGGATCGTTTCATTTAAATGGTGCATGTATAACGTCTAACAGAACTCTGCTGCTGCAAACACTCATTAAGATTCAAAGTGTTTTATTGGCCGCAGCAAGGAAACATGTTTCCCTGGATAAATAATAACTCAACAGTCAGAAAAGCAATTACACAAAAATCAAAAGTGGATTCAGCAACATGAACACTTCAAGGGATTTATTCTCCAGACTTCGAGTCAAACATAAAGTATTATTGTTGAACATTTGGAGGAACATTTAAAAAAATAAAAATAGGTGTCAAAGACAGAAAGACGAAGCTAAGGAGGAACGAAGGAGTAAGTAAACAAAGAGACAAAGACATAAACAGTGACAGACTGTTGGAGAGTCGCTGAATTCCCCTGATCATCGACGCGCTAACGCACAACACACAAACACACACAAAGAAAACAGTGATCTGATGTTTAATACCAGTTACAGACTCTCAGAGATAAACCCCAGAGACGGGAGGAGCTGAGGGGATTCGCTGCACAAGTCTTTGTGTCTGTAAACTCAGGAGGCTGTTGGGAAAACAGAAAGCCCAGAGCTCAGACCGACACTCAGACACAACGGAAAATAATAAAAAACACACGTGGAATGCCAGGAAAGAAAATAACACGGATAAGAAACCAGAACAGAGCCGTTTGCTGCAGGAACTTTTTGTTCATTAGTTTAACTTTGCATCTCTTCCTGAAGTTCTGACTCCTCCTGACTCCTCCTGACTCCTCCTGACTCCCAGCTGATCCAACAATGGTCAAAGAGGAGGAGCGTGAGTGGAGCTGAGGCTAAAGACTTCTAGCTACCTGTCAATCAAAGAGGCCACGCCCCCTTAATTGATCTCATTTAAACAGGTGAGTTCTAGAAACATTCATCATGAACAGAGAAATGATCTCTAGAGACCAGAAGTGTTTTAGTATCAGGATGGAGACATGTTGGTTTAACATGGAGGTCTATGGAGACTGACTCACTGGTGGTGGAGCCTCTAGTGGACGATGGAGGAACTGCAGGTTTAAGTAAACCCAGAAAACAAACATTAGTCTCTGGTGTAATCAGGTTTAAAGCCCCACCCCCAAACGACCTGATTGGTTGGCAGATCTTTACAGGAGCAGAATCAGTTCCCAACAGAGAGACTCCAGATAAACTGACTAACTTTGTGACTTTGCATCATTCTAATTCTTTGTGTGTTTGTAGGTTGTTGGTTTGAATCCACCCAGGAAGGTTGTGTGTTTATTTATAACACTATAAACTATTTAATTAAAGGAGAGTCAGTGGTTAGAGAAGCACCTAGGCACTGGAGAGAAAGAACAGGTCAGGAGTAGTTTGACTCAATGAGCTGATGCTGTAGGAGACTTGTTAACCCAGGGGAAGTTATTTTAACCCAAATATTTAACCTGAAACTGACCGATCTGCGTCAGATTCAGATTCTCCTGGTTCCAGACGAAGCCCAACCTTTCCACCATCAACAAAGGAGAAGGAATGAAAACAATAATATTGATTTGAGGAAAGATGTCAGCGCTGAGCGTGATGCTGACAGTGATGCTGCTCTGTTTGTTTCAGGCGAACAAAGCGGAGAGCAGCAGCATCGGCTGGCTGATTAGCATGGAAAACAAAAGCCCACTGGCTGCAGTCATTCTCTTTATTAACGCGCCGTTGTCTTGTTGTAATGACACCTAGACGCAAACAGGAGGAAGATTTCTCACATTGTGACGATGACAGACAGCCTCAAACACACGGGCTCTCACTGATATGTGGGCGATGACGGGTCCAGAGGGAGACGCTCACCGACCTGACATTCATCGTCTCTGGAGGACAAAGTGTCCACGTTGGTAAAACAGACATAACTTGGGTTCTTCTAAAGGCTGCAACAAGGTCCAGTGTTTGGAAACTACGCAGAATGCACCCCGCTAACCCTGGATTAGGAGGCTATTGGGTGAAGAAGAAGCTGGACTGGTCTGGACCAATGGGAGCCACTGATCCAGTTGATTGGCACAAACACAGAGTCCCCCCCCAAATGTTTCCCTGAAGGAAACATCGTTCACCACTTTGGTTCCTACCCTCAGATCCACTATGATGATAGTGGCTTCGAGGAAGAAGAAGAAGAAGAGGTGAGACATGTTTATGTGAGGGTTACCGTGGCAACCAGAGGCTGGGAATGTCCACTAGAGACCAACTGTGACTTTATGTTCAGGCCCTACTTGGCTAACAGTGAAGAGTAGCCAACAAGCTAACTAGCGAACTGTTTTTACCAGTTTAATCTTTTGTGTTTGTGGTTGGAAGATCTTCTTTTAGACTTTTTAAAACCACTTACATTAAAACAACTGTTTTCACAGGAGACGTTAGAGTAGTTAGAATCATACTGAGACACGTTTTATAGACAAATGAAAAGACAGCTCTGGAGTGTTTGTCTGCAGGTTTCATTTGACTTTAACGTAATTTTTGTTTTTTAATCTCATAGAAACAGGTCATCTCTCCCTGTCCAGTTCATTACTAGTGAAGTCATTCTAATCTAAATAACGGCGGCAGAAAGGTGGTGATTGACTTGGACTGATTGAGGAGATGATCCATATTTTAGAACCAGCTACAGTTCAGTAGTTCTACACAATGAAAACCCAGCAGAATCAACATCTCTGTGAGTTATTAGAAACTAAAGCTGAACACCAGAACCTTCATGGAGACTAGATTTAGATCAGGACTGTGTTGACTGGCGTACCTAATGAAGTGGCCGGTGAGAGTGCAGTGACTGAAGCTGAGCGTTAAACTCTCTCTGCGTGTTTCATCTTGTGCTCTCGTGTGGAAGTTCAGACTTGTCGCTGTCCTGCGTCTCAGAGTTTGTTCAGACCGGCGCGTCGTCACGACGACCGACCAAGCGTAAAAATGAAAATGCATGAAGATGATGTCGTCTCAGACGGTGAGCGAGTGTTTTCCTGCACTCGCCTCCCGCTGAGTGTGTGTTCCTGTGTGTGAACGTAAGCGACGTAACACCTTCACATCATAAAGACACAACAGTTGCATGGACTCTGATTACTGAGGTAAATACACAGCGTGAGTGTTTCAGCTGAAAGACAATGACGGATCTGGAGGACGCCGCTCTCAGAGGGATTGTTTTAGCGGAGCAAGGGTTTGTGGGTAAACACGCTGATGCTGTTGGAAGTTAAACATGTTGTTAAAGGCTTTGAGTGGAGTAGTGGGGGGGGGGGGGGAGGGGGCTCACAAAATATAATCAGTTCAGTCTGTGCAGAAATAAAGAGTTGAGGAGAATCTTTCTCCAAACCACATGATTGTTACAGCACCGTTAAATGTTGCTGTAGATTTAACACCATAATAACCCACAGTACATAGACTGTAGGATAAACGGCTGCCATGTCTTCTCCTCCTCCTCTTCCTCCTCCTCCTCTTCTCATTGGTCAAACTGAGTCTAGAACTGGATCCAGGTTCTGAACTAACTCTGCTCTCTGCTCTACCTCCACCAGTTACTAACAACATTTAAATCCAGCTCCATCATGGATTCACACTTTGTTAATGCTAACGTGGCTAGCTAGCTAACTTTACGGCACAACTACTCATTTAGTTGCTTTCACATGGACAAGATGCTTAGTTACATGTTGTCATGGCAATGACGATCATCATGAAGTCACTTTCTGTTTTGTTTTTTTTCAAATTAAGTTCCTCAGAAACTATCAAACTACCTAAAATGACTGAAATCGTCTTAGAAAATGTGACGTGTACTTTAGTGTTTTTAGTTTGGCCCAAGTCCCGCCCACGAACAACGAGAGGGTGTGGCTTATATGTTCTATAATGCAGCCAGCCACCAGGGGGAGCTCCACATGCTTCATGGCGGAGCTGTCATGGCGTCCACTGGTTCTACAGGCTGTGTTACGGTAACATGTTGTAGTTTGTGTTGCATTATTTGATCATTTTGACCGAGTGGGAACATTTTATTATATATTTTGTGCTTATTGTAATCTTTCCTTAGCTTGGCTGTGATGTATCAGGATAATAATACAGTGCTGAATCATTGTTGTAGTTATAGACTATTCATTCATTGTCCATAGCTATTTGTGTTGATTTCTTATTTAATGTATATACATGGATGCTCCAGAGATGAACTCTGAGGAGAACCTTCCACATCATGTGCTGCTAACCTACCTTTTGTTATTTATCTATTGTCAAGAGGACGTTGACAACCGTCAACCTGCAGCTCAACAGCTTCAATCAGTCCAAAGTGAGGCTGGTGTTCAGCCGGAGGTCTGTTAGAGACCACCCGCCTGCCTTAAGGTCAAATAATGAAGGTACAGAGACGCTTGTTGTTTAAAATATGATTTGAAAAAGATATTTGAATCAGATCATTTCTATGGAAGATTATTTTAAAGTAGCAAGTGACAGCCAGTGATGTTTCTCTAATTTGAAGTAGTCGCCTCTTGTTGACGGTTTCATTCAGCTGTAACTGTGCTCTGGTCGGGGGGGTCGTGTCGGGGGGGTCGTATCGGGGGGGTCGTGATGAAGAGCTGCTGGAAACTCCTCGTAGGAGTCCAAGGCTGTCTCTCTGGTTCCTGGTGTATTTCTGGTTTTTGCAGGAACACAGATGTGAAGATGCCATCACATCATAATAATGACTTTATGTTAATGTGGTGGTGAATAATAAGACGACACGTCCAAGTCTTCACATTTAATGCAGCTGTGTTTGTTTTTAAGCATCTGAAATGTTTCATTTCCAAAGATTTTTAATTTTAATATTTTTAAATCACAAAAACAAACTGAGCAACAAGATCAGAAGAAAATTAAAGTCATTAAATGATTTATACATTTATTCTTAGTTTTGTTAAATTTATTTACCAGGAGACGACAACATTAAGACATTAATTAAGCAATTTATTATGAAGAATAAAAATAAAATGTATTGATTCCTTTAAAAAAATCATTATTGTAATTTTGTGTGAACTTTTTATCAACAGTGTTTTGATTTGCATTTTGTATATTATTCCTAAACATTTCTAATATTATATGAATGTTTATATGATTTAACATTTAATCTATTTCTTCTCTTCACTACATTATAGCTGAAATTTATTTAATTATATTTTATGTCATTAATTATTTTTGTGTTATTATTTGACATGTAAATGTCTTCAAGACTTTATAAGCAAACTTCAAATTAATACCAGAAACAAGTTTTTTTTTTTGCTTCTGATAAAAGTCAATTATAATGATTTAAATGTTATTTTCGGGACATTTTCCATCCTAGACTCAGACCTTAACATCCATCCTATGATCCTATAACGTCCTTTAATCATTTAGGAGCAGTTTCATGTTTTTCTGATTTGTTTAGTTTCTGTGTCTTTAACCTGAAGCTCTGAGACACATCAGTGATCAAACACGGAGCAGAGCAGGAACGTCTTCTACAACATTATTAATAATTCATTAATAACACGTTTACATTAACCTCCCACTGAACCATCAGGTTTATCTCCTCAGGATTTACATTAACATCAGTTTAACATATGGAAATGTCACAGAACTGATTGAATGACTTGTAGCTTAAAGAGGACAATTAAATGTATGAAACTTTTATTCAGCAGCTATGTTGAATTTTATATATATTACACACACACACACACACACACACACATATATATATATGTTATAATCTTCAGGGTGAAAACTGTTTTTCAAGTTTCCTTGAAAACAAGAAAACAAAAAGGTTTTAAATGTCTCCTGGTTTTAATGAAAATAAAGTGACTGTGTCATGGATGTGTCTTGCACTCAAACATTTTGCTTTTATTCTGAAGGATGTAAGTCAATTTTTTTGTGGTTGTGCTTTTATTTTGAAGGACATATATTTGCACAGGTAAGAACAGGACTGTGGAAAACAAGCAGAATCTGGTACATTTGTAGATTTAACAAAGCAGCAACCTGCAGTTCCTCTAACGTCCACTCGAGGCTCCAACAGTGAGTCAATAGATAGATAGATAGATAGATAGATAGATAGATAGATAGACGACTTTATTGATCCCTTTGGGAGGTTCCCGCAGGGAAATTGACATCTCCATCGCAACCAGCACTTTCAGACATACATGTAGGAGACAGTATAAAAAGCCCAGAATACCAATACACCCAGTGAAGAATCCCTGTAGTCCTAAATGTTACAGACTTTACAAACACATAATTAGGGAGTTAAACTAATATTACATTTTAATAAATACATTTTTTTATTATTATTATTATTATTTTTACAAAAAAACACGTGGAAAGCAAGCAGGATCGAAAGTGTGGTTGTAGTAAATAATTTGACCAGTAATACGTCCTGTTGAAGGAGAACAACAAAGAAAAAATAAACACACAGAAATGGAAAAAGAAACTTTTCTTTTTCTGTACAAGAACTATCTGCATTTAATGTGGATGGAAATTAAATTACCACTGGATCAAACATCTGGATAAGTGATAAACAACATTCTGGACAGCATTTGATATATTGGTTATATTAACATACATTTACATAAAGCAGCATATTTGTCCACTAACATGTTGATAAGAGAATTAAAAACCTTATAAAATAACCTTTAAGATGCATTTAGAACATAGTTAAAAGAAAGAGTTAATTTGCACATTAATCATGGAAATAATACGGTTAATCACGATTAAATTAAATTGAATCTGTTGACAGTCTAACATTCAACGTGTTTTGATCCTCCTACTACAACTAATTCCTCTGTTCATGATGAATGTTTCTAGAACTCACCTGTTTAAATGAGATCAATAAAGGGGGCGTGGCCTCTTTGATTGACAGGCTGATTTATAAACGGTAGATAAATATAGCTGGGTGTCATCTGCATAGCGACTGACATTTCCTCAGTGTTTCCCAGTAATATTTCCTCAGGGAGGCATGAATAATGTGAAAAGTACTGGTCCTAGCACAGAACCCTGAGGAACTCCAGGAAGAACTTAAATCTTTCTGATGGATGAGATTCAAAACAGTCTGAATAATGAACAAACTCCTCCTCTTTGACCATTGTTGGATCAGCTGAGAGTCAGGAGGAGTTAGGAGGAGTCAGGAGGAGTTAGGAGGAATCAGACAATGATGCTGAGCTTCAGATGTTCAGGATGTCTGAACTAAACAGTCAACAATGTAAACATTAATAAATGTATGATTTACGTGGAGTAAAAAGTTTCTCGTGTAGCTGAAGCTCTTTAATAATGAGGCCTGAGTCTGTGGGTGGCGTCTCCAGGCTGCAGTCATCCAACATGGTGAGTTGAAACTAATCTTGATATGTTGAACAAGCAAAGCAGCAACAGCAGCAGCAGTAATCTCCCCTACACCCCCCTCCTCCCCCTCCTCTTCCTCCCCCTCTTCCCCCCTCCCTCACCCACTCTGATAAATAATAAACGACCTTTGAGTGGCTCCAATTTATGAGCCGGTGAGAGCGGGGGCCCGATAATGGACTAATTAGTTGTATCTCACATTAACTGATATCGGACACTCGGCTCCTCAATACTAACTTTTATGTCTGGGATCTGCCCCGGGGGCCTCGATTTGGGACACCCAAAATGGTGAAGGAGAAGGTGGAGGGAGGGTAAAAGGGGTAATTTTCTGTTCCGGTGAGACCAGGAGGAGGGGGAGTGGGGTGGAGGTATTTGGGAAAAAGGATCGCCAGCTACTAACAGGTATTTGTGTGTATCAAAGCTTCCACAATCCCCGACGGAAACAAAACCAGAGAGGGAAACGCACAAACTGACAAAGTGGAGGATTTCAGAGTCTGGTCATGCAGCAGCGACGGCGGCGGCGGTGAAGGTGGTGGAGGAGGAGGAGGAGGAGGAGGAGGTGGTGGAGGAGGAACAAGGCAGGGTGGTGAAAACAGGTGAGGCTTTGTTTGGCTGAGTTTCTGAGGTAGATCCATATCAGGAATCCTCTCCCGCTCTGCCTCGCGCTCTCTCCGAGGCGGATCGGTTTACGGCGTGGAGACTTGCTGTCGCCTCTCCGTCGGCTGACAGACAGGCAGGAAGGAAAGAAGGAAGGAGAGAGGAGGAGAAGAAGAAGAAGAAGAAGAAGAAGAGTGTAACAGAGAGAAGATCATCTCCGTCATGAAAACACGAGTCCAAAAAAAAAACAAGAACTCAGATTAGATAAAAAGTTTTTATGATCCCTGAGGGAAAGTGGGCCGGTTCAGGTGCAGAGAACCGGATCCTGATAAGAGACGAGGACCAAGCAAACACACTGACAATAACACAACATGTACAAACAATGATAAACAGAGTGAAGAAAAGAGCCAGAGATTAAAGATGAGGCCGTGACGGATGAAAGCTCCTCTCATTGTCCTGGTTCCTGTAATCTGAAGGTCGGCCCCAAACAAGTCAACCGCTCTGGGTGTGTGTCTGTCCACGTCTTTAATCCAACCTTTTAAATTTGTGCATAAAAAAAAAAAGTGCGTCTCTTTGTAGTCACTTTACATCTGGTTGTAGTTCTGTGTCTCTTTGTAGTCATTGTGTGTCTTTGTTGTTAATTTGTGTCGACTTAGCGTTGCGTTGTAGTCTCTTTGTGGTCCTGAGTTACTTTGTAATCATTTTGTGTCTCTTTGTAGATATTTTTGTTTCAGTGACTATTTTACGTCTGTGTTTTTGTGATAATTTTGCATCTCTTTGAACTTGTCGTGAGTCTCTGTGTCGTTACTTTGTGATAATTATTTATGTCAAGAGACACTAGATTTTTGTAGTCTCTTTGTGTTCTTGTGTTACTTTGTATTACTTGTCTCTTGTAGCTATTTTGAATCTACCTGTAGTCTCTTGTAGTTTTTGTGCGTCTCTTTGTCGTTACTTTGTGTTTCTTTGCAGTCATTTAACATCTAAAAAGACAATAAATCTCCTTGTCGTCCTGCGTCACTTGGTGAAAGTGTTTGTTCCTTTGTAGCCTCTCTATGTCTCCGTGTGGTCCACTGCTACTTTGTAACCATTATTTAGTATTGTTGTAGTTATTTTGTGTCTTGTAGACATTTATATGTCTGTGATTATTTTACAATAAATATTTTGTGTCTCTTTGGAGTCATTGTGCGTTTTTGTTGTTACTTCCTGTTTATATTTCAAAAGACACTAAATCTATTTGTAAAAAAAGTTGTTTCTCATTTATTTTCTGTTGTATTAAACTATTAATTATTTACTGTAATTAATAAATACACAATGTTCTTATAATTCATACCAGATATTTCATGACTTTTCTGAACGTTCTCTTGTCATTTCTAAAAATAAAGAAAAGTAAATAAAAGCAGCAGCAGCGTTTATTCTGGACTTAATCTCCGTCATGATGCCTCATTTCTGCCCCGACATGGAAAGTAATCCGCTCCCCGGCATCAAAGAGAGACGAGGAGGGTGAGGAGGGTGAGGAGGGTGAGGAGTAAATCTGAACAGTAAGTGAGAGGTAAAGCAGGTTTGGATAATTAGTCACCTCATTTCCAATTAATTAACGCCGAGCCCCGCTCCTCGGTAACCTGGGCTGCAGGTGTGTGCGTGTTATCTGACACATTTGCTCAATTGTTCAGCAAATGACTTTTCTGTTCAGACACGTTACAGCCTCCTCCCCGCTGATACACAAATCTGCTCCTTCACCAGAATCAATCACATCACTCCACTTTGGAATTAACACAACAGTAAAGTTTTAAGGCTCTTAACAGTTTGACATTTTGAAAATTACGCTTAATCTCTTTCTTGCTGGGAGTTAGACGTTCAGATTGAAGCCCCTCGCGTGTCAGTACAGTAAAACATGGAGCTACAGACAGCAGCTGCTTAGCTTAGCTTAGCTTAGCTTAGCTTAGCATAAAGACCAGGAACAAGCCGGTCCCAACGTTTAGCATTTATTTGTAACTGAATGTGGTTTTTCTTCTTTTCATGTTTTAGTAAATTATCTGAGAACGGACAAAAAAATTAGACAAACAAACGGCACCAAGACACCGGAGAGACACTCAAAGAGATAATAAATAGAGTTTTTGGTCGTATTTTCTTTGTCATATTTTTTCTAGTAATTTTCTTTCATTTTGTGCCATTTTGTGCCATGTTGCATCTCTTTCTTGTCCTTTTGCAATTTTCCATCTTGCATCTGATTGTTTTTTAAATCTTTTTTTTGTGGTTTTCTCGTCGTGTTCTCGTTGCCTTTTAAGAACATTCGGTAGCAGATGTTATAAAACACTTGATGTATATTTGGTTTAAAGCAGCAGAAAGCAGAGCTCATCCAGACCAGGGCCAGGACGGATGAAGCGGACCACGTGTTTGTTTATCCATCATCTCAGCTGTTTGAGGTCGTATCGGTGAACTACGGCTGCATCGATCCTCCTGTGGCTTTAAAATGGCCGACGGTGCTTCAGTGATCTCTTCTCTTCCGCTGACAAACATCTAAAGCGTCGATGTGAACAGAAAGAAAAATCCCAGCCATGAATCTCTGCTTCTCTATTACATTAGCGAGTCTGCGGTAAGAGGAAACAGCGGAGATCAGTTTGCCATCCTTCTTATTTACAACCACACAACAGCCACCGTCAGTCACAGTCACAGAACACAGGAACATGTTTTACCTCTGCTTCAGTAAATATTACCAGCTCTATTTGAATTTCTGCTGAAGTCCTCAGACTCTACATCTCCCTCCTCTAAACTCTCGCCGCCTGACAGGCCGTCAGCTTGTCGACTTCTTTCAAGGCTGCTGTACATACTTGTCAGGACATCTTCCAGCTGCTAAAAGCAGCATGTCCTCCAGCGCTGGCACTCGTCCCAGTATGTCAAAGCACAGGGGCCGGATGAAGAGAGCCGCTCCGGGCTGAAGTGACACTGATACTGCCTCCTCTTTCAGCTCCAGTTAACCAACGTGGAAACCTGCAAAACTACTGCTGCTTCCTCAAATCTCTGTTGGAAACATATCCTAGCTTTAGCCAACTGACATCCTTTAGCTACTTTAGCTTTTGCAGCTCAATTTTGTTAAGCTACTTTAGGATTTGGGGTCCTTGATCTACTTTAGCTCTGGGTGGCAAACATTTAGCTTCTCTCTATTAGAAAGACAACGTCCTTAAACTACTTACACCACTTTAGCTTTGGAACCAGGTGTCTGTTAGCTTTTCTTTTAGCTTTTGCGGTCCAGTGGCTTTTAGCTACTGCAGCTTTAGCTAATTGAAATCCTTCTTCATCTTAGATGAAATAGATCTGATTTCCTCAAATCTGATGTCTTTAGCATGCCAGTATCTGTTCTGTTGTTTAGCTAACGATTATCACTAGCTACTTCAAATCTTTTAGTTTAGTTGTAGCCTGGTTTTCTTTAGCTTTGGCTACATTATGTTTAGCTCAAATTTAGCTTTTCCAGCTCCATATTGTTAAGCTAGATTTGTTGCCCTGTACTTTGTACTTTGGCTCTCGGTGTCAAACAGTTAGCTACTCTCTATCAGATAGCTGATGTGCTTACATTACTTATGCCTCTTTAGCTCAGGAGCCTAACGCCTATTAGCTTTTTCTTTAGCTTTAGCTGCCCAATGGTCTTCAGCTGCTGGAGCTTATGCTAATTAAAATCCTGTAGTCATTTTATTTTTAGCTGCCTGATGTATTTTAGTACTCAAATGTCCAAGTTACCTTTAGTTTAGTTTAACTAAACATAGCTGTGGCTCGAGTATGTTTAGCTATCTTATGCCATCAAATAACTTAAGCTACCTAACATTGTATTGCAAATTACGCTTTAGCTACTTTATCTTGAGCTGGATGATACCCATTAGCTACTTGATGTGTTTCAGCTACTTTCACTTTACCTGCTTTATATAAGCTTGACACATTTTAGCTACTTTAGCATTAGCTACATGATGTTCCTTAGGTATTTTAACTTTGGCTATTTGATATTTTTTATCAACTTTAGCTCTGGTCAAGTTAGCTTGAGCTATATGATGTCTTTTAGCTACTTTAGCTTTAGCTACTTGATGTCCTGTATCTAACTGGCATCGATTCGTGACATGATGTTCTTTATTTTTTTTAATTTTGCTTACTTTATTTATATATATTTATTTTAACAACTTTAGCTTTGGCCACTTAAGCTACATGGTGTTTGATTAGCTTCTTTAGCTTCAGCTACTTGATGTCACATGTCTATTGGATGTCCTTTGCTACTTAATGTTCTTTAGCTACTTTAGCTTTAGCTATTTGGTGGCTGACCTTAAGCTAATTTCCATTTCATTAAGAACTTGACACGCTCCTGCGTTAGCCGTAGTTTCCTCTTTATCGTCCAGTTAATTTTTCCTGTACAACACAAACACAGATTACTGTGCAAGAAGAAGAAACAGTAATCACAGAAACGTGTTATTCCTCCGTAACAGACTGTACTCGTTAAACGTCCTAAGCGTTCAGCGAAGGCAGACATGTTTGGGAACATTCCTAAAGATCCGAAATAAACAAACAGGAAACTTAATTAGATCTTAATTTACACATAGAGAAGAAGTCGGTGGACTTGTAGCTTTGACTTGCTTTGATATGTCAGCTGGGTTTCCGATAGCATCTGTGTGCTAATGGTTTTCTTTTATACACAAAGAGAGGAGAGCGCTATCCCATGATCCCATCGTCTGTGTTAAGTGGAGGTCGAGCGAGGTTCATTTCCAGCTGATCATTTTACAGAGAGAGAGAGAGAGAGGAGGGGGGCGGTCATGCTTGGACGACCACGGACCTGCCCATGTGTAAAAGGACCTTTTGAATTCAGCACAACATGCGTTTCTAAATAAGCCTGGTGACATCGTTATCATCATTATTACAACACGGCCACGGTGTCGGGAGTCAACTGAGAAAAATAAGAACCCAGAGAAGACTGCAGCTGGAAATATGTTTAGTTTGGATGCTCCGTTCAAACCAATCCTCTTATTTTTTTGCTTATTTTTTGCGTTTGATTAAGTAAAAAACCACCGTAGCTAATATGAGCTGTTTTCATAACCAGCAACAGTGTTAGAGGTGATTGATTGGAGTGTAAAAATAATGAAATAAATCACCTGTCGTGTGGTGATTTTTTAAAACAGCAGATTCTTTTTTCTTTTAAATCACTCAGCGTTCATGTGAACATGTTGGCGTGTTTTATCGACGGGTTGTGAAACCCAAATCCAGTCTGAATAGAGCTCGTATGAATTAATGAACGGGCGAACGCGGCCCCTTCCATTCTGCACACGGACGATGGTTAAGTCGATTTTGACAGGCAATTAGGAAAAAGGCCCACAGAAATATTTTTCAAACAAAGGCTCTTGATAGCTTAATGGTTGGTAAATCCAGGCCTCCTGCAGGACGGAGCCAGGTGGGCGGTTACAGAGGTGAAACACAGTCGTCTACGGGAGAAGTCAGGGCTGGAGACGTGAGCCACGGCAGACTGAAGCAGGACAAACATGGAGGACGTCCATGGATTAGTCTCCTAAACGCTGGACATGTGACACACCTTAACACCGACAACTCTGAAGGGAAGATTCTCAGTCATCAGTAGGTTCTTAGAAGGTGTTTCCTTCACTAAAATAAAATATCTTAAATCAGGTTTGTTTCTTGTTACTGTGCTGTCTTTGTGTTTTTGAGCATTTGATTCTCTATCTTAATAAACTATTATAACTTGTTACTGAGACGTTCTTACTGGTTCTAATGAGTAAAATTAGAACAAGCACAATTATAAAGGTTTTAGTTCACAACTACTTTGTCAAAGTTAGAATTTCTCAAGCATCTGATCCTTTACATCACTAACATATTAAAAACAGATAATGATCAAATGTAGTTCATTGTTTTATTGACAGTACTGACTTTTCCTTCTATCAAATCAAATCTTCTTGTTTGAAGATGTCTGTGAATGTCCCTCTCCTGTTGGCAGATCATTTGGTTTATTTTAAGTTATATATCCATCATTTTAAAACATAATTAACACAGCAAAACAGCTCTGACCTGTAGGAATGGACTTGTCTGGACTTCTAAGAGTGTGTCCTGTGGGTTCAGGCACCAAGACGTTAGCAGCAGATCCTTTAAGTCCATGGATCCGACTTTGGTTTGTCTAGAACATCCAACAGATGCTGGATCGGATCTGGAGGCCAAGTCAACACCTTGAAGACCAACCTATCCTGAAGCAGGCAGCATCATCCTGCTGGGAGAGGCCATCAGGGAATCCTGTCTCCATGAGAGGGTGGACATGGTCTGCAGCGATGCTGAGGGCGGAGCTACGAGTCAGAGGACCCAGTGTCTCCCAGCAGAACATGGACTAAAGATCTGCCTCTACCAGCTTCCACCTCACAAGAGCTGAAGTTTTAGACCAGGTCTGACCAAGTCGGTCATCAAAATTTGGCCTTTGCACAAATCCTTCCATTTGTCCATTATTCACACTTTTATCTCTTGATTGTTTTGTGACGCCTGCTAACAGGTGACTGCTGTTCTTTCTTGGTCGTATGTCTGTGAAGGTTCTCAGTCGTCCAGGTCATGGTTTATCTAAAAGAACAAGCTGAAATGAGGACAACTGGACGTGTAGAGTTTCCTGAAGACGTCTTCAAGAAGTCTTTAGTTCTAAAGTTTGAAAGAGGAGTAAAGGAAGCCATCTGTGTCAGATTAATCTAATCAGGGGAGGTGGGCTGGGATATAAACACCATCTGAACATCTGGTCCCAAAAACCTTTCCTTGACTAGAGTCTCTGGCCGATGAGGGGTCACTGGAGGACCATTCATTTGGGAATATCAGGTGAATATGTGGTCGTTAAACCCTAGATATATGAGTTTATGATGGACAGCAACCACAGATGTTCTTATTTAAACCCCAACACCCACCAGGCATTAAGACCTGGATGGATGGATCGTCCAGTTGCCCTTGTTTGAGCTGGTTGTTGGATATTCTTCCTCCACTGGATCCTAGACCAACGAGAAGCAGCTTGGTCCTCGTCAAAGTCACTCAAATTATTATTTTTGATCATTTTGTCTTCTTCAAGCACAGCTGACGGCTGCCAGTGTAACGAGGTAATCAGTGTTCACCTGTCAGTCCTGACACCTCAGAGTATTTTTAGACCAGGTTCAGTAGCATCAGTGTCACCGTCTCACTGTGAACTCTGAGGAGGAAGTGAATCCTTCTCATCCAGTAACACAGGTTTATCATATTTCAAAGTTTATCACGGTTCATTTTGGCCTCATAGTTGTGTGATTGTTACTGACGGAACCTGAAAAATGACAAAAGCGTACAACCGTCAAGCACCAGGTCCCCCCCGATTATTTTAATGAACACTAGAAACTTCCCTCAATCTGGATAAATGTGGTTTTTAACCCCTAACACACACACAGGTGAATATTATGCTGTTGTGTTATGATTGGACCAAATTATGCATCATCTGAGCACAAAGCCTCACAGTTCAGAGCACAGCAGCCAGAGTTCCTTACTCTGTAATGAGTCGACGTTAGAGGATTAAACTTCAGCCGTGTACGTGTTTAAAATCAGTCCACGGGTTCGTACCTGAATAGAACGAATTAGCTGCAGCTCTTTTTTTGTATTTCTTGAAAGCACCAACCTGTTGCCCAGATACTTCCCAGAGAGCACTTTCCCAACATTTTGTGTCCATCCCTGAAAATAAAGACCACACACTGTCAGAACAATTTTGTATCATAACTACATGTGCTTAGTTTTCACCAGGTGAACCACAGACGTCTCCAAATGACCTCTGCAGGCACTGGGCGCTGAGTCCTTCCAGTCCACTCTTTGTATTTTTGGAGTCTCTTTTCTTTGACATTTCTGTGTTTGAAATAATCCGACGCAACAAAGAAATACACAGAAGAAGAAAAAAAGCCTTTACGCTGATATTTCTCCATCTTTGAAGTAACATTCTCGTTGATTCCTGAAAATACGCTCTCACCTGTGGCCTCCAGAAGCTTTGCAGCAATCAGGAGCAAACATTAAACTGTGACACAACAACCATCATCGCTGCAGGGCTGAACGGTGCGCCGGCCCGGCTCAAAGGACGGACGACGCCGAGGCCGTTCAGCGTCTGAGAACGGACGAACGTGGAGACTCTGACGCCGAGCTGCACATTCAGTCGGTAACAAAAGAAAGAAAGTGTCTCAGTGGGTCCTTCTGTGAGGTTTTTATTCTTTACAGTGGTGAGTAAACATCGTACATGTGTCAGCAGAAACTTATTTGGAAGTCATGACAGAAATAGCAGCAGTCAGTGTTTGAGAGTCTCCTCAGACTCAAACTCCTCAGAGTCTCTTTTTGCAGCTCATTGGACCTGAAGGTTCGGTCTACAGCTGAAGGTTCATTAAAAGAAATGGTTTTAGAGCCTGTTCCTAAAGAGTTTGTATCTCCAACATGTTTTACTCACAAACTAGAAGAACTGCCTCCTCTTTTTATTATTTCATTAATTTCTGAGACTATTCACAGCTCTTTAGGTTTTAACGTAGAATCTTCTTCTAGCTTCATTTGTTTCTGTCCCAGATTTGATGAACTCGTAGAACCCAGGTTACATCCATAACTACCATCACGGTGTAGCACCTGGTCTAAGGCAACAGTTTCAGTTTCACACTTCTTCAGACGTGGTGTTTAAATGTCCCACTAATGTATTTTATTTTATTTTCTACCTCAAGAGTAAAAACTTTCTCTTGCAGCTAATGATTTAGTTTTTAATTTTTTTTTCCATTCTAACCTTTTATATTTCAAAACATCTGCAAACAGCTGGACTGGTGATCTGACTGGTGATCTGTGCACACCTGAACTCAGACGGTTTCAACACATGGATCCATTTCATGAATTATTAAATGATCTGTGTGGTTTCAGCTGAAGCTGACGCTCGTCCATCTGGAGTCGGTCGACCAGCTTCCAAGAAACTGAAACAAAAAGTTGGACTTCACGTTACAGCCGGCGAGAACCGAAACTAATCCCAGACTTTTAGAGGCCTGAAGGAACCAGAGACGTTCCTCCTGGTTCGTCAGAAGAAAACAACACTGGTTTTATTCTGACAGTCTTTCAGTTTGGTCTCTTTATTTTCGTGCTCGAGGACACAGGGTCAGGGTTTATTCTCACGTCCCGTCCTCTCATGCAGCTCTTCGCAGGAAAACATCCCGTCTGGCCGTCAGCTGCAGCGTGAACGGAGCCCGACTCTGTGGATCCACCAGCAGCCGGATCAGCTCTGAGCCGCCGAGACGCCTGATGCCAAACAGATCAATGATGGTTCCTGTCTGGCCAGGCGGACGCTCCTTCTGGAGAACCAAGGCTTCCATCACAACATATTGAGGGCAACAAACCACCACCCATCCTCCCACCCACCCCTCCTCCTCCTCCTCCTCCTCCCCCCTTCCTCACCCACAGAGAGGCAGTGGGGAAAATTGAAGACAAAGGCTGGCAGAGAAACCGCTGCTCCTCGTCAGAAAAGACGGCGTCACCAGACCGTCCCGTCAGACCCAGATAGGAGACGTCCTCTCACAGCAGAGCTGGACGCTTTCTGGGACTTTAATTTGAAACTAATTCACAGCTGATATCACATCCTGTTATTTGATTTCTTCTCTAAAAGAATAAATGACACTTGACCTCTTCAGTCATCCTCCTGATTCTGTTCGTGTTTATCTGATTAAAAACGACAAGGTTAGAAAAATGTAGCGCGGCTGTTTTAGACGTTACAGGAGAAGATGATGAAGATGATGAAGATGATCAGTGTGTGGACATGCAGCCTCAGAGTTTAATAAATGAGATCATTAGATTCTCTGTTGATGATTCATTGATCAGTCCGTCCAGCTCTGTGTGCTACACACACTACACATTAATAAAACCATTTAGTTATAAAAATATATAAAACCTAATTAAACATGGACTAAATGTGGAAAGTGCATCATTTTAGTTATTATCATTATTTACTGGATGAACTAATAAATCATGTCTGGATCATTATCTGGTTTAAACTGAATGATTTCATTTAAATTGCTCCAGTAAAAATATAAAAATTAAATCATGCAACAGTTACTTTAAAAATATGTTTTAATTAAAGTAAAGAGAAAATAAGCTGGAATGAAAAGTGTCAGCGCTGACAAAGAAACCTCCTTCTCTTTTCTTTTCTTTTCTTTCCGGCTGAGGGAAGGAGAAAGAAAAACAGGAAAAAATAAAGTGAAACTGCTCTTAAATAAAACGTTTTGTCCACCTGGGGCGTCGGTGAGACGCTGGATGGAGATGGAAATGTGTTTACCTGCTGTTTGCATTTAGAGCCATGAAGGTTGTTTTGAATAAGAGGAGGAGGAGGAGGAGGAGGAGGAGGAGGACTGAATCTTTTTTTTTTGAGGAAGTGTCATCTGTGAGTCTCAGCGAGCAGCAGCTGCAGCTCATACAGTTTATGTTCCCTCCATCAGCGCTGACACAATATTATTATCTGGTCACTGTGATGAATTATCGGCTGCAGCTCGATGGAAACACGGCTCCACGTTTACCTCTGGAGTCTGACGGACAGTCGGACACGATCTGACGAAGACACAGAGGATTCATCCTGAACGTTACCTCTCAGTAATTAGTAGAGCTCAGTTTATTTGATAATAAATACATTTAGATGTTTCTTGTGGGAAATGTTGCATTTATTTATTTAACAGCTTTATTTACAGATGCAGGTTTTATTAAACATGCAGATTTATATTTATATATGTAGAAATATAGAAATGCCTCTTTATAAAAAGCTTCTTAAATGTAGATATTTGCTGCATTTTGCTTCATTCCACTTCGTCCTATAATCCGCTGGGTTCAAGTGGTTTAAGTCTAAGAAGCAGAGGAATTTTCTCTCAGCACATAAAGAAAAACTTAATCCTTCAGTTTGTCTGGAACAAAAACACAAATAACGTGAACGCAGCCGTCGACTTGAGTCAAACCTGAAGGAGCTGCTTCTTCTTCTTCTTCTGTGTGTGAATAAGAGTTTGTGCTGGAAGCGTCTCGGTGTGATGCAGCGTGTCTCCAACATATTGGTCTGAGGAGCCACACTGAGCTCGGCTAAAAATACTCACACACACACACACACACACACACACCAGGCCCTGTCTGCAAACACACACACACACATTTACATTACACCTTATTTTATCTGCTGCTGCTGCTGTCTGTGTCGGAGCAGGTCCACCGAGGGAGGCCCCGGGGCCCGAGGCAAAGATTTACACCACATATAATGTTGATGGTGTTTTATTGAAACGTCTCTGCTTCGTAGTTAAGGCCGGACCAGCAGCATCCAGTTAGCTTAGCACGCTGCCACTGCTGTCGTTTAGAGTTTTTAACGTCTCTCTTTAAATATTTCCTGCTGCAGACGTTTCTTCTGTGAACCAGTGGATTTTAAATCTTCGGTCCAGTTCAGTTGTTTGTTTTCTAATCTTTCTGCGTCGGCCGTTATTGGAGATAAATGTGAGACGCCTTGAAGCAGGACCTGGTTCTGGAGCCGAGAGCTGAAGATGTTTCTGAGTTGAGCTCCAGGAATGAAAGCTCTTCTTCTCTGACTGGTTGCAGACGTTTCACAGCTGTGCACGGAGCTGTGATTAAAAGCATCTGGTGGTTTTCACATTCAGCGCTCACAGTTAAACCTAAATCTCCCCCCTGGCCACTACATTAGGTACACCAGAGAAACCAGTCCTGATCTAAATCTAGTCTCTGTGAAGGTTCTCTACATCATCGCAACCTTATTTAGATTAGGATGACTTCACTAGTGTACCTAATGAAGTGGCCAGGGTTGAACTGAACTTGGTAGTTTTCTGCCTGGTTCTTCTTTTATTCCAGTCTAACTCTGTCATTTCATTCATTCATTCACCTCATCATCTGATGAAGTCAAGAAGATCAGTTTATAATAGTGAACCAAACCCATGACAGCGTCATATTAGAATACATTCACTAGTGTACCTAATGAAGTGGCATGTGAGTGCATGTGCAGTGGCTGGTTGATCAGCTGCTGAGATGTCCCAGCTGTGAGGATGTTTGAGACGTCCTGGGACGAATGGACGTCAGAGGAGTGAAGGGAGACGTCTGAAGAACCTCAGAGTCAAGAGGAAGGTTGAGATGTTTTTAAAGGAGAAGAAGAAGTTTAGAAAAATTAAATGATAGAATTCCAAACTAAACTCATGAAATATCCAAGAAAAATCTGTTAGAGAGAAGAATGAGCTCTCATTACGTCTAAAGACTGTTTGAACAAAGAGAAGCTGAGTTTTAATCTAAAAACTCTACGATGTGAAGCTTTGATCCAACTACAAACGTTTGACCTGCACTAGAACATAAACTAAAGTTTGCTAAGAGCTTCACAGAATCTAAATTCACTGCTTCACATTAATCATCTGGTTCATTGGTTTGTGTCGGTAGAGGAAGTGAAACCCAGAAAGCTCCCTCCATGTGTTCAGGAGCAGCCTTCAGCTGCAGAGATCGGTGAACGTGGAGATGAAGCTCTAACAAGATGAAGCCGTCAGCGGCGAGCGGATGAAAAGGAGGCGATCCGTCCCCGTCGACGCTCCATTGACGAGGAGCAGCGGAGCGAGGACGACGTTAAGCTTTTTAAAACCAGCAAAGCAAAGATCACACCGGGTTTAAGAAAATATTATTATGTCTGTAATTGGCAGGACCGAACCAGGCTGGGGGGAGGAGGGGGGAGGAAGGGGGAGGAAGGGGAGGTGGGGCCCAAAGACAAGGAAGGAAGGAGGAAGGACGGGGGGTCAAATTGAAACGACACCACTTTGCACTTTGACAATCGGATTTGTAGAGTTTGTTTAACCCGACGGAGCCTCAGAGAGACGCTGCCTCCAGCTCATTAAAAACATTAGTGACGACCCGTCAACTGGTCTACAGCTCCACCACATGAGCCACCGGCCGGCAACCAACCAGCAACCAGCAACCAGCAACCAACCAACCAGCAACCAGCAACCAGCAACCAGCAACCAACCAGCAACCAGCCACCAACCTACCAACAACCAGCCACAAACCAACAAAAACCCAACAAACAGCCTACTAACCAACCAACCAACCAACCAACCAACCACTAACTGTGTTTAGATCAATCAGAAGCTGGAGGGAAACCTGCACCGTGTCTCTTCTATATGTTTATGTTATTATTAAAAGATTTCATCATGATTAATCAAATTAAATTAATCACATTTGTTTTTAAATTTACCTGGAAGAGATTTTATTCTCAACATCTGTTCAGTTTAATAATTTAATTCAACATTAAATGAAGATAAATTAGTTCCAGTAGAAAGAAGCTGTGGTTCAGACGTTCCTCTCTGACTGTTCTTCATGTTCTACTTTCTTTCCGCAGCCAAAGAAACTTTCATCTCTGGTTCAGTACTAGTCTTTTTGTCAGAACCTCCTCATCAGTGCTGTGGTCACTAAAGCCTCTAAACGTCAAACACAACAAACATCAGACGTCTGTTTGATTCTGAAGTTCAGACTCTGGAGGAGCAGCGGAGCTGAAATGCATTCTGGGATATCGAGCCGTACCAAGTCCACACAAGTGACCTCCTGACGCGTCCTCGATAAGACGGGAACACGTCCAGGTGTTTGGACTGAACTTTGAGCACAGATTAATAAACAGCTGGTGGCGACACAGAAACAGAATGAACAGATCTGATCTCTGGTCAACATGAAGACGTAGCTTTGGTTTCTTCTAGCAGCTGTTCATCAGAGTCTACCACGACGTTTTAAGATTCTTTGAGGACATGTACATTCAGTGTCTTTATTCAGTTGTTTCTGGGCCCACAGCTTGTTCAGGGTAAAGGTCAAACTCATTTATACTAGTTTTTCTTTCTGATCTGGATTTAACTGATCCACATGAGAAAAGATTCAACTGAAACCAGAAGAAGGAACCGTGGACACGGACGCTTCAAGAACTGTTGATGAGGAGTGTCACATGTACAGGAAATAGAACAGAAGAAGAAGAAGTATGTCCTCCTCCTCCATGTCCTCCTCCATGTCCTCCTCCATGTCCTCCTCCATGTCCTGAATGTGTAGAGTCTTAGAAGACGACCAAGATGTCTCCATGTCTCCATCGTCTCTGTCCACATTGATTCCATCTTGGTTCATCTTGTTTCTCTACCTCCATGTCTCTGTTCCTCACCTGATGATGATTAGTGAAGGTTACCATGGTTACCACCACCTGAACATCTCCTCCTCATCCATCAGATCTGAGTTTTTTTTGGTCTGAACCAAAATATTAAGATAAAGAATTCATTTTGTATCTCAAGCAACAGTTTTCTGTTCGCTCTGACGTCTGTGCCCTGAGTTTTGTCTTGAAGGAGACGCCTTCAGGACGAACTCAGGGTTCAGATGTTTTTAAGTCGCTGCTCTGAAAGTGATAAAATAAATACTTGAGTAAATTTTTAAATTTGCCCTGATAGCTCCATCACAGCGTGAAAAATCATTTTAGAAAACTGATGAATTATAGAACTGGACTGTTTGAAGGAATTAAAAATGATCTGTTGAGTCAGAATTTATTGATCTGTTCACTTTATTATTATTATAATTATTATAATAATTATTTATTCATTTTTTTCCAATTAAAATAAAAATGTTGTTTATTTTCTGCAACAGGAACAAAGAAGAGACGGTTTATAGATTTATATGAAAATAGATTTATCATGAAACGAATCCTCAGATGAACGAGTTAAATATTTAAAGTTTAATTTAGAGTTTTATGATTTTATCTGTGGGAAATAAAAAAGAGACTGAAACTGGTCCAATCAGGATCAACCTCATCTCCACCTTATTTATTTATTTATTTATTGTTTTATATTTATTTATTTATTTTCTTGCAGGAAACATTTGACAGATATTTAGTTCGTGTAAAATCCTCCTGGTTTCGTCACTTCCTCTCTGATATGACGCGACGCACACAAAAAACACGCGCCTGACGTCACAGACCTGCTCAGGTGTGGACGTGTGGTCACGTGGGCCTCGAGTGTACTTGTAAATTATTTAAAGAGTAAATAAAAAGCAAAGCGCGGGAAATTCTGACAGTTTTTCTACTTTGACTCGTTTTATTTTATTTTATTTTATTTTATTGTGTTTCTGTTCAAACTTCAGTTACAAATAAAGTTTCACAGAAAAATAAAAAATGCTGAGAACTGTTGCAGAGTCAATAAAACTATTTAACCAAATAAACAAATAAAAACCTGCAGACTGTTTAGTGACTCCGTTTCCCACAGTGCACCTCTACTGGAGCAAACAAATAGATAGTTTCTTTATTAATCCCAATTGGGAAATTTCTCAATTTTATCACATTTATTTATTTATTTCAGTTTATTTTACTATCTATCTAAAAAAATACACTGTAAAACTTCTGGAGGAATTTAGTTGAATCAGTTTACTGTTAGTCGTTAAATGTATAAATATATAAACTTAAATTTATTAAAGTTTATTTTCAGATTTAAATCGTCACATTTTAAGGAACAAATCAACTGAACTGATTTTTATCTTTTATTATTTTATTTATTTTAGCGCTAGTCCGTCTGAACCGGACCACTTCCTGTCCCCGGTCTGGCCTTGTCCCTCCACGCCTCCTGGACCCGTCCAACCCGCTGAGACAAAGACACTTTTCAAAATAAAGCGCCTCAGATCCTTTCAGATTAAAATCCCAGAGTGCTGTGATGGACGTCTAACAGCTGATTTAACAAATGAATTTATTTCTTTTTTATTTAAGGAGGAGACAGAAAGAGACGAAGGAAGGAAGTAAAATGAAGGAAGGAAGTAGGAAGGTCTCCCTCCCCCCTCCTCCTCCCCCGTCTCCCCCATCTCCCCTGTGTCCTCCTGGTGTCTTTTGTCTCTGACTGCTGGTCACCCCATTTAACATGGGACAGATAGAATCAACCTGACAGAGATTGGGTTCCTGGCTGCTCCATTGTTGGGGGGTGAGGAGGGGGAGGAGGAGGGGGGAGGAGGGGGTGTTCTTGTGTTACACTCGGACTCGTTTAACTCGCGGCTTCTTTTAGGAAACGAACAAATTACTGTTGAAAGTCAGTCTTTGTGTTTCTGGTCTGATCTGAGATCAGAGGACGAGGGACGGACGTCTGCTGAGGACGTCTCTCTATGAGGACACATGTCTCTCTATGAGGACACATGTCTCTCTATGAGGACACATGTCTCTCTATGAGGACCAGACACTGAGACACTGAGACACAACGTCGTCCCTTCTCCTTCTTCTTTGACTCAGATTCTGATTCTAAAGTCAAATGTCCACCAGCCTCCAGGAGACGTCCATTAAAAGACATTTAGCTCCACTGAAATTTAAAATTCTCTTATTTTCATATGAAATGTTTCAGATTCTCACTTCCTCTGAACATTCATTCATCTTTCTTGGTTCCCAGTTGGACGTTTCATAAACTCTGATTCTTTGTTTTCTTTTGACGTTTATTCAGTTTTATTTCTGTCACGTTACCAGTGGATTCTAAATAATGTTTTTATATATTTGACCAGCTTCTTAATCTTCTGTTGTAATTTTAATAAAATCCACTAAAATGAAGCGACGTTGGTGATTTTCTGTTCTCACTTTATATATTTATCATTTTAAAGAAACCTTCAGAAATCTCTTTAATAAATTTAATCAACTTTATTTTATAAAATTTTTAAAGCCTCAAATTAGAAATATAAAATTAAATTTATGCTGGAATTAATTCCAATATTTGTGTTTTATTTCTTTTTTCTGTCCAGGACTCAGACGTCTGATCTGAAGCTGAGCTGGCTCTAGATTCACTTCAGTTCAGAGAAAATAAAAATCTATAAACTCTGCTTTAACTCCCAGAGCTCTGTCCCGGGCTTTGATTCTCATAATCGTCCAGTTTGGCGTCTGAAGAATAAACGGTGTGAGAATAAAACATTTCAATTATTCTGGAGCGTCTGAGAGAATAAACGGCTCGACTCAAAAGTTTATAATGATTAATAAAAAATAATGAAACCAATAAATCTGATGTGGTGGAAAAAACAATAAAAAAAAATATAAAATATTCCTTTTTTTAAATTCAAATATTTTCTTCTTTCTTCTTCTGAGGCAGAAAAATATGTTTTAAAAAATTAATTAATTAATAAATTAATTAATGAATAAACGTCCAGCTGGGGCCAAAACTTTAAACATTTTCAGATTAAAACTGCAAAAAGAATCTGAAACCAAACATGAAGGAAAAACTTCAGGCACAAAAACATCAGAGAAACCTGTGAGAGCGCAAAGCATCATGGGAAACAGAGGAAGATCAGGAACCAATAATAAAAATAAGAGAAGAAGAAGAAGAAGAAGAATGATCTGATAATAGCTGCAGCGACACAAAGAGAAACGTTCCTCAGGTGATTCTGGTCCTGAACCATCTGCTCAGCCTGCAGCCAAACTCAGATCTTCACCATCATCATCATCATCATCATCATCATCATCCTCCTCCTCCTCCTCCTCTTGAAGCTGCAGGCAGTCAGATTTGACCTTTGACCTCCAGTAGCTGTTTTTAAATGTAAGATAAAAACTAAGATCAAATAAAAACGTTTCTGCAGATAAATTAACGTTAACGTTGTTTTCATTTAAAATCTCTTATTTTATTTTGTTTTTATAAAATTTATGGTTTAAATTAAAATTTAAAAAGATGAAGAAGGAAGTTGGCGTCGAATTAACAGAAGAAATTAAAATAATAAAAAAGAAGAAACGCTTCGACGCTTCAGATTCTCCTTCTAAACATTTTTAGTTTTAATTTAATAAAAGTTTTAAAACAACGAATCATTTTAAAACTGTTCCTGTAAATATTCATTCATGTTTTTATGATCCTCAGCCGAACGTTTAATTATCTTTAGACGTTTTATTTCTCTGCCTCCACTAAACACGTCCTGTCACTAAAAACCAACGCTACACAATTAAACCTGAATGCTTTCTATTTTACCTTTAGGTTTTTTATGTGTTTATTTTTATTTTTTAGTTTGACGCCTGAAAAGATTAAAAATATTCTGTTTTAATTTAAATAAAGTCTCCGTCTGTCGTTGTGTTCCGTCTCTAAAACTTAAACACATAAAAACAGATGAGAGCAGCTTCAGGGTGAACGGGTCCCATGTCTACATTATTATTATTATTATTATTATTTCTGGTTTCATTTAAATTTTCAGGATCAACAGACACTGAATTAGAATTTAAAAGAGGAAATGTGTTTGATGAAGGTTTGACCTTTGACCTTCAGTCTAAACTCATTTTATCTGTTGAATCACTTCCTGTTTAGTTTAGAAGCAGAAATCATGAATTTCCCTTTTCCACTAAACAACAGGAGGAGACGGAGGACTCAGTCTGAGCATCAGATCATTTCACTTTGACCAGAAAACAAACAAATAAATAAATAAATAAACAAACAAGACTGAGGCAGAAGAAAAGAAGAAGATGATTTTAGAGCAGAACAAGACAAACGGCTTCAGTCTCAGATTCTGTTTCATTCAAACAAAGAGAAGCATCAGACACAAGCTGAGGTTAAACAGGAGCTGGAGGATGTTCAAGCAGAGAGGCAGCAGGAACCAGAATCAGAACCAGAACCAGAGCAAGAACCAGGACCAGAACAAGAACCAGGACCAGAACAAGAACCAGGACCAGAACCAGAACAAGAACCAGGACCAGGCAACACAGGAACATCCAAATGATCCACAGAGAGAGAGAGAGCCTCTTTAACACCCTGACAATGTGACAGATCACTCTGGGGAGCAGAGACACACAAAGACACCAACGCTCAGAAAAAAATGAAAACTAAATCAGGAAGCAGCGAAGAAAAGTCCAAGAGAAACGAGACGGAGCAGAGCTGAGGAAACATCCACAAATAAAAATGAGACGGAAGACAGGAAGATGAATAAACCTCCTACATGTTTAAATGTTTGACCCCGAATCAAAAAGAAAATCAATGAGCTGAGGAACGAGGAGCATGAGACAGGAGGAGAAACTGAAGGAGAGAGAAAAGAAAGAAAAGAACAAATGAGTGGAACTAAAAGACGCCACCAGGACGTTGGCTCGTGTCCAATAAAATAGATCAAAAAAATACGAATAAAGAAATTAAATAAAATCTGAAGCTTTATCAAACATTTTAAAATCAAAAAGGTTAAAAAAATAAAAAGATTCAGACGCAAAAAAAAAAAAAAAACACATTTCAGTTTGAGTTTGATGCGTAAAAAAATATATAGATTAAATGAAGACAAAATAAAATAAGAGACACGAGAAGAAAAGAAGAAAAATAAAATAGATTCAGATAAAATGTGAAGACGAGAGGAAGAAAAGTTTGAGCCGCGAATAAATGAACCAGGAGACAAGCTCAGAGTCCACCTGAGACCTGGTCTGGGTTCAGGGTCTGGGTTCAGGGTCTGGGTTCAGAGCGGACCGCAGAGCTCCAGGTTTGATGTGTGATGTTCAAACTAAAGCAGGAGGCCTCAGATTTCACTGACCTCCGGGCCGAGCCGAGCCGAGCCGGGCCGTGCCGTGCCGGGCCTCCCTCCCTCCCTCAGCCAGCCAGTCAGTCAGTCAGTCAGTCAGTCAGTCAGTCAGTCAGTCGGGCTCCAGCGGCCGCGGCTCGACCTCTACTTGCATCATTTGACACAGTTTTTCCAAACAGACGCGCGTAAAATCTCCGTGCGTAAAAGCTTTACGCACAGGCGCCGCGGTGCGTAAACACGGAGCCAGAGCAGAACACAAACAAGAGAAAACACTGACGAATTACTGAGGTTACAGATCAGAAATCTGCTTTAACACGAGTCACTGCTCAGACTGAGACACGAAGGAATCAAGACAGACGGAAGAAAGACAAAGGGAGTGGCGTTAGTTATGAATGTAACCTATTCTTTTATTTTTGTTTGTTTTTTTTAGGATTAAAACATTTTTTTTCTCTTTTTTTAAACTTTTGTAAGCGACAAACACGGGAATAAGAATAAGACCACAATAGTATCACAACCATGAAAAATCGTTTCAGAGACGACAATTAAAGGACAATCATTCCAAGTAGTATTTAGATAATGAGGCTTTTTTTCTTCTGTCAAACGGGTTTTTACACTTTTCTCCTTTTTCTAATAATAAAAAAGCAAAAAAACCCCAAATTACAAATAGACATTTCTCTTTCTTTTACTAATTATACAAAAATAAAAGAAATGAAGAAGAAGAAGAAGCAGCGTGAGCGTCCGGGTTTGATTTTTTTTTTTCCTTATTATTTTTTTAAATCGGCGGTCACGTTTAGAGGAAAAGAAAGAAAGAAAGAAAGAAAGAAAGAAAGAAAGAAAGAAAGAAAGAAAGGACATGACAGGCTGCGCTGCGGAAAACATCCAGACACTAAACGAGACCTTCAGCCGTAAACTCTGGACTTTTAGAGGAAACGAGGAGTTTAAAAAAGAAAAACAAATCTCCAGCTGCACCAACAAACGCTCCATGAAATTTAAAAAAAAAATTGCGCAAGCCAAACTCCATTCAAAAAACCTCTAATTTAAGGAAATGAACTAAAAAATTAAATTAAATTAAATTAACAGCAATAAAAATCTCGTTTAAATGGACATTTTCTGCAGAGAAGGAGGCACTTCATTCATTCATTCATTCATTCATTCACTCATCCATCCATCCATCCATCCATCCATCCATCCATCCATCCATCCAGCAGGCCTGTCACTGTCACGCGGCTGAATACTGACTAGATTTCCTAAAAACCGATTCTTTGGTCTAGAAACTGTTTTAAACGGGAAATAAATGAATGAATGAACTGGAGCCAGAGTCGCTTTAAACAAACAAACACATTCACTGGATAAGAAATTAAAATAAAAATAGAAATTAGTGTTTAAATTTTGTGAAATAAAAAAAATCTCTGCGCCGCTTCTTCTCCAACCAGACCGCACGAGACCTGATAATACTGCAAACATGCGGCTGCACGCGCTCCTACAGACACCACCATCATCATCACCATTATTATTATTATTATTATTATTATTAACTTTTTAAATCTCAGAATTAGAGCAAACTATTTGAACCCATTCTCTACCGGGCAGCGCCTCCTCTTCCTCCTCTTCTCCTCCTCCTCCTCCTCCTCAGTAACAACAGCTCGTCTCTCTCTCGCTTTGTAACATTGCACGTCGCTGACTGACACAACTATACAGAGACAAACCCCGGACACTTATAGGAACAGACAATATGTACACACAGATCCAAACTGCAGAACAAGAAGAAGAAGGAGAATCAGAATAATAATAATAATAATAATAATAAGATTAAAAAATACCTGGAAACTTCAGGGCTGCTCTCTGTCAGTTTCTCAGTGCTGCTTTTTTCTCTCTCCTCTTTTTTTTCTCTAGTTTAGAATCATTTAGTCATTTGTACAGAGTCAGTGTAAAATGTTCAACTCACAGTTCCAGTCACTTTAAGATGTTCACTCCTTCAGGGGTGGAATGAGAGGATGGAGGGATGAATGGAGGGATGGAGGGATGGAGGGATGGAGGGTGAGGTCAGGTGGAGGGGTGAGGCTGGGGCTCGGGGATGTTTTTTCGGGGGTGTTAGTGTATAAGCGGGTTGGGGGTCGAGCCCTGGTTCTGGTGCGTAAAATAGTCAGACAGGCCCCCCGAAAGTCCCGAGGAGAAGGCCGGCAGAGAGCCGGACAGAGCCGGCCTCAGAGAGTCACAGGGCAGCGAGGAGGAGGACGGAGCCTGCGGGGAATTGGAGGCCGAAGCCCGGGCGGCCTGCAAGGAGCCGCCGCTGGCCTGCGTGGTCATGGACGGGTGTGGGACGTGGGGGAAAAAGTAGCTGGTCTGTCCGGCCAGCAGGTTCACCGAGCAGGGGTTCAGGGAGTACGTGGCCCCGGAGCAAGGCACGGAGAGGCCGCAAGGCACCGCCGAGGCCGCCAGGGCCGCCGCCGTCAGGTGGTGCGTCGCGTAGGGGAGATCCCCGCTGACCAGGCGGTCCATGCTGAGCCCGTTGGAGGACGGGAACGACGAGTGGTTGTTGCTCACGTTCTGGGTGAGCATGGTGCTGTAGGACATGGGGTGAGCCGGGTATCCAGAGGAGGTCCCGTTGTAGCCCAGGGCGCTGCCGGCTCTGGGGTGGTGCAGGGAGAGGAAGGGGGACATGGGCCAGTACAAGGAGCCGGCCCGGTCCATGAAGGTCAGCCCGGAGGTCAGCCGCGCTCCGCGCTTGAAGGCCAGCTTGGCCCGGGACGTCGTGGAGCGCCGCCGCAGCTTCCCGGTGGTTCCGCCGATGAAGACGTCGTCGCTGCTGGGGTCCAGCATCCAGTAGTTGCCCTTCCCGGGGTCGTCGTAGTGCCGCGGCACCTTGACGAAGCATTTGTTGAGGCTGAGGTTGTGTCGGATGGAGTTCTGCCAGCCCTGCTTGTTCTCCCGGTAGTACGGGAAGTTCTTCATGATGAACTCGTAGATGCCGTTGAGGGTGAGCCTCTTCTCGGGGCTCTGCCTGATCGCCATCATGATCAGCGCGTTGTAGCTGAACGGAGGCTTTTCGTACTTGCCGCTCTTCTTCTCTCCGTCCTTCCCTCCGGCGCCTCCGTCCCCGTCCTTCCCGTCCTTCTTCTCCTCCTGCTGCTGCTGCTGCTGCTTCTCCTTCTCCTCCGGGCTGCTCTCCTGGCTCGAGGAGTCACTCTTGGGCTCCGCTTTGCCGTCGGGCTGCGCCGCCGGGAGAGGAGCCTTCTGCTCGGCTTCGTCCGCGCCTCCGGGCCGGTGGTGGTGGTGGTTCTGGTGGTGGTGCTGGTGCTGGTTCTGGTGGTGGTGGTGGTGCTGCTGCTGCTGCTGGCTCTGGTGGTTGTTGTTGTCGCTTTGCACGGCCTCCGGCACCAAACTGTTTATACTGAACGACGATTTCGGAATCATTTTCACCTCTTTGCGCTCTCCCATATCCAACATCACCGGGCAATGAGGGGGGAAAATGGCAACGAGCAAAAGCGACGAACACAGCTGGGTCTCAATCTGTCCTGCCTCTGCCTGCGAACCAGGACGGGAAGGAAGGAAGGGGGGATAGATAGGAAGAAAGAAAGTATAGCCCAACAAACTATTTCATGTTCGGTTTGGGGAGAAAAGAGGAAACACACACACACACAACACACATGTACACACACATCGATAGGAGACAGATAGCTGCAATTAATTAGGGAGCCACAGCCACTAAAGCAAGGAAAAAAACATTGGTTGGACCTTTCCAGTCCTCAGCCAACCAGGGGAACATTAGTATTAAATATTAAGGCGTCCTCCGCGCGCTCAGCCAATCATGACGCACAGGGAAACACACACACATCCACCAATGCTGTGCACGCTGCAAAAAGTTCCCACCTCCACGGAGTCTTTTCACGGATCCTCGAGTCTGGAAATGTGGAATTAGATGAAAATAAAAACGATGAATCTGAAGCGAGTTCATAGTTTTTATTTTAGTTTTACTGTGGAGGTTTTTATTCTGGAGTTGTCTTTAAATGTCGTCTCTTTATTCTGATCTAATCCTCATAGATTTTATTTTAGTCTCTTTCGGAGAAAAAAAAATCAGCTTTTATTTATTTTCCGTTTGTAAAATAAATAAAATCTGATTTAGAATAAATCCATTTAAACGGATTCAGGCTCTTTTTTTTTTTTTTCCTGACATTTATTTTAAAGGAGACTTTCAGAGTTTCTCCTCTAACGCCTCACCCAGGAGGACACTTTTTGCAGCGTAGAAAACACACTCACCCCCATCAACACTATCTCCCCCCCTCCCAGCCTAAACCAAAAAACCGTTGCAGGAAAACACGCACCGTGCATGCGTAAACCCAAATCCCCGCCGCTCCTCATATTTACACTCCTCCGATTCAAATATTTGCCCCTTCGGTGTCTCCAAACCTGTTTACATCCCGACCACAGGGAAAATAAACAGAGGAGAGGGGATCCGGAGGGCACGCGGACACGGTCAGGACCGCGCGGAGGTGACTCGCGGCGGCGCACAGACACAGACAGAGACCCGCGAGCTGTTCCTCCGCGGCCGCTTCTCCGTGCGTAAAATATGTGCGTAAAAATGTGCGCCGGTCCCGGGGAGGCGTCCGCGCGGTGTCGTGTCCGCCCGCCGCGTCCAGGAGGTTCTAGGTAGACACCGAACGACGCTCCCGGCGGAGGAGAGTTTAACAACCGGAGAGAGAAACCGGCTCCGGGAGAGAGACGCGGCGGAGCGGCGGAGAGGCCGAGGAGCCGCGGAGGGTTTAACACGCCAAATAAAACTCTGAATGACAAACTAAAAATAAAATAAATAAATACAAATACGTCCAGGAATATTTTAGAAGACTCTGATATTTAGTGAATCATTTAAGAGTCAGACTGTAAATGTTTCTGCTCCAGGATCTCAAACACTGACGCGTCTCTTTCTGTCTGAGGCTGAAACGTTTTACAAACAAGAAGCTTTAGAATTTATATTCAGTTACACATGAACACAGTTAAAACAGGGAGTTTATTTTATTTAAACTCAAAGTCAAAATGAATCTGGTTCCAGCTTCTGGAGAAAAAGATTTGACAAAATGAAAGAATAAATAATAAAAGAGTGAAATAATCTGCTGCAGCTCCTCAGACACGGGCCTCGCTTTTAGTTTGTTTTCCCTTCAGGATAATTTCAGGTTTTATTTGTGGACTCGTCAGATTTCATTTCATTTTTCTTGAACTCCTCCAAGTGTTGACACAACAGCCTCGACAATAAAAACCCTCAGCTCTGAGCTCTGAGCTCCCACTCAGGTCCCGCTGCAGCTCGGCTCAGACACGGAGCCGCGTCCTCATCAAACCAAAGCAACAACAACATTAATATCATTAATATCAGAGATGGGACACCAGGCTTCTATTGTTGCCTCCAGACTGGATGTGTGGTGTCACAGCTTGTTCTCTCTCCAAATGAAAAGTTTTCCAAGATGTCATTCCACCTTAAAATGTTGACTCGGAGACCAGGCTGTCAGCCACAACAGTTGATTTAACACGTTTAAGGAGGTCTGAGTCTCAGGCTGAGGGAGTGTGTGGGAGAACAAACGACATCTAACATCAGAGCAACAACAGCAGCAACAGCAGCAACAGCAACACGTCCCAGAACCAAACCTCAGAACAACTCAGAGACCTGCTCAGATCCTCCTGCAGCTTCAGATCCTCAGACACAACAACAAAAACTAAATCAGTTTCCTGTAAAGGTCAGATTTTAATGTGACTGGAGACAAACAGAAAATAAAACCAGATGGAAACGACTCTGAGAAGAAGATGAGCTGCTGAGTGATGAAGAACATTTTATAAAAACGTCTTTCTTATTTTTCAAAGCTCCATCAGAACGAGTGGTTTTATTTTGGAGGATTTATCAGAAACTAAAGCACTTTGTCTTCTTATTTATTTATTTATTTTAAATGTCGTCTAATTATTTCTATTATTGTGGGCTCTCCTGCTCTGTTATTAGTTTATTTCTGTTTTATTAATACATGTGTGGAAATGTTTGTTTTAAACGTCTGTAGAATAAAAATATTTAACGGACACATGATCTTCATCAGCTGATTGTTGAGAAGCTTCATAAATATGTAGCAGTAAAAAAAAACTAAAAGAAAAAAATCTATAAGAGAACCTTCCTTCCTCCTTGTTTTTATTTTTTTTCTTTCCTGCGTAAAAATGAAATGAGCTGAAGAATATCAGAGCTTTTATTTTGACAGCGCGCTTGCTGTTTGTTTTCCCGTGAACTCAACTTCCGGCTTGTTTACTGTTGTTGTTGTTGTTGTTGTGCTCACAGAAGCTGAAGATGTGACTGTTCAGCTTCTCTGTTTCTTGTTGTGTCTGAACGTGTGGAGGTAAATTCCTGCTCGAGTCTGAGGAGCAGCATCCACCCAGACCTGAGGAGGAGGAGGAGGAGGAGGTGGAGGAGGAGGGGGAGGAGGAGGAGGAGGAGGAGGAGGGGGAGGAGGAGGAGGTGGAGGAGGAGGGGGAGGAGGAGCTATGAAGAAAAAGCCTCCATCCAGCCTGAAAAAGACAAAACCCTGCAGCACCAACACGTTTTCTTGCTGCAGGTTTTGTCCATGATTTGAAGAAAACATTTTCCCAGCAGGTGGATTCATGAGAGAGAAAAAAAAACAAAAAACGAGGACTCACAGAAATAAATGTAGAAAAAGTCTGATAATAGAAAACTGAAAGGTTCAAATCAACCCAAACCAGACTCCATTCATTTCTGGGGGAATTTAACAACTTATTAAAATGCACAAAGGAGCTCTGCAGAAGGTGAGAAGAAGCAAAACCCTCAACACAGATCTGCAGCAGCAAGAATCAAACTACACCAGAGTCCATTCACTTTTTTGGGAATTTAACAATTTCAGAGAACTGAGTTGTCTCTGCTATAATCAGAGACTTTTAATCTCCACCAGACTCAGTTCATTTTCTCCTGAATTTTAAAACCGAGACATTTTAAGATTTTATGTCTTTTTGAATAATCTTCAGTTCAGGTTCTGTCTCGTTCAGATTTAAACAAAGACATAAAACGACTTCATGAGAATCTGACGCTCGTTTTATTTAACGTTTTTAATCAAAGTTCATTTCCTTTCAGCCGCTGCTTTTATTCTACGTTGGTGAATTTTTAAAGGGAATTAATTTAACCTCAGGAAATATTAATAAATGTTCTACTTTAGATTTTTAAATTTAATCCGAGCGGCAAAAACAAAGACAGCCGAGCGTGACCTTTGACCTCCAGCAAGAGCGGTCATTAAGAGGAACAAAGGTCGGTTCCGTTTCAGTCGGTTTCTCTGATCAAACACCTCAGACGTTCTAGGAGGTTCCAGCTCCAGGGGTTCTCACGCTGAATCCAGTCGTTTTATTAAAGATTATTTTTGGGGGTTTATGAGACGAATAAGATGTTCCTGTTGATCAGAAATGGGTTCTAGCAGCTTTTATGAGGTTCCTCTGGTTCTTTAAGGGGTTTATTTAGTTCCACAGAGGTGAAAATGGGATCCAGGGCTTTATTAAGAGGAGCAGGTTCTACTGAGGACATCTAGAAGATGTTTGGAGACCAAGAGAGAAGAAAAAATAAAACGGATCAAGCTTCAAAGGTTCCTTAAGAACTATACATTCTGTGAGGTTCTAGGAAAGATTCAGAAGTTTGGTGAGCGATTCCCAAGATATGTTAAGCGAGTTTGTTAAGAGGTTCTAGGAGATAGATCTCATCTATTGGGTTCCTTTGGTTCTTGACAGGGTTCATTTGGTTCTTTAAGGTGTTTATTTGGTTCTACAACGGGGAAGAAATAGGAACCAAGGCTTTTAGGAGAACATCTAGTAGATGTTTAGAAACCAAGACAGAAAGAGGAAAATAAAGAAAAACCTCATGAAGTATAAAATACGTTCTGTGAGGTTCTAGTAAAGGTTGAGAAGGTCGCTGAGGATTTACCAAGGGCTTAGAGGGTGTTTGTCAGAGGGTTCTAGGAGACAGATCTCTGAAGGTGTCGGGGCTTATGTTGAATCCAGAGCTTTAATAAAGCTTGACATCTTCTTAAGGGGTCAACTAGAGGGCTCCACCGGTTCTTAGAAGGTCTGTGAGAGCGTTCTCTGGGATTTCAGACCTGAGCTTTTGTTGTGGTTCCACCCTGATTTAAGGTTTTATTTTGGGGCCTTTAGGACATGTTATATTTTTTAGTGGTTTATGTTGGGTTCTTGGGTTCTATCAGCGTCTGAAATATTTCAGAAGAACAAAGGTTCCTCTCGAGTTATTGAGATGTTCTTGTGGTGTTATTTTGGAGCCTTTAGGATGTTTTATATTTATTAGTGGTTCACTGGGTTCCTGACAGGGTTCTACGAGTGTTTCAAAAGACTCGATGGAGTGGGAAGGGATCTAAGGGATTCAGAAGACAGTTTCTCTGGTTCTCAACACACATTTTAGGAATCATTGAAGCGTTCTTGTGGTTCCATTCTTACTTAAGGTTTTATTTAGTTTTTTTCAGTGGTTCATATTGGGTTCTATAAGTGTTTTGAAAGACTTGGGGTGGAAAAGGGGTATAAGGGACTGAGAAGATGGTTCCCCATTTAGTAAATAATGATATAAATATTTAAGAGTTCTCGTGGAGCTCCAGGGGAACCCACAGGGGAAGGTTTTCAGACGGTCATGGGGTTTCTGGTGGTTGATGAGATTGTTGAGAAGCTTCTAAGATGTGTTCCTAAAAGGAGCTTTTTTTTTTTTTTGGTTGTCATTTGCTGATTTAAAGAGTTGTCGATGTTCTAAAGATGTATTTCACTCTCACCGTTTCAAATAAACCAAAATTTTGGTCTCCACCTGTTTTAGAACAACGAGAACGAAGAATGACTAAAAATAAACAAAACCCAAAGACGAAGGAACGAAGACGTTAATCTACAGAACTCACCGCCTCGGTCTGAATGTTTGAACACAGGGACTCACTGTTATTATTGATTAATAATTATTATTATTTTTAATATTTTTAGAGTCTGTGAAGCTTAGATCTAAACACTGGGCGCCTCCTAGCGGCAGGAGGTAGAACTACACCGACACAAACCTGCTGAATGTGAAGCTTTAATCTTTCATCAAAATGTGTTTAGAGATTTTCAGACGATATTTTATTGATAATAAAGATTTTATATTAATAAAAAGAAACTTTTTATACCTTTAGTAAAAATAAACCCACAAAGTGTTTTGTTTTTTTATCTCGTCGCAGTTTAAACTCCTTCTAAACCTGTGACAGCAGCATTGAAATGTAAATGTAATGGAGTCTGTAATGAGGATAATGTGCCGTAATAACAAGTGGAACAACCGTGACAGTGTGTCAGATAAACGTCTCCGTGGGCGTGGGAGAGAAGAAGAAGAAAAAACCCGACTCATCGTGGAAAAACAGGTCAAATATGTGGAGATAAAAACTCAAATAAAAATGATTTACTTGTTTTTTTAAGGAGGATTTATTCTGACACCTGCGTTAATGAAAGTATTTATTTATTAAAGGGAAACAGATTAACTTAAACTCTAACAAATAGAAATCACGAGCTTAAATAATATGTTTAATCAGTGTTTCTACTCATAAAGAATCCGTTTTTTTATTTTTATTTCTTGCATTTTTCTTGCAAATTAATAATCTTTTATAAAACATAAAACTGACATGTCTTAGTTTCGTAAAATAATTTGGTTTAATGAAGGAAAAATATAGAATTATTTGTTCCTGTCAGCGCCAGAATATTTCCTGTTTTATATTTGGAAAGGAAATAAAATCCCTGAAGGTTTTTTTTTTCTTTTATATCGAGATGAAAATAGAACAATAAAAGTCTGATTTTAAAAATAGAAGCACGTGTTTCCTCTTTAAATGTCTGTGATGTTTGGGAACATTAAAACGGGTTAAACTGGCTTTTATTTTTTATTTCTTTTACTGGCTCTCTGCTCTCCTGCTGGTTTCTGCTTCTTCTGTCGCCGTGAGCTGAATACTGAGGCAGGAATCAGCCCGAGGCCTGGAGGGACAGAAAAATGTGTCCAACACCGCGAAGGAATAAGAAAGACGAGAAGAAGAAGAGGAAGAAGAAGAAGAAGAAGAAGAAGAAGAAGAAGAAGAAGAACCGCAAAGCAGATCAGGTCTCTGACATATTTAGAAAAGAATCCTGAAGAAAAAGTCCCACAATTAAAACTGAGAATCCTTCTTAAATGTGCAGAATTAATAAACCTTTAAATAGAAAATAGATCTGAGTAAAGGGTAAAAGGCGCAAATGAAAGAATAAAGAATAAATATTTTTGAATAAATGGAAAAAACAGGAACAAATCAAATCCACGTGTAGCCTGAAACAGTTTAAAACAACTAAAAGTCTTCATTAAATATTATTTATCTCACCGTTTCTGATTTAACTCGTTTTATTTCTATTCTATTTGAATTAATAACCATTAAATACATATAATATTACTAATAATAATCCACATGAACGGCTCAGTTTGCATAAATTACATTTATTCGCGTTTGTTGTGTTAAAGAGGCGGATTTAGTTGAAGACTGGAAACGAATCTGTAGAAATGAAATAAAATAAATAAATAACTCCAGCGGAGAAAACGCGGCTCATGTTTAGGTTTTAAAAAAAGAGAAATCCTCCAGTAAAAATCATTAGCTGCGTGGGCGCCGCGGGGTTAATGGTTCAATCGATGTGGAAGCTGGAAGTGAACCGGAGGAAGCGGAGGACGAGCGGCTGGAGGCCGCAGCTTCTCCCCGGGAGGAGCCAGGCCTCATTCCTGCGGCGGCAGCGACACCGTGTGGCCGAGAGGAGGAACTGCAGGGGGCGCTCACATGACGGAGAGGAGGAAGAAGAAGAAACTGGATTTAAAGCTGCAACTAGAAAAGTCTGGAGTCTGTTAGATGAGTCTCTGTGTCACATAACTTACCTGAAACACCTGATGGAGAGTTGGTGGATGTATCTGAAGCTTTGAGCTGCTCTCATGGACAAACTCAAGACAAAATAGTATTTCTCAGCTTTTGGAACAACCTCATCTGCTACCGAGGTTCACAGAGGACGAACAGAAAAAGATTCACATACAGATGATCAGCAGCCAGGAGAGGCCCAACAGTCCTGGACCCGTACTCCTAAAGAGTTGCTCCTAGTGACCAAACTAAGAACATTCTTAAATTCTTAGAATCATGACGCTCCTGAGGTGAGATGTGTTCAGAGCAGAGAGGAGGACTTATAAGAGGCAGAAAGGAGTCATTTATGTGTTGTGTTGTATTTCCTCATGCCTGCTTCTTGTCTTGTCGTGTGACACTGGAGCCAAATCTACGTCTTAAACACTTTTATTCTCATTGACCAGTTGATCCAGGGTTTCCTGCTTCTTTTCTTCTCCACTGATGTTCGGTTTGTGGAAGATTTGAACACCAACCAGCAGCACCCCCTTAAAGAACCAAAGGAACCTCATAAAAGCAGCTAGAACCCAAAGTAATCTTTATTAGAACAACTGGACTCAACATAAGCCCTGACGTCCTGACTGAGGTTTATAGTTTTATTTATGCCTTTATGTTTTAATCCGTGTTTCAACAATAGACCTGAAACCACATGACAACAACAAACACTCCTAGATGTCTCCTCCTTTATACACTATGTGGATATATACACATATATATATATATATATATATGTGTATATACACATGTATGTGACTGTGAAGGTGGTAATTAATGGTTAATAATGTCCATAAAGTTTCATCCATGCGGTTCCTTCCAGTTAATTAGTGGTTCTTTAATGACCCATTAGCTCCAGAGTCAAGGAGAGAACCGGGGCACTACTTTCTTCTAACAATCCCACAATGCACTGCAGCAGCTTTTAGAGGCAGGATGATGCTAAATGATTTTAAAGCAGCAGTTAGAGAAGAGGACTCAGGTTCCCAATCAGCACTCTGCCTCCTGCAGTGATTTTAGTCAGAACGACGTTTCCTGTTCAATTATCCAGGAAGTGTTTCTGTCTGTGTTTTTAAATGAGTTGATGAGTTATATCAAGACATTAATGGATCATCAGAGAACCACTGACTGGAGACAGGATCAGAACAGGTTCCTCCAGGTCCAGACTCTAGTCATGTGACCTTCAGGTGGACTCCGCCCACAGATGTTCCTAATAAAACCTAAATATTGTTTGGTTCCTCCTGACGGGAACATGAATGTTATTAAAAATGGATTTAAATATTAGTTTAGGATGCTTCCAGACAGACGACCTCTGACCTCTAGAACCAACCAGAGGACGATGTGACGACGAGGAAACGTTTAATCAAAGCTGCCGTCGCTGATCAATAACCTGAATGAGACGATAAATGAGACGACTTTAATTCCTCCAACGAGTCTGAGTCTGACTCATTATTCTAATGATTCTCTTATTGATCTGACTGAATGGAGGAGGAGGAGGAGGAGGAGGATGAAGAGACACGATGTTTGGATGCCGGTTTGTTTACTGAGAAATATAAATTAAAATCATTAACCAAAGTTCATCTTTAAAAGACGTCGTCGGAAATGTCGTCTCCTCCTAAATGTCCCTTAATGAGCTGTCAATCATTGTTGAGACAGACGGAGAGAGACGACGTAAACAGACAGAGAGGCTCTGAGATCCAAGATGGCGTCGACTCTTCATCCCTGATCAATGACTGTGATCAGAGATGAACCGTTACCACGGAGACCAGATCTAAGACATCAATCAGTGAAGAGGAGCTTCACATCTACTGGAAATACAACAGAAGAAGAAGGAGGAGGAAGAAGAAGAGGAGGAGGAAGAGGAGAAGGAAGAAGGTGGATGAGGAGCAAGATAAGCAAACGACCAAGATGTCTTCACGTCTCCAACACAGGACGAGGATGAGAAGACGGAGAAAAGGGAGAAGGAGAAAAAGGAAGGGGAAAGGAGGAGGAGAAGAAAGAGGGGGAAGAGAAAAGGAGATGACAGGGAGGAAGAGGAGGAAGAGGCCGAAAAGATGACAAAGATGATAAAGAAGGTGAGGAGCAGATACGAGGAGGTGGAGAAGGAGAGGAAGAGGAGGTGGACGAGTTGATGAAGGATGGAGAAGAATGGGAAAAGAAAAAGGGGGAGGAGGACGAAGTAGGAAGAGAAGTTAAAAAGGAGGGGATAAGAAAAGGAGAAGATGAAGAGATAGTAGGAGCATGTCCTCCTCCTTGTCTTCCTCCTCCATGTCTTCCTCCATGTCCTGAATGTGTAGAGTCTTAGAAGACGACCAAGATGTCTCCACGTCTCCATCGTCTCTGTCCACATGGACTCCATCTTGGTTCATCTTGTTTCTCTACCTCCATGTTTCTGTCCCTCACCCTGATGATGATTAATGAAGGTTACCATGGTTACCAGCGCCAGAGCCTCCATCAGTCTGAGGTTTGATTCAGGAGGTTTTTATTAATGGTAAATGTATACAACACCCAGTTCACATTTAATCTGCACAATAATAACTTTATGTTTGTTTATCTGTGATTCTCTTTAAAGATAATTTACTGTTTGTCTGTTTGTGATTGTGATGAAGATGAAAACCATCGACCAACCTGATTCTATAGGATTTACATCCATTCAGTTTCCTCTGAAGCAGTCATTATTATTATTATTATTATTATTATTAATATTATTAATATTATTCCAGTAATAAAGATGAAATCTGAGTCTCTGACAGAAGGATGGATGAGAGTAAAGTTCTACTTCTTGGTGAAAAACTTCCTGAAGACGTTCATCTTGGGCTTTGGAGAGGAGTCATCTGTTACCTCAGGGTTCACAGCTGGGGGGTCCTGGCTGTTTGAAGGAGGAGGAGGAGGAGGCTCTGAAGGAGGCTGGGGATCTGCAGAGAACACAAAGGCTTTTTATTCTCACTGTTCACTAGCTAGCTAGCGTGCTAAGAATGCTAACACAAGTTGTTCTGGTGCGGGACGTCCAGGCTGATGTTTCACAGCAGTGACACGGGACGATATTAATGTCAGAGCATCCACTTCTTACGTATGTGAGACACGTGCAGTTTCATGTTTTTGTGTAAGAACATGAAGCAGCAGTTTGTTTGGTTTGGTTGGACTGAAGCTGCTGCGTCGTCTCACCCGAGGTCTTGGTCTCCCCTCCATCAGGGTAGTTGTGTCTGTTGTAGTAGGTGTGGGGGGGTTTAGGTGGAGGGTGGCTGTCCGTAGACGACTGTCTATCCAGACCATTGGCTCTCCTGTCCCGAGATCTGCTGGAGGACAAATCCTCTGGGGCGTCGACCAGCTTCTCCAGACTGAGGTTGGTGGACGATGGTCTCCTGAAACAACAACAAGTCGTCTTCAGCGTTACGTTACGTTACACCACCTGTTACACCACCTGTTACACCACCTGCTCAGTTCATGTAGATCAGTCAACGCCAACGAGCGCTGCAGCCACGCAACAAATATTAGCTAATTTTGTTTAAGTAGTCAAAGTTATTTTGCATGACTGTATATACCATTCAGCAATTCTATATTTAGCCAAACTGCTAGCAAGCTAGTGTGTTAGCGTACTAGTCAACAAGACAACTAGTGTTAGCATAGCTCACCAGAAACTGAAACGATGGTTCATCTCCCAGACTGAAGCTTTAAGCAGTTAGCCTAGCTTAGCACAAAGTCTGGAGGCGTGAATCATCTGGTTAAGCCGAACTCTGGACTTTAGCATCCAAGTTTCCCAACAAATAGCTCCAATGCTAACTCATTTTTATTTCTGAGCAGGTTAAATAAGCTGCAGAAAACACGTCATCAGTGTCTTTTATTGGTTACTGCCGTGCTGTACAGCTGAACTGGACCCATAGCTGTGTCCTGTGCCACCGTGTGGTTTCCACCTTGTCCAAGTATCTCATTAAAGAAAGAGTCTGCTGGCAGGTCGATTCATTTCTTCAGCCTCTCACCCACCTGAGCGGTGCACGGTGTCGCCCACGGCGCACAGTGTGAACAGGTGAGATGTGGAAGTCAAATTACCTTCAGCAGTTTGAAGGAAAACCACTTCAGCCTGAAACTCCATCAAACATCAGAGACTGACAAACGTCACCGAAGTGTTTTTAATCATTCAGGAACTCGAAAGCAAAAACAACATGGCCGCTGGTATTTCCAAAATGTGACAGAGAACGAGAGCTCACGTTCTTGGTTGTTATTCTTTGAACAAACGTCCAATTATAGCGTCAACCAATTATAAATATAACATTTAGATTAATGTGGTTTTATCTATGTGATTATTTGCAGACATTTCTATAGTGTTGTCTGACTCAGCCTCCCAGAATTAATTTAAAACTGTGTCAATACTCCATGTGTGTACAGAAATGTTGTTCAGTCAAAGCTGAAAAGATCAAAAGTGCATTATTTGACAAAAACATAAATATTTAAGTATAAAAATGTGCTGTTTTTTTGCTCAACTTGAAATGTCCCACACTTTCCTGCAGCCTGCACTCATTAGTCAACTGATCAACTCACTTCTTTCTGAGCTAAATCTGAAGGAGCAGTGTGCCAGCGCGGCGTCTGAGGGTCTCTAAGGTCTGAACTCACCCGGAGTCGTCCGAGTCGCTGCTCCCAGATTCAGGGACGTTCTGGAGCTTCTTCACCCAGAGCAGCTGGAGCTCCCGGCTGGACGCTGCAAACAGATACTGACTGCCGTCCTCCAGACTGTAAGGAACAGAGAATATATCAGGGTTCACCAGGGGAAACACGACAAAGCACGACATGCACAATGTTTGCAGCTCATAAATCGGTGCCCTAATAAACAAGGGGAATAAACGTCATCGAGTTTGTGAAGGTTTCAGTCAAGTTCAAATCCAGAGAGAAGCTGAAACAAAGTCATCTGGTCTTGTTGTGTTTCTAGAAGAAGTTTCCTCCAAGTCTTCAGCTCTAAATGATGGTGGGGAGTCTAGGTTTAGTTACTTCTCTGTAATCTGTTGGAGATGAGTATCAGGTTGTAACCAGCCACAGACTTTACTTATAAAACCCCAAATGTCCACCAGTCATCTAGATCTAAAGAGTTGGATTAAACATCTTCCAGACACTCTACAAGTCCAGATGTCTTTTCTTATTTAAAGACACTGTAAAGTTTGCAGCCGTCTTACATCAGCTTGAACGTGTTCTCCTTCCTCCTGTAGTGGGAGTTCTCCCTGCAGACTGCTCCAGTCATGCTGATAGGAGGCCACCTGGAGCTCCTCTGTGGAAACAAACAGTCGACACTGAAGCACATCTCCATGGACAGTACGTTGACACACTGTCCAGTTATTAGTCAGTCTGAACTGGTGGAGGAGAGCTGGTCTGGACAGTCTCTAAGTCCCTGTGTCTCCACCTGGTCTTAATCTAAATGTGTCTCCACATGCGTCCCCAGCCAGCACTTGAGATCTGATCTCAGTTTGTGTGTCTGTAAATCAGCAGCGCCATCATGTGGTCAGTAGAATATTGTAGCAGCTGCTGTCTCTAATGGATCTCTACCTACCGCTGGATCAGAACCATCAACAGCTGCTGGTTGACTTGGAGACATGATCCAGATGTTGGAACCAGATGGAAAGACTCTCACATGTTAAGATCTGATTTATTTAAGGAAGGAATGAATGAAGGAATATGTGTGTGTGTTGTGTGTTTTCCTGCCTCTGCTGCAGACGCTGTGTCTTTAAACAGACTGAGTGTCTCCCCCTGCAGGACGGCGAACACCTCCTCCCAGTGCTCCAGACCCTGAAACCAAGAGACGGTCAGACATTCACCTGGAGACACCACAAAGACGCTGAAGATCATCTCCATCTACTTCTTCTTTCCTCCTTTCTCCCTTCATCCACCTCATTCTTCTACACTTCCTTCTTTGATTCCTCCTCTTTCTTCCTCTCTACCTCCACATTTCCTTCCTCTCCTCATTCATCTACTTCCTTTGTCTCTTCACTTCCTCCTCCTTCCCCATATACGTCTTCTCTTCCTCCTTTCTCTCTTTTCCATACCCTTCCTCCTCTTTCTTATCATCCTTCTTCACCCTCTCCCTCCATATTTCCTCTCTTACCCCCACACACCTCCTTCTCCTCCTCTACCTCATCTTCTTCCACCACCACCTTCCACATCTACTTGTTCTCCTCTTTTGTCTTCTCTTTCTCCTTCTTCATCCTCTCCTACTCCTCCATCTCCTTCTTCTTCCTCCTCCATCTCTACTCCCTCTCTAACTCCACCTCCTCCTTTCTCCTATTTGATGTTTTCAGTCTCACGTATATGTCGAGGCAGAGAGGAGCAGGACGTCTCTCACCTTGTTTCCTCCTTGTTTCAGTTTGATCTCCAGCGCTCCCTCCATTCTGACCGGCTGCACAGACCTCACCTGAGAGAACACACAGGTGTGAGAACATGTGGTTCACGATAATGAGTCAAGAAATGAACGGAGCAGCTCTTACCTCAGGGGCAGGTTGTTTCACCTCTGGTTCATCAAACTCCTCCTGTTGCTGTGCAGGAGATGAAGAAGAAGGTGGAGGAGCGAGCTCAGGTGATTCAGAGACCTCATGCGTGAAGGATGTTACCCGCATCATCTTGGGTGAGTCAGGAGGGGTATGTGCTCTTGCAGCAGGTGAAGGTGGTGGTTCAGTTGGAGCAACGAGCTGTCTGATGAGAGGAGGTGAGTTGGGAGGTGTCGCTCGCTTCTCTGGTTTGTCCAGGGACTCTGTGGAGGAGGAGATTCTGGGCTTCGGAGAAAGAGGAGGTTTGGACCTGGGAGAAATCTCTTCAGGCGGGGGGGAGGTGGAGGTTCGAAGGGATGTGAGGGAGCGAGAGGAGTAGTCAGTTGATGTGGATTGACTTCTCCTGGGCGCCGCTACAGGCAGGCTGGAGCTGGGACTAAGAGGAGGAGAATCTGTCATGTCCCTCCATCTCTTTGAATCTGGATCCTGGTCTAGAGTCGGGCTAAGGGGACCGGGGGAGGTGGGGACACCGTCTCCTTTCTTATCCTGCATGAAGGGTCTGAAGGGTCTGTCCGACTGCCTGCCGCTGACTCGACGTATGCTGTCCCTGGAGAAGGACGTCCTTGAGACCCTGGGCTCCAGAGGTTTACTCCTCAGGGAGGAAACTCTGGCTGGAGGCCGTCTGTCCAGGAACTCCTTCTCCTCGCTTCCAATAAGACCCAGCCTCTTCTCCCTCTGCAGAAAAAACAGAAAACATTTAGGAGGACGTTTTAAAAGCCGAGGTTCTTCTTCTGTGGTGTAGTTACCAACCCACCTGCGTTTTCTTCTTCTGCAGTGCCACAAAGCGCTCGTTCTGAGCCTGGATCATGGCCTCCAAGTCCTCCTGCCTCTTGAGGAGCTCCATGACGTCAGATACAGAGTCCTGGAGGAACCACAACAACAATCAGAACTCCCAGAACTCCCAGAAACAATCATCCTTCTTCACACTTTCCACCTCTGCTGTGGAGATTCAGGAAAACCAGGAGTCGCGGGCAGGACTAAAAGCTCAAGCTCAAATGCGACCCCTGGTTTCCCTGAATCCACCTCAGGCCGTACCCCGTAGTCTTCAGCCATCAGCGTGTTCTCGTAGGAGCTCAGCCAGCGCTCGGCCTGATCCAGCTCCCTCTGCAGGAGAGAAATCTCCAGCTCCTCCTCAAACAGGAGCCTGGTCTCCTCCCAAACCTTCTCCACCCGCAGCTCCAGCTCCTCCAGCTCACAGAGGCGCTCCTCCACCTGGAAGAGGAAGTGGAAAGGAAAAACAGGAGGTCAGTGGTTAGCAAACACTTCCTCCTCCTCCATGTTCATTAGGGACGGGATTTTATTACTACAAACATCTTGTCTTGGCTGAAGCCTTAACACCGATCTCTTACCTCCTGGGACATGAAGTGTTGGTCTCTAATCAGCCGCAGTCCTTCTTCTTTCGTGGCCTGTGATTTGCTGAGCTGCCGGTCGATCTGAACCCGGTACTCATCGTGTTTCTTAATGAGCTGCTCCCAGTCGCTTCCCTCTCCGCTCTGAGCCTCGCCCCGAATCAGAGACAGCATCTCTCTGAGCCAGGCCCTGCGACACAAACACAGTCCTGTAAATACTGAATCAGGTCCATGTTCCTGACCCTGGTCTCTATGGACCCTGGTCTCTATGGACCCTGGTCTAGATGGCCTCCTATCAGCTACTGTATCAAGGGAAAGACTCGCTTCTCTAGTTTCAATGACACCCAGTATCACACGCCTATTCTATGACCTAACTTCACTATCTACATGTGTTAGAGGCTAAAGGACATACATGAGTTCCGTCCACTGGGAGAGGTATTTCTGCACGTCTTCGGCCTGGGCCAGTCTGAGCCGTCGTTGGGAGGCCTTCTCCTGGATGCTGGCCCAACAGGCCTCCAGCTCCTCCAGCCGCTGAGTCACAGAGGATCGGACCTGCGGCTGCCATCTGCTCAGTGCCCGGCCCTCCTCTCGGCTCCTGGTCACCTCCTCAGAGATCAGAACCAGGTCCCTCTGATGGGGGGTAAATTTATTTTGAGTGGAAGTGTTGATGTGGCTTCAGTCTTTGAAGCTTTTGTGGCGTATTTGGTGGGTGTTCTTACCTCCAGAGCCTCGTGCTGTCTGGACAGAGTCTGGATGGAGTGCAGGTCGTGACCCTGGTCCTCTGAGTCCAGCACGGCCTCCTTCTCAGCCATCCACCCCTTCAGCTCGTCCACGTCGTGGTTAAACTGATGAACCTTCCTCGCTGACTGCAGATTCTAGAGGACACAGGACAGACCGTCACTCTCGCCGCCTCTCTCTAAACTCGAGAGACTCGTCCACTCATCCTCATCTATACCTGCTCTCTGGTCCTGATGCTGCTGTTGAGCTCGTCCCACACCCGGCTGAGGGCGTCGTCCCTCCTTCTGGCCTGACCGTCCTGCTGCAGCCCTCGGCTGAGCTGCTGCACCGAGGTGAGCCGGCTGCGACCCAGACCGGACACCTCCGACACCAGAACCTCCAGCTTCTTCTGAAGCATCTGCAGGAGACAAGTGAACAGGTAAAAGAGGAATTAAACCTAGCATCTTCAGCCAGGTTTCTCTAAACACATCAGTCTTGTTTTATAGAATATATTGTAAGTTGTTTTATAGTCTACTGGTGGTATTACTGCCCTCTGCTGGATAAAAGTAAGAATGTATGTCATACAGCTTCGGATTTTCTCTAAAGAAGAGTTATGTTTGTACCAGTTTTTGTCCAAATGAACACCTGTGTGTCATGTGATCATTTGTTTATGCATTTTCATTGGTTAGTATCTGAGGAAACAAAAAGCAGCATGGTGTCATGTGACTCACTTCTACGTCCTCCAGGTCTTGTCCACAGTCCTTCGACTCTGCCACCGTCCTCTTGGAGGTCAGCCATGTTTGTAGTTCTGTGGCCTCCCTCTCGAACACGTACAGACGGAGCTGGTCTTCCAGGGCGGCGCGACGAGTTGTGGAAAGTTTGAGGAGAGTCTCAAACTGTTCGAGGACAGAGGGGAGGGACCCGCTGACCAGGTGGCTGAGACGGAGATGCGTTATTATTTTAAAAAGAAGAAGAGAAGAAGAAATGTTTGACATATGTACCCCACACACTTCAAACCAGTTTACCTGTTGGGATGTCCAAGGTGCTGCAGCGACGCTCCTGTCTCCTGGAGCCTCTCCACCGTCTTCCTCTGGTTCTCTAACTCCACGTCCACAGAGTCCAGCTTCCTCAGCAGAGCCTCTGTCGACTCCTCGCTCCTCCCACAGTCCCGGGACTCCAAACCCACCTGCTGCTCGTTCAACCACAGCTGCAGCTCCGAGACCTCCACACACACACACATAGACACACATCTGAATAACAATAACGCTCCTTTAAAAGGCACGCTTTGACCGACCTGTCCGCCCCGTCTTCGTTACCTCTGTGAGGAAGGTGTGGATGCTGAGCGCCTCCTGCAGGAGCTTCCCTTTCTTCTCTGCCTCACGCACCAGCTCCTCGTGGAGACTCTTCAACTCGTCCAGACGCTCCCGGATGTCGTGAGATGCAAAATGACGACCTCTGACCTGAGAAGGTTAATTATAAGAAGATTCACAGTGAATGTTGAGTAGGGTGATGTCTGCAGACCGTCGGCAAACGAGTGAATACGTTCAGCTTAAGTTTAGAGCTCAGCAACAAAGAGGAAACCATCTGTTTGTCTGTAACAAACATCCATCTGACTACAGCTTTAACAAAACCTGAGTCAGTGACGCTTCCTCACCAGATTACGCCCCGCCTCCTGGACTGCCTGGACCAATGGGGCGCGGCTCGAGATCTCCTGCGTCGCCGCCTGATAAAATAAATATAACATTTAGTAATAAAATGACACTTCTTTGAACCCCTTCAGAATTTCCTACATTTCTGGATATACTTTTGTTTATTCAAGAAAATGAGCCAATATTACATATCAGTGAGGTGCTAAATAAGTGAACCCCTGGTATAATATTTCTGATTGGATTCTGTTTGTCTCCTTTCAGGATGTTTTGAGTCATTTTTATGCACAAGTGTAGAAAATGTCTGAAGGATTCAAACTCTTAAGCATCTCTGTTCATCCCTCTGTACCTGGTGTTTGTGGAGGAGCTGCTGGCTGCTGCTCAGGGAGCTCCCCAGGTCTTTGGCAGTGACCGAGGGCAGCTTGTCTCTCAGCCAGGACACCTCCTCCTCCAGATCTCTGTAGAACTGGAACAGGACCTGCCAGGCCTCCAGGGTCTCGCCACGTCTCTGCAGAGGCTCCGACAGACTGTTGTACCTGTCGGAGACAAAAAAAACGCCGACATTAACACCTCTGGCATTCTGGCATTTCACTGCAGTGTTAAATATTAGGCTAACATTACATCTGCTGCGTGAAAAGGAATAGTCACGCTCTAGTAATTCCACATATGACATAAATCCGACTGGAAAAGATCTGTTCATGTAGCTTTTGAAACATTACAGTTGTAAATCATAGAAATAAATCCACTAGTCCCTTCATTTTACTTTTATACTTATTTATTTGTTTGGTTTTGTTTATAAGTTCCCTATATTCCACTAATACACTATCATTGATCACTTTCATAGAAAATAATCTTTTTATTTATCCCACAGTGGGATTAATTATCTTTGAGTTTTTAAATCTATTTTTATTTGTTTTATGGTTTTAATTGTTTTATGTGCCTGACTAAAATAGTTTTATGAGATAAAGACAATTATTATTATTATTACTACTATAGTTACTGTTAGCAGACCTGTTGATTGTATGAGCCACTCTGGTCTGGATCTCCTCAGCCAGGAAGTTTCCCTGAGAGTGGAAGCTCTTCGCCGTCTCCACCAGACCCTGACGACACAAACACACATTTATATTATATTATTTATTAGTATGTAGTATACACGGTGCGCAGCAGATCCTGAAAGTGTACACATTTCATCAGTCTACACTCAAATGAAGCTTTAAGACATTTTAATATATTTAGAAATCAGAGTCTAAAGGTTTGTGACTGTGACACAGAAGAAGTTTGGAGCGACTCCGTTCTCTGTAGAGACAGACCAGCATCTCTGAGTTTAGGTTTTCATCTCTGAGAGCCTAAACACCTAAACAGATCAAGTCCAGCACCTGGATTCGGTCCCGGTGTCCGTCCACCTCCTCCTCCAGCCCATGCAGAGCCTTCAGCAGCCTGTTGACCGACTGCAGGTCTTTGCCACAGTCCTCGTTGGACAGCTCCCTCTCCACTGACGCCACACACTGCTCCATGTCGTCCAATGAACGGTGGAACTGTAGCGCCTGGAAAGAAACAACAAACACTAAACTTAAACCCTATTTTCACAGGACCTGTTTGATGCAGAAATTTTTTTTGTGTGGCTTATTTGCACGGGATGAATAAACTCTGTGTTTGACTCTAATTCACTGCCTCTGTCTCTGGTTATGACGTCTCTGCTTCCACACTGTCTGACAGCTTTAGTTGCTTTGCAGAATCAGAATGATAATAAAAAAATATATTTTCTAAACGAAAATATAATATGATAAGACTGTGTTGGCTACTCTGAAACAGAGGAAGCTACCTGATTGGCTCACGTCCATGTCAGTCTAAACTTATAACTTAAAATCTAAACTCTAAACACTAAGATCCAAATCTGTAGGTTGCACAAGTAGTTGCGAGTGATGAGTACCTGGTAGGCCTCCTGCAGTCTGTTTTTCTTCTCCTTGCAGTTGTGGATCAGGGAGTCCCAACCGTCGGTCAGCTCTTTGAGTCGAGGTCGAACCTTCGCTTCAGCCGACTTAGACTCTGACAGCAGCTTCTGTCCTTCCTGTGAGAAACCCAGAGACAATCAGCTCAGAGGTTACCGTCCCAGCCCCAGAGTGGGACGATAACAACCACGGGGTCAGGTAACACGTTGAGCGTATGAAGATGCACCTTGGTGAGCGTGTCCACTCGGTAGCGGTTGGCGAGGATCTCGGCCTCGAAGCTCTGATGTTTAAGGACTTTGGCCTGAAGGTTGGATGGTTCCCTCCAACTCTCATCCAACGCCACGGCGTTACGCTCGCTCAGCCACACACACGCCTGGAAAACACATTTAATCCGACAGGTAGATTAATAGACAACAGCAGCGGTGTCAAACATACGGCCCGCGGGTCAAAACCAGGCCGGCAGAGTGCGGGGTGGATTTGAAAAGTGTGAAAATGGCATTAACTGCAGTTCTTCAATAAAAGTAGCTGCTATTCCTACTCCGTCCACTAGGTGTCACACAGTTTTTCTTAAGAGATTTCAGGTAGTAACAACAAAATGATTTGTAAAAGAATAGTTCACTAAATGTTAACACTTTCACAATGTACTTGTTCTTCTTTGCACTAAAACACAGGTGTCAAACACGCGGCCTGCCAGACAGTCTAATCTGGACGACACCAAGACTTAGGAAAATGTGAAAATGACATAGAAGAGTAAAAATAACTGGTATCCTTAATTTGTCCACTGCTTTAGTCAGAGAAGTGAACAGAACATTACACTGAGACCCAGGACTGAACAGCAGACAGCACTTATTATTCATACGAAATTTCATTTTCTTTTAAATTATATTAAATGTAAACATCGTTCTAATTTACTTACACGTCTACGGAAAAAATCTGGAGCTGTCATTATTTATAGGTTATTATTCTGTTATGTTACTGGTCTGGCCCACTTGAGATCAAACTGGGCTTTATGTGGCCCCTGAACTAAAATGGGTTTGACCCCTGGACGACAGTGAAGCTGTACCTGGTAGCTGCTGGATAAGAACTGCTGCAGCTGCAGGGATCGATCCAGATCTTGGTGACGAGATTTGCTCTGCTTCTGCACTTCACTGCGTCTACACACGTGATCAGAGGAAAAGCAACGTGTATCAGTTCAAGACATCAGAAAGCATGTAGCTCGGACAGCAGGACCGATGATTACCTGCTGGACAGCGCTCTGATCTTGGCTCTGATGTTGTCGGCGTCGTAGTGCTTCTCCTGGATCATCTGCTGGGACAGTTTCTCCACCTGGTCCAGCTGCTCCCACTGAGCCTCCAGCGTCTCCTCAAACTGAAGGTGTTTCCTCTGCAGAGCCTCCACCTCCGTCACCGAGCTCTGAAAACACAAACAGAGACGCTTAGAAGAAAGAAAAACAGTGTCATTTTCACAAAGCGTTTCTCCACACAAATAAACTCGTCTTTACCCCGAGGTCCCGGTTGGTCAGGAAGGCCTCGCTGTTGCTGAGCCAGCTCTCACACTGCTCGACTGAGGCGTGGAAGACCTGCAGGATGGAGACAGTAGAGTGAGTTAACCATGTTAGTGGTAAGAAAACTAAAGCTCATACACTTTGGTAGCAGGAGCTTCTCAAACGAGTTGCATTATAATAATAAAAAACCTGAACAGAACAGAATGGCCGAATAAAGAGTCCAGAGTCTGAACTTCAGAATCGAATTTGCAAAGTGAGAGTTACAAAGGACATAAAAGCTAAGTTTGTGTGTTTGGTCTTCTTCTCCTTGGTCTCCTTTGTCTTCTTCTTCTTCTTGCCCTTTGTTTTCTTTACTAAAACTCCACTTTCCACTGGTTTACTGTCTGATTTCTGAAGTCTTAATGACAGAACATGCGTTAATCACGCTAAAAGGAATTTGACGTTAATTTTAACGGCCCTATTTTAAAGCTGATGTATTCTTGGTGTGATAGAATAATAATAAATGAGTTCGGGAGCGACAGGTCTACTGTTCTGAAGTCAGATCATCACCTGCAGAGTGCGGGCCTGCTCCAGGGTCAAGCTCCGCTCCTTCCAAGCTCGGTCCAGTCCGGCTTTAACCGTCTCCAGCTGGTTCAGGGCCTTCTGGATCTCGGCCTTCGAGCTGTGACCAGACTGGATCAGTCCCTGACCAAAGTCCCTGACAGAGTCCATGCGCTCAGCTCGGGCGTCGATCTCCGTCTGGAAACACAGCTCACCGTTAGATCTCCTGTATTAACACGGCTGAATGTAGGAGCTCCACGGTGCTCACCTTCCAGTCCTGGTGCTCCACGATGAGCCGCTCGGCCTCGGCTCTGGTTTTGGGGAGTCCCTTCTCTGCCATCTCAGTGGTCTGTTTGACACCCCACTCCAGCAGGAGGCGCTGGTTGGCCTTGAACAGCTGCAGCTGGTGAGCCTCCTGCAGCAACTCCTTCCTGAACAAACATTTCAAAGCGTTTGTTTTACATCAAGAATCTCTATCGGTGTTGAGACCGAGCTGCTGCTAACAGTGACATTAAATAATTAAAACAGTTCACCGGTGTTTGACTTCCTTGTCCAAGGTCTTCAGAACCTTCTGGACCTCCTTCTGTTTGTCCTTCAACTTGTCGCTCATCACTGACGGAGACTTCAGGTGATTCAGCACCGTTTTCTCCAGAGACTGAGGAGAGTGACACAGTCGGTGTTATGAGCCAGAAAAAAATAAAGAAATATTAAACCACTACTTTGTTCATTGTTCAATCTGTGTACATTAGAAAAATTAGCTGAACTAATGAGTCACATTGTTTATTTTATTAGTGTCCCAAGACTGTAAAGATGGGTGGTTAAGTCTCTTCTTAATATACCAAAGGTTCGTTATGTAACCTGTAATCTAGTGGTTCTCATCTCATCTGTCTAGTCAGCACCAGTAACCATCGGCAACAATACTTTGACTTGGTACAGCCAGGTATCCCAGAGTGCAGTTTTGCAGGTGTAATCAAGTACGCTGCTGTTCTACTTCCAGAGTCAAACTTGTCAATCTAACGAGTACGCAAGTCCAAAGCTTATGTGCTTGAGCTTCTTTTTCTTTTCTGTCTTCTTCGTCGTCTTTTTGTCTGTCTTGATCTTAGTCTTCATCTTCGTGTGACTATTCCTTCACGGGCCAATCACATATGTAAATTAACCCTTGTTTATTCACCTCTAAGGGTTTTAAATTCTATTCCACGGAGCCAATGAGGAGAAGTTCAGTTAACGCCACATTATTATCTTAGCTTGTTAGAAGTGTGGGCTGCTGGCTGCATGTCCAGGGTTCGTCCCAGCTGTCCTGATTCTGCTTTTTGTCCTGATTCTGGTAGTAATTTGTAGATTGGGGACGGTTATCAGCTGCCTAACCTTTGACCTCTCCTGGATGACCCCGGCCTCTCTCTCCATCTCCTCGTGGCGTCTGATCAGGTTCTCCACGCTGTCCACGTCACTGCCACAGTCCTGATCCTGCAGCAGCAGCATCTGAAGAGAGAAAGGGAGGAGCTTATGGTTCAGCCGAGTCTTATCGGAGATGCAGCGTGAAGGAAGGAACAGGTGACCCACCTTCTCGTTGGCTCTGTCTCGGACCTCCTCCAGCTCTCGGATGAGGCCGTGGACCACCAGCGCCCCCTCCAGCTTCTTCTTGTAGGTGTTCAGATCTCCGTGGAACTTGCTCCACCTGGAAGAGACGAGACATTTAACTCTGAACCGAGGAAACGACCCACAGAGGTGAGACAGTGTTACCTGTCGTTCAGCTGCTGCCTCCTCCGTCGTACAGTCACAAGTTCTTCAGCGCTCTGTCTCTTCTCCAGTTTGGCTGCGAGTCTGTTGATGGCTGTGATGTGAGCGTCGTCCACCGTCACTTCCTACAGAGAAGAAGAATAATTATTTAAATTATTTACAACGAGCATCTCTGTGTCAGTACTTCGTTACCACCTGAGCTCAGTCAGTGACTCACCCTGTCTCCACTTCCCCTGAACTCGCTGAGCTTCTTCAGCAGCTGGACTCCGTGTTCATAGTCCTTCCCAACATCTCCGACGTTAATCATCACCTCCTGAAAGACACACACGGGTCAGACTGGAAACAGATCCAACCGACCACCAACAGATTTCCATCCGTCCCGTCTCTTGCCTTGTGTCTGATCCAGGCCTCCACCTCCTCCACCTTCTGCAGGAACTCCAGGAAGTCTCTGTTATCCTCCAGAGCTTTCCCCCTGGTGGCCACAGCCTTTTTCAGCTCCTCCCAGTGAAGCTCCAGCGTCACCGCACTCTTCTTCACCTCCTTGGACCTCGGGTGGCGAAGGGTGACGAGCTCGTCCCCAGCCTGGAGACACAGAACAGGATCTGCTGATGTCCTTCTCTGATTAACCCTAAGCTTTAAAACTTTTGTCTGGACTTTTGTTTTGCTTATTTTGACAATAAAAAGGTCAGAAAATGTCCTGCGAGTGGATGCTTTGGCCCATTATCCCAGAATACAAGGAACTTTCTGTATCTGGCATTTGCTTAGAATTTCCTGCTCGTTATAAAAGCGTAATCGAGATACCTTAGAGAGAGGCACAAGTTACTGTAATGACACCATACTGGAAGTAAAGCGCAACGTTTCAGCTTTCAGAATTACGTTATTACGGTAATTCAAACATGCCACTAGGGAGGTAAGTTTTTAAGACGTGAACTCCTCTCCCTCTTACCTTCAGCACAGAGCTGATGATCCCGTGGTGTGCCAGGATTTCAGCCTCAAACACCTGATGTTTCTGGAGGAGCTTCATCTTCGCCTGCAGGTTGCTAAGGTCGGCTTTACCGTCCTCCGCCATCTTCTGCATCCGCTCAGAGACCCACTCCTCAGCCTGAAGTTAAACCACAGCACAAGTTAATACTGCAGAAGTTGAAAACAGCTTCCTATCGGACACCGAGCTGGTTACCTCTGCCACATCTCGGTTGAAGATACACAGAAGCCTGGAAAGTTCCAGCTCCTGTCTGCGTTTGACGGCCAGCTCTCTGATCCTGTCCCGTCTCTGGATCAGAGCTTTGAGTCTGGCTTTGACCCGTTTACTCTTCTCTTTGATCAGCTGCTTCTTCAGACGGTCGGCCAGCTCCTTCAGTGAGAACAGCTGGACCAAGACAAAAGAGGGGGCAAAGATTTAGAACCAGGATAACAGACTTAGAAACTAAATAAAACCAAATAAAGAAGCTGAACATGTGGACCTTGTCCTCCTGGGAGCTGAGCAGCTTCTCAAAAGCTTCATGTGACTTGATCAGACCCTCCGTCTCATCCACCGTGTTTCCCAGAGTGCTGCTCTGCAACAGGATCTGTGGACAACGAAGACACAGAGTTATCTTCCAGCGTTTTCCTCTTTCTTATCAAACTCACGGACTGACAGTTAACACTGTTTCTACACTGTTTCTACACTGTGCACACGACAATAAACTCTTTGAATCTCACCTCCTGTGAGCTGCAGGTCTTGTCCATGCTGTTAACGTCTCTGTAGAAGATCTGCTCCAGGTGGACGGTTTCTAACCAGAGCTGCTTCTTTTTCCACTGCTCCTCCAGTTTCTCTCTCTCCGCCTGCAAAGCCTTCAGCTTCTCAGACACCTGCAAGAAACACAAGATAGAGTTAACACCACCTTAGAGCCTTTCTGTTCAACTTGCTTTTCCAAGAAAACCTTCCAGCGCCTCCTCACCTCCCTCCTGTTGCTCTTGTCCTGTGTCTGCAGCGTCTCTCCCATATCCAGAGCCTGCTGGTAGGTCTCCTGTCTGGCCTCCATCTCGGCCCAGAGCTGCTGGTGTTGAGCCAGCTGCAGGTCGGCGGTCGCCACGTCGCTGATGCTCTCCTCAGCTGCCATCACGCCTATCTGCTGACTGCACCACAGGAGGTAGTCCTGCGCCTGAAGAGGACACGTGGGTATGAGAAGTGAGGCTGGACCTTCCTGCAGCGCTGCAGACCCCCGTTCCTTCATCTGTCTATACTCACTGTGTTGAGGAACAGGTATCGCTGGCAGGCTAGTTTGAGCTCCTCCTCTCTACGCTCGGTTTGAAGTCGGAGCTCCTCCCACCGCTCCACCACTTCCTGTTGCACTTCCTGCAGGCGGAGCTTCAGCTGAGGCGAGCAGAGGCGCAGGATGGAATCGACCGAGTCCAGCTGCTCCCGCAACTGAGGAGGAGAAACACGAACTACGTTCATATCAGGGCTGTCAATTAGGGATGTAAGGATGGGTGTCAGGACCGATCCAGACATTTTTAAAAAAGATCGGATCGGTATAAAGCTTAAGCCAAGATGTCAACCAAAATGTCCCGGTAGCTTTGAATCATTGTCTTCTTCTGTTTTATTGGCGGTTAGCTATCATCAAAGCTTCCTACTTTCTCTGCCGTTACTTTCTCTTGCTCTTCCTGTTTTCTTGTGCATTGAAACATCATGAACTTGCCGTGAGAAAGACCAGTTTTTTAATCCATTTCTTCTTGTTTCTTCTTTTGCTGCTGCTGCTTCTTCTTCCTCTTCTTCTTGCTCTCCTCCTCTGCTTCCTCTCTTACTACAACCACACTTCAGATTCTGCTTACTGTCCACAGAGGTAAAGCTGCTTTCATTTGTCTTGACTTCTGAATAATCCTTCCATAGTTCTCAGAGATACTCTCTAAACTTCATTTCTGCAGTGAAGATCATGAATTTATTTGAAGGAAAACTTATAACAGGAGCTGATGACGCTGTTAATGGACTGAATTATCGGGCAATTGTTTTTTTTCTTGATCATGAAATTACCCCGGCTTTTTCTAACCTAACGAGCTAATCCTAGCGATAGTTTCAGTCGTTACCTGTTGCTCTGTGTTAGCCAGCTCGTGCAGTAAAGCCTCATGTTTCCTCAGCTGTGAGATCACCCCCTGGAGATCCTTTGCTATGGCGTCAGGGATTCTCTTCTGTCGCTCCTGAAGGGAGAGAGAGAGAGGTGGAGAGACTATGATTGATATGAAGGAGCCATTTCTGATTTTAGTCTTTGTAAACACATTTAACAGCGGGTGGTTGTGAGGTTTTGTAGCCGTGTGGATGGACAGATACCTGGATGAGGGTGAGTGCGTCGCTCAGGTCCCGGTAGAAGCGGTGACATTCCTCGGCTCTCTGCAGCTGATTCTGACGCTCCCGGGCCGCATCGTTCAAATCCTCCCAGCATGCACTGCAGGAACGCAAACATCAAAATTAACAGAGAGACGAGTAAAATGAAGAGAAGTGAATGTGAATCGTCGTGTGTTTACCTGAGCTGCTGCGACGTCTCTTTGATGGCAGAGGTCTGCGGGTGTTTGTTGCGGATCAGTCGAGCAGCGAGGTCGTTGCAGCTCTGCAGTCTCTCCTGTCCGACCTCCAGCTGCTTCAGGAAACCTTCAAACTTCCCACGAAGCAACTGCAACATCACAGAGAACCACAACTATCTTTACAGCCTCAAGACAAGTTCATTCAATAAAACTGAGACAACACAGCGTTAAAGTATCCTCAATCCTTCCAGCTGGTTACTAGACTCTAACACACATGTGAATGTCCTGTTTAAGGATGTAACCTGAACATGTTGGTAGTCGTTGCCCAGGTCCTGAGACTCTGCCGTCTGTCTCTGCTGGTTCATCCAGTCCTGCAGCTCTGAACTCTCTCGTTTGAACTCGTGGAGATGAAGGACCTCCTTCAGCCTCTGACCTCTGTCAGGAAACACATGGAAAATAATAACAGGTCGTGTCAGTAATGATGATAACGTCATGGATTCAGGATCTCCCTAACACGTCCACTAATCACGCTGCAAGGTCTCAGGAGTCTGGTAAGTAAAAACCAGAAGGTCTGTAACAACTCACCAAGGTTATCAAAACACGATGCAAATGGAAAATGAAGAGTAATAACGTTGTTTAGATGATCAGATGTAGAACTAAGATTAAATAAGAGGTTGTGTAGTTTTACCAAATTCAATTTAGACTTGACTTTTTGATCTTTTCACGTTAACGCCGACGCAAAGAACGAAGCATCAGTTTGAGTCGGTACTGACCTGAGAGCAGCCTGGTGCTGCAGCTGCTGGTTCAGGCTGCTGAGGCGACTGTAGGGTCGGCTGAGCTCCTCCAGGCTCCAGGTCTGGACCGCCTTCTCCACCTGGTCCCCTAACTCCTTCACCTCCACCTCCACCACCTCCAGCTGGCCCTGCAACACCTGCATGACCACGAAGGTACAAGTCACGTTTCTGGTGCGGTAGAATCCACACAGTGCTGTTTATATACGTTCATTTCTTATCAAAAGTGAGGAAGTGACGAAGCTAACGGAAATGCTAAAGCATGCTAACGGTCAGCCATTCAGGTTCAACCAGCATGAACGAATAGAAAATAAAACAGGCTGCAACTGTAATCACTGAAGAACAAAAGAGGAAAGCTACAAACATGAAGATATGAATAGATTTCTTTTAAACTTTATTATTATTATAAAGTTCATAAGGAAGAGCAGGCGCAAAAAAAACTATTTTCCCCTAAACTATTACTGAAAAGCCTCAGCATGAGTGTTTCTTTGTAGAGGAGTTTGATTTGAGGTCCTCTCATAATATGTAAAGTACAGATGGAAAGGAATGTGTTTTGTACCTGGTGTTTGGTGACGAGGCTCTGTGTGGCCAGCTGGTCTTTGCCGTAGTCGTCAGAGTTCACCAGGCTGAGCATCTCTGTGAGTCTGGACTCCAGCTCTGAACAGTCCAACAGCAGCTGGAGACGAGACACGTTCAACACGACGAGAGAGTTTAGACAGGAACAGATTTTAATGAAGGAAAGGCAGCATCACATCTCCAAATAAAATGTCTGTCTCACTTGTTCTCTGGTGACAGCTTTGGTCAGGTGAGCTGTTCTCTTGTTGCAGGCCTCCTCTAGCGCCTCCCACTCTGTGGTCAGGTGGTTGCACCTGTAAAAACAGCAGAAATTAAAAAAAAAAAAAAACAACAGGATCCACATGTGGAGGTGGTCTGGGACACATGTGACCTCCTTCCTTTGGTAGTGTGAACACACAATGAGTCCTGGGTCACATTAAAGACCACCTACTCAACAGGGCTGATCTGAGGAAGAGGAGTTTAACTCATTCATTCAACCACTAGTAGAAATGATCACATGAATAAGAACCAAACTAAATAAGAAACAAGTCTGAACTAGAATCAACTCAGTAAATGTCTTCCTCCCTCCCCCCCTCCCTGTTCAGCAGTGACCTGGTTCCTCTGAGGATGGAAGCTTCCAGGCTTCAGTTCTAATATGAGCTCTGTCTCTAAAATAAAGAAGAACTTCACAGCTTGTTCCAAATTACGGATCATCTTGAATCTCTTGAATTCGTGAAATTAAGACGGAGGAGAGAAATTCAACCTGGAAGAGAAGAAATCACGTCACCTCTGGAGAATCTCCTCTCCGTCTGATTTGCTTGATCTGGCCAGGTTACGTCCCTTCTCCAGGATGTGGTTCAGGTGTTTCTGGTGGGCGTTCATTTCAGCCTGAAGCTCCTGAGCAAACAAATACAAAAATCACACATCAAGCTTCAGTTTGGTTTCATAATCGTTCTCAGCGGCCGAGCTGCATCATATGGGAGAGAAGTGGTACCTTGTGTTTCTGCATGAGGCTGATGGCTCCAGCCAGAGACTTGTCGTATCCCGTGGATCCAGAGGAAGGAACGTGTTCAGAGATCCAGCTGAGCTCCAGGTCAACATCATGATAAAACCCAAACAGCAGCACAGACGCCTCCAGCTGAGCTCGACGCTGCTCCAGAGGTTTCTGCAGGGATTTGAACCTGCAGCACAGAGCTCAGACAGTCAACATCGTCTGCAGAGTCTCAAGAGGGTGTGACAGATTAAATGAGTTTTATTACAGGTTAAATTTGGAGTGTTTATTAAAAAACATTAGCAATTTTATTATTTTGAAGTCCAGAAATTAAGTCCAGGATAAATAAAATGTCCAACGGTTGAATTGTGTCCCTACAGACAAACTTACAACGTGAGGTAAGTGTCCGTCTCCTGGAGGATCCTCTGAGAGTCGAAGTGGTTGGAGGCGAGGTGTTTGGCCCGGCTCACGATGGAGTTGATCTTCTCTGCGAGCTCATTGGCCTCCTGCTCCAGCTGCTGATGCTCCTGCAGACACAAACACAAACACAGTCCTTACCGAGCGCCATCAACCAAACCGAAGCCTCACATCGGCGTACGTCTCGCCTGCCCTCACCTTCAGCAGCTGTCGGCTGGAGCGCAGGTCGTGACCTTTGGGGGCGTTGTTCAGCATCCACCGGATGGCCTCGATCTTCAGCTTGGCGTCCTGAGGAGGAAGGGGCACAGACTCTCAGGTTAAAGCCTCATTTCAAATCACCAACATCTATCAACAAACTCACAGCTGTGTTAGTGATTTACCTGCAGAAGCTCCATCAGCTGCTCCTGCTGTCCCGCCTGCCTCAGCTTGTCCCCCCTGTCGGCCATCTTGTCCTGTAGTCTCTTCCACCGGCTGCTGAGCTGAGAAGACTTCCTGCTGATGCTCTGACTGTTGTAGTGTCCTTCAGCAACCATCTCCTGTCCCAGCTGATCACATATACACACATGTTTGAATTTCAGCTCAGCTCAGTTCAGTGTGTCTCACATCAGGCAGAGGTTTACCTGAACCAGTCTGTCCAGGCGGACCTGGTTGGCCTGCATCTCCTTCTCTGCCGCCTCGTGTCTCTTCAGCTTTCGCAGGATGTTGGTGGGGTCGCGGTACGACTCGTCCTCGGACACCTTGAACTTCTCCTCCATCCACAGCAGCAGCTCGTCTGAATCCCTCTGGAACTCCTGCAGCACAAAACACCAGGAGGTAAAAGATGAGTGATCTCCTGAAAATATGACGATCGATGTCGACACTGATGATGATGATGATGATGATGATGATGATGATGATTACCTGGTACTTCATGGAGGCCAGCAGCAGATTCTTCCTCTCCTTGCTGCTCTCTTTCAGCCTCCTGTTGGTGTTCTGGATGCTCCTGCTCCGCTCCTTGATGCTGGAAGATAAAGATGGTGGTTTGAAAACATGGTCATTTATGTGTTTGCAGCTGTATCATCCTGTAGAGAATCACCTTTCACGCTAACATGAACCTAACACTCATGTCTATGTGAGAGGGAACACAGCAACATTGAAACTCTACATAGAAAGACCCCAGCCGGCAGCCAGCAGCTTAGAACCCACAACCCTCATGCTGTGATGCTAACCACTGCTAAAGGATGCTAACACCCACTAAGAGCAGAAAGTTACTGTAAATATACCTGGTTTAGTTTTAGAGGTTCCTATGTGTAGAATCAAACTGATGGATAGCAGCTCTGACATGCTAGCTGTCATGTTTAGCTACCAGTTAAATGGTGAATTTAATCTCCTCTGTTGGGTTCATTTATTTGTAAATCTGCCTCTCCAGCCACAAACATCACCACATGTCACTGGTAAACTTTAAATCCCAAAGAGACAGCACTAAGACAGAGGTGATTATCTGTCTGGACAAGCTTCGTCCTTCCTTGCATTCTCTTACTGTTTAGCAGCATAGTGTTGACGGTTGATGAGTTCCTGGCTGCGCTCCGTGAAAAGAGCCACTCGCTGGTCCAAAGCCTTCAGGAGTCCCTCCAGCTCCTCCTGTCGGCCCAGCAGGCTGTGCACGCTGTCCACAGAGTCCTGCGTCAATTAAAACGCCAACATTTAGAACATGTCGTGTTCCTGCATCCAACAGATTACTGCTAATATCAGAAGCGATGGTCCATGAAAACATGTGAGAGAGGAGCATCCTCACCCCGACATCTTTGACCCTCAGTCGGGCTTCGTGTCCGGACAGCGTCGCCTCGATCCGGTCTCCCTCCTGGTTCAGCCTCTGGAGCTCCAGAGTCTGCTCCAGATGCTGCTTTCTATCGGCCCACAGCTTGTCCATCTTGGACCAATCAGCTTTCAGACTGTCCAGGGTTCGTTGGATTTCGACTGCAGCCGGGTTCCCACTGGAGGCGAGAGACTTCGCCAAATCCTCCACCTCCTTCAACCTGAGTTAGTGAAGATAATAAACAAAGTCATTATTCTGTTAATAATTAATAAGACTCATTTATTAATGCTAAAAAATATACATTCAAATTAAGACAGACATTAGTCTAAGAACAACTCGGATCACATGGATGTTAACCGCTGCTAAAACAGACAATCTGTGCATATGGTTTATTATCCGAGTACTTTTCTGTATTTCAAGTTTGGTTTTAGAAACTAAAATAAAAAATAAATTAATTTATAAAGTTTATTTGATTTTCAATTTAAAAAGCAAACGCAAAAAGTGCTAAATAAGTACATTTTAAAGATTAAAATAAAGGTTTCTTTTTGTGTTTAGTTTTTGGATTGAAAAATAAAAATCAAATAGTTTTTTTCCAGTTTTTATTCTGGTTTTTAAAAGCAAACCTGAAATACCCAAAAATGCACAGACTGTTAATGATTTAAAACATTTCTAATTTCCAAAAACAAAACACACCAAAACATGTAAGTGTACACAGCGTTATTATTATTAAGTATTGAGGCATTTGGAAATAAAGAATGAAAATTAGATTATTCATTCTTTATTCAGTCTTCCTTCTGGTTTTTAATCTTTAATATTTATCCAGATTAATAAATCCTCCTCCTCCTCTTCACCTGCTCCTCTGCGCCTCCATCTCCAGCCGGAGCTCCTCGTGTTGCTCCAGCAGAGCCATGGCCGAGGCCACGTCGCTGGCCGTCTCCTCCTGCAGGAGACGCTGCTGGACCGAACCCGTCCAGCCCTGCAGCTCCTTGGACTGATGCTGGAAGGTCTGCAGCCGACGGGCCTCGTCCAGGTGGTGCTGCCTGTCTGCAGCCTGACGTTTCACCTGAGCAACAGCAGAACAGTTATTACACCAATTAATACTTTGAACTTCTCAATGAATGTTTCACAATCAAACCTCTAGAGAGGGAAAGATCTGGATTCATTTATTAATCCAATACTGCACCCTCCTGAGACTGAGGATCAGTCAATACTCAATATAAAAAACCTTTATCAGGACGCCCCAGGCTCAGTCTGTTATGATGAAATGAATCCTCACCTGCTCCAGCAGAGCCTCTAAACCTCGAACCTCCTCCATGATGGCTGCGCTCTCAGCTGGACTGCAGTCCTGCTTCCTGTGAGACAGGAAATGACATCATGGTGTACTTTAGTAAAATGTATTAACTAAAGCTTTGCACCTCACAGATATGTAATATTGGCTCATTTTCCTGATTAGATAATGACTGTCATGCTGTCACTTCTGCTCTAGTCCTGTCTTTAAGTTTTTAGCCTACAGTTTTATTCTGTGACTGTTTGCTTTCTGCAGCGTTACTACAAATCTCTCCGCTGGGAACTGATTCTGCTCCAGCAAAGATCCTCTGGGCCAATCAGATTGTTTGGGGGAGGGGCTTTATGAGGTGATGGACAGCTGAATTAGTTTAAATGGCTCTGATTGGTTGGAGAATTCATTGATATTTTCTGACAGCCTAGATCAGACCCGTACATCTTGGCGACGCTCTTCAGGTAGGCGATCTTTCCCTCCAGAATCTGGATGTCTCTGAGGGCCTGAGCCTGGGTCTTCTCTCCGGTCTGCAGGGTGAGGGAGCTGCAGCCCACGTCCACCTTGTCCAGCCGGGACATCTGACCCTGCAGCTGAGCTTTAGCCTCCTCACAGCTCTGCAGGAAGGACTTCACGTCCGCCGTGCTCAGCAGCTCGTGGCCCTTTTCATCCTTCAGCTTCTGGATTCGATCCCACCTGGAGGACACGAGGAAGCGGTATCAGCGCCGCACGTTAACCACGACCACATAAATCTGGACTGTTGGCGTTTTGTTCACACCTGCGGGAAACGCTCCTCTGTCTGGCCTTGATCTCTTTCTGTTGACTGTGTTGATTCTTCACCAGCTCCTCTGCCATCTTGATGATGTCATCCAACTGACCCTGCCCACTCGCCAACTCAGTCAGGAAGTTCTGAAACAGAAAGTCAAGGCGACCACAGTCAAAAATATTCACATATTTTACTTTATGAGCAAACAACTTGCAACTTAAATGCTGCTATGTTCAAATTCAATTATAATTTCAGAAATAAAAACATCACTTCTTGGTGCTCCGTAAGGTTTTATACAAAGTCCAGCTTTTCTGAGACCAGAACATTGAGTCAAACACTGTGAACAATAAATTTACTGGTAAAACTAAAGAAAGACAGAAAGGTCTGCACTAGAGACGTCCCAGTATTTCAGTATTTCAGTATTTGGGGGCGGCCCAGGCATCGACATCAGGCTGATCTTTTGTAGTTATTAAGTTAGGTCTGTCATAAACCAAAACCACATCCTCTCTCCACACTACATTAACTCTGACAGAAAGATTTATTGGACTGACTCCAGGAGAAGACAAGGAAGACAAGGACAGACTTTAGGAAGACACAGGAGACCATCTCTAGGACATTTAGGATCAGATTAGGGGCAAAAAGCCTTGATCAGGACATCTCTCATCTGTACCTCATATTTAGCCTGAACTACTCCCATATTGTCGCCGTCGGTGCTGAAGGTGTTCAGGATGTTCTCCTTATCCCCCATCCACGACTCAAACTCCTGGCAGCTGTTGTAGAATCGATGGAGACGCAGCATCTCCTCCAGACTCCGCGTCTTAGACTGGAATCAAACGTCAAAAAGTCTGATGAAGAGCTGCTCTAAACATTTCCATCTTTCATGCATCTTTCGTCTTAAAACAAACTTCACAGTATTACAGCACTGGTGGACTACGTTTCCCATGCTGCTCCTCTCTCACCTTCACCAGGCTGCACAGTAAGTTGTAGTCCTGGTCCAGGCTGGCCTGAGTGCTCTCCACCGTGTCTCTCTGGTACTGTGGGTCCGGCAGAGATGACGTTTGGATCTCGCCCGTGTTGCGACGCATCGATCGGCTACGTCTTCGACGGCTCATCTTCCTGGTCTGGCTTTCTGTCACACCATTGGTAGAGACGGGTGAAGGAGGAGGAGCCTGAAGAAGAAGAAGAAATGACATTATTGGATATTTAAAATGAACAGTGACGTTTTTAAGGCTCAGTGTGTAAATAAACAAGAGCAGCAGAAACAGAAATTTAGAAAATAAATAAATGAATTTTAATGTTCAATCCTTCAGGCAGAGGACTGATCAGTTTATTTATAAAGCTCTTCTCAGCATTAAACAGCTGAGCCTTGAAGAATCCCACTAGTTATCAGATTGTGACTAATTTAATTGGTTTTAATTATTGACCCGATTGAAAAGTTGTTGATTACTGGTCGTACAGCGGCAGGAATCATGGTCAGGTAGGTTTTGGGGATGAGCTGCTGGTTTCCTCGACTGTCTCTGGCCATAACTCGGTCTCCATCTGGATCAGATCCAACGATGGTCACCATCTCGTTACGATCCCACGGAAACTGACCTAGAAAAATTATGAGGACGAATGCATCTGTTAATCTTTATTTTTCTAGGTTGCATCTCGTGTCTTTACTTCCTGTCAGCTCCACTGATTAGTTCCGGTACCTTTGTTGTATCTGAAGCGGACCTTGGCCATGGTCTCTTCTCTCTGAGGGGCGCCCTTCCGTCCTCTGACACCGGCTGGTGATGTCCCCGCTCCTGGCCCCTCCTCGTCCCCGGAGGTGTCGCTGTATTGGATCATCTTACTTTGTTGAAGGTCCGACTACACAGGAAGACCAAACATGACTTTAACTACAGGGGGGTCTCATTTTTGAACTTAAAAAGTTAAACGATTAACAAATACACTTGGACAGTTGTTTTTTGGGTTTAAAACTCCCTGTCCTGCGTAAGGAAGCTCTCTGATGATGGCGCGTCTAAACTCACGGTCAGAGACGTCAGCTGCGCCGCACTCTTCGCCTGTTCCGACAGCCTCTTCATCTCCACGCCATAGGCCGCCAACTCCTTCTGCATGCGTAGGTGGCGCTGCAGCAGCATCCCCGTGCTCGAATCATCCTTCCCATGATCCTTGCTGGTCAGCAGCGGCTTCCTGTCGTCCAGCCAGGAGATGGCCTCTGCCACGTCTGCAAAGTACTGATCAGAGAAGAAGAAGAAAGAGAAGAAGAAGAAGAGGAGTCTTAAACTAATGAAACCACCCTAAAATAAATTCATAACGTTTGATGGAACCTAAATCGCTCCCATCCCACATGACAAAACAAACCCAAACTTTACTAATAAAACTTAACCTGGAGGAGGAAGAGGACGTGAAGAAGAGAGGAAGGGGAAGAAAAGGGGGGAAGGAATATGAGAGGAAGGAGAGAAAGAGGAGGAGAGTGAGAGGGAGGAGGAAAGAGAGGAGGGGAGGAGGTGGAGGACAAGATGTAGTAGAGAGAGGAGGCTGAGACGTAGGAGGAGGGGAGGAAGAGGGAAGGAGAGGAGGATGAGAAAAGAAGGAGAGGAAGGAAAAGGAGGCTGAGGAGGTGAAGATAAAGAAAGTGGAGAGAAATAGGAGGAGGAGGAAGAGAGGAGGAAAGGTGAGAGAAGGAAGAGGGAGGAGGATGAGAGGAGGACAGGGAGAAGAGTGACGACAGAAGGTAGAATAGAAGAGAGAGGAGGCAGAGAGGAGGAGGAGGAGGAGAAAAAGTAGAAGGAGGGTGTAGAGGAAAAACAGAAATCTCTCCAACTACTATAAAATAAACTTGACGTAATAACTCTTTATTATTTGACTAAATAAGCTGCTGCAATGCTTCAAGCTTTAATACATCGGTTTTCCTAAATGATGATCAAATCTGTGCTGAATGTTTTCCACTGGCACCGACAGAACTACAGTTTCTTCTTCATCCACCTGTTTGATGGTGGTGGCGGCCTGCAGTCTGTTGCGTCGCGCCGTGGCCTCGTCCGTCAGGTGACTCCACTGCTTCTTCAGGGTCCTGATCCACTTCTGGACCTCCTTCTGCTGGACCTGGCTCTGCTTGGAGAGCAGATCCTGTCCTCGGCCCAGGACGCCCCGGTACAGAGGCTCCTGGGCCTGGATCTCCGCCTCCAGCGCCTGACAGACAGGTAATTAGTAAACCAGAGCCAGATAAATGTGTTTCTAAGGTTCCCAAAGGACTTTGGGACTCACCTTGTGCTTGTGCTGGGCCAGGTGGATGTGGTTCAGGTCTCGTCCCAGTCCGGTCGTCTGTAGCTTCAGCAGGCGCTCATACAGCCACGCCTCCAACTCCTCGCTGTCATGGAAGAACTCAAACAGCCGGAGCTGAGCCTCCAGACGCCTCCTCCTGTCAGAGGAGAGGAAGAGGAGGAGGAGAGGGGAAGAGGAGATCATAGAAGAGAAAGAGGAAGGGAGAGAAGGGGAGATAAGGGGAAAGGGAGGAGAAGTAGCAAGAAGGAGGTAAAATAGTAGGAAAAGAGGAGAGGAGAGGAAGAGAGGAGGAGAGGGAGGAAGGGGGAGCAGAAGAAGAGGAGAGGAGAGAGTGGAGAGGAAAGGGAGATGGAGAGACGAGACGAGGTGGAGGAGGAGGAGAGTAAGAGGAGCAGATAGGGGAGAGGAAGAAGAGGGAGAGGGAGGAAGGTATTGTTAAAGAGATAATAAGATGGAGGAGGATGGTCAAATGTGAATCATCTGTCGTCTAATAAAAGATCTTTGAGGAAACCTGTTTTCGCTGAGAGACGCCAGAGATTTATACTGAGTGTGGAGAGCTCTCACTCTGCTCTGAATCTGCTGACTGTCTTTAACATTTCCCTGAGGGACAGAGACATGAAGACACACAGAGACGTGAAGACAAATAACAGTAAACTAGAGGGACACAAGCAGAGAGACAGTGGACATGTGGACACCTTCAGAGTTGAGCTGCTGATGACAGCGATGGTTTCACCGTGAGCAGAGATCTGAGCTTCCAGGAGATCCTGTTTCTGAAGGAGAGACTCCACCTCAGCCAGCTGGTTCCCCGTCTCAGAGGAGCTGGCCTGGGACTAAAGACGGAGACGAAGGATGGAGGACAGTCAGAGATTTGATGATTTTTATCATTACAGACATGGCCGACAATTTAAAAAGTTAAAATCCCGCTTCCTGTATGAACTCACCTGTAGTTCTTTCAGTTCCTGGGAGACGAGGTCAATGTCTCGAAGGATGCTGAAGGTTTCCACTACATTTCCCAGAAGCCCCCTCTGCTCTTGGAGCTGCTGCAGCAGTTCCTTCCATCGATTCCTGATGCTCTCCTCCCTTAAAAACACACGACACACACACGTGTATAAGTATCTAGTATCAGTTTATACAGATGACAACTTCCTGCCTCAGCCGTCTCTCACCTCCTCATGATCTGCTGCTTGCTGTGGTAGTTTCCTCTCTCGATAGTCAAGGCCATGTCTCGTAGCGCTGTGAAGCGCGGCTCTCTGGCCTGAGCGTCGGTGGCCAGGGCCTCCAGACGCCGGCCGGACGCCTGAGCCTCCTCCAGCGTGGACAGGCCTCGGATGTCCTGCCTCCGGATGAGACGCAGCGTGTCCTCCAGGTAGCCCTCCCTCAGAGCGGCCTGAGAGGACAAAGGTGACGGTTTTAGGTCAAGTTGGACAAGAAACAAGAGACAACAAGACAAGAGACAACAAGACGAGACGAGACGAGAGATTGATTTGTGTGAACTATGGAAGTCATGTGATTAATTGTATGTAAAATAGTAATAATATAGTATACTGATTATTAAATATTTAAATCTAATGATAGCTCTACTTTATTTCAATGTGATGATGCACCACATGTACTGTCACTACAGGGCCAGTAGGGGAAGCAGAGGAGTCTAACAACAGACATGGTCCTGTTCTGATCTGACCCATGTTGTTCTTCATCACCTCTTCATTAATACAGTATTAATGCTCATGTTCTCCAGAGCTAGAAGAGGAACAGGTGTGTTTACCTTGCGGCCAAACTTCTGTGCGAGCTGCTCCAGGTTCTCCAGACGCCGCAGCGCCTCCTGCAGCGCTCGCTCTCTCTCGTTTTCGGCTCCCTCCAGCAAAACCCAACTTCTCTCGATGTCGCTCAGAGTTTTACCTTCACAAACACACAAGATTTAAAAACCCTGATATCTGTGTAGAGATTTCTTAATGTTTTTTGTGCTTAGCTTTGATACAGGGAAGTGAAGGGACAGAAAATACTCCGTGGACAATGTTGTAATGTTTTGTGATAGATTAGATGTGTTCTGGACCTTCTGGAGGATTATAAGCTCTCTGGTTATTGGCTGCCAGCTGAGTCCTCAGACTGAACAGATGAGCTTCGATCGCACCACGCTCCTGACAAAAATAAAGCAATGGCATTAATTAAAACGTGTCTCCAGCCAGCACTTGAGATCTGAGCTCAGGTTGTCTTTATTTCTTGACCTCCGCCCTGATGTTAGTTATTTTAGAGAAGGAAGGAGGAAAGGAGGAAAGGAAGGAAGAAAGAGGGATGGATGGAACAAAGAAAAGAACAAAAGAGGCAAAGAGAAAAGAGTGAAGGAAGGAAGTAAAGATATGGATAGATGGAGGGAAGGAAGGAGGAAGGAATGATGGAAGAAATGAACAAAGGAAGGAAGGAATAAGGGAAAGAGGAGGGAAGGAAAGAAGGAAGCAGGGAAAGAGGGAAGGAAGTTAAGGGAAGGACAGAAGGAACAAACAAACTCAGTAAAGAAGGAAGAAGGGAAAGGGGGAAGGAAGGAAGCAAGGAAGGGGAGAGAGAAGGAAGAAAGGAGGAATGTATAAAAGGATAGAAGAAAGGAACAAACGAAGGAAAAGAAAGAAGGATAGAGGGAAGGAAGAAAGGAGGGATGGAAGGAAAGAAGGAAGGAGTGAGGGTAGGAAGTAAAGAGGGAAGGATGAAAGGAAGGAAGGAAGGAAAGGAATGAAGTACTGACGGAAGGAAGAAAGCAAGGAAGGAAGAATGAAAGAAGAAAAGAAGGAAGGCAAGAAGTAAGAAAGAATGAAAGGATGTAAAAGGGACGGATGAAAGAAAGGAGCAAAGGAAGGAAGGAAAGAAGGAATAATGGAAAGGGAAGGAAGGAGGGATGCAGGAAGGAAAGAAGTAAATAGTCTGACCTGGTATTTAGGAGGTTTCTCCACAGTCCTGTAGGTCTTGAATGAAATCATCAGCGTCTGCATCTCTCTCACAGAGTTTGGAAATGTTCTGTCATTCAGCTGCTTCACCTTCAGTCAAACAGTCAGACGTTAATCAAGCAGCTGATCTCTAACATGAACATAGTTAATGCACAAACACATCAGGTCTTTACCTTGGATTCAATCCAGCGAAGCAGATCTGACACCATCCTCTCATACTGGACCTTCATTTTATCCAGCTCCATCAGCAAACCAACAATCTGTGGAGAACAAATTATAATTTATACGTAAAGCAGAGAGTAAAGATATCTGGCACAACCTCACCTCCTCCCAACGTCCCTTTATTGTTAACATTAATCAAAGACAATGTCAGAGCTCTGCAGTTGTGTCACTTCTATGTGCTGTAGCTCTACCAGCAGGTGCCTTCCTGTCTGCCTTCAATCTAATCCAGCAGTGATTCACAGGCTGCAGGCGGAGGAAGCTGCAGGATTACTGCTGCTGTTACCGAGAGCAGCCTGCAGAGGGCAGAGCAGTGCCCGGTGTGAACATAAACACTGTGTGGACACGTGTGACCCTTGTATTTTAATCCACCGCTTCTCTGCTTTAATGAGTCGCGAGTTAACAGTTCAATGTGAAAAGTCTGATAAGTGCGTTAATGATCTGTAAGATAAACACAGACTTCTACACTTTACACTGTGTGTGTCTTGTCTGCAACTTTCTTTACTCCCTTACTTAGAAGCTTTAAGATTTTTTAGATAAGTTCTGGACATTTAGAGAACAACTAGCTTTGTAAATGTAAATATAAAATATAAATATAAATATTGGGGTAGTGAGAACAGCTTGTAATGCTGATCACAGGGAAAGATGGAAAGTGACTCTATTTATATCCTGATGTTTATAAAGTTAAATTAATACAATTGTAATTGTAAAGTCATATTATATTCTATCTCTGTCTGAAATGACTTAATATAAATTAGGTTAAATTAGGTTACTAAAAAAGTACAGTGTCAGTGGTAAAGGAGAGGAGTTTCCTGGATATTCAGTGTCTCTTAATGTTTGTAGTTTCAAAGTAAAAGAAGCATTTTCACAATTAAACAATAAAAGCATGGACTTTAGATTACCATCCTTTAGTAAAATTGAGATAAAGAAAATGCTAACCCAGGGAAACACTATGAAATAGAGTGTTACTGTGTTTAACTGTGACATTTTATGTATATTTCCTCTATAAATGACATTACTGATTATTTCTTTCTGAACTCTTGCTTATAAACTATGAAGTAAATGGTTGTGACCTTGGCGAGTCTCTTCTGGATGGTCTGTCCCTGCTTCATCTTAGAGAAGTAGTGGTAGTACAGGGACACGTAGGTCATGATGGACTTATCGTCCGGGTGGGGGACCATGATGTCGTCCACATCCAGCAGCTGCATGATGCTGAACTCCCGCTCCGCCAGAGTGAAGGCGTGCTCCAGGTTACGGCGGGGGTTGTCGGCATGGAAGCGGCGGTAGTCGAAGAGGTCAGGCCTGGGATGGAGAGAGAGAGAGAGAGATGTGTGTCTACATGTGCATGTTGTCTCTGTGTCTGCGTGTGTTCTCTCCGGATACTCCGGACCAAAAAGTGGACGCCACGACAGCTCCTCTAAAGTGAAGCCAAAGCATGTGGAGCTCCCCCTGGTGGCTGGATGCAGTATATGTTACAGAGGCATCCATTTTTCTGCAGTCTATGTTGTGTGGGGACCAATTTGAGCATTTGATGATTGAAGTGAGGACATTTATAACAAGACAGAAGAAGAAGAAAGGTATGCGTGTTACCTGTGGGCGTGGATGAGGGCGTTGAAGGCGAGTCCGTCCCTCCAGCTGGAAGAGAAGTCTTGCACGTTGACGCCATCGTAGCCGGCCGTCTTCCTCTGACACCAGATCAGCAGAGCCTCCCTCACTGAGCGGTGAGCGCTGCCTCCTCCCGGCTGAGGAGAGAGAGGAGAGAGAAGAGGGAGGAGGACGATGAGAGGAAAGGAGTCGCTGGGTCCAGATAGACAGGCTCAGCTGTGGGTTCAGGTTCCTACCTCGTCCAGGTTGATCGACCCGATCTGAAACCTGAGGATGATGATCCACAGCAGACCCAGGATCAGCGTCCGGTCCCCGTCCACCACATTCTCTGGACCAATCAGATCCACCCGAATCTGACAGAGAAGACAGTGAGTGTGGACTAGAGGACTAGCTCAGGTGTAATTTTACAACCATAAAGACAGGAGGAGGATGAACGAGAGAGTAGCTCAGGTGAGTCACCTTGGTCTTGAGGAAGCCGATGGCGATGCTGTTGTTCTCCAGACAGTGGACTCTGAGCATGCGGCGGCTGGGCGGCGGCAGTGTCTCTCTGGAGATGAGCTCCAGCAGACGGATGAGGGCGACACCGGTCTTCAGCTCCGTGTAGACGTCTGTCAGCTCCACGCTCTCCTGCAGGAGACAGTTTAATGAAAGCATCTGTTTCCTCTAGTTTAAAGTGATAAGACTCGAGTTCATGAGCCTGAAACTTAAAACTAGGGATGTCCCAGTCGGTGTTAGGGTCGATCCACCCTTAGCGAAAAGTAGTTTACTTGAAGTTCATTTTATTAAGTATACTTGAGTATAAGTATAAGTATAGTAAGTATACTACAGACCATGTACTTGTAGTGTACTAGAAAGTATACTAATTTAATACTTCTTCCGGCTAAATTGGAACGTTATAAGTATATAAAAGTATACTTTAAGTTTACTTATAAAAGTATACTTTAAGTATACTTTTATAAACTAAAATGTAGACAAGAAGTATATAACTAGTACACTAGTAGTATATAGATGAGTGTACTTGTAGTGTACTAGAAAGTATACTAATTTAATACTTCTTCTGGCTAAATTGGAATGTTTAAAGTATACTTTAAGTATACTTTTATAAACTAAAATGTGGACTAGAAGTATATAACTAGTACACTAGTAATATATAGATGAGAGTACTTGTGGTATACTTGAAAGTGTACTTTTGTAAACTTAAAATGACCTTATAAAGTATACTTAAAGTATCTTTTATAAACTTAAAAATGTTCCAATTTAGTCAGAAGAAGTATTAAATTAGTATACTTTCTAGTACACTACAAGTACATGGTCTGTAGTATACTTCCTATACGTGTACTTATACTCAAGCATACTTAATAAAAATGAACTTCAAGTATACTACCTCAGTTTTAGTATAAAATAAGTATACTTGTAGTACACTTGAATAAACTTCTTTTTGCTAAGGGCAGACATTTTTTAAAATGATCGGTATCGGGGCTCGGTCAAATCTATGGTAGTTAGTTATTTTAGTTCTGACATAAACCAAAACCACTTCCTTGTAGTGTCAAAAATTATTCTTCTTCTGTTCAAATGGCGTCAAAGCTGCAGGAAATTGTGAAGGGACTTCCTGTGTGAAAAGAATAAATTAATAAACAGAGAGTACTACAATAAACTGTGAACACATGATAACTGTTTAAACTTCAGTGTTAGATCAGGGTATCATTCTTTATATGCTTTTTATAGCATCCAAAGGTTTCATGTTGTTCTTTAAGATTTTATCTTTTATGGCTCAACCACTCCTTCAGGTCCGTTTTATTCTGTTATAATGTATTTTATGTCATACTTAAAAAACGTTTTACCTCTCTTTTATATCCGTCTCCACTCCCTGAAATAAAGTCCTTCTGTGTTTTATGGTCTGCTTCTGTGTTTTGAGCTGAATGACTATCAATATTAGATGCGACGTAAGGAGTGAGAAGACATTTTATCATTTTGAATCATAAAATACATCAGAACAAATCATTGAAAATCCAGATGTTACCGGATTTTGATTCTGATAAGAACTGAGTCTGGATATGACAGGCTCAGGTTCAGGATAGAAATGAACACATGAAACACCCACTCACACATAACAGCACAGTAGGAAGGCAAACAGGTCAATAATAACGTAAATAACTGTGACAGCAAACATGATTTAAAACACAGCTCAGTGACTCACAGGAAGTTCACTGCAACTTTTTACTTCGATCCTCCTTAAAGTAAAGTGAAGTGCTGCTTTCCCCCTTACAGTGAGTTACATAATGTTGGGTTAGGATATCCTGGTTATCTGGGGGTCAGGGGCCCAGGTCACCAAACTTCTTAAAGGAAAGAAGGAACTCAATAAGTGAAGACATTCCTACAAATAATGTAGGACCTGAACCTGAACAGGTTATAGTATTAGGATTTGATTTTTCCTTTTTCTATTTTCGAGCAAATAAATTATATCTGTAAATGAGTTTCGCTCCACAAACTGTTTACCGGAAGCGACAAAAGCTGCAAACTTCAATGACATTTCAGTGCTGAAAGTAGGGAGGGAAGTTAGGAAATCTGTTTATTACATAAATGTACAGTTAAAGAAGAAATAAAGTGTTTATGAACTAGGAACAGCTTCCATTGATTTCCTGTTGTCTTAGAGATCATTTTGCCGAACAGAAGCCATCATATCATAAATAAAATGACACAACCGACAAAAAAACATAGCTAACCGCAAATCTATTCAAACACAGATCGTAACTAAAACTATTATTTTTTAATCAAAATGTTTACTGTATGGGATATTATTTTAATTATATTATTTATTCGTAGTTATTTACGCATTTGACTATTTTATATATATCATATGTATTAAAAAGAAGCTTACGTTTGTTGTTAGCTTTTGCTTGGTTAGCATGTTAGCTCGCTTAGGGGCTAGCTTAACTTGGGCGATAGCTACAACCTTCAAAACAATAAGGTAGGAATAGGAAACAAAAAGGATTTAAGTCACTGGTGTGTTCAGAAATCTCGTTAAAAGTTAAAGATATTCCGACTCACTGGAGGAAATGTGGCATTTGACTCGACCCACAAGGCGGGAAAAGGAAACGACAGGTGCTGAAGCCATAGTAAACGGCCAACGGCCATTGACTACCAACGAACCGCCATTTAAAATCCAATATGGCGCTGGACGTCTTCCTCATTGGAATTATGCGCAACAGCGACGCGCTCATTGCTGCCACCAGTGGCCGGATGATGTATTACAACAATACAATACTACTACACATACAACCACTACTGCTGGTACTGCTACTACTACTACTACTACTACTACTACTACTAATAATAATAATAATAATAATAATAGGATATTTTAATGTCACAAGTTATACTAGTATTTTGGACATCTCCTCTTCTAATATTCTAATTTATTTGTTTAATATGCCCATGTCAATACTAGAGAATTGACTTGATTGGTTGATTAAACTGATTCATTAAATCACCATTTCATTTTAAGTTCTATTACTAGTCTATAAATACTAAAAATAAAAAACAAGATATTAAATACAGACAAAGATAAACAAGAAATAAAATAAAATATAATATATACATGCACTTAGAAATCAGTCAATATAAAATCTGATACCTGTTTTCATGAGGATAAACTACAAATCCAGACAGGTTGACTGTCAGCAGAATAAAATAATGTTGCAGCGCAAATATTTAAATTTGACATACTTCTGTATCTTCTGACATTTTATGCAATGACTATAATATTAATTAAAATAATTGCCAGGTGCAGTAATGAGAATAATAGCTGCAGCCTAATGGTTGACCTATCCTGTGTTAGAATTAAAATAAAATCAAGCAGTTCAGACTAGATTGTGAGATGGATCCCAGCTTCAAGGGCAGCGGATGGAGAACCTATCATTGATCATTTTGTGATTATTCAAATGATAAAGACAGAAATAGAGTCAAGTGAACCTGGACTACTAATGCAGCCTTCAGGAAAATCTCCAAACATGTGTGGGAGCAGCATTTTTCTCTCCTTGCTGGAGAAATCCCAGAGGAATGCTGGGAATGAAGTTCAGCAGCAGAACTCAGTGTTCAGCCAACAGCTGGCATCAAGTTATCAGAGAAACACACATGAAATCATATCAGAGCTGCTACAACTGGAGGAGAGTGACAAATGTGTCAGTGGTCATGACTGCTGATAGCAATGTGTTGCCCGCTGATAGACCGCAGTTAATAGCTGCTCATGAGGCAGGAACGAGCTCGCAGAGATAACAGATTACAGGAGTAGTAACACTGACATGATTGCAAAACAAAACCATGTCAGGCGTTTCCCAGAACGCAGGAAAGAGTCTGCTAAAAGCTCCACAGCTTCTCTCTGACTGTGTCTGTCTGCTGCAGGTGGACTTCAGACGACTAAACAATGAGCTGAAACTCACTGTCCAGCTTCAGAACAGGATCACGGTCCTCACAACCAGAGAGGCCTCTCACATTATCACATTAACGTCAGATATAGTTGTTTCAGTTCTAAGAGATTAAATTGTTGTTCAGTCACTGAAATAACAACTGTTATCATCCGCTCCAACAGCCTGTTTATATCTTTAAGCTAAAAGATAAAATGACTCAGGCTGAAAGTATAAATTCACACAAGAGCGCCTAAAGTGTAGAGTTGTGACTGTGATAGGCTCAGAATCATCTGGATTAATGGTGGTCACAGTAACAATAACCCCAACGAAGCTGCCTGCATGTGTCTGCAGACAAACTCAACAACAGACGTGGCAACAGAACTATGATGCGTCTAATATTTACTGACAATACTGTAGATTGTTAGAAACTGGAAACGTTACCTCAACATAATGTATAGTTATGCAAGTGAAATAAGTTTAGGCTGCTTCAGCAAAGTAAATATTTATACTGTAATATCAGTAACAAGATAAATGATTCTTACAGTAACCTCTTCAACATGAGTAAAGATTTCCCTGCAAATAAATGAAGAGTCCGTGAGGGCAGCCATTTTGGAAATGGCTGCCATTCATCAAATATACAAAATTCTGAGAAGGGACAATAAATCCAGATTATGAAATAAAAACAATTCTAAATTACGATCTGAAGTGTAGAGATTATGAGAAATCTTAAATGATGTGACAGTATTGTAAATGTTTGCTCAGGGTGAAGCACAAAAATGGCTCGGTTAAAGTTTATGGAGATCAAATGACGTACTTTAAGATTAGAGGCGCTCCGTTGTCATGGTTACAGTAACAAACAGGTGATTGAGGTTATGAACATTTAAAGTTAAGAAGGAAAACCTCCCAACACTGACTGCCAGATTGAAAAAGGAATCAGGTGGCGTTCTGTTGTGTTTGTATGCTTTGTTGGCCCGTCCATGCGGCCCATGCTCCTCGTTACCATCCGTTTATTCCAGCATTTGCTAACGTTTTAATCACGTGAACATAAACGAATAATTTAGATTTGGTTTCAGGAGCTTTCAGCTGAATCCTTCGACCTTCTCCAGTGGAAGGCGTCAGGAACAGTGGTGTAAGAGCTCCGAGGATATTAAACCACAGATCATCTCTTCTTCTTCCTCCTGTTCTCACCCCGTTCTTGGAGAAGACGCTGTTCATCCACTTGGTGAAGGTTTTCTTCTGGACCGCCATCCTCTGCCCCTGCAGCTCCCGGACTCGGCCCTCGCCATCTTCCTCGGCCTCCATCCTGACCGGCTGCAGAGACACAGTGGCTTTCACAAAATGCTTAAAATGATCAAAGAACAAAGGAGAGTGGATGATCATCCATCAGTCTAACTATTCATCCATTCATCCATTCATTTTAGCCTTTCACCTGAGTGAGCGGTGAACGTGCGCTGTCAGCTGATAGGAGCCATTACGACTCAAATACAACCCGCTGTAAAAATACCTGAGCTTTGTGTTTCCTTGTTTTTATTAAGTTGTGGGGTCATGTTACCAGCTGCTGTCTCTAATGGATCTCTACCTACCGCTGGATCAGAACCATCAACAGCTGCTTGTTGACTTGGAGACGTGATCCAGATTTTAAGTCAAGCTAGAAGGTCTCTCACATGTTAAGATCTGATTTATTTTAGAGACTCAGATTAGAACTGAAGGTAATCTGGAAGCTCTAAAGCTAATAATGTTTCACTCTTTAACGTACAGTAGACGTTTAAAGTGGCTTTAGATTACAAAAATAAAAAGACTTTCCTGCACGGCCTTTGGACTGAGCTAGGCTAGCTGTTTCCACCTTGCTCTAACTTTAATCAACGCTTAAAAAGACCAACGTACGTCCTGTCTCCACGCAATAGCTTCAACATCACGACATTCACAGGAAACACGGTCACATCATAAATCCTGCAGGAGAACGTAGGAAGAACAAAAAACACTTGTAGACACAAACAAACCCAGAGAGGAAACATCTCCTCACCTGTCAGTCTCGTCCGGTCCCGGTGTCTGTGTTATTTTCAGACAGTGAGAGATCCCAGTTTGACAATCGCCTTCAGATCCAAGCAACACTGAGCGTCTGTAGAACTGATGCCTGCACCCAGTGTTAATGTTAATGAACTCTCATGTGATGTGTGTGTGTGTGTGTGTGTGTGTGTGTGTGTGTGTGTGTGTGTGTGTGTGAGTGTGTGTGTGGGTGAACTTTGAAGCCATTGAAATGGATTTACAGCATGAACAGCTCGACTCATCTGACAGCAGCAGTAACCTGCAGGGGTCAAAGTTCAAACCAACACGCCTCCGTCTCTGCATGGACCTCTCATTAACATAATTTATTCCCTGGGTCCTCACACTGACCATAACATAACTGTTACCTTTACCCTCAAACACAGTCTGAACTGGTTTTAACACTGGACATGTTGTGGGAAGCGACAATGTGATGAGATGAGATGCTGAAATAAGATTAGATAAGATCAAAAGAGATGAAATGAGGTGAGGTGAGGTGAAGTCAGGTGAGACGAGATCAAATAGAATGAGATAACATGAGATAATGTGAGGTTGGATTAGATGACATGAGATGAGATGAGGACTAACCTGAACCAGGGTACGTTCCATCAGTGAGACTCTTTACTGATGAAGTAACAAAAAATAAATAAAAACCTAAAGGAGTTAGTGGATGAGTTGAACTCTGATCTAAACTTGGAAATAATCCACAACCAGATTTTAATAAATGACCTTGAAGACTGTTCACATACGTTGTAGGTGTAAATAGACGTGACCACGCTCCTTTAAATCACATTTAAAGTCACGAGCTGAAAGTCAAACCGTCTTCAAAGACACATTAAAACATCAACTCTGAGCTCAGGTCCAGTTTCTAGACCGAGACCCCGTCCTGAGTCAGAACCATGAAAGAGAGTTCATCTCTGATTATTTGTCATGTAGGAAAAAAAGTGAAAACCATCCCTGTAAAAACAGAAAGTGAAGAGTTTGTGTTTGTCGTCTGAATCCTAATTAGCGCCACACATCCATGATCGTCTCTGCCAACGTAAGCAGCTCAGAGAGGAAACAGGACGTTACATAAGGAACACTGAAGAGACAGAAAGAAGCTGGAAGGCTGAGTTACACTTCTGAGCAAACATTAAAATGAGCCTGGGTCAGGGGCCCTGGACTGGTCTGACTGTAGGTAGGGGCCCTGTAGGCTGGGGCCCTGGACTGTTCTGACTGTAGGTAGGGGCCCTGTAGGCAGGGGCCCTGGTCTGTCTGTAGGCCGGGGCCTGTGGTCATATATTCCATTCACTGTTTATCCTGGCGCTGGTCATTTCATTTCAACCACAGCAACAACAACAGGTACATGTACTGAATAAACTTTATTTAGTTCTTTGTTTATCAGAAGCGGCGCTGCATCAGACACAGGAACAGTAACGACTTGTCACATCTGAACAACAGGAAAACGAAAGGCATCAAAAAATAAAAAGACTTTTACATTCAGATAAAATAAAAGTCGGACTGAGAGAAGATTCCCTTAAATCCTGTGTTTTACAGAAACGACATTTATACACAACAGCTGTGACTGGATTACATCACGTTAATTAACATATTTGGCAAATATGTTCACGGAGTCTGTGCACGACTGGAAATTTAATTAAAGACCTTAATAGGGAAACTGTGACAGCCTTTCACCAGCGGAACTAAAGCAAAGACAGATTATAATCCAATATTCATGAGTCTCCAGAAAACAAACTAAACATGATAATAAAATGTTTAATAAAACAAAACCTGGACTTGGTTTGCTTAAAAGTTTTGTTAAATACAAGACATTTTTTAAAACTTAAACGTTGTTCTCACATCTTGATTTTTGATAAATTATTTATAGTAGTGACGACGTAAAAAGAGTAAAGACGTAGGGTTGATTTAAAGATGAGCATCGTCTGCGTAGAATGTGCGTCTTTATAACAATACAAAACATTAGCTTCTTACATTTTCTGTTGTTTTCTGTTCATTAACTGCTTTAACTGTTTAGACTCTTTGACACAAACAGAGCCTGAAGCCTGGTCTCTGGTCAGAGACTCATCTTATAAGCCCTCCATCCACCCCGACCTCCTCCTCTACTCCACATAAGGTAGCACTGGGTCAGGACATCTTTAGGTTTGATTAACTTAATTTTTTTTCCCTTTTTAGAAGACATAAATATATTCTGCTGCATCTGCTGCACTTTTAAGACTTTGAATGATGATTTAAGGCCACATCCTTATGGACAATTTGGTAAAGATTTGCCAAAACGTAACTCTGAATTTTATTATTTTTTTAAAGGGAACAGGGTGAAGAATGAAATGCACCGACACAAACAGCTTCTGCTCCAACACCTTTAAAAAAAAATATTGTGGTCTCTCTAAAAGGCACTAGCGTGAAGCGGCCCTGATGCCCAATCCTCAAGGACGGAGGCCGTCCCGTCATAAGAACAGAGGCCTTTAGACACGACGCTGAACTGAACAGGCACTGCAGCTTTAAAGCTCTAAAACAATCAGAGACTGAAATGAAAAGGCACCGAAGTGAAAGGTAGGATTCATTTTGGTGTTAATGAATTAATTTAACATTCAGATCTTTAAGGCCTCGTTCAGACCTAACATTAACATCCGTCCTGGTCAATCAGATCACAAATGGCCAGGTTAAACAGGTCCAGGTGTGAACACTGATCTGGTCTCTAGAGTCCAGGTTAAACAGGTCCAGGTGTGAACACTGATCTGGTCTCTAGTGTCCAGGTTAAACAGGTCCAGGTGTGAACACTGATCTGGTGTCAGTCCACATGTGGAGGTGGTCTGGGACACATGTGACCTCCTTCCTTTGGTAGTGTGAACACACAATGAGTCCTGATTCAGTTCTAATCTGAGATAAATTAGAACTCAACATGTGAGAGTCTAGGTAGGTAGAGATCCATTAGAGACAGCAGCTGCTACAATATTCTACTGACCACATGATGGCGCTGCTGATTTACAGACACACAAACTGAGATCAGATCTCAAGTGCTGGCTGGGGACGCATGTGGAGACACATTTATATTAAGACCAGGTGGAGACACAGGGACTTAGAGATGGACAGGTGAGACCAGATGTTGATGTGACGTCTGAACGAGTCCTGACAGTTTGTTCTTTGGAAACAAAGTTTAGAGTTTACAGCGGTGACGTTGAGTTTTGTCTCCACACAGAGGTCAGAGGTCGCGGCCTCCTCAGGCCTGCAGCCGTTTACAATCTGAGGAAACCAAACGCCACGACACGCTTCATCCCCACAGATGAACTGACCTCTGACCTCAGCCCTGCGTCCCGGTGTGGGAATACGCTGAGCAACGGCTTCCTGTTTCAAAATAAAACCACCCCAGTGTTTAAATGGAACTCTGGCTTTTAGAGATTAAACGTTCTTCTTTAATTTGTTCTTTATCGTTATTATTATTATTATTTATGCTTGACTTGAGCTAATTCACATTTAACGCTTGTATCAGCAGGAACAGGTTAAAGTATTTTACTATTTGAGCAGAAACCATGTGATGATAGACGAGAAGTATTTCAGGTATCAGCTGATCAAAAGAAAATTAATTATTATTCACAGATTATTATTTTTAGGAAAAATATTTTAGACCGTCAGACTAAAGTTGCTCTTATAATAAACTCAACATTGTTGGATTTTGAGCGTTAGTCGACCTGTAATAGTATTTTGAAGACATTGTTTTTCGACTAGACGATAAAATGAGAAAAGAATCGACAATAAAAGTGTTAAAATCCTTGGAAAGGTTCAGTTAAATGAGGCAAAACAAAACAAAGACAATTATCAATCTGCCAAGAAAACCCAAACGGTCCTGGGGTAATGGATCCATGTGTTTACACGGCAGCAGTAATATTAACATACTGGGTTTACTGTGTGGACGACATCAGAGCAAAGAGATGAGAAATAAAAGCAGGAAGTTAAAACTGTAGAAGTGTTGTCTAATGTGGCTAAACAACGCCTGAACTTTTCTTCTTTGGTGCATTTAAATCAGCTGAAGTCTAAGCGGTTAGGATGGATGATGTTAGTGAAGAGCTCCTCAGGAACTTTAACCTTTGACCTTTAACCTTCTGCAGCTCTCAGCGTGTCCTCTGAACGGCGGCGGCGGCAGAAACGTTGACCTGTGGTGCTTCTTATTTTACATCTGGACATCCTCTCAGCTCAGTCAGTGTGTTCGGCGGCTCGCTGCCAGCGCTCTAGTCCTCGTTGTGGTTGTACAGGGCGTCTGCGGTGGTGTTTTTACGGTGCGCTGGGGGCACGAGGTGGTCGGGCAGCTCGGTGGGCAGCTCGTAGCCCTCCAGTTTGATCTTGATGAGGTGCTGGGCCAGGGCGAACTCCTCGTCGTCCAGCATGCCGTCGTGGTCGCAGTCGGCCAGCTTCCAGATCTTCCCCAGCACGGTGTTGGGCAGCCGCGAGTTCATCATCTCCTTCTTGGCGTTGACGCCGGTGATCTTGCCGTTGATGGGCATCAGCGTGTAGAAGATCTCGTCGTAGCGGTGCTTGTCGCGGCTCACGATCCAGTCCTCGGCTTCGGCCCCGGCGCTGATGCCCTCACCGTAGCCTTGGCCAAAGGGGCCGTCCTGGGACCCTTCGAAGGCGCCGCCTGACACCATGGCGGGCGGTGCCTTGGACTCCTCCTCCCGGATCATCGCCATGAGAACGGCGATCTTTGAGGCCAACATCTTATCCACCGACTCGATCAGCTTCATCTTCAGAGACGGGAACTTACTGAAGTCGTAGTGCTGCAGCATTTCCTGGAAGAGAAGAAGAGACATGAGGTAGAGTCTGAACCTTTAGAGCTTTTATAGAAGAAGAAGAAGAAGAAGAAGAAGAAGAAGAAGAAGAAGAAGAGGAGGAGGAGGAGTGTCTACAGCTAATTCATTCATTCATTCATTCCTTCATCTTCTGTAACCTATTGTCCTGTGAAGGGTCATGGGGGGCTGGAGCCTATCCCAGCTGTCATTGGTCTCGAGGGGGGGTCCACCCTGGACAGGTCTCCAGTCTATCACAGGGCTAACACAGAGAGACACTCACACCTACGGCCAATTTAGAATCACCAATGATCCTAACCAGCATGTCTTTGGACGGTGGGAGGAAGCTGGAGAACCTGGAGAGAACCCACGCAGACACAGGGAGAACATGCAGACTCCATCGCGATGCAAAGATTTCACTACAAAAAAAATTCAGGCCATGAGAGCAGCCATTTTGGAAATGGCTGCCAAAAGCTAGTAACTGCAGAGCGTGCGTAAATCCACCAGGGGGCAGAAGACAACAGGTTTTTGAGGGATGTATTTGAGATGTGGGCGGAGCAGAGAGCTCAAAGTCATGAAGCAAATATGAGACACTTGTTGACTTGTTGTAGTTCCTACTTTCTGGTGACAGATGGCAATAAAAACCAAAAGACATGTGAAGATCTGAAAAAGGTGAATGAATGAAATGAAAACTGTCCCGCAGGTTTTTTATAGCTGTTCATTGAGGTTAAAGTCTGAAACTATAACTGATCTCTGAGCTGGAAATCAAACCTCCTGCTGTCTGCAGCTGGACGCAGCGTCGGCCTGCACCGACCTCTGACCTCTGAGCAACAACACAGCACATGTCTCAGTGTGTCTCAGTGTGTTCAGGCTTGTGCATGGTTTGTTAAAGTCAGATTTAAGACTTTTAAGACCTTTAATTAATATTTGCTGCTGCACAGACGTCCTCTAGAAAACCTTGAGGAGCATTTTTAATAGTTTTCAGTTTCTTTTGTAGAACAACTAATCTGGAGCTGGAGGCCATGTCTTCAAATGTTCTTTCAAAGTTCACTTCTGATTATTTCATTTACAACAGAATAATGTTCCTGTTCTTATAAATCTGTAATGTTTGACTTGTTTTAAGTATTTTTGCTTGAACTGATGCAATGATGGATTCGTTTTCCATTTCTTAATTGTGTAGACCAGAAAATGACTGATGTGTTCTTTAAAGCTCTTTTCTCTGGACGTGTTTTTATCAGATGAAGACATCTCACCAGGGAACTCAAACATCCCAAACATCCTCCTTCACCAAACATGCAATAAATACAAGAGTAGCCAGGGAACACACACACACTAACACACACTAATACACACTACCACACACTAATACACACACTAACACACACACTACCAGACACCTGCAGCGTAGCATCTCTCTACAGACCTGCAGACCAGCTGCAGCTCAGTTCATTCTGTCCCGGACGTTTAAACCCTGACGTCAGGAAACAGTTTTCACTTCGTCACATGTTGTTCTGTGCTGATGATCTGTCTTTACTCACGCTTCTATACAAACTATTTTCTTTTGTCTGCTGCGTCTGCATCAGCAGGGAGACGCTGATGCACTCCAAGCGTCTCAATGCGTCTGAACGAGGACGAGCTAAAAGTTTAATGTGAAGCCTAAATATGACAACAGATTCCAGTCAACAGGTGAGTCTGCTCACGTAGAAGAAGAGGAAGAAGAAGAAGGAAAAGATGATGAAGAAGACAAAGACAAAGACAAAGAAGAAGAAGCAGAACAAGAAGAAGACGAAGAAAAAAAGCAAAAAAGAGAAGGAGTCTAATCCTGTCTGAAGTGTAGGAACTGCAGCTCCCATGATGCTTTGTGGGTTGTAAACAGGAAGTATAAGGTAGCTGAGGTGCAGTGAGGTTAAAACATCAGTCTGTATTTGTTTCCTAGCTACAAGGAGCGTCTTATTTTTAACGTGTTCAGTCTCCTCCTTCCAGCCTCCATCACCTCTAACAAACCACTGTCTTTAAACGTGACGTCGTGTAGTTTTACCTGCATCTTGTTGACGTTGGGGAAGTCTCCAGGGCTGATGTGATGCTCTCTCTGCAGGATGGTGTAGATCTCCGGGAGCCTCATGATCAGCTCGTCCTTCTTCTTCTCCCGCCCGAACAGAGACGGCATCTCCTTCTTCAGGTAGCTGATGATGTAGGCGTGGACCTGCAGGACCACAGACAAACGTTTAAGAAGGACGGACGCCTGGATGGAGAGAGCTCAGCCCATCTCCTCTCATTTTTACCGTCGCAGCACAAACCTGAGAGTTCCTCGTAAAGGAAAGAGGCCCCAGAGCTGCGTTCAACAACACCACTGTTTATACAAGAGTTTCCTCAATCACGATCTGAGACAGGAAGACGGCTGCAGGTTAACAGAGGGCAGCCGTTCTGTCAGTTAACCTGATAAAACTATTTTATTTCTACTAATTTTTACTTTTCTACTACAACATATGACTGAAGATGCACATTTACTGATCAGGAGGGAAGACGAAGCAGCACAATAAATAAGATGCAAGACCAGAAAGAGAGTAGGTGGAATAACAGGATGGTACAAATACTAACTCTCTACTACTTAGTTCTAATGTCCTCACTGGATCCAGAGGTTTGTGGCGTCTCCTCAATCTTCTCCCTCCAGTTTCTCATCTTTCATGCATCGTTGACAACACACATGAATAAAATCTGGACGTTATTAAAGAAACTGAAACAGGAGAGGAAACTACACTACTGATGATTAGATGAGGGTGAGGGTGAGGAGGAGGTGGAGGAGGCCCAAGGCATGATGGGAGGTGGAAGGAAGGGAGGAGTAACAAATGGGGAAGAGAGAGCAACTTGCCAGAGAACATCAGAGCCATTTATCAATAGTTAAAAATAAAGCGTATGAAGAGAGGAGGAACGAGAATAGATCTGGGTCCTGTCATTCTGAAGGACTTTGTTTGTTAAGAGGTCTGTGGTCAACAACTGAGTTTGCTCAGAGGTCACCTGGTGGAAGCTGTGGTGGGTGGTGGAGGAGATAAAACGAGAGTAAAAGAAGGAAAAGACAAAGCTGCAAAGAAACCGCAAAGAAGAAGAAGAACTGGGAGGAGAAGAAATAGAAGAAGGACAAGAACTATAAGAACCAGGAGAGGAAGAAGTAAAAGAAGAATAAGAACTAGAAAAAGAAGAACTAGAAGAAGGATGAGAACTAGAAAAATAACGAGGACAGGAAGAACAAGAACACCAAAACCTAGAAGAACAAGAACTAGAAGAACCAGAAGAAGAAGAAGAAGAAGAAGTAAAAGAAGTAAAAGAACTAGGAGAAGATCATGAACCAGAAAGCTTTCTAAACTCTGCCCTGCATCAGTTCATCACTACATGAACTCAGCGTACTCCAGTATTTAGTGGACCGCAGCCAAAGCTGCAAAACAACAGAGCTTCTCCACGTCTGTGAAGGTTCTCAGTCATCCAGATCGTGGTTTACCCAAAAACACAAAGAGGAAACAGACACGACTGGACTCATTGGGTTTGTTGTTGTGTTCATAAAAATAGAAATGAACTAGAAGAGAAAAGCTCTGGCTGCAGAACAACATCCTCTAAACATTCTCCCTCAAAGGAACAACAGGTTACCTCTAATATTACATCAGTCCTCCAACTATCAGGACCTAAAATCATTTCCTGTCCAGATCTTCAGTGAGCTACCTTTACACCTTTACCTAAAGTTGACAGATTTATGAGCTGAGGCGTGTTTCCCCTAAAGAAGCTGCAGGAAGTGAACAAAGAAAAACAGAAAAATCAAAGGAAGTGAAGAAAAAGTGGAGAAAGAGAAAGAAACAAGAGAAGGAAACGAGGCCTGAGCAGAGGAGGTGAAGAGAAGGAGAAACATGAGGGGAGAAATATTTTCTGCAGGAAGTCGTTCTGATCAGGAAGTGAGCAGCAGAAACACTGACCAGGACAAAAACAGCTGGTTTATGTAAGACGACGAAGAAGGAATGGATAAACCACAGAAGAAGAAGATGAAAATGAAGAAGAAATGGATATACCATAGAAGAAGACCAGATGTCACTAAACTGTAAATATATTCAAACCCTAATGTGCTTCTTTTTGTATTCTGCTCACATGTCTAATTAAACTCATATTCATTATCTGTAGATACATTTTTCTTTTTCTGAATTCCATGTTTCTGAATCCTCAGACATTCATTTTATTTCCAGGTTCATGTGACGACAGATTTCTGATTGTGATGGAAACAATGAGCTGAACTAAAGTCTGATTCAGGCTTCGTTTCCACATCATTAAATTTAGTCCCTGTTCTACTTCCTGTTTCTCAAGAAGAAGAGAAAACGTTTTTGTGTTTCGATTCTTCAAATAAAACCCTGAAACAACAGCCGGTGTTTTCTCTGGAGGATCCACCGTTCAACTCTCCAATATTCTCTGGATTCCCCGCAGACAGATCAGGTTTCCAGACTTTTCCCAGATGATCCTGAACGTCTGAGCGTTAACTCCAACCACAACATGTGACTTCCTGTCTCACCTTGGCGAGCCGCGCCCTCTTGATCAGGTCGTTGAGTTTACGCAGGGCGGCGTTCCTCGGAAGACTCTGGATGTCCCGGAAAAGGTCCTGGGACTCAGCCTCGAACAGACGCCTGAGGACGACAAGTGAATGAATGAACTGTTTTGACCCATTCTTTGTGTTCTACTGGGGTTTGAATGGATGAATGAATGAACCACTCTGACTGGTTCTCTATGTTCTACAGGGGTTAAATGAATTAATGAATGAATGAACAAGCAAATGAGTAAATGAGTGAATGAATTAATTGCTCTGACCTGTTCTCTGTGTTCTGGAGGGGTTTGGCCCAGAAGGAGCCCAGATAAACTCTCACCACCTCTGGAGTGTTGATCACTTTCCCCAGTGACCACATGAGGGCGCCGTAGACTCGCATCAGCTGCTGGGTGTCCACCTGGGGGCACAGGTGAGGAGGGGGCGTGGTTTAGTGGGAGGTAAGCCAGTCACAGGTGAGCAGCAGAGTTAAACCTGGACGGTGGTGCGTCCTACCTGGTCGGCCTTGTTGAGGACGACCCTGATCTTGTCGTCTTGTCCTTTGAAGGCTTTGATGGCCTCAGAGAACTCATCAGAGATGTCCAGCTTGTGGGCGTCAAACAGAAGAATGATCCGGTCCACGCGCTCCCCGAACCAACGCAGGACCTCCGCAAAGTCGTAACCTGGAGACAGGAGGACAGAAGAAAGGTTTGAGGGTTATTAGAGAAACTTTAGTTTAGTTTGTCTGCTCTGGCTACTTTATCTAAATATGGACGAACCCTCCTCCATCTTGAGGAGAGCTTCTGAAGCTCAGTGTGGCGTCTACGGTCGCCGCCATCTTGGTAGTGCCTGACTCCAGCTACGTAAAAATTCATTATAAACGGAGAAATTAGCTCTAGACACCAAAGACTGGTTTAGTACCAGGCTGGAAACATGTTGATTTAACATGGAGGTTTATGGGGATTGACCCCAAATATTTATGCTAAGCTAGGCTAAGCTAGGCTAATCACCTTCAACATCCAGATTTGTATTCTTACCTCACGGTAGCGGTGAAAGAGCTACAGGCTACAAGTTACTTTCAATGGAAGTCGATGATAGATGACACATGCGCGACACTTGTTGCTACATGACGCGCTAACATATCAAAGTTGAGTAAAGTCTGACATTTTAACACGGAGGTCTATGGAGACTGACTCACTGGTGGAGCCTCTAGTGGACATTAGAGGAACTGCAGACCTGGAGTTTCACACATTTTAATACCACGCCCTCCAGCTAACTGTTAGCCTTCACTAGCTAACACACAGAGAATCAATCTGAATACAAAGCTGATAAAAAACTAAAACTAAAGCACTGAAGGAAGAATTATTATTAAGAATTAGCCTAAAATATTTAGCTAGGAAAGTTGTTGAGGAGTCTCTCTGTTCGGTACAGTAAAGCTCTGCTGGGCCAATCAGATTGTTTGAGGGCGGGGCTTAATGTGGTGATGGACAGAAGAGTAACAGTAGTCATACACATCATGTGATCAGTTTGAATGTCTCTGATTGGTTGGAGGACGATCCAGATGGTGCAGAGGTTGTTTTTGTTTTCTCTGGATCATAATGAAACCCAGACGTTACCAGACTCTGATCCAGGCTGGTGGAGGACGGGAACCTTTCCAACAACCGCTGTGAATTATTTTCTGCAGATTTTATAAATGAGTTCCAGCTTCAGGAACACAAACATGAACACATGAGCACCGAGGGTGAATCAGCTGCTCTGCACGGACTCTAAACTGTCCTGTATGTGTGTTTTTGTTTTTATTAAGTTGTAGCATTATGAGGACATCTGAGGGTTAAAACCTGTTCAGACTTGGTTTTAGGGTAGAGGATGTAAACAGGTTAGTGTTAGGTAATGCATTATGTCAATGGAAGGTCCTCACAAAGATAGATTGTGTGTGTGTGTGTGTGTGTGTGTGTGTGTGTGTAAAGTGATCTGTGGCAGTCTGGGTGTGGTTCATCTCAAACAGGGCGGCACTGAGCTCAGACCTGGAAACTCTCAGCGGACACAAAACGCTTTTAAAGACGAGGAGAAGAATTCCTGCAAAGAAGGAAACCAGTTCAGCTCCTGCTTAGATTTCTATCTGTGTCACAGTTTACTATACGTCTAAAGTGGTCTTCCTGTAAACTAATAATGTGTGCTGGTAACCATGGTAACCTCTAATAATCATCATCATCAGGTTGAGGGACAGAAACATGGAGGTAGAAAAACAAGATGAACCAAGATGGAATCCATGTGGACAGAGACGATGGAGACGTGGAGACATCTTGGTCGTCTTCTATGACTCTACACATTCAGGACTGGAGGAGGACATGGAGGAGGACATGGAGGAGGAGGACATGGAGGAGGAGGAGGAGGAGGACATGGAGGAGGACATACTACTTCTTCCTTGTCTTCCTTCTTGTTCCCTTTTCTAATGCATCTCCTTCTTCCTCTCCTTTTTCCACATTCTTCTTCTTCTGTTGTATTTCCAGTAGATTTGATGCTCACGGCTTCTTCTACTCAAACAATTCAGGGTTTACTTAAGGAAGGAAGGAAATAATGAATGAAGGAAGTAGGAAAAGAAGGAAGGGAGGAAGCATAGCCATCATGTGGTCAGTAGAATATTGTAGCAGCTGCTGTCTCTAATGGATCTCTACCTACCGCTGGATCAGAACCATCAACAGCTGCTTGTTGACGACATGGTCCACTACTGAGTTAACCCAGTGTTCATACCTGTATTTCAGACTGGCCCCTTACGTTCAGACGTTAATATGAACCCTTCAGATTCTTGTGTTCACCTCTAACCTCTCAGCAGCTCTTAAAGGTCACCTTTACAGTTTACACTGCCCACACAAACACACATACATCAGCAGCATCAGGGCCATTTACCTAAACACACAGAAACACCTTCAGCAAACACTTCACCATGCAGACGTCAGTGACTGGTGAGGCTGCACGCTTTTAAAATGGCTTCAGATTTGTTTTTTTTTTTATTTAGACCAGTAATAACTGATGAACATCAGTCAGAATCAGCTGTTCCTTCCATCTGACCACACGTCTACTTTAGAGACTGGATCTCGCTCTGACAATCTGCAGACCAGTGAAACGTGATCCAGCAGAAACGAGGCGCAGCATCAGAGCTCTGTCCACACTCACAACATCCCTGCAGGACGACGCGTATCTGAGTGTTTGTGGACACAACAGATGAAGAACGGTTGTCATGAAGAAAAGGATGACTGCCAGCATCCTCCTGAGGCTGCTGCAGTCCTGAGGCACCAACAGCAAAGACAAGGACGTGTCCCCCAGTGTCCCCAGCTCTGTGAGAATCTGACACGGCCCTGAATCATCTGTCGTGAATAATTGACGACGTTAGCACCTGGAGCAGGACGGCCCACGCCCCCGTCTTAGCGGTTCAGGTTACAGCAGCAGCAGCAGCCTCAGGTGTTTGGTTCAGGTTTGTCCCAAGAGACGCGACGTTGAGCGGTAAATACTGACATCAGCCGGGAAATGACCTGCACCTACGAGACTCATTACCACACCTGAAAACACACCTGAAGGACACAAGACATTCCTGTCATAACAGAACCAGAGGAAGTTCCTCTGATATGAGCTGTGATTGTTCTCCTCCGGTTCTATTACAGGACGACTGATTACTTCACATGTTCCATTTCCTTCAGAAAGGGAAATGCCTTCGGTGAAACAATGCTGCTTCCCCTGCAGCGCCATGACACAACACAACCACGACCCCAGAGGTCAACGCTCAGATGAAATGGATGAACTGTAATAACTCAAGAGCTTCAAGAGCTGAAACTCAAGGAAAAGGATTCATAGATATCACGCCTGGCTCCCGGGGCTTCCTCAGTAATGACCAGTGTCTTTATTTCCTCTGAGGATGGAGGCTTCCAGGGTTCAGGTCTAGTCTGAGCTTTGTCTCTAAAATAAATTAGAAATTAACGTGGGAGAGACTTTATAGCTTGTTCTAAAATCTGGATCATGTCTCCAAGTCAACAAGCAGCTGTTGATGGTTCTGATCCAGCGGTAGGTAGAGATCCATTAGAGATCAACAACATTTAAACGTCTCAGATCATCTGTTGTAAACTGAATATCTTTGGCCTGGATCAGACAGAAGTCATAGTGTTAAATGCAGGTTTGTGTTTTACATCTGAACCGTCTCCATGACGACCAAGTAAACTCCACCCACTAGTAAAAGCCAGCGGATTAATCCTGGAAGAAGAAGAAGTAGTTAACTGTGACTTAAGAGTCTGACTCCGCCCTCCGGTGATGGACGGGCGGCGGATCGGTCTGAGGGCAAACAGCAGCTCCACCCTGCAGCCTCCAGCTCTGCCAAACATGAAACAGACACATGCAGCACGCTCTCAGGGAGCAACACCAACAATCCTTTCTTCAGGCTTCACTAGTTTCAAGTTCTGGTTTAATGTTTCCACACGAAAGACGCTGCAGTCAGGACTGATGACTGAGCTGACAGATCTGGGTTTGGTAGGTGTCATTCTGTGAGAAGTTACAGAAAATACACTCCCTGTCCAGTTCATCCAGTTCATTAGGTACACTGGTGAAGTCATTCTGATCTAACTTATGTTGAGCTGATGTTGAAACAGCGTCAGAGAGGTGATGATTCACCTGGATGATTCAGTTAAAGAGTGTTTCTGGACAGTTATATTTGAATGCAAACTGCTGAATGTGACTGAATCAGACCAAACGAGCAGCAGCAGCAGCAGCGATGATGATGACGATGACGATGATCTCTGGGAGGCGGAGTCTAATCTGTCGGCGATGCCGTCTCCGTGTGCGTTCATGTTGAGTCACAGTTGGCCCCGTTGAGCGTCTTCAGGAGGAATTTAACCTCAGCTGAGCAGCTCTAAATGCTTCCAGATGCAGAGAAAGCCCCACCTCTGCTTCCTGTGGCCCTAACCCTCCATCGGTCCCTGACTCCACCCGGCCCGGCTGAGGAGCTCAGTCGATGCTGTCATTCGTCCAGGCTGACTCAATACGAGGGCAACGGGGACACGAGGCATGCTTTCTATGGACTCAGATATGAAAACTAAAAGTAAGAGCTGGTCTACACAGCTGTGACTCTAAAGGCATCCTCCACACGTGCACGAGAATAACAAAAGCTGCAAAAAGTAAATATGGAATTTATGATGGAATTTGGTGGTTGAAAAAATTCTGGAGGCATCGTTACTGATTTCCTTCCACTAGAGATCTGTATTTTAAAACCGCAGCTGTGATCAACTTCACATATCTCCTCCGTCCTCTGCTGACTTTTATTTGCCAAATTTGGAACAACGAGGTCGACCTTCAGGTCAGAGTCAGACCCAAAGTGTTTCTGTCATTTCAGAGCATCGCACGGTGCAAACTGAAAAGTAACAAAGCCTCTCTGCAAGCGCCTCGTATAGAAAACTTAAGGGGACCCCTGATAGAGCCCAGAGGAACGCCTTAGTGATGGTTTATGAGCGCTAACTGGACTGTTTCCCACAGAATCACACAGATCTGTGCGTCAGGAATGCAGCATTAGTATAGTCTGTGTTATATGACTGTAACTCCACACCCAGCACCTCACGACCCACAGATAAAATATGGGAAAGAAATGCACTGAAAAGCAACATTTTCTCAAACAGATGATTCATCCAAAGCCAGATCTAGATACTCAGTTTACTCAAAATGCTGGCTGAATCAGCTATAAGCAGCTCCTCTAATAGAAGAACCAATGTATGCACAGATAAATATGACTGGATTATTGTGACAGTGAAGAAAACCTAAAAACCTGATGATTCTCAGGCAAGTTCTGCACTGGCGCTGGCTGGGGACGCATGTGGAGACACAGGGACTTTAAAGACGGACAGGTGAGATCAGATATGTTTCTGTGTCAGATTTATTCCATATCCTCAGAAATGAAACTCCACCTGTGATTGGTCTGAAATCATTTCCTCGTCCACGTCTCAGAAAATTCTCCGTCTACAGCATCTACTCAGACGTCTTCTCTCGTCTTTCTTGTCCAACATGAGACGCTCAGTTTGCAGCTGACTAGAGAACGATTCAGACGAACCAGAACTTTCTCAACTAAACTGAACCTCCAACACTTTTGTAGTTCGAGTGTGACTTTGGTTTCGTTATGTTTAAGATAAATTTAATATAATTTCAGAGGACAGAAACTGAAATCAGCTAATTTAACTTGTCTGGAGATCAAACCACAGAATAATGCTGAATATTTATGTTGAAGGAGGAAGTTATGAATGAATCTGATCTGACCACTGACTCCTTGCAGGTGAAAGTTTGAACCCAAGACCTCGTTTAAAACAGTTCAAACGGGACGGAGACTCGTTTCGGCCTCTGGTCTCAGATGTGCAGCTTTAAGAGCTCTGACTTTTGTGGTTTCACACCAGCTGCACTGATTCATGAGAGGAAACAGACTGAGAGACAAAGCGGGAAGTGAGACAGAAGAAGAAGAAGAAGAAGAAGAAGAATTTCACAAGAAGCATTTTAGTGTCACTGGGTCAGCTGTTACTGCTGCTTGTGTCTGGGAAGGTTCTCAGACGTCCAGGTGAAGGTTTATCTAAGAAACAAAGACAACTGTAGTTTCTAGAAGATGTTTTCAACAAGTCTTCAGATCTAAACGACTGATGAGAGTTTAGGTTTTTATTTATCTGGTCGTTACAGGTCTGATCAACTGCTGTTCATCCTCTGAGGAGCAGAAACTGAATCTAAAAGAAAAGTTCACCTGCAGACCTGGACAGTTTTTTATTCAAACGTGTCCCACTGCTGCTTATTGTCACGGTTATTTGATTCTTGAATCAGTTTTGAAACATGAAAAACTTTCCATTAATCTCTGAAACTGAGACTGAAGAGGAGGTCACCTGATCTCTGACTTCACACAATATGAGGAAGTGAAAGAATCTCAAGGACGATTACACAACAGCACAAGAACACACACACACACACACACACACACACACACACACACACACACACACACACACACACACACACTATAAACACAGGTTTCCTACCTCTGCTGATTCGCTGTTTCTCTCCAGAGAGGATACCTGGGGTGTCGATGATGCTGATGCTCTGTAGAACCTGATTGGGCATCTGAGAGCAAATAAACCTGAACACACAGAGAGACAGACAGGAGGGAGTTAGACTTTATGTGTTCTTAACATTTATTCTAAACACAGACAGCGTCTTTTACAACAAACTGTAATCAGATCTGGTTCAGTTCCCAACGGAGAGACTCCAGACCAGCTCATCAACAGACGGGCGTTGTTCTGTGTTTTCTCTCTCATTTTATTTTTACCAACTCTCTGTTTTTACTTCCCCTCCCATTCAGACGTTAAACCTTCCGGCTCGTGTCGTCACTGTTTGTGAGACCGTCCTCTCACCTGAAGGATAAATTTAGCCGGCGGCTATAAATCGCCTCGGTGAGTCTGGGCTGCAGGCTGGCAGCGGGAAAAAACAAAACCGCGGCGCTGACACACGGTGACGCACACACACTTCCCCCTGGAAACAATAACTTATTGTGGAGGGTTCCTCCAGCGCACCGGGGAGAGACGGGACTCCTGCTTTAAGGAATCCTCCCGGGCGAACAGTTCGAGGGTCGACTGTCCGTCCACTTCCTCTTCGAAACTTTTCTGGACGGAGGAAACGTGGTTTTAGCTAAATTTAAACTGGTGTGTGTGGAATGTGACAGCTGACAGTGTGTGCGTTTACATGTCAGTGTGGTGGGAGGGAGAGGGTGGGGGGGCGGAGGTCACTTCCCACGTTGTAAATGTTTTGAGGAAAGCGGTGACAGGATCTCTCTCTGGGATCCAAGAGAGAGAGAAAGGTCACGTTTTAGAGCAACAACAGGAGTGAACAGGAACACAAGCATCAGAGCTGCAGACGTTACGGATGGATTAGTCACTGATGCCACTTAAAAGAATGTTCTACCTATCTGCGTAAAAATGAATTTACACACAAGTCCTGAAAGTAGACAGAGAGAACCCAAACAATCACATGGAACAGAAATGAACCAATATTACATATCAGAGAGGAGCTCCTCTAGGATTAAATCAGACTGGAAAAGGTTCCAGAACCATCTCTAAAGAGTTTGGAACCCACAAATAATCCGCTGATGTTTTGAGTCATTTTTATGAAGAAATGTTTAACGTTTTGTAGGAGGCATAAACTTTTAAGCAGCTCTGTACGTATCTCATGTATTTCAAGTACTCGTCAGGTCATTTGAAGGTTTCCAGGTTTCAGTGGAGGACTCTAGGTGAAGGGTCCCTGGATGTTGGGCGTGTGAACGCGGTGAAGCAGAGAAACCAGAATCTCTGCAGCTCTAAAAAAATCAGTCGTCACAAGAAACGCGGCACATTTATTCTTTAAGGATCAGATTTAAAGAGCTGAGGTCCGTCGGGACCGGGTGGAGCTCTGAGGTCTTAAATGTCACATCAGTCTGCACCTCTGCACAGAAACAGCAGGTCTCCTCTGGTTTAACTGAAGCTGCACAATGAAATGATCAGTGATGACTATTGATCCTGGAGATCAGAAGATTGATCAAACCACCAGGAGACTGACAGCGGAAATATGAACTAGAACCTACGATTAATATGAGTTTGGTTTGTCAAGTACAGACAGACGTCATCAGCGTACAGACGAATAATTGTGATTAAATGTCTGTAACAGTTCAGCTGTAGGCTCATGGTAACTCCTCATCTGGATTTCATTATGAGGCAAAATACCTCTGCAGCAACTGGAGAGTCCTCCAACCAATCAGAGACATTTAAACTAACCAGATGACGTGTGTGACGACTGTTAAGATTGTTACATACTCTGTGAGAAGCAAGAAGTTTGTTCTTGCTCCTAGGGCTGCGAGAACAAGAAAAAAGTTAGTTTTGGCCAAGTAATTTATACTTCTCAAGAAGCTTAAGTGCCGAACTCTGGGGAAGTCCTCATAGGCCCCGCCCACTGCAGCATACGTAACATGTGCTAAGCATTGTGGGAGACGGATGATGAGAGGAACCTTTCTTATTACTTTCAGATGTTGACGTTTTAATGACCGTGTTCGTGTATTAGCATCTCGGAGCTCACTGAGCATTTCCACTTGCCACTACCATTTCTGCTTTTCTGCATTAACCACGCCCAACTTCCAATTTCTGACCAATCACAGAACAGTAACCTCACACCACATGAGAAAAAAAGTTCTGCCCGGTTTAAGTGTAGCTGCAAGAACTCCTGAACGAGGTCTGCGAGAACAAATTTCTCACTTCTCGTGGAGTATGTAACAGCCTCAACTCTTCTGTCCATCACCACATCAAGCCCCGCCCCCGAACGATCTGATTGGTCCGACAGATCTTTGCTGGAGCAGAATCAGTTCCCACTGGAGAGACTCCAGACCCAGGGGTCTGTGTTCTTGTCTGTTCTTGTGCAAGTTCAGTCCAAATACATGGATGTGTTCTTGCCTGTTTTATCGACTCAGTACAGCCAGATATCCCAGAATGCATTTTTCTGGACATCTTCAAGTTTGCTGCTGTTCCTATTCCACCCGTCTTCCAGAGTCAGTACTTCAGAATCAAAGTTGTAAAGTCCAAACTACCACAAACGCAAGACCAGAGTGAAACCTCACCTGAGCCTACAGCCATGGAGCTCTTCTAATTTCATGAGGATTAAATCCTCATCGATGTCTTTGACTCCTACCTGTTGAGGAAGGAGTTTCCGAAGGCGTTGAGTTTCCTGAAGGGCTTCTTGGGGTCGACCACCAGAGCGTTGCCGGGGACGATGCCCTCGTTCTCGCCGTACATCACCGCGATGAAGCCGTCGGTGGTCGGCTCGGGGCCGATCCGCATGCCGGGGAAGTCATGCTCCAACAGATACCTGCGACAAGGACAGAGGAGGACAATCAGTTTGTTAATGAATTAAAAGATCAACTGTTTACTTTCTATTAATACACAACATTTAGTGATTAAATGTGACGATCACCCTGTTAAACCTGGTAGTTTATTGATCTGTGCTCAAATCAAACCCAAACAGCCTCTTTTCTTCTATTCTCTTCCAAACTGTGGCACAGAAGAGTTAAAAAATAAAAATAAAAAAAACAAAGAAAAGTGAGAAAGGAAGGAAGAGAGGGAAGATGGCCGCTGTGGGTCTCTGTCCTCTGGCTTCCTGCTTTTCCGGACAGCGTTGGACATCAAAGAGGAGACGACAGCCGAGGACGGAAAACTACCAGCAGGTCAGTGTTATTATTACTGAGCCGGTCTGAAGCTGCCGAGTCGGTTTATATGTCCAGAGTTCAGACGTCGTGCTTTCACTGAGCTGCTGATCCACCAGGATTTTAACCTTCAGCAGAGACGAGGTCAAAGTTCACAGAGACATAACCGAGGCCTCGTTCAGACGTTCATCAACACCTGGTCTCACCTGTCCATCCACCTGGTCTTAATATAAATGTGTCTCCACATGCGTCCCCAGCCAGCACTTGAGATCTGATCTCAGTTTGTGCGTCTGTAAATCAGCAGCGCCATCATGTGGTCAGTAGAATATTGTAGCAGCTGCTGTCTCTAATGGATCTCTACCTACCACTGCCGTCTACCTGCACAGGTGACGCTTCGGCGAACTCGAACCCAAAAGCACAAAATGTGACGAACAACCTCAGAGTCTACTGGTTCCAGTCAGCCCAAAATGTAATTATATGTTTTATGTGCAGTTTTCATATGTGCATTAAATTGCCATGGATGCATATTTGCTTTGTGAAAGAATATACATCAATATTTTATGTTTGTCTACATGCAAACTGGTTAAATCAGCAGATATTTGAATGGGGTTTGGTTTGGGCAAGGAAAAGCATCTACTGTCCCGACGGAGGCCGCGCTGAGACCCGTTCGTGGCCCTCGAGTCGTTTCTTTGAGCCCCTTTAACGCCGCCGGTTTCACTTCAGCTCCGTCAGAGAAGAAGAAGAAAATCTGCCGACTCTGCACTTTACTGGCAGCGTGTTCCTATGATTCATCGAGTTCCTCAGGCAGGGCGGCCTCTGAACCAACCACCGCCTCTGGCTGCTTTCTGCTAACCCCCTCTTCTTCTCGTCGTTCAGTGTTTTTAATCGTTTCTGTAGCAGAGCTGTTGACAGTAAACCACTTATTTTACGGCTGCACTGTGGTAAATGTTGGTACAGAGATATGCATTAATTCAAATGTTGGATATTTAAACATTTCTGCAATGAAAGGTCAAACAGCAGACGGAGCACCTCTCTGTAAAGCAGCTCTGACTCAGGCTGAGACTCTACAGGTCGCGGCTCGACTGAGCGTGTCCAAACAAAGACACAGTGACGGAGCAGATAACGCAATAAAAACCTTATCTCATATGAACACACCTGCTCTGTGGCTTTTTTATTTTCTTATGTCTCTTGTGACATCTTCAACGGCGCTCTGTCAGCGGAGAGTCTTTACTACGACGCTAATTAACTTTAAACACTAAGACTCTCACATGAGGCCTGGGTACAGACTGTGGTGTAAACTCTTCAAACATTTGATCATCAGAGACGTCACAACGTTAACAATATGTCACAAGAGGAAGTCATGTGACATTCAGGCACTTCCTGGAGGTCTAGGAACCAACGGTGCTGCAGGTTTTATCCACATTCTGCAGGATTAAAATACCTGCTAATGTTCTGTTGCCACAAGAGGAGTTATTTATAGGAGCTGCTCCCAGATAAATGCAGATTAGCCTTAAAGTCAGAGCTGTGTTATATCTCAGAGAGCTCAGAGCTAGCATGTCGCAGCCAGAATCAGTTTTTATCAGAATCAGAGTCTGGATTTTATTATTTCAACTGAGACGGAGACAGAATTAACTCTGCAACACCTGGATATGATAGGCCTCCAACCAATCAGAGACGTTTAAATGAATTCAGATGACTACTGTTAACGTTCTGTCCATCACCACATTAAGCCCCGCCCCCAAACAAGTTCCCAACGGAGAGACTCCAGAACAGCTTCCAGTCTAACTCAGAACAGGGCTCCAGACTGCAGCCGAATACTCACACCTGAGACCGATGAGAAGTTCTATTTCAAACAAATAGATTTTCCTGACTATTACTTCATACGTCAGTCTTCACAGAGCACCTCAGGTTTCTGCTTGGGCTCCTAAAATGTTCAGTAGAGGGCCACAGTGCTCCAAGAGAAGAAAAAGTTCATGTGGAGCCTCAGGGGGACCTTGGCTTCTTGAGGCTTCCTTGTGGTTCCTGGAGTTTCTAAAGTAGAATGTGAGGTAGAGCCTTCAGCTACCAGGACCTTCTCCTGAGGAACCAGCTCCTAGTTTGGGTTCAGGAGGTTGAAGTTAGGCTTCAGTTTCCATTAGTTATGCTGCCATAGCACTGGGCTGCTGGGAGGAGTTCCCATTACGCACTGTAAAACCAACAGAGCTGTGTAAACACTGATAAATGCACTAACATCCAGACTTAAACAAAACTCTATGCACGGTTTAAACACGCTCTCTGCTGATTTAACTGGGATCTTCTGTTAGAAAAGACCTGAAACGCATCAAAACCCTTGTGTTTTATAAAACTGCAGACCTGCTGTCACCAGAATTTACCCTGAGGTTGTTTTCATGTGTCTGACATGTTAGAATTTGCTCCAAGTCATGTGTGTCCTCGTTGCGAAACAATAGAGTTTAAATCAACAGAATCTCCTATGGAGTCTGGCAAAGGCGGCTCAAGGAACCGTTGACCAAGCCTTGACCAGATCAGACCTTTATTCTGATAAAAGGGCTCGAAAAGCAGGAAGTGATGTCACCGGTCTGAGAGCGATAACCAGGAATAGAGTCCTAATTATATTATTAGAGGCGACGCAGCAACGACGAGACGATAATACGACGCTGGAAACAGATCATTTGACAAACGAAGACAGATTTGTTCCCTGAGTTTGTCCTGAAGGCAGCGAGGCCTTTGTTTGGAGAGACACTCGCTCTGCTGAGCTCAAATCTGCTCAAATCAAACAGAGATAAATAAAAGTTCATTCATTTCATTTCTGAAACTTGTCTCGACACGTTGAAGTCTCTTTTAACTCCTTCTCTTTTATTTTTGTGACTCAGAGCAACGTTTAACAACATGACAACTTTAATTGTATTATTTAAAGTTTAATTTTCTCCTTTTAATCTTTTATTCCTTTATGCATTTTTATTTCATTTTAGCATTAGAGTATTTGCATTGAAAACTTTTTGCAGCTGAGCACTTCAAACATTATACTCCTGCAGTAAAAGCTAAATTCACGGATCGGACTGAAACTCCCGCGTGTCTGAATATTTCCTGGTCGGACATTTTTTGATATTTTGAGACTTTTAAAATATAAAACTAATGAGTAGAACTGGAAGGTTCAGCTGCAGCATCAAGAAAAAAGTAGAAAACACCAGAACCTGTGAATAAAGGGGCTGATGAAGTGTCAGTGAATGCAGCACTACATTACCCAGGAGCCTCAGCAGCTCTGACTAAAGAGGTGCAGGTTCAAATCCTTCCAATAAGTCAAAGAAAAAACTGCTTTTACATAAATCTGAAAGTTTCTTTCAGCTCATAAAGATGAAGTCAAACCAACTCATGCCAAAGTCCATTGAAAAAATACACTATTTAAGATTATGTAGCATTTGGTAAAGCCTAACACACACTGTATTATTTTTTTGTACTTATTTAATGTTTTATAACTTCCTATTTCCTATGTGCTACTGTTTTTAAACCAACGCTGTAAGTTTTTCCACTGCCAGATGAATAAAAGCTTTTCCTGTCAGATGCAGGGAGCAACAACTTCAATGAATCTGTGTTTTTCCTAAAATACAAACTGACTTTGGTAAATTTTACATCAACCGAATTTACCACAAGACACCACACAGTAGTTTGACACATCCTGTTATTCTGCTGTACTTCTCTATTCACAGCTCCACGTAGCAGGACATTCAATTTAAATATTTTCCTATGAGGTCTGGTTAGGCTGGTTTAAAGCTGCTGTAACACATGAACAGTTTCTCTCATGATCCCTGAACACTGAGCTTCATAAAGGTGCGTGTAAGAGCCGGTTCGGGCGGTGACACCGGGTCCCGGTGCCGGTTGGTACCTGATGAAGGTGGTTTTCCCGGTGGAGTACTGTCCGACCAGCAGCACCATGGGTTTGCTCTGGAAGTCTGCGGCCTCCAGGGCCGGGGAGTGGAAGTCATGGAAGAGGTAGGTCTCCTCCAGCGGCAGCAGCTTCTTGGTGTAGAGCGTCTGCAGTCCCTCGGTCACCGTCTGGTACATCTCTCCTTCCTTGTTGCGGCCACCTTGCTCCTGTTTGACCCAGCTGAACATGCTTCCAGCGACACTCGCTCCAACTTCCCCGTTTCGGTGTTTCCAGACCAGGGGCGGATCTCGTGTCTTTTCTCCCCGAGCTTCCTGCAGCTGAGCGGAGGGGGAGATGAGTCTGGCACCTGGGAGTCTCCGCGGCTCTGAGCACACTGCCTCCTCTGTGGCTGGCTGGCTGCCTCCCTGTGACCGCTGCTGGAGCTCTACCTGCGGGCACCGCCCTGCACAACCCCCCCCCCCCACACCTCCCCCCAGGCCTAACCCACACACACACACACACACACACACGCACGCACTCATGTTGATATATTTGTGAGGACAAAAAGAAAAGAAAAGAACTATTATGTACAAATAGATATTAATATACACAGTAAACTAGAACAAGCATATGAAGACATGTGGTAATACAGAATGTATAGACATCCTGTACAGTAGAGTGTGTAAAAATACTTTATTCAGGGAATGTTGTTAAACCAGAAAGCGGCCCCTGGCTGATCATCATGTGACTCATGTCCTGGGGCCCCTACAGACCCCCACAGTGCTGGGGAGACAGTTTGTCTGGTGATCAGCAGCACGTAAAGACTAAAAGAGATCAGTTATAAAAGAAAACATTTCACTATAAAAGAATCCAACCTCAAGACTCCTGTGAGTTCATTATATATAAAGATCCTAGAGTTCATGTTCAGCTCCACGGTTGTAAATGTACAGTTTATCTCTGATGTATGTTTTCACTGCATCTAAATAAAGTTTGACTGATTCATTGATACATCAACAATCAGCTTATGTTTTACCACAAAGCATTGTAGTAATATCATGTAATAATTGTTTAGAGACAATAATCTTCTCTTTGTTCCACCGTGTTGGATGTTTGCAGCGGTTCACAGTTTAAGGATCATAAATCAGTGAGATGAGATAAGATGAGACAGGATAAGGCAAGACAACACAAGATTGTGATTGAAATGAGATAAGATATGACAAGACAAGTTCAACTGACCCCATCACATACCACGTAAGAATAGAAAATAAAATATAATCACATAAAACAGTTTTAGGATTATTTAGGAGCTCTTAGCTGCACCTCGTAGTCTTCACCAGTCAACTGAACTGCACATTTCACATTTCATCACGTTATAAAATAAAATAACATATAAGTCATTTCTTAAATAAACATTTTAACCAAATAATCTTAACCCTCTCTGTCCTGTAGCGCCCCCTGCAGGCGGGAGTCAACCCACCCATCTTTAAATGTTCAAGTATGTAAATACTAATGTTAAGCAAACAAATGATAGCTTTAACTAATCACACCCTGAACAGAAGCTCGGGCCAAACTCCATTCAGGAAAATACACATTTTAAGCATTTGTTTGTTTTAAATATTGTAGAACATCTCAAATAACACATTTAATTCATGCTGCATAAATATAATAAATAAAATACATAGAGTTAGTGTAAGGACAGATGATATTAAATATTATTTTTCTTTAAAGTTGACATTAAACCTCTCCTGGACGAAGAAAATGAAAGAAATATGTGAAATCTTTTTCACGTTATCAGCATCAACCGTTAGGGGGCGCAACACCGTCGAGACAACCGGCATAAGCTGCAGTAGACGAAGAAGAATCGCCACCGGAAGCGGAAATGATGTCCCTTTGTTTTGAAAGAGGGAAATTTAAAACTCGACGGCGTTAGTGAGACGTAAACACACACAAACGGAATAAATCTACAAATAACGACACGAAAATGGCGTCAAACTGACATTCACCGCTCCTGAATGTAAAGTAAGTTCACGGACGAACATCTTATCGCTTTTAAGATGCGGTTTAAGTAATATTTTATTTTAACGTTTCAACGTCGACGTCTCAGCCGAATTTACTAGAAACTCTTCACCAGAAAATGAGTCAATTTACGTTTTAAATGCAGGTTTTATGTGTTAATACACTTCGCAGGTGTTAACATTTTACAGATATTTAACATTATTCATCGTAAAGTTAGTTATAATTTATCTCACTTAAATAATGGTTACCTAGTCCCAGTTATCGATTTAGCAAAACAATAGCTTGGAGACACACAAGTAGCTGACAGCTGCGGATTTTATGTAGTTTTATTAAATACATTTAATATATTTGGCTTTAGCAGCCAGAACTGATTATGAGCTACTCACCCAATTGTTTTTCTGACATTTAACTGAACATCTTTTGTGTTTTTCCACAGGTGTTCAGATAAAACCAGTCGTTTAAATATGTGAACTTTGACCTAATGGATTTATGATGGACATTCTCTCTGTTTTTAATTGTCTCATATAATAATATAATATTATATTTCGCCTGATTTTCTGCCTCGTCATTTCCTGATGGAGATCGAGATAGAGATCGAGATAGAGAGAGATAACTTTTTAACGAAATATTTTTTATTAAAATAATCAAGTTCTCAGAGGTAGATTTTGACATGGAGTCCCTCTATAGGACTTACAGGGTTTTGTGGACCATTGTCTTCTTTGCTTGGTGGTCCCAGCAGTGACTCCTATTCAGTCTGTAGTTCAGTGATGAAGATGAAGTGAATATGTGACCTCTGACCCCTGCTGCCGTGCTCCTTGCAGGGTTGATTCATAGAAACATGAAGAAGAAGAAGGCGAGTAGGCAGCAGGTCAGCGACATGGACGGCATCCAGGAGGACTGTGAGTTGATGGACACGCACCTGAACGTGTCTCTGCTGCTTACCTGACAAATGTCTCACCATCACCACTGTGTCTGTAAACAGTCAGAAGCCCCTGCTGTTTAAATCTGTCGATTCAGATTCAACACATTGTTTACTACGGTGCTGTGTTGTGTCCAGGTTGCGTTCTGTGCAGGTTCAGCGATGACGACCCGGCCATGTTTGGAGAGAAGGTCACACTGAAGGAGCATAAACTCTCCGTCCACTACTTCTGTTTGGTGAGTCTGGTTCTTTAAGGTTTAATCAGTCAAACTTTGTCTCTACACCACCTTCTGGTAAAAGCATAAAACTCTAGGTCCAGGTATCGGGTCGTTAACAGACTCTAGTCATGTAGATGTTCCTGATACAAACCTAAACTCCCCACCATCATTTAGAGCTGGAGACTTGGAGGAAACGTCTTCTAGAAACACAAGTCCAGATGTCTTTGTCTCAGCTTTGTTTCGTTTATAAATCATAACCTGGAAGTCTGAGAAGCTCCACAGACAGACACGTACTGACTGATGACTAGATGTTTCCAGAACATTTTTCTCTCCAACTTCACACAAACAGACAAGACTCAGTCTATTACCATCATGTCTCTCTATCTAGCTATTATAAAAAAATAACCTTTCCAAAACTGTATGTAACGTATGTATGTAACAGAGTGTATGTGTGTGTGTTAGTAGTTGTAATGTTATTTGTGTGTATGTGCATCAGCTGACATCGTGTGGAGTTTACCAGCGAGGAAAGGAGAACGAGGGTGTCTTTGGTTTTCTGGTGGACGACATCAAACGGGAGATCCGCCGCTCGGCTCGACTGGTGAGAATTTAATCTGAAACTCTTTTAGAGAGACGCACTAAAGGCACAACGCAGTACTAGACTAGTATGTCTTCCTTCCGTCCTTCCTTCCTACCTACCTTCCTTCCTTCTTCTCCCCTTTCCTTCTGTCCTTCATCCTTCTTTCCTTCCTTCCTTCTTCCATTTCATTCCTTTCTTCCTCCCTTCTTTCTTTCTTTCATTACATCCTTCTTCCTTTTCCTTCCTCCCTTCCCCTACTACATTTGAACTAGCTGGAAACAGATTTGTGGCAGGAGGAGGAGGAGGAGGAGTCGTTGTGGTTGTGGTCCTCTCTGAGTATTTACCGTGTGTGTTTCAGACGTGTTGTGTTTGTAAGAAGAAGGGAGCGAGTGTCGGCTGTTACGTCAGGAGCTGCAGGAAGACGGTTCACTTCCCCTGCGGCAGGAAGCAGAAGTTTGTCTCCCAGTTCACTGGACTCTTCCCGTGAGACACGTTCAACTCTTCCTCATGTCCTCTATTGTCCAGAGTAGAGATTCCCAACCAGGGCCACGTCTCAAATACCTCAGATTACTATGGGATAGAAAAAAATGTTTACAGCTACTACGTTCAATGTGTCGCTGTTATAATCTCTCTATTGAACAATTTCATCCATTTGTAGCCCGTTGTAGATTAATACTGAAGACAAATTATGAAGGAGCACACATGGAATTATGGAGTAAACTAAAACGTCTCAAACTAACCAGAATATGTTTTTAGATTATAGATTCTTCCAGCAAAACTAATAGTTGAAGAGCTTGAAATAAGATAATAGATAATTCAGAGTGCTGATTAAATGTTGAAGTGGCTCAAATGAAGAGAGTTGGAGAAGATAAAGGATTTAACTGTGTTCACGTTGTCTCTGTGTGTCCAGGTCTTTCTGTCGGGATCACAGTCCATCTCAGTCTCTGCTTGTGAGTTCAGACGTCAGTCTCCCTCGGTCCTGCTCCATCTGTTTGGAGCCGATCGACCCCATCCTGTCCTACTCCATCCTCAAGTGTCCGTCCTGCCTCGCCAGCTGGTTCCACAGAGAATGTGTGCAGGTAGAGGTCAAAGAGTTTGTTCTGGATTTATAGAAAAGAACCAGAATGTGCTTTATGACAAGACACGGAAATGTTTGCTTCTTTCTTTCTTTCTTTCTTTCTTTCTTCCTTCATTCCTTCTCTCCTTTCCTTCCTTCTTCCTTTTCCTTCCTTCCTCTCTTCATTCTTTCCTTCTCCTTTACCTTCCGCCCTTCCCTTACGACCTTACTGACTAGACTTCATTGTTTCCTTCCTTCCTTTTTTCTGCGTTTATAGTAAATGAAGACAAGACAGAAGTCAGAGACATAACAGGACACAGACTGAAATGATGTCATCTTCTTCGTCCTCTTTACATTTTAAATCGTTCAGATACTTCTTCTTATCTGATGCATTTAGTTTTAGAAAGTCTTTCCAGTCTCACTGACTTCCTGTTTGTGCTTTTATTTCTTCTTTGTGTATCAGCGTCAGGCTCACAGCGCCGGCCTCTTCTTCTTCAGATGTACTCTCTGTAACAGCAAGGACAGCTTCCAGGAGGAGATGCTGAGGATGGGAATATACATCCCAGAGAGGTGAGACACCTCCGTCATGTTTGTCCAGACACATCTGAGTAGACTGGATGCACAGATAATCTCTGAGGAGCACCAAACCAGAATCACTTCCAGTTTCACGCGACTATTTATCTTTATCTTTGACTCAAAGATGAGCTGATTAGATCGTTTCAGACAACAAGAGGACGTCTAACAGGACAGAATTATTAATTTATGACATTTTATAATAAATATCTAAGATCTACTTTCTGCAAAAAACACTTTGATTAAATGCTGTTAAAGTATTCTCTGCTTATATTTTCCTTGAACTCAAGTCTCTTGTTTGTTCTTTCTGTAGAGATGCATCATGGGAGTTGGAGGCCAACGCGTATTCAGAGCTGCTGGAGGTCTACGAGCGCTGCGACGCTCTCACCTGCCTCTGCAGCCACGGACGAACTCACTCTGCCAGGAGCGGGTACAGCACTTCCTGTTTCACATGACGTCACTAAACGTTTGCATGTGACCAGAGTTGGTTTTTACTTCAGGAGCTTTTGTGTTTGTTTGTTTTTTAAATCTTCTCCGTCATATTTCTGTTTCAGAAGGTTCGAGGTGATTCGCTGTGGGTTGTGTGGATCAACGGGGACTCACAGGAAATGTTCAGGGCTGAAGTCGGACGCCACAGACTGGGCCTGTCCCGACTGCACACAGGCCACTGATGGGAAAGGTGATGAACGATGGACCCTCTCTGTCTCCTTTCTCCCTCCTTCCTTCCTCCGTTCCATCCATCCATCCTTCCCTCCTTCCTGCCTTTGTTCTTTCCGTTCTTCCTTCCTTCCTTTCATTTTTCCTTCTTTCCTTCCTTCATTCTTTGTTTCCTTCCTTCTTTCCTTCCTCCGTTCCATCCATGTGGATCATCTTGGTTGAGCTAAACTCCATATTTGTCTTCTGCAGCGTCCCTGGTTGCGTCTCCTCAGGGAGGTCAGAGGAGGAGTCTGCTGTCCAAGTGCCACATGTCCCCCATCCAGTCCTCCATCAGCTACAAAAGGTAAATAAATCCAACGTGCCTGTCCTTTATTAAATATGCAGGAGTTACTAATGACTCCGTGTCTCTCAGATCGCCTTTGTCTCTGAGGTCTGGATCAGCTGAGGAGCTCCTGCAGTCTTTACTCCCCCAGCACCATCCCGTCAGTGTCCAGGTGGAGGTGAGTGGAGACCAGGCGCTGTTGGCCGGTCTGGATCTGGTCAGGAGGAGCGACTTTGACCCCACGCACGCTCTGTCCGTCAGGTCAGTGGACGAAAGACACATCAGTCCTGATTCACACCTTCTTCCTTCCTTCCTTTCTTCCTTCCTTCTCTCCTTACCTCACCAGTGACCTCTGAGGATGGAAGCTTCCAGGGTTCAGTTCTAATCTCAGCTTTGTCTCTAAAATAAGTTAGATCATGTGAGAGTCTTTCCATCTTGTTCCTAAATCTGGATCATGTCTCCAAGTCAACAACCAGCCGTTCATGGTTCTGATCCAACGGTAGTTGAAGAAGTTCTCCATCTTTGTCCAGATTCAAGGACCAGCGGAGGACCTCATTTCCCAGCAGCCCTCAGGGCAGTGAAACAGCCAAGCAGTACTTCCTGAAGCTGCTGCAGCAGCAGATCCAGGACTCTGTGGTTTTTGAGGGTCCTGAAGGATCCAAAAACCTGGCGCTGGACTCGCAGGGTAATTATTGTGAATCATTTACGCCTTCTACTCGACAAACCTTTGTAGAATATGTGTTCTTTGTGGTATTTCTCTAAACTCTTGGTCCAGTTCTAGTCAAGGGGTTGCTGAATGAGTTCAGAATGATATCATTGCTATCAGGGTGTTTTCTACTCTCTGATCTAGAAGATGTTTTAGTTCATCACTAATTAATCAGACACAATGTTACTGACACTGAAGTCTGACCTATCATAGAGACCAGGGTCCATGGAGACCAGGGTCCATGGAGACCAGGGTCCACGGAGACCAGGGTCCACGGAGACCAGGGTCCACGGAGACCAGGGTCATAGAGACCAGGGTCCATAGAGACCTGTGTCCACAGAGACCAGGGTCAGGAACATGGACCTGATGGTTCAGGAGATAGTCCTCATTCACGTCCCAGCAGACTAGGACTTAACGATCTTTCTTTCTGATCAGGATGTGTGACGCTGCTGGTTCTCGTTAAATCCAGTGTTTGTGTTTCAGCTCTACGTGAGGATCTGTACTTTGACGTGGGCTGCCTCCTGGCTCTGTCTCTGGTTCACGGCGGTCCATCTATCGGTTTCTTCTCGCGGGCTCTCTACCAGTGTCTGTTCAACCACCCGGCCAACGGGCCGCTCACCGTCGCACACATGACCCCCAACACACACTTCACCCGTCAAGTCATCCGGGTGAGAGAAACACTCTGTGCTTCACGGCTCTGACTTCACAGCAGCATCACAGGCGGCCTGTAGTTTAAAGCTCGGTTCCTTTGTGTCAGATCGCAGAGGCGCAGACTTTGGACGACCTGAAGGAGGTCATGGCGGCAAACTGGCAGTACCTGGAGCTGGCCGGCTGCAACCGACCAATCAGCAGCCTGGAGGAGAAGGAGGCTCTGGTGGAGGCTCTGGTCGGCTTCACCGTCATCACCAGGATGCAGCTTCCGCTCCAGAGGTAATTAACGGACTGGCATATCATAGTCAGTGACTCATACATCCATCAGCCATAACATTATGACCAGATGAGGTGAAATATCAGGTGGTCTGGTGGAGACAGATAAATTCTGCCTCAAAGGATCTGAAACCGTGTTCTTTTGTCCTCCTGCAGGTTTCGGGAAGGTCTGAGGACTTTAGGCGTCTTTGATCAGGTGATTTAAGATTCCTTTTTGTCTGTCCACTGATTGAGAAGGTTTGAAGGTTGTTTTTTTTATCAGACTCCAGATTCTGGTCTCATTTATTTCCACCAGGTAAAAGTTTAAATGATGGATTTATATTTGTTGGTGAGAGGGGACTAGTTAACAATAACTAAACTACCATCTGATCCAGGTTCAGCTCCTTCCCTCCTTCTTCTTCGACGTTTTCTGTCAAGCCGCCGATCGTCTCACGGCTCAGACGCTCGGTCTTCTCTTCAACGTCTGCTTCTCAGAGGACGAGGAGAAACTGAACCGAGAGACGCCCGTCATCACCTTCTGGAGACACTTCCTGGTGGAGACCGAAGGTAGAGAGACCTACTTTCCTTCCTTCCTTCCGTCCTTCCTTCCTGCCTACCTGCCTACCTGCCTACCATACTACCTTCCTTTCTTTGTTCCTTCCTTCTGCCTTTTCTTCATTCCATCCGTCCTTCCTAACATCCTGCATTCCTACCTCACCGTCCTTTCTTCCATCCTTCCTTCCTTCCTTCCTTTCTTTCCTTTCTACCTTCCTATCTTCCTTCCTTTCTTTCCTTCTTTCCTAATATCTTTCCTACCTTCTGTCTACCCTCCTTTTTTCATTCCTTTCTTCTCTAAAATAACTAACATCAGGGCAGAGATCAAGAAATATAGACTAACTTAGTGTGTGAGAGACTTTCCAGTTTGTTCCAGAACATGTATCATCATAATCATCCTCAGGACGGTCAGCTGGCAGTCAGCTGATCGTGGTTGTGATAATGCTGCTGATAATGAACTCCTCTCTTCTCCTCAGTCGGACGGAGCTCCATCTCTCTGCAGGACCTCCTCCACTTTGCCACCGGAGTCGAGGAGGTGCCAGTGGGTGGGTTCTTCCCCCCTCCATCCATCTCCTTCCTCCACCCAACAGGAATCAAAGACGAGGAGGAGGAGGAGGAGGAGGAGGAGCAGGAGGAGCAGGAGGAGGAGGAGTGGAGGGACAAGGGGCTCTTCCCTCAGAGCGAGCCCGACACCAAACACCTCCTCCTGCCCGTCACCTCGTCCTACCAGGCTTTTAAAAGCTCCATGGAGCAGGCCATCAGCCACCACGTGCACCTCCGCCCCACAGAGAGCTGGAGGAGGAGGAGGGAGGAGGAAGAGGAGGAGGAGGAGGAGGAAGAGGAGTTTGCATTAGCTCCTTTTAAAAGAAATAAGAAAACTGCATGTTTTGTTGATTAGTTTAAAAAGTCGTTTTCCTTCAGACACGATATGAATTATTCACTCTGAGATGAATCAGTGAGCCGGACATTAATGTTCTTAAAGGGACACTCTTTAATTCTTCTTCAGTTTTATGAACAAATCTCATGTTTAGCTTCAAACCAACCGTTCCGACTGAATCTGAACACAGACGATAGACGTTTATTTTTAAAACGAGACTCGTGAGCAGGTCTGTTAAATTATTATTTGTCTCTTGATGCTTTCTGACTTCTTCGGTTCCTTTCATTTTGGAAAGCGGACTTGGTAGCGGCGTCTGGTTTAGTCTTAGATGTCTGTATGTGCAGAAGGAAACTGCACTGACAGGCTAGCTGTTAGCATCACCACTAGCATCGCTCATAACATCTCCTTTAGCATCACCACTAATCAGACCAGCAGAGAGGTTCAGAGTTGCTTTGACTCTTTTCATGAGATTTGTCTTCAACTACAATAATACATCATTCATTTCAACTTTTAATTTCCTTAATCACTCAAACAAGAACTACACAATATTAACTCCAGCATTAAATTTAAAAGCTTAAACTTTTAACCGGTCAACATGTCGGCATTGTGTCTTAAACCGTTCTGATTTAATAACTTTGAGCTGCTTTCTGTTCGTTCTTTCTGTACATAGTTTGTTTTTTTAAAAGGTTTTAAAGATGATGACTTCTTCTTGTTTGTGTTGTTTGTATTTTTACGTCTTCTTGAAGAAAACAGAGATTGATGTTATTATATTTTATCCATGTTTAACAGAAGAATGTGTCTCGATGCTGAACTAAAACAGACTTTTAGTTCAGTTTTCGATCGAGGTTTCTCCTCAAAGTTCAAAGGTCATGTCCTGATAGGACCCAGCTGAGCGTGTTTTTATTTGACAGCGGGCCTCAGTTTTAAGTCTGTACTCTAACGTTATATCAGTCCTGTCAAAGTGAATCATTACCACTTTTTATTTATGCTCTTGGTTTGCCCTTGACCTTTTCTCTCATATATTTTCCTTGTACAGCTTGTCTCTGTGTTGACCGTCTTTTGTCTGAGATACTTTTATCTGGTGCCTGACTTCTTGTTTCTGTATTTTTTATAATCTGCTTGAATTCTATCACCTTTATTTGCAGTTTGAATAATAGAGACACATTAAATCGCCCTCATTCTGTGTGTTTGAGGTGAAGATGTGGTTTCAGTCTGATGTCGTGTTCAAACTAGATGATGAAAATAAGCCCAATGAGAAAGATGGAGTGAATCTGGGCACAATAATAACATGATAAAGAATTATTATATTATAAAGTATTATATTATAGAATTAAAGCGTTGTATACGGATATATTGTGTATTGACACTATACAAGATACATAAATACTGTTTAAAATATATCAAGATATATTTTGTATGATATGTTTATTGCCAAAAAGGAAACCTCAAAGACATGAAAAACAAAGACACTCACTAGGGCCGATAAGAGATGTTAAATAAAAATAAACTAAAAAAACAATTATGAAGAGATGTTTTATTATTTATTTGAATGGATTTATTATGAATTTAATCATTATATTTTGTATTATTTTACTATAATTATTTTTGGTTCGCTTTAATTTTCCAATATTTTAATTTGAAACATCTGTAAACTTAACATAAAGTTTTGTTGAGTTATAAGCGCTCCAGTCAGTTTGTGGCTCCCCAGAATAACATTAACGTGGAGGAGTGAGACCTCATTTTACATAACTCCTCTTTGACGGTGATCTTTTTTTAAAACTAAACGTTAGAGTGAGACGTCTTCGTTCTCCACCCCTCTCTGTTGACGTTGGGTACTGACCGTGCTGACACGTCATCAGCTGCTCCGTCACCAACAACATCAAACATGGCGGCATCTGTCAGGGAGAAGCAGACAGGTCTGTGAATCTCGGTTCTTTTTTCTCCGGTTAACGGTTACTATCAGCAGCAGACTGGAGCGGTAACGGGCCGCAGAGAGCTCTACCGACCCCGAGCCTGACCGGGGAGATTTATGCGGCGCTGTCAGGCCTCTGACCAGCTAACTGACCGGGGAGCATCCTAAGCTAGCTGCCGGTTGAGCTTCTCAACTCCTGTTTCTGTTTCACTACAGAGACTCTTTCACTTATAGATCAGTTAACTAACTAAAATCAGACTTTAAACCAGTTAACTCAGTGGTTAACCAGCCGCTTTGCCTGTTAGCTACCACTGCTGCTATCTGTGAAACCGAAGAATTGGCTAGGCTAAGCTAGCCTGCTGCTAACTGTGAAGAAAATAATTTTTGTTCAGTTTAACAAATAATTCAGATTTTTCTGGAGTCACAGAACCTCAACCAGAATCAGAACTAACAGCGACAATAAAATACAGTGTGTTTAGAAAGCCTTTCTTCTTGATATGTAGATGACTTTAGCTCTGAAAATGTGTAAATGTTGAGTTAATGACAGCTGACAGCTCATATAAGTGTAGAAAAATGACATATTTCAAAGGTAACAGCACAAACAAGTTCATAAAACGATTTAAGATCAAGTAGGTTAAACACAACTCAAATACACAAATAAGTAAATGTATAAATCAGAAATAGGAGGCTATAATTATAAAATCAGAATCTTCAAAGTCACAAAACACTTTCTTATACCCTGAGAAAATAAATAAAATAATAACAGAAAGTCTCTTTAAATAAGGAACTTGAAGTGTAAGTGGTGTTTGTGTGTTTGTGTGTTTGTACAGTCGCTCTGAAGCGGATGCTGAACTTCAACGCTCCTCCTCTGAAGAACACAGCAGCCGAGCCAGTATGGAAGGTAACGCTTCGCTTCCTCAGGAATAAAGGTTTAGATTCTAGAAAGTGACTTTAAATAACATGACATAAAATCACAGATACGTCAATAAAACACTGTGACCTGAACTGTAGTGTACTGGACAGCAGTGAAGTGTCTGCTGAACTTTGACCTCTGTCTGTGTGTGTGCGTCTCTCTCTCCAGGTGTTGATATACGACCGGTTTGGTCAAGACATCATCTCCCCGCTGCTGTCTGTCAAAGAGCTCCGAGACATGGGCATCACCCTGCACCTGTAAGATACATGGATAGATGGATGGATGGATGATAGCTGGATAGAAAGATAGATGTGTGGATGGATAGAAAGATAGAAAAAAGATATAAAGAATAACAATCTGGATTGTTACTGACGCTTAATATAAATAAAATTGAAGGGACATTGGTTTAAAAACAAAAGCTGCATAGTCAAAAAACAGAAATAGAAGGACAGACCCCGTCCTGTTCTCAGTTAATCGTTATTCATTGAGCCAAACACTGAGATCGTTGATCGGCTGCAGATGTTCTGATCAGAGCTCCTCTGTGTGTTTCTACATCCACATTAACGTGTTGATGTGTGGTTTGTGGTTTGTGTGTTCAGGCTGCTTCACTCCGACAGAGATCCTATTCCAGATGTTCCAGCCGTCTACTTCGTCATGCCCACAGAGGAGAACATCGACAGGATCTGTCAGGTGATGACGTTTTACTCTGAGTCTTTCCGTCTTGTTCCAACATCTGGATCATGTCTCCAAGTCAACAACAAGCAGCTGTTGATGGTTCTGATCCAGCGGTAGGTAGAGATCCATTAGAGACAGCAGCTGCTACAATATTCTACTGACCACATGATGGCGCTGCTGATTTACAGACACACAAACTGAGATCAGATCTCAAGACGCATTTAAAATGTGTAGACAAAATATTTTCAGCTGATTTTCTTGCAACCGGATCGACCTCTTACCATCTCTGCTCGAAAAACAACTTTAAACATTTTAAAAGATTACAGATTTGCTGTAAACATCGTAATAATGAATTAGTCATCAATAAATAATCAATGGCTGATGTGTTGTGCGTGTGCAGGACCTGAGGAACCAGCTGTACGAGGCCTACTACCTGAACTTCATCTCTGCCATCAGCAGAAGTAAACTGGAGGACATCGCCAGCGCCGCTCTGGCCGCTAACGCCGTCAGCCAAGTCACCAAGGTTGCCATGGATACGCTTACTTTATTATTGTTGTGTTCACAAGCCCTCCCTTCATTACTAAAGCTAAAGTTGTCGGCAAGAAAATAACCTGAGTGCAGCTTCTGGATGAATGATCTGAGCTGGTTTGTTATTTAAATAATTAAACTCAGTGATTAACATCGTAGTGAGTCATGTTGACAGATCACGCTGTCTTTAGCTCCCTGTTGTCTACTTGGTTTATTGCACATTTTTTAAAGCCAGTTAGAGTCCCTGCTTCCTCCAGAAATATCAGGAAGCTCAGAAAAGTATTAATTCTTCTTTTTGTTTATTACTGAGGTTTTACGTTAATGTTGTGGTTAAAATATTAGGAACAGAAAGGCTTTCTTTTTGAAAGTAGTATTTACGACAGAGCCGTGCTGGATTGGTCCAGATGTTTTTCTGTATCTGTGTCCAGCAGCAACTAATCAGCTGTGATGTGTGTTAATCATCAGGTGTTTGATCAGTACCTGAACTTCATCACGCTGGAGGACGACATGTTCATCCTCTGCAACCAGAACAAGGAGCTCATCTCGTACCACGGTAACTGACTCTCACATCTGTCCAACACATCTTTAACCCTTTAACCATATTTATTAACTTCAACACATATTTTAAATTGCGTCCTGGTGCCTCTCAGTGAGGTTGAGAAGCATGTGGTTTTCACTCAGCCAATCAGAGAAGATCAAGGAAACATTCTCAGGTCTAATGTGGTCTGTAAGGTCCACCTCTGAATGAACGCTGAGCATAACTACTTTATTAGGAACCATGAAGAAGAAGTGTCCTAATGTTGTCTAATGTGATACTGTTGACAAGTGTCTGAATCAGCTGTTCTGTTCTTATGGTCTAAATACATGAAAATTAAAGTAAAAAAAGTCTTATGACCTACAATAACATTCTAGGGTTGTATTTCAATGAAAGGGTTAATTAACAGTGAAATAAAAAATCATAATTTAATCACATTTGACGTTGTCGTCTTAGACTCTGGGAGTGTTTTCTGTCCTTTAATAGTTTAGTCATTCCGAGGAGGAAGTTTCCAGATCCTTAAATAATTCTGTTGTTTATGACAAAACCAGAAATCATCACGAATCAATAATGGAAATTATAATAAAAAGAGAAGCTTCTTTTAGCTGTGAGTGTTAGAGTCACTGATTAGTGTTTGTCTGTCTGACCTGTGCAGCCATCAACAGAGCAGACATCCAGGACACGGACATGGATGCCATCATGGACACCATTGTGGACAGTCTCTTCTGTTTCTTCGTCACTCTGGGTGAGTTCATCAGGAGTTGGTTGATCTATAATCACCTGCCCTGCTCGGTGAGATGGACATGGACCTGGTTCAACCTGAAAACTAAAAGGTTTGAAATGAGGGGAAACAGTTCAGGTGTTTCTATGTCAGTCCACTAGATGGTAATATAACCTTTAGTTATTCTAGTCCTTATTCTCAGGACCAGAGGAACCTTGTAATCTTTCAGGATGTAGCTGAATGAACTGAATTACCTTTAAAACCATTTATACATACATGTATTTACCCTTCACTGTCTCAGTGACTTAGCTGCGGGCAGACATAGCTTCCTCTTTAGTTCATGTGTTTATCTGTTGATCTCTCTTGATCAGGTGCGGTGCCGATCATCCGCTGTCCTCGAGGAAACGCAGCTGAGATGGTCGCTGTGGTGAGTTCCTCTCACGTGAAGCTCTTTTAAATGCTTGTAGCTTTAGGTTGATATCTTCCAGTAAGTACCTCACTGGAGGCAGAGTTTGAAACCAGCTCCACAACTCCCAGAAGATCAGCTCTGACCTGAACTTTGAATATTCTTGGATGTGATGGTGTTCCCGTTTTTCCGTCCTTTTCATAATTTAAAATGACTCAAAACATCAGCGGAAGTTGTGGAAGAGGACAAAGAGAACCCAACCAAACACATGAAACACAAATATTAGACTTATATGTTTATTTATTCAGGAAAATGAATCACTTGTTGAAATCTGTGAGGTGTTTCTGCTGATGTGTTTTATAGAAGCTGGATAAGAAGCTCCGTGAGAACCTGCGTGACGCCAGAAACAGCCTGTTCACTGGAGACAGCATGGCCGCCGGACAGTTCAGGTCAGTTTGATTCATCCATCTTTTAAATTCATTCTTTTAGTTTTTATTTCATCATAATTCTTCTTTTTTTTCATTAAAAACTTCATAATACCTGTGATAATGGAATAAAAGTGCAGGACTGCGTCTCCCATGATGCACTGCTGCATAGATAATCGTTTAATTCTCCCGTACAGTTTTCAGAGGCCCCTCTTCGTCCTGGCAGATCGAAACATCGACATGGCCACGCCCCTCCACCACACCTGGACCTATCAGGCGCTGATCCACGATGTTCTGGTGAGCTACACAAGTAGAAACACATCTAAATCACTTTTATCTTTAAAAAGGAATTTCATAAAGCAGCAGCTCACGATACTTTCTTCTAAAGAAACAAGAAAAAATGTGCATTTGTTGAGTTGACTGTCGACAAAAAGGTGGAGGAGAATGGACATGGGCCTTCTGAGGATGTCCTGTGGTGTGGAGGAGTTTAGGTTTTTATCAGGAACATCTGTGGGCGGAGTCCACCTGAAGGTCACATGACTAGAGTCTGTTAAGGACCTGATACTGACCTGGACCTGGACCTGGAGGAACCTGCTCTGATCTTGATCTACTTTAATGAAACATCTTCTACAAGTCCAGTTGCTCTTGTTTCATTTTTTTTAAATAAATGAGAGGTTTCAGCTTTTTAGTTTTAATTAACTATTTTATAAGTCTGGGTTATTGTATGTAGTAAATTAAATCCTCAACACAATGAAGTGAAAGTAGAACTGAAGCCTGTCTGATTTATCGCCGTGGTTCGTTTCAGGGTTTCTTTAGAAGTCGCTGCTCCCGTTTCTATAAAATGACACTTTAAGTATAGTTTCATTTTCTTAAAACGGCGTCCAGTTTTAGGTTTAGATCTTTTTATAAAAGGTTTTCTGTCTGGTCCCTCGCGTCTCAGGTTTCCGTTCGCTAGCTGGGTTCGCTAGCTCTCCTCGCCGACGCCGGTCCAGATGGCATCGTCGTTCTCCGCATCTCCCTCCTCTCTTTCCTATAAACACATCTACCACCCAGCAGGAGACACAAACCCGACGCTAAATCTCCCCTCTCCTAGCTCTGCTGTTCCCATGGCGACGTTAATATTATGGTTTGCGTATCAAGGAAGAGGGATCTGTTCCTCGTTGGCCTCTGTCAGGTTTCAGTGCGGTGCAGGACAGACTGTCTCTGCTCTGGAGTTATTCCCAGGTATCTTTAACATAGCGGCGGCCTCGGGGCTTCTGCTGATCTTGGATCAGGTTTTATGCTCATTACGTGTCCCAGGATCACTTTAAAGACTTTGGGAACATAAACTAAAGTTCGATGACGACGTCTTCTTGGCGACTACGCTTTCGATTCAGTCCATGAAAACGTTTAGATCCTGATTTAGCTCATTTAACACAGGAAAAACTTTTAGTTTTACACAGCGTTGAATCAGTTGTGGTTTCATGATGACACCAGATAAAAAACAAAAAACAAATCCTGACCCACTAATGATGTGTTTTTTTGTTTGTGTCCACCAGGACTTCCATTTGAACAGGGTGATGATGGAGGAGGGCGCGGGGGCAGAGCCATCGCCCGCTGGCGCCAGACCGAAGAAGAAGAACAGGAAGAGCTACGACCTGACTGTCGCCGACAAGTTCTGGCAGAAACACAAAGGCAGGTCGGTTCCTGAAAAAGAAGAAGAGTCTTAGTCCAGATCATCTAAGTTAAAATCTAAATTTGCAGGTTGTAGTCTGGAGCTCTTTATGAGATGCTCAAGGTTTCTTTCAGCATCTTGAGATGGGTTTTATTGTTCATTCATTCATTCATTCATTCATTCATTCATTCATTTTCTGTAACTGCTTGTCCTCTGGAGGGTCGCGGCGAGGGGCGGGGTACTCCTCCCTGGACACCCCATCTCAGTTATGTGAATTGTGGTGTCCAGGTACGAGATGGTACTGTGAGGTAGATTTGAAGTTGTCCTGGAGTCTCTCCTTTGCTTCTGTCTGACTACACCAGACTAAACCTGTACTTTTACGGACATTAAATCAAAGTCAGAGCATTTTCAGATACGTCTGTACGCTGATGATGTCTTACTGTTCTTTGCATCCAGCTCCATGCTTGGTGTGTTGTCCTGCTGAGTTTATTCGGATGTAACTCCTGATTGAGGTGATTCACCGGCTGTCTGTCTGTTGCAGTCCGTTCCCAGAGGTGGCAGAGTCGGTTCAGGAGGAGCTGGACACGTACAGAGCCCAGGAGGATGAGGTGAAGCGCCTGAAGAGCATCATGGTGAGAGAACATTGTTGTCAACTTACCAAACATTAAGTCCAACTCGTGACTTGTCTGAGTCTTTGTTTTCTACATTCCTGCATAAAAAATGACTCAGAGCATCAGAGCATGTGCTGAAAGTGGTCAAAGAGAACCCGATCAAACACATGAAACTGAAATATTATACTTATAAATATTATACTGGGTGCTCCTCAGTTAATTTCAAGGTCAAATCAGAGTCCATGTGTTCAGGAGTGTTTCCATCAATGTAATGAGACTCAGGTGTCGTCCTGAGATGTTGGTGGGTTGACTGTGACCTCTCTTTGTTGGTGGACCACTCCTGTGGACGGGAACAGTCGTCTTCAATCTGTCTGACTGTGGATTATTTGTGGGTTCCAAACCCTTTAGAGATGGTTCTGGAACCTTTTCCAGCCTGATGAGCAACAACAACTCTTTCTCTGAGCTCCTCAGAAAGCTCCTTGTCCGTTGCCATCTTCCACAAACATGTGTCCACAGCCACAACTGAGTCTCATTACTTTGATGGAAACACTTCTGAACACGTGGACTCTGATTTGACTTGGAAATTAATTTGGAATCATTGGGCTACACCTCTTTGATATGTAATATTGTCTCATTTTCCTGAATAAATGTGTTTGATTGGGTTCTCTTTGTCTACTTTCAGAACTTGTGTGACAATCTCTTGATGCTTTGAGTCATTTTTATGCAGAAATGTAGAAAAACAAAGACTTTTAAACACCAGTGTATTTCTCCAAGGCTTTCTAAGATCATGTCCACGTTTCTTAGACATGTGTCCAAGGACATACTAAAGTTTTAATGAACTTGAAGATCTTGTCTGAATAACCAGCTAGTTCATCAAGAAGACCCGTTTTGTATTCTAGAGGATAGAGTCCCAATCAGGTCTCACTGGGAAACACTGCTGGATGATTTCATGTTCACTCATGTCACTGTTGTTGTGTCTGCAGGGTTTAGAAGGAGAGGATGAAGGAGCCATCAGCATGCTGTCAGACAACACAGCTAAGCTCACCTCTGCCGTCAGGTACTGAAAACAGAAGAAACTCATTCAACAACTTTAATAGAACAACATCAGTGTTATTTTTCTGGATTATTAGGTTTTATTTGTCACGTTGGCCCTCTGTTGTTCTAAGTTGTGTTACAGCATGTGGCCTAAAAGTTTTAGAAATGGTTTGACCTCGGCCTAGTCGGATAAATATGGATGAGCTCAGGTTGTTCCCAAGCAATGCTCTCATTGAACTCCAGTGGATAAATTAATGCTGAGTGTCGTCTTCGGTTTCCTGACAGTGTTTCTCAATAACTTCTAAAGAATGAATTTCCATGAACTTGAGAGGACATTTGAGCTTTGAGCCAGGACACATCTGATTTTAGTTTTGGGTTTTGATCTCTGTGACTTCCACCATTTTATTTTAAACCTTTTAACCGTTAAAGTATGTGACTCACTTCACGAACAACACGTCGTCTGTGGTGAGAATGTTTGGGTGTAACGGCCAGTTTCCACACATTCAAATGTGAGATGCTCACATTTGAATGTGTGGAAAAGCTGTGTTGATGATATTTAATAAAAAGAAGCAGGGTGAAGTGGTTTATTTGGCTCATGGTGTTTTATGCTTTTTCTTTGGTGTGTTTTCTTGCAGCTCTCTGCCTGAGCTGCTGGAGAAGAAGAGGCTGATCGACCTGCACACCAACGTCGCCACGGCAGTACTCGACCACATCAAGGTACGCTAACGACACCTGAGGCTAAGACTGGGGCTAACACGCTATTCAGACCTCACATTAACATCCGTCCTGAGTGATCTGATCACAAGTGTCCAGCTTTAAATCCAGGTGTGAACATGGTTCTGATCCAGCGATAGGTAGAGATCCATTAGAGACAGCAGCTGGTACAATATTCTACTGACCACATGATGGCGCTGCTGATTTACAGACACACAAACTGAGATCAGATCTCAAGTGCTGGCTGGGGACTCATGTGGAGACACATTTATATTAAGACCAGGTGGAGACACAGGGACTTAGAGATGGACCAGGTGTGATCAGATTGACCTGGATGGATGTTAATGAAGGTCTGAACGTGACCAGAGTGAGATCAGTGTTTATTTGGACTAACTTGATGCCGTTTGTGTCCTCAGAGTCGTAAACTGGATGTCTACTTTGAGTATGAAGAGAAACTGATGAGCAAGTCAACTTTAGATAAATCGCTGCTGGACATCATCAGTGACCCCGACGGTATATACACTCACTTCACAGCTGTCTATAAGCATGCTGGGATACGTAGTCAATCAGTAACTTTAGGCTGAAGTAGATTCACTGCTGGAATCTGTTGACCAGTACTGTCCTGTAATTAAACACACACTCAGATCATTTTTATTTTATTTGTCGTCTTATATTCAGCAAACACACCTGACATGAACACAACAGACTAAACGTGGAAATGTTTGTGTTTGTCAGCTGGAACCCCAGAAGACAAAATGAGACTTTTCCTCATCTTCTACATCACTGCTCAGATGGCTCCTTCAGAGGTAAAACACTCAACAACACAACAAATAAAACTTAACAACTGTAAACGAGTCAAATGACAATTTAAATACCTTATTGATGTCTTAATGTCTTCTTATCCCCTTTCACGTGGGCTCTGTAGATTCCTTAAGGTGTTTTTTTTTTTTTAAATTTAAGGACATAAAATATCTTTAAAAAAGGCAATTTTTTTCACTTATTTAAATATAGAATCAGCGCAAGACGATAAAGTGAAGAAGAAGAAGCTGTTTTCCGTGTGTTCCGATCTTAAAAGTCAAAACATTCAGTAATGTCTGATCCTAATAAGCCCATTGTCAGCAAACTAACGTGACTAATAATATGAATTAAGTCTTTGCCAAAATCCAAATATTTTCCACGTCTAAGGAAGTGTTTTGACTTTCTTAGACGTGGTCCGCTGTGGTTTGACGTTGTATTCACCAATTCACTCCAAAATCTCAAAATTTCCAAGCCGCTGTTCTGATGGATGTCAACGGGGCCGGCTTCAGGTGTTTGTTGTTGGAGCTGTCATCACTGTCTGTCACTTTTAAACGGTTGCTAGGACTAAAATGTAGCGTAGCATTTGTTGGGCTTCATTTCTTTTTCATGAGGGAACTTACCTGCCACCTGAACACTAGTTTCTTGCTATGACTTGGATTCGCAGTCATTTTAAATCTGTGAGATGGCAGCAGAAGATGTTTTGTTCTTTATTATTAAGCCTTTTGTTGGCTGTACTAGCAAGTTGCCTGAGTGCAGAGATGATTCGCCGGTGACACGGTGACGTGAAGGTTTGTGGTTTTAGAGTTTTGGCCCGCTGTGGTTGATTTCTGTCAAAATAAAAACTCCCACCACGGAGGAAAACTGTGACTCTGGAACTTTCTGTGATCCTCCTGCGGTCCAGTGTTTACTTCAAGGAACAAAACCGAGACTCATGGGAAAGTCGAAGGTCTGAGGGGATGAGGAAATGGAAACCATAGTCGAACGAAGAGCATCATCCTGAGGAGCTGCTGAAGCAATGGGGTGACTGAAATCCATCTTGAAACTTTCACTGTCTTCAACCTGAGTTCAGTTGACGTATCAGATGACACTCCTCCAGATCTTCCCATTGTCGCTGCCAGACTTCTTCACCGACACTCAAACTGAAACAGCACAGGGGACGCTTATGTCACCAACCATGGATCGGCAAACGTAGAAATGGTTTAGGCAGATGGTTTGAAGTCAGTTCGACCTCACGTCCTCGCAGTTTATTAATCAGCCGCCACATTCTGGATGCACTTTATGAGGATCGTCGTCTTGGATCTGTCATATGTATGAATTCATTGTGAGTCGATGTAGAACAAAGATGATTGATCCCAAGTTTCTTCCTGAAAACAGAGACCTGGTTAAAGTCACTGCAGGAGGAACACAGCTGGACCAGGGTTGGTTTGGCAGTGGAACAACTCTCATCCTTTCTGACAAGACAAGGAGAGCTTATGCACCTTGAGTTCATTCTGTTCATTCATTAGCACCTCTGACGGAACTTATTCCACATCCAAGTCCCTGACAAATACTTCAAGTCACTTTAAGTGTTTCGATCATTCATCACCAGAAAGCTCCTGCGGAACATCCTTCTTATCCATAAAATGTCCCTTAAAATCAATCCAGGCTTTCATCTGCGGAAATCATTACAACAATTCATCTCAATTATTGGTTTAATGGCCAGACAGCTTTAATAAAACTTAACAGACCATGATCTAAAAGCAGAAAAATCTCGCAGTCATGGATATTTATCAGTAAATATCAGTAGATTGGTCTTACCAATGAATCAGGACTATCTCCAAAACTATTGGGGCCATATGCTTGACCCTGGTCTCTATGGACCCTGGTCTCTATGGACCCTGGTCTCTATGACCCTGGTCTCTATGACCCTGGTCTCTATGGATAGGTCAGACTTCAGTCTCAGTAACATTGTGTCTGATTAATTAGTGATAAACTAAAATGTCTTCTAGATCAGAGAGTAGAAAACACCCTGATAGCAATGATATCATTCTGAACTCATTCAGCAACCCCTTGACTAGAACTGCAGGGAAACCAGTCACCAAGGCGTTCTACATATTGTGGTAAAGGTCTCCTTGAGTTCACGGTGGCTGTATTGTGTTTTTTATATGTAGTACCACCAATAGCTCACTAGATTGAGAAATTGAGGCACAGGGCTCAGAGTCAGTCAGACAAGTCACCATGTGGTACATAGTTGATGGAGGACTGTGTGTCTAGGCTCAAAAGGACCACAAAAGGTTAAGCATAGGGTTATCTTTAGTTGTCGACTTGTCCTCGTCTAGACACTTAATGAAATCGATCCTTGATTCACATTTGATCTGTTGTATCCAAACCGTTTACAAACAACGGAGGAAGCTGTTTTTTCTCTTCCTCTGACTTTTCCGTCATGCAGGCTCCACCACGTATCTCTTTATAATCACATGTGAGACGCAAACACGATATCATCAGGACTTTTATTTGATGTGGTACATTCCCAAAGAGAGAGGGACACTGTTGGAGATTGTAGACTCAGTCTTTGTTTGAGCCCTGTGATACTTGGCTTCTCCTTCTCTGCTGACTAATGGTGTGACAACCTCTCCTCTGCTCAGACATGAGCCTCAGTCTTTTATCTTCGGTCCAGCTGGAACATGGATCATCCAGGGATTACCCCCCTCAGCCTCCATGACCACCAACACTTTCCCTCTCCCTCCCCATCCTCTCTGGTCATCCCTCTTCCTCTCTGACCAGCTCTTTCTTATTGTCTCACATCTCCTTTGATGTGTCTCCCCCGATCTCAGATCGCTCTGTCACCCATTTCTCCCCCTCTTCAGAGTCTCCCAGGTACTGCTGGATTTTTTTTCTGACTGATGTCGTGGGATTTCACTTCTACAAAAACAACCACACGCACTGTTGTACTCACGCTCACATGGCTCGGCGGTTGTGTAACGTCTTGGCGGTTCCTGCAAAGCTGCCAGTCAGGAGCTTAATGCAGAAAAAAAAAAAAAAAACCTTAACTACGTCACCTTTCACTGGCAATGGATAAGAAATGTCAATCGAGTGGAATGTTCTCATGCTACCGAGCCTATACTCCAGTACTTTGTTTTCCTTGGCCGGACAGGAAGGCCTCTGAAATGACAGATAGAATCAATGTGATGATGAACTTATAACCAGAACCTGTATTAATAAAATATTTGTGGTAGCATGGCTGTATTTATTTATGTTACAGTCACACTTGAGAATCCCACATGCATGAGTGATAACCAGACACAAGTAAGCCCGAGGCAAGGGGGAAAATCTTCTGTTGTGGTTTGAATTCCACTCTTGGCTCATTTTGATCAGATCTGAGTCTTGTCATGAAGGCCTTGTACTGTGAAATGGAGGTCACGATTATAAGAGAAGTCTATATGAACGGCAGCATCTTGAGGTATTCACCAGCTCCTAATTTGAAGTTTTCGATAACTTCAGAGTCGTGACGTGTTTGCTGACAGTTAGTATTTTGTTTAATTGTATCGAGGTTTCTTTGTAGTTCTTTGAGTAAAATGTTGACTTTTCTTCATGGCTTTACATTTCCTACATCCTACAGCTGAAACAATGGCAGCTGGACTAGTTGGGTTTTTAGAAGAAGATTCATCCAAATCTTCTGCTCTAAATGACTGGTGGAGAGTTTAAATAGGTACATCTGTGGGTGGTGTCCACCTGAAACTATCACCTGTAGTCTCAAAGGAACGGTACTCTAAGATACTCCAGTGGTCCGACCCTTGGCCGTTCCTAAACATTCATCTTGTTCTTCTTTAACCGTTCTTCTGTAGAACCACTTGTGTTCTTGGGCTTGTTGTCTTGCTGCATGACCCAGTTTCTCTTCACATTCAGCTCATGGACAGATGCTGGAATGATGCAGTGTTGTTTCATCTCATTTAAACCAAACTATTCTACTTTGGTCTCATCTGTCCACTAAACATTGTCCCAATAGTCTTCTGTCTTGTCCACATGATGTTTAGAAATGTTGTTCTTGTCCATCACACCATGGTTGTTCAGTGGATTCATCAACATTAACATTAGCCAGTGTGCCTCTGATTATTGTTGGCGTGTGCACTAATGTTGTTGTGTGTGTGTTTGTGTTTCAGTCTGACCTGGAGCAGTATAAGAAAGCTTTGTTAGACGCAGGCTGTGACCTTTCACCTCTCAACTACATCAAACAGTGGAAGTAAGTCTCTCGTCCTACAGAGAAATTAAACTTAACTCTTACTTTCAAGTATTAGCAGCATAGACACACCATTAATATAATACAAAGCTTTTTTATTTCCCTCTGATGATCAGTGACTGTCAGTTTGTCTAAAGACTGTTCTGTTAATAAAGACACAAAGCTGAACAACTTTACTATGAAATACTTTTAATTAATTCAATTAAATGCAAACATACAGCTGTGACTAATGTCTGTTTCTTCAGCTGGGCACTTAGGGTCGATCAAATGTCAGAACACTGTGAAATACTCTAAGGCCACTTAATTAGGTACACTAGAGAAAACCAAAACATTCTCATGTAGCAGTCCTGCTCTGGATCCTCCTTCATGACTCTTTTAGAGTTGAGATGTTGAGACAGCATCAGAAAGGTGATGATTCACCTGGAGGATGGAATTAAAATAATAGGAACACATGTCATGGTACTATAAAATGACTCCGTTATTAGAAACTAAAGCTGAACACCAGAACCTTCATGGAGACCAGATTTAGAGCAGGACTGGTTTCACTGGTGTACCTAATGAACTTCATTTAACAGTTAATGGTCTATCACAGAAGATTAAACTGACTAACTTTAATAGAAGTCAGTGTTGTATCAATACCTTATAAATGAAACTAAAGAGCTGCATCTGACCTGACATATTAAGTCACGTAAAATGTGTTTTAATATATTTTGTCATGTTCAGTCATTCTGTTTCTTTGGTTTCTTTTTCTAGAGCTTTTACCAAAATGGCTGCCACCCCAGCGAACTACGGCAACAGTGGAGTTAAACCCATGGGGTAAGTTAATATTATTATTATTAACTTAATAATCATAATGGATGTTTCAATTGTTTTTTTTCTTAATAAAAACTAAATATATTGTTTTAAGTTCATAAATGAAAAGACAAATTCAGTCTAAATGTGGAAGAAGTCAGATTTCTATCTGTGTTGGTTGGCAGTGTTTCAGCTGCAGTGGATGAAATGTGATGTCTCAGCTCGTATCACTGAAAACACTCTAATGTCCCACTAATATTATTTTTGAAAGTACCTTTCAGGAATTTTAAAATAAACTGTTCTCCTCCTAAAACGTCTCGTTACACTCCAGGTGTTTGTATTTTTGGAAGCTGCTCCTCTTAGACTACCAGCCTAACCCTGTCCTCCTCCTCGTCCTCGTCCTCCTCCTCCTCCTCCTCCTCCTCCCTCGTTTCCTCCCTCCTCTGCAGGCTTTTCTCCAGAGTGATGAATACCGGCTCCCAGTTTGTCATGGAGGGAGTTAAGAACCTGGTCCTCAAGCAACATGTGAGTAAAACTGCTGGAAAATTAAATTACAATGAGCTGAACCCACGAACACAGATGATCTTGAATCAAGGTCACAACAAAAGTATCACAGCTACATCCTGTTGTGCTCCAGTCACACAGATAGTGTGTAAATTAGCCTCTTAAAGCTCATTCTGATGTTCAGACATTAATTAAACATGAACTAAACTGGCTAATTGCCCCACTTGCACAACATCTATTTATTCATTCACATTCTTAGTTGTTGATTTTAGCTTTTTGTTATATTTTATGTATGGTGTTGAGTGCCTGTACATTGCTGCTGCAACAATGAAATTTCCCAGTTTGGGATTAATAAAGAAACTATCTATCTAACTATCTATCTATCTAGTGGTCCATATCTTATCTCGTATTTTTCACTTATTATTTCAGATATTCTTTTATATTTCAAACATTAAGACCAGTTTTCAACTTCAACTTTTGTGTTTTGGTCTATATTTTTATGAGCAGGCTTCTTATTAAAGCTCTCACTGAGTTTGTATTTTATTTCCATCTTCCAGTTCACATCCTATTTTGGCCAGACTCATATTTATTTTCTGATTTGAGCTAAATGTCTTGGTTGGTAGAAGAAACGCTGATTCTTTCTCGTCCAACACGTCGTCATCTTCTTCCTCCATCCTCGGCTGTCTTCACTGAGAGCTACGGATCATTCAGAGCTGACTCTCTCTGTCTCTGTCTCCGCCCGCACGCGTCCGATCGGACTTTAAATCAAACATACCTCATGAGACAGACTTCTTATTCCCGGGCAGCAGCGGTGATGGTGACAACAAGGATGACGATGATGGAGCGTTTCGGGGGCGAAAGCTGGCGCCGACGTGGAGTCATTTATAATCGTCACACACAAACAGGAAGGCGGCGTCTGTTTTATTCATACTGAAGCTGAAGTCGGCCCACGGTGCTCTGCACAAGAGCCAGAACATTACAAACACTCAGAGTCGACGCTCTGTCAGGGCGGACGCTTGAAGTTTCAATTCACATCTGACGTTTTTTAAAAAAGAGCTTTTCAGCAGATTTTAAAGAAACAACATTAAAACTAACGAGCACCAGAAAGAGAAAAAGGAAGAGCACAAACAACAGTTTGAGAACGCTTCATTTCAAACCCAAATAAAATAAAATAAAAGTTTAAGAAAAGCTATGAATTAGTTTTTAAAGTAGATTTTATTTTCCTCTTCCAGAACCTTCCAGTCACTCGGATCCTGGACAACCTGATGGAGATGAAGTCTAATCCTGTGAGTTTGTCTCTGTTTTGATTTATTTTATATTTTTTACTTTTAGTTATTTCTGTTTGAAAAACGTATTATTAGTATTATTAGTAGTATAGTTAGGCCCATATGTGTTTGGACAGTGACGCAATCTTCATGATTTGGACTCTACGTGCCGATTTGAAACGAAACAACTAAGATGCAGTTAAAGTGAGGACTTTCAGGTTAAATTCAAGGGATTAAACAAAAATATCCTATGAAACGTGTCGATATTACAGCTGAGAGTCTGCACTTAAAGCCCATAATGAGTATATAACTGTATATATCTGAGACAGCAGTCCAGATATGATCAGAGTAAAGGTTTAAAATGCTGCAGGGAGCTCGACTGTTGTGTCCTGATGTATATTATTTCCCTTGAGCCATTACTTCCCTGAATCTTGAGTCAAAATGACCATGACCCCTCATTATTAAAAACTTAATTGGCTTTTAGCTCTGAGACTGTTGGTTCCTACTGAAGATAAAAGTTTTAGCATCCTCCACAGTTCTTTACATTTCTGCGTAAAAATGACTCAAAACATGAAGAGTCTGCTGCACAGCTTATACTGGAAACAAGGGTACGAAGTTTAAAGGTATAAACGGAAGATTCATTTTCTCTAAGAAGCAAACACACAAGTTTAATATTTCACTTTCATGTGTTTGGTCGGGTTCTCTTTGTCAACTCTCAGGACTTGTCTGAAAATCATTGATGTTTTGGGTCATTTTATGCAGACATGTAGAAGTAGCACTGTATAAAGTGTTTAAAGTGGTGAATTAATCCACATTCAGTGAGTAACTGGTTCAGCAGGACAAAAGTTCTTCTGTGGGTTTGTTTCAGAATAAACACGACGTCCTTAAAACCTATAAAAGTGAGAATATTTGAGAAACTGAGAAGTCACCTCATCTGTGATGGACAGCTCTGACACTCTAACCACTGCACCCGGGGAAATCTCATTAGCGTCACATTAACTACTGTGGTCAGAGTGTGTGTGAGCCGGAAAGCAACGATAATATTACTCACATGTGACCACACGTGAACCCGCAAGCAGATTTAAAAACTCTTCAGCTAAGAGTGGAATTTTTATTTTTTCCTCTGCCTCCTCAGCTCATGGAGTCTCTTCATAACTGGTTCTAATGTGAACCCTAAAACAAACCCTGAACCCTTAAAGAGGCCTTTGAAGCTCGGTCCCAAACGTCCTGACTCCTAGGAGCCGGGCCTCACAGCGATAGATATTCACAGTACACAAACACACCTCAGGTTTCTCAGCGTCTGGAGTTACAGGCGACCAACAATGATCCTGTTGTTGTGAATCTGACCGAGGGGAGGAGGGTGGGGGGGGTTGAAGACAGGACTGGGATGAAGATGAAAGAAATAGAAGAGCACATTCTCCTTCTATCAGATTGTCCCCAGTGTGAGAATATTGTTCCTGTTGCATGTTGGGGTTAAGGTTTAACAAAATGTTAGAAGAATTTACTGAACTCATCTTCTCAGCAACATCAGAGTCTCATCTGCATAAAGATTAACATCAACTTTTATTCATGTAGAACGTCCACAAAACATAAGGACAATATAGATTGATGTGGAATATTAACCCACACATGCACGGCTTGGTTTTTCAGACACTAGTCTGTAGAACAGTCAGTATCTGAGGAGAGATCAGAGAAACTCCAGAACCTAAATCTTGACCAAATCAAGGTTTCAGTCAAGCTTGACCTAATCAGAGTCTCATCAGCGTATAAATTGACATTAACGTTATTGTCAAATGTCTGCAACAGTCTGTTGGTTGTAGAGTTTAAATAAATTCTGGCCAAAAAAATTACAATATAATGTTGTTTGCGCTCCAGTTATGGTTTCATGATGTTTTATTGTCATATGCACAGTAAAAACGTCTCACTTACTAAAAGCAATAATTAAAAATAAATACAAATCAAGAGAATAAAACCAGGTATAGCAACATAAATCAGAGTCTCATCAGCGTATAAATTGACATTAACCTCATTTCATGTCAAATATCTGCCAGTGGAAACAAAGCAAAATTAATTTTACAAAGATTGATGCAGAATATTAACCCACTCATGCTCGGCTTGGTAGAATAGTCCATAACTGAGGAGAGAGTGCTAACAATGGTGGTCCGACCACCTCCACAGCGCCTCTTAATACCTTAATACCTCCATCACATAACAAATCCTGGACGAAGAAATGTCTCTGAGGACGTTTTTCAGATAAGAGTTTTCTCCTCCAGTGGAAACACATGAGCTTCATGTCAAACACTGATCTGTAAATATTAATGAGGTGATCATGGCTCGGCATTGAGGTATTTTTTTCCAGGTAGAAACTTCTGTAGTTGGAAAAAAAACAAAAAGCCAGACACCCAGTCCAGCTCCATCCTCCACAGAAACATGATGAAGGTGAAGGGAACCTTAGTGAGTTATAGCCGAGGTAAACTAAGAGGTGGTCCCGTCAGCTTCTCTGCAGCTGATGGTGGGAAGAGACGTGAACCTGAACCTGGAGAGATGATAGAAAGAAGAACAGCTAGACATCTGGAAAAACCAGAGAAGAAGAACTAATATAGATGTGATCTCCTCTGTAAATATTATTTATTAAATAATACGTGTCACATGTGCTCTGAACATATGGTCTGAAAAAAGGAGGAGAAGAAGGAGGGGGAGAGAGAGGAGGAGGAGAATAGGTAGATTGGGAAGAACGAGAGAAGGGAGGTGGTGGAGGAAGAAGACGGAAGAGGACGAGAAGAAGGAAGAGAGGAACAAAGAGACAAAAGAAGAGTAGGAAAAGGAGGAGAAGAAATTGAAGGGGAAGGAGGAGAGGGTGGAGGTGGTTGAGGAAGAGAAGAAGAAAGAGATGTAGAAGGAGGTTGTGGTGGAACAGAGGAGGAGGATAAGGAGGAGGAGAGGAACAAAGAGAAGAAGGAAGAGTAGGAAAAAGTGGAGCAAGAAGAGGAGAAGAGCGGAGGTAGGAGAAGGAGGAGAGGATGGAGGTGGTTGAGGAAGAGAAGGAGAAGAAAGAGGAGAGTAAGTCTATGTGGAAGGAGGAGGTGAAGAAAGAGAGGAGGTAGAGAGGATTTAAAACTCCAGGATTTAGGTTGAAATATTTTTCTGCACGAAACCAATAAAAAGAAGTGTTTGATGTTTCTGTCTGATCTTTAGGAAACAGACGACTATCGATACTTTGACCCAAAGATGCTGCGAGGAAGTGAGAGGTAGGACAACAAATAAGTGATCAGATGCGATCGCATCATGTGATCTGATCATGTGATCTGCTGCTGCTGAGCGTTGTGAAGCTCAGGAATGTCTCATCATCTCTTCTTCTTCTTCTCTTTCAGCTCCATTCCCAGGAACAAGAACCCGTTTCAGGAGGTGAGTTTGTGTTTGATTGATTAGATTCAGTCTCAGTTATTTCCAGGACAAACACAAGTTGAAAGGAAATATGGGACAGAGTGGAAATGATGCTGCACGTCAGACATCCTGCCTGAAGCTGCTTTAACTGTTGCTTCACTACAGAGCCTCAGGACAGAAACCTACATGGATGAACTTTATAACCTCAGTAATCACTGACTGATGAGAATTAAAAGCAAATATAACGAGGGGCAACATTTAGAGTAGCTCAAAAACAAACTATTAAACTGTTTTTTTCGTCATTTTTATTGTCTCAAAAATAATAAACATCAAACAACAGCATGAAGTAAAACCAATAAATCAGCAACAAGACAAAACAGGAAAAACTCTTTAATGATCAGATAAATTAGGTTTAGACTGATGAAGATATTTCAGCTCCAGAAAGTTTGTGATTTGTGTCTTGACATTTTTAATTTATCTGTTTCTCGTCGATTTCATTGTGACATTAATCAGCTGATCAACCTTTCGATGATCAACCTCAATCCTGAGTCCTCTCAGCTGCATAGAAACTTTTTAATTTAACTTTTATTTATTATTAAAAATTGTTTCCAGGCCATCGTGTTCGTAGTCGGAGGAGGAAACTACATCGAGTACCAGAACATGGTGGACTACGCCAAGGTACTGAAACTCTGACTGAAGCTACGACCACTTTCATTTCGTCTTTTCTTATCTGCTAATTATTATTTGAAGCTTTAAATACAAGAGGTTTCTTTGTTGTTTTAACTGTTTAAGTCTTTGTAGTTTCAGCTGTGTTTGGATTTACTGTTGATTAGTTTAACTTTTATCAAAGAGTCATATTTTATAAACTCCTCACATATTTTGGATGGAAATATGTTAGAAATTAGAAAAGCCTGATAGAACGAAACTGCAAAATACTTTTTAATAAGAATAGATTGCATAAAAAGACTTTGTAGACGCTGGCCTCCACACAGCAGGGGGCGCTGCAATACTAATTACATTTCACAACACTCTTTATTTGCACTGAGCTTCATTTCAGGGAGAAATATTTTCTATGCTCCTGATCTTCATTTATCAAACAACTTAAGATTCAAATTAATATTGAATATTAGCCTCTGAAATAAGTGTCAGGAAACAGAAACAGTTTACAGTTTGAGTTTGAACTGCAGCGCCCCCTACTGTGTGTAGTTCAGCATCAGTATAATCAGTTTACATGTAAACTGAAATAATTATATCTAAAATACCATATGAAAATATTCTTAAGTTTTCATGACAGTCAGGAACATCATTAATGATAATGCAGCAAAATTATACACATCTTTTCGGAGCCATAATTTAAATGAACTGGTACTAAAACTAGAGTAAATAAAGTACAAGTAGCTCAGATTGTTTTGTGTTCTCAGTCTAAACAGGGGAAGAAGATCGTTTACGGCTGCAGTGAACTCTTTAACGCTGCTCAGTTCATCAAACAGGTGAGAAAACACACCTGTCCTCTTCTCTCTTTCTTCTGTCTGTACTCGGCTGGCCTTAGGCAGATGGGTCCCTCCATATGAGCTGGGTTCTGCTCGAGGTTTCTTCCTGTTAAAAGGGAGTTTTTCCTTGCCACAGTCGCCTTCAGGCTGCTCTGGAGGTTTCAGGCCGGGTTTTTGTGAAGCGTCTTGAGACGATTTGTATTGTTATTAAAACTGAATTGAATTGAATTGAATCCTGTAGTTCACCTGTCATTGACGCCCCGTTGACGTCTTCCTCTCCTCTCCTCTCCACAGCTCTCTCAGCTCGGCCAGAAGTGACGTGGACGCCGGCGATATGTGAATCTGTCTCTTCATTCCGCTTTGTTTTATATCGACTAAACATTTTCTGTCCTCGTTGTAATTTCTGTTCCTCTCTGTCCGACTCACACCAATAAATCAGTCTCCGCTCACCGCAGCCTCCGACTTCATCTATACAGTAACTTTAATTCCTCGTTAGCGTTAGCCGACATTCTCACCTGCCTTAAGATACCTTATTTAATTATATTTTAGGTTGCTCATTAACCAGAATAACTAAGATCTGAAATAGGTCAGAGTTATTACAAACTGATGTTTGACATATCTGTGAAAAGTGGAAAATGTTTGATTTCCTTTAAAACTGAATGCATTAAAACCTCAGGACTTAGATATTGTAAACCAGATAATGTAAAATGTTATAACTCATAATTTAGTACTGTGAATACCAAAAAATAAGCAAGTCCGCCAACGTTCTCAAAAAGTAAGGAAGGAAACATGACTTTGACTTTTATTTTGACTCATGTTAAATCTGCTAACATGGAGGAGGCGGGGCTTAAGACCTATACTGCAACCAACCAGCAGGGGGCCTTTGTGATGCTTTGCCTTTGCATCTGTCCTGTCGGCCATCTTAGACCATGGTTGTCAATGATTTAGGTGCTGTCTCTTAAAAGGTCAGTATGTCACCTGACTGACTGAAAGTATTAATTTAACATATATCCATGTCATAAGAGAAAATTAAAACTGGTAAAAGTGTTTGGTTTCTGGGTTTTTGTGACGTTCAGATGTTTTTCTGCAGGCAGGATTGTTCACGCAGGCGCCTGTATCACATCCATCACTTTAAATTCGACCCGGCACAGTGTGGTACAGCTCCAGGTTTGTCCAACACCGTGGCACCGAACACAAAGAGCTCAATCTGAGGATTATGTCAGCGTGGCATTTTAATCTGTGTGTGTGCGTTTGGCTGTCGTCGTGAGGACCAGGTGAAGAGTGAGGACGCTTTGGTTTTTTGGGGTTTTATTGTGAACATTCTGGGGTCACAGTCGGGCTGAGGTCAGTTTGAGGGTTCAGAATTGGTTTTAGGGTTTAGGTCAGAGCAGGTCAATGGACAGACTTATCTGTGGGGATATAATTTGTTTATGGGCGTTGTGGGGACTCAACTTTCTATAAATAAAGATAACAGAAATAAAATTTTAGACATTACATTTAAATTTTGGATTATGTTGGATTAATACTATGTGGTGGGATAATGCTGAGAACCCTACACACACACACTTCCGATGTCGGATTAGAAGGTCAAAGTCGACTGGTCTGGTCCGACAGGAACATAACGAACTTGTAGTTTCTTTGTCTGAAAACGTCTGGGTTCTTAAGCGTTCCCTCCAAACTCTGTGTTTCTGTCACAGCTGGTTTTACAATCCACTGGAAGATCTACAAACAACTTGTGATTTCTGAAGTGTTCACACAGAAGAACCCAGAACAGCTCTTATGGTGAGTCTGCAGGAAGTGAATCTACGTCTGTGATTTAACATTTTAAAACTGTGAAAGGAGTTAAAGCAACAAGGCGTCCAACTTTATTCACTTGTTTTCTGTGTGAATTCCTAAGTTGTAAATGGACAAAGATGCTAGTAGTAAAGTTGAAAGTTTAGGGATTTCTATAGCGCCCCTGCTGGGCAGCTCGCTATCATACAAATGGAGCTTTTAGAATCTTTAGCACCTAATAAGATAATAAGAATACAAAGAAGAATACCTAGGTAGTCCTCCAGGTGGATTAGTCCTCCACTCATATGTTGATAAGAGGATTAAAAACTTGAAAAATGTCCTTTTAGGTAAATTTTGAACAGATGAAAACATGTCAGTTTGTGATTAATTGTGGGTTAATCACAAATATTTTAATTGTTTATAGTAAAGTAAAAGTAAGTGTACTACATTTAGAAGCATTTACAAATGGTTTGCACTTTTTCACCACTAAAAATTATTCCCTTTATATTCTAGTAAAATGTTAGTATTCAGTGTAACTTCATTTTATTGTATAATATAACCTTAAATTTGTCTGCAGTGACTCTAATCTGAATAATTACAGCTAGCCTGCTCATTTTTAGCCATTTCTTCACCTTCTTAGTGACTGAGTTTGTTAAAGCAGAGCTGCTTAAGGCTAACCCATCTAGCTTAGCATGTGTAACTTTTAGGATTTCATATGATTAATCTGTCTTTAGTATTAAAGTCATCAAGAGCAGAAACTTAAGGTTTTATCATTTAAACTTGTGCAGTTCTTTAAGAGTTTTTGAATATTTTCACGAAATAATTTGTATGTTTAAGGATAAACTGCAGTTTAAGCCGGGACGAGTTATTAAGCATTAATATTGTGATAAGATATAATCTGAGCTCGGTGTTTCTTCGCCACAAAAAAGCACAGACACATCTTGAACTATGAGATAATGAAAACGTGATAAATCTTAGTAAATAAAGTATTTCACGGTTTGGTCAGGAGTTCAGCTCTGTGTGAATCTCCGCGTGCTTCTATTATTTTTATTATTTCTACTGCAGAGACCACCCATCCTCACACACTTGCTGGTTCCTCTATCTTTGGGAGGACTAGCGTTGAAGTAATCAGACCCAGAACGTCCTCACTTTGCACAAACGTGGTCCTTTAAAACTCCTTAAGTGGTCCTCACAAAGATAGCTGTAGAACTGCAAACACACACTCAGATAATCCCAGCTCAGTGTCTGCGACTCTGTTATGTTGACTCTGTGACCCGAGAGCTGAAATAATGAGGAAAGGAGGAAGATTAAACAGGAGGACGGGAATTCCTTCACTGCAGCAGAAACTTCTTCATTTAAAGGATATGTTAGCGAAGCATTTAACGATTTAATTAAAATGATTAACAAGATCTCAGAAGAATAAAATATATAGGAATAAAAGTACGCAGCTGTTTTTTAATTACAGTTCTGATGCAAAGTGGGCGGAGCCTGCAGCACTGCGTCCCCATTGGTCAGTTTCTTTCATATGGAGAGGTTTAAGAGCCACAAATGGTATCAGGTCAAGAACCCGGCGTCAACGTGGAAGTTCAGCTTTTATCTTTTCATGCTGTGACGCTACTGGTTGATTTGTGTTGATGCTAACTTTACGATTTCCAAGGAGTCGGGCTGTGATCCACAAAGCTGTCAATCAGCCTTTAATCGGGCCATCAGTGAGAGTCCATGACCCTGGTTTTGACCGGTGGCGCTAGTTTATTCAACATCTTAAATCAGCAGCAATTATAGTTGAGAATGAATAAAGTGTTGACTGATACAGGAGTGGACAGCTCTGTACGATGGATTGTAGCTCTTCCTAGCTTCCTAGCCTCCCAGCTAATTGCTCTTCCTAGCTACCGGCTAATAGTAGCTCTTCCCAGCTTCCTAGCCTCCCAGCTAACGTGGTGCAGAGTGCATAATTTTTTGGCCTTATTTGATGTCGTGTTTGGTGTGTTCATACGTTTTGTCTATCGACCTAATTACCTTAATATTCATCTGCACATGCTGAATCTGAAACACCATTCTATGCCGAAAAAAAGGAGGTGATTTGAGTTGGTGTTGGACACGTTGGACATTTTGAGAAAAGATATCCCATGGTGCTCTCTATTCTCAAGGCCTACTCCAGTCTTTTTGTCCCAGTTATTCTGCATTTTTTCATTGACGCAGTTAATCATCATGGACCCCGTGAGTCAGATCTGCTGAGATCACCCAGAACAGATCCTGGACCAACGGCTGAAGAGGCTCCTATTGGCTCCCGTCCTCTTCCTGCCGTGACCTCTGCCGACCATCAGGTGTTTTATATGAACCATGTAAACGCTTGAATCTGTCGTCCCGAGCCGATGCTTCTCGGTAACGTCAGTGTTGCTGGGTTTTTACAGGACAGAGATAAGATGGAGGTTCAGACAAAGCGGCAGTTGTTCTCGGAGGACTCTGACACACATAGATCAGGTGTCTCCAGCTTTCTACTCTCTGAAAGCTGTGTCTCAAGTGGAAGAGAAACCAGTTCCTTTAAATAGTTATTTGGAGCATTTACACTAATCCAGGAGGAAGATGATCCAGCTGCAGAAAGCTGCTAAGGAACAGTGTGTAGATGCACTATCTTCATTACAACAGCTTCCTCCTTTTTGGTTAAAACTAAATTGATTTAACTATATCTTGTTGTTAAAATGTGGTAATAAATATATAACTAATACCCAGAAATCTACCTTAAAACAGGTCTGAAGTTTCTGTTACGTTGAAAATGAATCAGTCTAAAACAAAAAAACAGAAAAGTGAATCCTAAATTCTAAAACAACTGGTTGATTTTTCGTCTGAGATAATCTTAACAGTGGACTGAACTCACAGACATTTAAATTTCATATCTCTGTTTATGTACCGGGACCTACATGAGTTTGAAAGCCTTTCCAAATATGTTCGTCTCTGCTCCAGTTACATTCCTCCATTTTCTTCGCCCTTCTCATTTTACCAGCTGCATGCTGGGAGCTGGCCAAGCTGAATTCCTGACCGATGCTGTCTGGCCGGCCTGTGTACCTGCACACAGGTACGATGTAACTTTACCGATCCGACCCTGAGCCCCGCCTGGCCCCCGACAATAACCAGGGCCCCAGAGGTGATAGAATGAGGCTAATGTGAAGAGTCCTGCGGCTACGAGTTGTTGGCGTGTGACAGAAATCTTGTATCTGATTTAGTTTTCTTCCTTTTTATGTGTTTGTGGTGTAAGATATTTATTTCAGCTACAGATAATGGTAGTCATCAACTCTTTCTAAGACATATAAAGTTGTATCATCAGCATAAAAATGTATATTCAAATTAATATCAACTAAAAAATAGACGTTTAGTCCAGTTTAGAAACAATATCCAACATATATAATGTCTGCATAAAACTGTATGTTAGTATTAATAATAACTAACAAATAGAAAATGTATCCAAAACATATAAAGCTGTATCATCTGCATAAAAAACTGTTACAGTTAATAACAACTACAAAATGGAAGTTTAGTGCAGCTTAGAAACGCTATCCAACACATAAAAGGTGGTACCATCTGCAAAATAAAATGTTATTGTTAAAACCAACTAAAAATGGAAAAATTAATTCAGTTTAGCAACAGTATCTGAGACATATAAAGCCCTATCATCTGCATAAAAAAGTAAAATTCTGGGACAAAAGGTTTGCAAAAACATCAGAGGAATCTCTAAAGGCCGACTCAGACTGAACTGAAAACTCAACCCTCATAAAGCCAAGTACCACACTATCAACAAGCAGAACAGTTTCTAATGTTTATGATATTATTCATCAAATACAACCAAACTAAATGAAACATACAGGAGGAAAAAAAACTGTGCTACTGTCACAGGGTGATATTTAAATCCAGACCAAGCCTCGGGCTCGGCTGACGTCAACGACACAACAATAAACACCAAAACAACTCAAGGATTCAGTGACAGCAAGTGATATATGTGACATCCATGTCAACTCATGTCAGATCCTCCTTGTTCTCTGTCAGGTTGATGTTTCCTTCCTTCTCTCTCAGTGAAGCCTCGTTTCTGTCGACCATCACAATGATTCAACAGCGGCGTCATGTTTGCATCTCTGGACCCGTTCTCAGACCAGACTCTTTACAAAGATTGAATGAGCTGATGATAAGCTCAGAGTTCACAGCTGAAGCATATATGCACCAATCAGCCACAACATTATGACCACCTGCCTAATCTAAATAAAACACGTTTTAAGAGATGTAATCCAATAATATAATTGAGACATTCAGGTGTTTTAGCCCATTCCTCAGAACAGAACCACTTCAGTTCTGAGATGTTGGTGGGTTTCCTCACATCAACTGCTTGCTTCAGGTCCTTCCACAACATTTCTATTGGATTAAGGTCAGGACTTTGACTTGGCCGTTCCTAAACATTCATCTTGTTCTTCTTTAACCGTTCTTTTGTAGAACCACTTGTGTTCTTGGTTCTCGTTGTCTTGCTGCATGACCCAGTTTCTCTTCACATTCAGCTCATGGACAGATGTCCTGACATTTTCTTTTAGAGTTCACTGGTAGAATTCAGAATTCATTGGTCCATCAATGATGACAAGCCGTCCTGGTCCAGATTTGTGGGTTCCAAACTCTTTAGAGATGGTTTTGGAACCTTTTCCAGCCAGATTTTTCTGAGCTCCTCAGAAAGCTCCTTTGTCCCTTGCCGAAGATCAGACTAAGACAAATCCCTGATTTATTTCAACTGAACCACACCTGAGTCTCATTACATTGATGGAAACACTTCTGAACACATGGACTCTGATTTAATCCCAGAGGAGCACCTCTCTGATTAAAGGCTCATTTTGATTGGGCTCTCTTTGTCTACTTTCAGGGCGTTTTTATGAAAAAATGTTAAAAATTCAATACAAACAACATTTAAATAGTTTACAAATAAAAATGGCTGACCAGCCAACCCACTGAAACCCCACATGAAGAGAGTTTTACAAACTTTTTTTTCCATCATTGAAATGATTCTTTTTTTGTATTTCGATGTATTCTGGGCTCAGCTTGGAGCTGGTCGGGGTTGATTAAATAGTTTTTATCTTGGTTGTTGTTGATGTGATTCTCTGGGTTCTTGTAGTGATTAAACGTTCTAAGTCTCCTGGTCGCTGTGGTTTCTGTCTCTCAGGCCCTCCCACCTCTCTACTGTAACTCTCTCTGTGTCTCAGCTTATTTAAGGGGCTGCCTCTCTCTCTCGCCGGGCGATCGACACCAGCTCAGCATCGTCGGCTTACCGCCTGCTGCTTCTCCCAGGGAATAAACTCTCAACAGGTTTTCTACTGAGACGTCTGCAGGAGAAACAGCCAGTAAGAGAATCCTTTCTCACCGTCTGGTGGACTGGTTTTTTTAATGCCTGCCTCATTGCATCTAAAACAAAGTGACCAGTCTGTTAGCTGATCTACTTACTGACTGTTTCTTTCCTACTCTCCGTCCTAACTAGCTTTCTGATTGGCATGTATTTACTGACTGTTTAAACTGGTTTATTGATTGGTTTGTTGAGTAGTTTATTGACTGAAACTAAATAATAATGGGTTGCCTAGTTAAATACAGATAGAACCAGTAATTAATTAGTTTGGAAACTACAAATCAACAGTTCATGAGGCATCTGACTGACTGTTTGAGTGTTTTACCTTTACTGCCTGTTGTGCCAAACATTTCAAATTGGTGAATCAGGAATGCTAGTTTAGGAATGCTAGCTGCTAGTTTATGAATGCTAGCTGCTAGTTTAGGAATGCTAGTTGCTAGTTTATGACTGCTAGCTGCAGACTGGTTCAGCGCATTAACATCTGGTTTGAACAGTTAAATCCTGTGTCATGAATATATAATAATGAAATGTCTGTTCTTCAGGTGCAGAAATGTCTCAGCTGCCTGCCCTGCTCCCTCTGACAGGTACATTCTATTCTGTTCTATTTTATTCCATTCTGTTCTATTCTTTGATTTCTCGTGACTTGTTAATGTGACCTTCTCTTTTTCCTTCAGGTCTTTTCTTCCTGATCTCGTCCATGTTCACCTCAGGATCCAGTGGTGAGTCTTAAAACACATCTGTCTGACTGTCTGTTGAAGCCGATGCTGTCACGAGTTAAAGGTTAATGCCCACGTAACCATGGCAACAGCAGTGATGCTTCAGTTAAACGACAACAAACACACACCTGTCACCATGACTCATGACACGTGGATCAGATCGTTAATGAATAAATGAATGTCCTCGTATGTACAGTAGAAAACTCAACGCTATGAGGACCCTCTGCTGTATTATACATTATATATAATATTATACATTACTGATGCAGGATGAGTGTGAGCAGAGACAGGAACAAATGATCTGAGGGAATGAACTCAAACTTGAGGCCAAAAGGAACAAAAATACAGCCTGACGTTTGTGTTAGCTCCACCTAGAGGCTGCATGGTCCATTACAAGTACAAGAACATGAAACATTTATTCTTTACGCTGAAGTTTAAAGTTTAAAAAGTGGAAAAGAACAAGAACAATAGCTTCACATCCTCAGAAATCTAAAAACTGAATCCACTATTCAGAATTTTTACCCTTTTAACTCTTATTTATTATTATTATTTGCTAATTTCCTTCTTATCCATCTTTGATTTTACACAAACAAAAACACAAAATTTCTAGATTTTTAATTTATCTATTTATTTAAAAACAATTTTTAAAAATATCTTTCTGTTATTTGTTATTTTATTTTCATTTTATTAATTGTATTAATCTTTGTTTTTCCATTTATAATTTTGATCTTTTTTATTAAAATGTATATTCTTTAATTTTCATTAAATCATTTTCTCTGTTATCTATGAATAGGATTTTATTTTCAATTTTATTTTAAAAAATTGTATACATCTTTTCAAGTTTTATTTTTTAAGATTTATTGGATTTTTATAAAAAATAAATAAAAAAATAACAAGAATAACTTTATCAATGCTGTGATTAGCTTCTGGACTAAAACATCTAGAAAATACCACTTTTACACAAGTTGCATCAACAGAGTCACAACAATGAGTGATTAATAATGATATTTTCACTGCATGATGAGAACTTGTATTTAATGATGATACTTGTGTAGGGTTTTGAACAGTGTGTTGATGGTGTGATGTTTTCTGCTCAGTTCCTTTTCCGGTGTCGTGTGCGACGCGTGGCGCTGACCTGACGCTGGACGTCATAGTGGTTTTATGTCCTCCAGACTGCACTCAGTGGAGGATGTCTGTATTTGGGACGGGGGTCTACGCCGCCGTCTCGTCTGTCTGTGGAGCTGCTGTACACAGGTACGACATTCCTTGTGAAAAGTACAAAAATATTCTTCAACAGACGAAACACGTCAAAACTAGACGCCTGTCACTGTTTACTGTCTCTGATACTCTGGACGTATTCCCAGTACAGTTTGTCTGCCCGGAGGCTGGCAGGAGTGGTTCTGTTGTGTTAGTTGGAGGTTTTTGTTTTTTTTTTGGTCACGTGGATCAGACTCTGTGTTCACGTGACATAATAGTGAGCATTGTGTGTCCTGCTGTCTGCTGAACTCTCAACAAAACACCAACACCATGAAGGAATGTGCAGGAATGAAGGATTAAGCTCTCAACCCTGATTGACCTCCTCCTTCCTCTGCAGAGGACCTCCAGGGGCCCCGAGAGGAAAAACTCTGCTCCTTTAATCCTTCACTTCTTCACAATAATCTAATCTCTTTTTACTGAGAGCTTCCTGCTCTTTTGATGGAAATCTTGAGTCAGTATCCAGGTCTCTGTCGAGTTGCATCTATTCAGATGTGATCAGAAATAAGACCCAGCATCAGAAGAGTCGGAGTTGTGTCCTTTATTTTCATTTGTGGTTTTATTATAAGTTTAAATTGTGATTTAATTTGTGGAACATCTTCTCGGCTCCTCCAGGGGCCTTGTGGGGTCGTCTGGGGGCCCCGTCAGGGTTCATAAGCTGCAGGGGCGACATAATTACCTGAGCTCGTACGCCCACGGCATCCACTCACAGGCCCTGTCTCACTGGACCTCGTCCTTCAGCCTCACCAGTAGGTGGAGACATTTATTCATTGAGTGGTTTAGTCCATTAATCAGCTGACTAGATTCAAACATTAGCTACTGGTCATCTAATCTCATTAACATAATATGATGTAATTACCTTTAACCGACTCTGGCTAATGTGTTTATTTTCTTTTTTTGGAGATAAAAATGTAAAGAATGGATTAGACAGCGTATTTATCTATTTAATGGAGGGACAGCAACTAAATCAGTTTATGATGGAGAAGAAACAAAACAACAGCTAAACACCTCAGACTGCAAAGATATTTCAGTTCTTTTAATTGTAAATTGATGTATTTATCTTTATATGAATCATTGTCACTCATTCTTGTATCTTGTGTTTTAAACCAGAGCCTGTAAATCTTCCACTGGAGCTGACAGGTGACACCAATACAACTCCTCTACCTGCAGCTGCACAAGCAAGTAAATCATACACACCATCACATAATACTGACATCTATGACCTTATTTTATTTGGGTGCTTTGGGTCTTTATTGATTACATATTTCAGTTTTCCATTTGTTGTGTATTAAATGATTGTATTCATTTAGTTTATGTTCCACCTTTAGTTGGTGTCATGATAAATTCAGTTTAATGTCCGTTTCCACCGTTTCATAATAATACAACAGTGTCTGCTTTTAGCATTTTTTTCTGGTTAACAACGTTTATTTCCATTTTTTTTTTTCTTTTGAACGTTGTTAAGATTCTTTCATTGAGAATCAACTCTCATCATCTCGAGGCCTTCCAACAGATAAAAGGGAAAATCCACAAATTCCTTCAAAACTGTTCCACAAAATACTTAAACAGGTTAAACAGTCCAGATAAATCTAAGCAACTTAAACTTGTTCCATGGACATTTTACTTTTCCAGTGAAGGCAACCCAACCCCCCTCATTATTTAATCTAGACTTCACCTGTTATTCAGAACATAAAACATCTAATGCTTTAATTAATGTGTGTGTGTTACGTTGCAGCCAAGAAGACTCTGAAGAAGCCGTCGGTGAAGAAAGCTCTGACAGGTGGAAATAAAGGTACGCCTTCTGTCTTTATTCTTAGCAAACAGTATTACTATTAACTTATGTCTTCAGTGTCTCTTTATTTTTGAATAAGTTAGTTCAATGATTTTCAATTTCATCCATTAATCACAGTTCTTGTGATTTTTGAATTTGAGCAGAAATGAACTAAATAGAGTTGAATCATCTGCATACAAGAATATGTTTTATACTCATTAATGAAATCATAAAGCTCTAATCTAAGGGTCTAAATGATTGATTTGAATGCTTTGTTTACTTATGTGTCAGACTGTCAGATGGACATCGCCATGGTGATCGATAGCAGTAATAACATCGGACGACGGAGGTTCAACCTGCAGAAGAACTTCGTTGCCAAACTGGCGGCCATGTTGAGAGTCGGACCGACGGGACCTCACGTTGGTCTGATACAGTCCAGGTCAGAATTTATTATTTTTATTTATTAAAAGTCAAAACCCATCAACATAGTGTTAAAACATGTAGACACACACAGAGGGTGAACAAAAAAGTAGACATTCAGTCATTATCTCAGATTTAAAAGTTTATTTTCAGTTAAGTACAACAAGTAAGTACAAAAACAAAAAACAAAGTCTTTCAAAATATAAATTTTAATTTCACAACTTGTAAAACCCTCAGGGTCCACTTACATCACGCTGCCAGTGGGGGCAGTAACGAGTTAGTTTAGACTGAATTTTTCTTTAATGATCAATGCATCATAAATACAACAGATATGGATAAAAACATAGATTTATATTGTGTATATGTGTGTGTGTGTGTGCAGTGACTCCCCCAGGACCGAGTTCCTGTTGACCAACTACACTCAACCTAAAGAGCTGCTGTTCGCCATCAAGGAGCTGGCTTTCCTGGGAGGAGACACCAACACAGGTAAACTTTATTTATCTATAATTAACGTTTAATTAATTAGAAAACATCTGATAAAGGTCCTTGATTTACAGCTCTACACTTTAAGTCCTCACACGGAAACAAACAAACAGGAATCTAACTCATGTGGACTTGTTGTGTCTCTAGAAGACGTTTCCTCCAAGTGTTCATCTCTAAATGTCTGGTGAGTTTAGGTTTTTATCAGGAACATCTGTGGGTGGAGTCCACCTGAAGGTCACATGACTAGAGTCTGTTAATGACCTGACGCTCACCTGGAATTACGAGGATCTGTTTTGAATGGTTATCTAATGACTCATTAATGTCCAACATGTCCAGTTTCTCTTGTTTTTTAGATATGAAACTAAATAATGACAATGACACATGTCCCTCCTCAGGTAGAGCCATCATGCACACAGCTGAGAACTTCTTCTCCCAGGAGAACGGGGGGAGGCGTGGTCACCCCCGGGTGATGATGGTGCTGATTGACGGCTGGCCGTCTGATGACCTGGAGCAGGCGGCCATGTTGGCCAGAGAGTCGGGCATCAACGTCTTCCTGGTGTCTGTGGCCAAACCGGCGCCTGAGGAGCTGGGGATGGTGCGGGACAAAGACTTCACCAAGAAGGTCGGCTCTTCGTTTTTCCTGTTCGCCGTTTGTTCTGCTTCAGATTTTCTCTGACAGGATTTCTGACTCTCCTCCTGCAGGCGGTTTGTAAAGACAACGGTTTCTTCAGCTACTCCATCCCCAGCTGGTTCAGCACCACCAAACACGTCCGACCGCTCACGCAGAGACTCTGCTCTCTGGACGGCCTGCTCTGCAGTAAGACACACACCTGTCTCTAGATACATGTGATAATAAAAAGGAAGACAGGGTTGGAGATTTGGAAGCTGGCAAGAGATCAGTGTAGCTAGCTCTGTGGTTAGCATGTTGGTAGGTGATAGTGGTCATACCTGAAACACACCCAGAGCTGGCAGGACGCTGATTGGTTGAAGGACCAGACAACTTGAAAGCTGACAAGATGGATTCTAGTATGTCTGTGAAGGTTCTCAGACATCCAGGTCATCCAGTCTCTCCTTTGGGAACTGATTCTGCAAGAGACAGAAGAGAAACGTTCTCTGACATCACCTTTCATTAATGTGATTAAACGTGTCTTCAGGTAAAACCTGCTACAACTCTGTGAACATCGGTTTCCTCATTGACGGCTCGTCCAGCGTCGGAGACGGAAACTTCCGGCTGGTCCTGGAGTTCCTGGCAGGAATCGCCAGGAGCTTCGACATCTCTGACGTCGGAGCTCGAATCGGTCAGAATGACGACGCGCTAGCAGCTGATTAACCGATGCGCTCTGATTGGCCGACTGACTTGGCTGCCTCGTTGTTGTTGCTGCAGGTGCGGTGCAGTTCACCTACGACCAGAGGCTGGAGTTCGGCCTGTCTGAGCACTCCAACAAAGAGGACGCCATCAACGCTCTGAGGAGGATCCCATACATGAGCGGAGGAACGTCGACAGGATCGGCCATCAGCTACACCACACAGAACCTGTTCAGGTAACACAGGCTGCCTCCACCATGACTGTCTGCTCCAAGGACGCATTAAACCTTCCACCCAGCGGTGTCCCATAAATATGAGGGAAAGTCAAAATAGAACGTGTCAGTACCCACAATCCTCTCTGCTCCACTCTGCCTTACTGGGAGTCATTTCAAACTAGAGAAGCTTCTCTTTCCATTGATACCATTGATAACTTAAAACCATTAAACAAACTTTCACTACACTTAGCTCAACCTTTATCAGAAGTCAAACTGTATTTATTTTTTCCTCCGGCAGGCGAACAGGACCAGGTCGCAATTTCCTCATCGTGGTGACGGATGGACAATCGTACGATGACGTCAGAGGTCCAGCGTTGGCTGCTCAGAAACAAGGTGTGGAAACTGTTTTGGAAATGTTGGTTAGCACGCTGGTAGCTGATCCTAAGACACGGCAGTACTACCTGACGGGACGGATTCTGTCACGTAGTATTTATCTTTAAGAGGCTAGCATTAGCTTGTTTAGGCTAATGTTGCTGCTAACTTTATCTTGTTTTGGCTAATATAGTTGCGTATGCTATCTTGTTTAGGCTAGTTAGATTATTTGTGTTAACATAGCTGCAAGATTAGCCTAAATAATAACAATATCATGCAAGTAGCTAACATTATCTTGTTTAGGCTAAGGATGCTAATGCTGTCCTGTTTAAGCATCAGTAGCTGTTTATAAACCAGAATCCAGGTTAAGGAATATACATATACTCTTACATTTTCAAACTGTCATGTAACATCATCAGTTTGTATCATAAGATTCCACATGTACACTTTAGTCAGATATGTGTATCTATGACAGATGTATGTTTATCTTGCTGTTCTCTTCTCTCTTTCTTCTGTCTGTACCCGGCTGGCCTTAGGCAGATGGGTTCCTCCATATGAGCTGGGTTCTGCTCAAGGTTTCTTCCTGTTAAAAGGGAGTTTTTCCTGCCACCGTTGCCTTCAGGCTGCTCTGGAGGTTTCAGGCCGGGTTTTTGTAAAGCGTCTTGAGACGATTTGTATTGTTATTGACGCTATATAAATAAAATTGAATTGAATTGAATTGAAGGAAAGTAGAACTGATAACGAGAGGCGACATCCGTGGTGAAAACTGCACCTGCTTCTCTCGTCCAATCACAGGCATCACCATCTTCTCGGTGGGCGTGGCCTGGGCGCCCCTGGATGACCTCAGAGCGATGTCATCAGAGCCGAAGGAGAACCACACCTTCTTCACCCGAGAGTTCACCGGCCTCGCTGAGTTCATCCCGCCGCTGGTCCGAGGAATCTGCCGGGACTTCACCGAGAGCAACTGAGGACACGGACACACGGACACACACACACACACACACCCCCGCACACACACACGGGTTTGTGTTTCTATCCCTGTGAGGACATTTACTGTCAGAATACATCATACACAGACACTCAGTTATTAGAAACTAAAGCTCAACACCAGAACCTTCATGAAGATCAAGATTTAGAGCAGGATGGTTTCACTAGTGTACCTAATGAAGTGGCCAGGGAGTGTGTGTGAATATCTCAAAGAGAAGAACATGTCCTCACAGAGATAGAAGTTCAGGCCCTCACTCTCTCTGTATATATACTGTTGACATGTAGTTCTGACACACATGTACATAAAAGAGGTCATTATTCTGCTTTTATATTTCCTGTTTTTGTTTTTTTTTGTTAATGAGCTTTAAGGAAATCAAACGACTGATCAACGTCATCGACAGAAAAACAGAATCATTCAGATGAAATAAAAGTAATAATCAATAAATAAATGCACAAATGAAATATTAGAAAACACCTGCTGCACATAGAACATGGTTTTAAATCAACAATCTGCATTTAGTCATTTTCAGAATTTAATCCGTTAAAGACCCGTGTTTGAATTAGTGAAATACTTTCACAAGTATTTTTTTTTTAATTAGATTTAAAGAATTGAATGTTCCTCTACATCTAATGAAATAAAAAACAGAAGAGAGAGTAGGAATCATTTTATAAATTTAGTTGTAACTAAAAAGACTGCAACACTAATTTTATAATAGAATTACAACTAAAAACGCCAGTAGAGATCTTTGGTTAAAAATTAGACACTTTAACAATTTAATTGACAGCTTTACATTCTATACTTCCTCCAGTAAACGACAGAACTTGAGTCGACACTGGATGATTTCAGAGCCTCATTCAGAAGTTGCCTTAAAAATATATCGTTTTAAGTTTACCTCAGTGTCGCGTCATCAGTGACGTTAATCTGAACAGATTTTAAATAAATTACAAACAGAAGCTGCTGACAGATAATTCAGCCACGTTTTAAAAAGGATAAAAACTGGATTAGTTTAGGAGTTGATTTAGTTTTACCCTCTGTGGTCCTTTAGAGTCTATCTACATGATTCTCCATCAACCAGGCACCACATGGTGACTTGACTGATAGAATCTGAGCCACACTATACAGCCATCTTGTTGTGAAAGTTAGCTTAGCATTGATACGTAGCATGCCTTGGTGACTGGTTTCCCTGGGGAGTTCCATGTGTGAACAACATGGAGGAAATCTGAATCTTCTTCTGGATTGTATAATGATCACGATGGTAGAATGTGATGATGTCCAGGATAAATAAAATGTCCAACCTCCTTAGAGACGTGACTCCTGTCTGAATGAGGCTCTGACGTCGTAGACAACAGATCAAACTGAGCGTTTTAACAAATTCATCGTTCTTTTTTATCTGATTTTGAGACATAGATGTTTAAGTGACAGTAAAGACAAATAACACTTTTTATTTTTCCTCAGACTTTAACCACAGACCAGTTTTCAGGGGGTGATCACAGCTGCTTTGTTAAATTCTTACTCCCTCGTCTAAAACGTTTCCTGACAGCTCTGGAAATTTGAAGTTTTCTTCTCTAAAATATTAAATCAGCTCATTTAAAGTTTCCGTGCTTCACGTTTAGACTTGAATCTTTTCATATATCAGAATGAATCAAGACTAAAGTTTGTTGAACATGTTTGATTCTGACTTTTTACGTTATGTCTTGACAGTACTCTTGTATTTTTTTGTCGTTAGAAATTAAAACGTTTGCAGGATGTTTTTTCAAAACCTGATTTTATTTTTATTTCTTCTCTGTAAATGAAACATTTAAACATCTGATGAGCAGTAACTCTGTCCTGTTTCTGTATTTATTTCCTGTTTCCCAATAAAGAATAGTTTGTTTTTAACTCTTGTTCTTCTTCTTTTTATAAACGTCACAGATTAGAGCTGGTGGCGCCCTCTGGTGTCACACCAGCAGACGGCAGCTTTAAACCCTGATGTGGTTTCTGAGCTTCTGAATGAAACCCAGAAACTCTAACTAACCTGTGGCTGGTTCCATGTGATGGAGGTTTAAATATGATCAGGAAGTCATGACTTTCGATATGAAACAGAGTTTTAGATTCAGAGTCACTTACTGTTTAGTCTCACAGATGAAAAGATGCTGCAGAACGCCACCAGAATCTTCTACAGGCTAAAAAAAAAAGAGGAAACAAAAATGAAGATGATTTTGGGTTTAGAGTCTAAATAAAAAAATAAGTTGATTTGATTAAAAAAAAAAAAAAAAAAAAAAAAAAAAGCAAATACATTTACCTTTGGTTTCTCATTTACTTCTCTTCCTGGTTTCTTGTTTCATTTATTAAAGGACCTGTGGTTATTAGATTCATAGAGATGAAGTTTTTGTAGGAGAAGAAGACGGGATGAAGGAAGAAGAGGAAGAAGGGAGGAAGAAAAAAGGAAGTGAGAAGAAGAGGAAAGAAAGAAGAAGCAGAAGAAAGTACAAAGGAAGGAAGGAAGAGGACAGGAATAAAAGGAAGGAGGGAGGAAGTCTGTCGAAGGTAAATGTTTCCCTCTCCTTCAGCCCAGGTTCTTTCTACCTGTTGGAAAGCTTAGTCTGACTATGAATAGACCACCTGACAACTTCTCCCCAATCAACAGTTTATTTAGCAGCAGAGAACAGGTCCAGAGTCAGCGCTGAGACTTCAGCTTAACCACCTTATGGCTAGAAAAGAGAAGCCCCCAACTATGTGTGCACACAAGTTTGATTCTATCTGGGCTCCACCTGAGGACAATAGGAGGAGCGCCGCCTTTAGTGGATCAGTAGTTTTCCATGTGTAGCCGAGGCCGGCTCTAACTGGTTTCTACAAGGTGAAATATTAGAGTGGTGCATCTTATCTAGTGAGCAAAGCTGCAGCAAAGCAGTAAACAACCCTGTATCTGGTATGAAAACATAAAGAAGACTTCTTTCTTTTTTTTTACCCTCACATAACTCTTTAATATCCAACAAACCCCCTGTTGCCTTAAGGGCACGCCACCCCTTATCATGTCCTGTCATACAAAATCATAAAAACCTCTTATAAAACAGGTGTATGGATGCAACGTAACCTATATGTGTAACCTGGGCCTCCTTCCAGCGGTCATGTGAACGTGTTCCCCCAGACACGTTGCCATCTCTCCGGTAGGTTCAGGTTGTGTGTGCAACAGTCTGGAAAAGCAACTAACACTGTCTATGTGTATATAAATATATGTATGTAAGTCAAAGCTGAAGCAGAAAAGCAAGCAGCAGAGCAAAACACTATTGTACCAAGGTGAGATCAGTTCTTGTAGACCCTAACTCAGACTATATCCTCCAGATCAGGCTCATCATGGTCAGTTCCTTCATCTGGATCATGGAACGGCCTCTCCTGGTTCTCGGTGGACTCGCTAGGATCAAGCAGGGCTACATTCTCAGTGAGGTTCATCTGATAGGCTGGAGGCGCTCCCTTTGACTCCACATTCCCCAGCGCCTTGTCCATACATCACACCATGAGAGCCCTAATGCAGGGAATGCAACAACAAGCACACAGAGCAAACACTACAAATGCAACAGCTGATGACGTGGCTACACCAGCTGCTAAGAACTGATCAAGCAGGCCAGATAGGGGATCAGAGACCCTGGAATGTTCTTTGAGCTCATTTGAGAGGGCTCTGAGGCCTCTCAGGGTTTTAGTCAGAGATCCGTCAGGGGCCACAGGTGTTATTGGGGATAAACGTACAGCACATTTCTCCAAACATGCTACAGACACCTCCTCTGTCAGCCAGACACATACATTGGTCCTTCTCTTTTGTGGTCTCTCGTTGTGTCCCCCTGTTGATGTAGTCGTTCTAGGTTTATATTTGGTAACACATCACCTGACTGAGTTTGTAGTTCATCTATCACATCCTACCATAGTAATAGCAGGACGACTATCAGGCCTACCACTGCCAGACAGGCCAGTGTAGACCATGAGCCAAAGGTCAACATTTGATTCTTCCTCTGTTTCTTCACCTAGATCTCTTAGGTGCTTTCTGATTTCTCTAAGGTTTCTTTCTGTGGATGGCTCTCCTCTTCTACAGTGTGTTTTGTGCCAGTATCGACTCGCCTTAGTCTGCTCCTCATCCAGCCAGACTCTCACACCGTACGTGGTTGAACGGGCCGATCCACCTTGGCTCATCCCACGTTCTGTGGAACACTTTCCTGTAGATCCACTCAGTCCTCATCCATTGTTTCAGGTCTACGTGGACGTCTTTTACAGCGTAAGCAGAGTCAGTCTAGATGTTAACCTCTTTCCCTTCGCTCAGTTCACAGGCTCAGGTTCTAGCTGTGATGTCTGCCTCCAAGGTCTCCCACAGGTGTTCTCTTATCAGTGAGGCCTGTCTGCTGACTACAGCGTAGGAGGCTAGTATTCCTCCTCCAGGCGCCGCGTGGCTGTGTCCATCCATGAACAGACTGTCAGCGTTGTTTATGGCTTCAGTAACTATGTTGGGGAAAGTGTCCATCTCCTGTCTGACCAAGGCTTCACACTCATGAGGTACTTCACTGGTTATAGGAGCAGCCATGTTTTATGCTTCTCCCCCACTCTGTATCTTCAGGGTAATGTGGGGAGACATTTCAGGTCTTCATTTGTACATCATGTCCAATTCTTCAGTTAGTTCAACAGCAGCCCCCCCCCCCCCGTTCACCAATATAAACATTATCCCATTTAAACTAAGCTTTGGGTCCTCACTCACATATTTAGCTCTAAGGATACTTAGTGTTGTTTGTTGTTTCCCATAGTTCTTCATAGTTTTCTACTTCCTCACTTTGCTCTGGACAACCCAGATAATTTAGAGTGACATGAGCCGGATCCCCCAGGTCCTGATACGATGTCGTATCCAGACTCTTTATCACATCAAATAGATCAGTTTGTTCTGGTTCACATATCTTTCCCCACCACACCAAGGCATTACTTTGTTCTCAGTAGGAACTGTTTGGAGCATTTCAGTATCTGTGTCTGCATGTGTTCTGATAATCTTACCGTTAGGGAGAAGGACATCAGTAGAGTGGTGACAACAGACGACTGTAGCTCCCATGTCTGCATCAAATCTGCAGCAAACAGACTCACTGGGCATCGCTGCTGTATCATAAACTCATGAGTGAATGTGAAAGTTTCACTGCCTGAATCTAATCCCATCACTTCAGTGAATTGAGGAGAGTTGGAGGTCATCATTTAGAGAACTACACCTGGCTCCTGTGTCTGCCATAAACAGATAAAGCCTACCACCGATCATAACATCTAACACTGGAGCTGGGAATGCCTCTAGCTGCACCTCTCCTAGGATGGGACCCCGGGACCCCGGGACCCCGGGACCCCGGGACCCCTAGTACTGTGGCATCAGATTCGAGTTAGGGGCTATGTGGGGTGGATTGCCACCCTGGCCTGGGTTATTTGGGTACTGGTGTGGTGCTGGCGGCGCCTGTCTTACACCTGGAGCTCCACGGGGTGTGTACCTATGTGGGCAATATCGGGCCATGTGTCCCGTCTCCCCACAACTCCAGCAGTCGAAAGGCTCCTGGCCAGAGTACATCCCTGGGACCTGTCTGCCTCGTCCCCCCCACTGGAACCCTCTGCCTCTCCCCCTGTACTGGCCTCCTGGAGGGTATCGTTGATACACTTGATATATGGGTCTCGTCTCTTCCTCGGGTGGTTCTGTCTGGAGTGGTGGGGGTATCAGGGTTGGACCGTTGGATGTGGTGGTAGGCACAGCAGCCATTTTGGTTTTAGACACTTTAGTTTCCTTCTTTTTCTCATTAACTTTATCTCTCAGTTCTTTTAATTGTTCTTTCAACAGTTGAACACTAAGGTCTTCTATCTCCCTCTCTCTCCTCTCTTTACTCTCATCGTCTCTGTCTAAGTGATGAACCAGAGTATCCATCCACATGTCCAGGGGCATACTTTCTCCTCCTACCAGTCTTTCCATTTCTTCTCTAACAGAGCCGGTCTGTCCTCTTACCATGACTTGTTTAAACCACCTCTGTAGTGGCTCAGTTAGAGGACAGGATCCCGTGTGTCCCTCCCACAGTTCTAACATGCGGGTTGTGTATTTCTTTCCTGTTTCCCCAACTTTACGACTGGTGTCATTCATTAGTTCGGAGTCAGTTCTTACTGGGTATTGGCTCCTCAGAGCGGCCCAAACATCAGGGGCCCAGCCGTCGAGAGGCTCGGCCGAGGGGACCTGTGCCGTCCCAGCTACGGTCTCCAGACGGGCTAACTCATGTGGTTCCAAATGGGCCTCTAAAGACGCTCTCACATCCCCCACAGCGAGCACTTGTCCACCAAAGGCTTTTAAAAATTCTCTGATCCAGTTATGGCCTCCATCTTTAGGGTCTGGCAGAATAGATTTCAACAGGGTTTGGTCACCATAAGCTAAGGGACAGTATCGTGTCTCTCTTATTTGTCCCGTCCTAGTCCTAGTCTCTACCCAAGGAAACATCAGGTCACAGTGACGTGTAGCACCCCCTCTGATATAAACTGTTGCAGTATTTCGAACCATCTCGAGTCTGTACAGTCCATATTTTTGGGTTTCAGTTTCTCTCCTTGCTCCTTCCATTTCATCTGTTCTTTCACCTCCTCCTCTCTTTTCCTCTTTGACAGTACTATGTCCAGAGTCCTCAGCTCCACAGACCGATCACGTAAGGATTCAGTCCTGACACCAGAGCTTACTCAGACCCTTTGAGCAGCCGACTTCAACAGACAGTGAACTTGTGTTAGCACCGTTAGGTTTCAGCGTGCTCTCTGGATCTCACACACAACAGTAAATACACAACAACACTGGTAGACTTATTTTACTATCCCTGTGACCTCTTTTATGTTTCTCTATTACTGTAAAACTCCTTTATTTCTGTCCCTATTAGTCACTTCTTCTCTTATACAACACACCCCAACACCCAGGCAATTTAGAGTCTAAGTATTTAGATGAGGGACCTTTAAACTCACCTCGTGGCCACAGAGTAGACCTTCTATAATCAAACTTCTAGACTCTTAGGAGTCTAAACGTTTGACAGAGGGACCTTTAAACCTCCTCTGTCTACAGGCTTTCAGAGAGGTCTCTTTTACGCTTGGATCCTCAAGTGAGGGAACTATAACCTGAACTCCTAGGCTGGGGCTCCAGGTAAACCAGACGAGCCCCCAGTCTGTCGAAGGTAAATGTTTCCCTCTCCTTCAGCCCTGGTTCTTTCTACCTATTGGAAAGCTTAGTCTGACAACTTCTCTCCAATCAACAGTTTATTTATCAGCAGAGAACAGGTCCAGAGTCAGCACTGAGACTTCAGCTTAACCACCTTATGGCTAGAAAAGAGAAGCCTCCAACTATGTGTGCACACAAGTTTGATTCTATCTGGGCTCCACCCGAGGACAATAGGAGGAGCGCCGCCTTTAGTGGATCAGTAGTTTTCAATGTGTAGCCGAGGCCGCCTCTAACTGGTTTCTACAAGGTGAAATATCAGAGTGGTGCATCTGATCTAGTGAGCAAAGCTGCAGCAAAGTGGTAAATAACCCTGTATCTGGTAAGATCTGGTAAGACAGGGGGTTTGTTGGATATAAAAGAGTTATGTGAGGGTAAAAACCAGAAAGAAGAGTCTTCTTTCTGGTTTTACCCTCACATAACTCTTTTATATCCAACAAGTCAAACAACATGAAGACCACACAATAACAGAAAGAGTTCTATTTTCCGTTTTTGGATTTAATTAGTAAATTCTGTTTCTAAATTAAACTTGAAATACCAGAAAATACACGGAGCCTCTTTCTTTAAAACCTCCCAACATGTTGAACCAGTGTTCAGATCATTTAGAACCTCGTACCAACGGTTTAGATGCCTGTAAAGAATTATTTTAATATTGTTATCGCTTCCTTTTGTGTCCCATCTGTGTTTAGCTGCCGTCAGGACTCAGAGTCTGGATTCACCCGCTGTGAAGAACCAAACATACCTGAGATGCTGTTGAAGCTTTGGAGGCTTTTATTTTGGCGGTCTGCTGTGAAATCTGCTGAGAAAGAAGAGTAGGAGCGGCAGCCTCTGTACAGGTACACCATTTAATAGTTATTATAGACATTTTATATACATTTCAACAGCCGTATTCTATGTGGTACAGTCTTTAAAATCTGCTGTTCATAGTTTGGAAATCAAAAAAAAAAAAAAAAAAAAAAAAAAAACTTACAAAACTCATCAAAACTCGCAAACTGATCAGAACTTTTTTTTTTTCCATTTTTCGGAAGACTAGAAAAAATACTTTTATTGTATTAATCATGCATTACACAAACAGAAAAGTTGTAGTTACACAGGAAACCGTAGCGTCGGTGAAAACAGAAACAAAAAGTAAAAGAATCATTATTTGATTTGGAGCCGTGATCGATCGGGAGCCACTCGTGTCACAAATCTGTGGATAGAAAAACTAACGGCGGTAACAGCCAATCAGACGGCAGCTTTTTACTGTCCAGGAGGAACTGACCAATCAGAGGCATCCTGGAGCGGACCACACGAAAAACCAGCAGGTGATTTAAATAAGTTAAATTTAGCCAAACGTCACAAGATATGAAGATGAAGAGGAGGAGGAGGAGGAGGAGGAGGAGGAGCTAGGTGCTGCGTTCAGGTACATCTCACTAGTCTGTAAAGTTTAACTACAGCAGGATAAAGAAGCTGATGAAACCTGACTTTTAGTTATTTTACTGGATCAAATCAGTTTTTACTTATTTATTTTGATCAATTTTACATTTTTGTAATTTTTAAAAATGTTCTGATCAAAAAAAATAAACTGAAGGAGGCAGACAGACGCGTCCTTGGTGTCAACATTAGTTTTATTTCTGGTCACGTTACCTTTAAACAGTAAAATGTTTTGGTCATTTATCAGATTAACTTTTTACTGCTTCATTCTACATTATAGATTTGTGCCAACATAAGTTTATAGTATTGGAATTTCATATTTTAAAGTAATAATACTTTATCAAACTACATTTTAAAGGCTAACGTCTCATATTGACTCAAGACTGGATTTAGCTCCATGCTAATAAATATACTCTGATTTTTTCAGATTTCTTTATACTCAGCCAGATGACGCTATCACGGCTCATTAGCACCTTCCTCCTCCTCCTCCTCCTCCTCCTCCTCCTCTCTCTACATTATTTGAATTCTGCGTCCTCGTCAACCAATCAGACGTGAGGTGAGGTCTGTGAGTCACCGTGCGATGGGAAACAGGAAGTAGGTGGGCGGAGCTGGACGGTTAAGAGGAACCAGAATCCTCGTCGGTGCCGGTAACGAGACATTTATAAAAAAGAGTTATAAAAACTAGATTTATTTTACACAAACAAAAATATGTAACTACAGTAACGCTGAACGTCTGGATCCTCCGCCTGTTACATCGCTGGGCTTTAAATAAACGCAGGGCTCTGATTGGCCCACCAGGGGCTGAGGTCAGGGAGTATTAACCAATCCTCTTGTTCTCGTTGGGACACATCGTCCAATCGGCTCGAACCTAAAAACTGAAAATCTGATTCTAAACCAAAGAAACAAAACCCAACAGCTAATCTTCTCCTTCTTTGACCGTCTTAGTTTAAATTCCTTAAAAACTGTAAAAAAGTTAAAATCTGACAGTTTGTTTTTTTTATCTTTTATTTTCCTCTCGTTTTGTCTGAAGCTTAAGTTCAGATTTAATTATTAAAAAGATGAAACAGAGAAAAACCACAATGAGCTCAAACATCAGAGGTTCTGTTCCCACGCTGAATGTTTCTGGAGCGTTAAAGGAAAAATCCCCGTCAACGTTTCTGAGCCGACATCAGAAACACGGAGCGTCCCGGCTCTGACCGTAGCGTTAGACGACTCCCTGACGGCTACAGGACCAAACTCCACTCAAATATTCGCCCGTTTAAGATCAGTTTGCACATAGCTAGCACGACTCCACACCAAACTCCATTTATTTTATGTCAAACCGACTAAAAACTAAGAACTGTCACACAAAACACTGAATGATTTTTTACTGGATCCTTTTAAACTGGAGCTAATGTCTGAAAACATCGTTAACAGATTCAACGTTCAGACAAACTGGTCAGTTTTCTGCCTTCGTTGTTTAAGCAGATCTGAGTTTCTGATGAAATGAAACACCGGATCAGAAGCGGGACGCTCTGTGTAGCAGCGATGACCGTTCAGTTTTAGCAGAGCTGAACGCAGCCCTGAAAACAACAAGTTTCAGAACCACTTTTGTTTCTATGACACGAAACAGAAGAAAACTTGTTTCTCTATCAGATAAACTGTTATACCCCACGCTGAGTTGAGCTCCTGAACGCCCCACGCTGGGCTGATACTGTGTCGTCTTGATCTTAGTGTCAAAGGAGAGCGCTAAATGCTAAACGCTAAACGCTAAAGAGCCAGTTCTACTCTCTGATGTCTGACCTGGATCTCTAGGATCCTGAATAACACGAGGTGCAGTCAGTGCCCATGTGCAACCCCCTGGTCAAGCAGAGGTTTTCATTGTGGTGCATTCAGGGTCGGACTGGAGCTGAAGAACGTCCCTTTTTCCTGCATTCTATGAACGCAACTGAAAATTAGTGTGTGGATTTACTTTTTGAGTTTTGCCCCAAGAAATCCTCCAACAGAAGGACTGACGACGAGGTGGAGGCTTCTTTACAGACATTTATTTTGATGCGTCTGATCTTCTCAGTAAAGTAGAAGAAGGACGTTATTTATTTTGGGTAGAAATCTCTGGCTTCCTGCGGCGCTACGTTTACTGTCAGCGTGTACGTTTATAGAACATCTCTGAAACTAACCGTGCTACAACTTTTACACGACTCTCTGCTCAGAGAGAAACAGCTGAGGACGATTAGGACGGGGGGGGGGGGGGGGGGGGAGTGAGGGGAGGGTCGACCCGTCTGGAGGGAGGGGGGAGAAATAAAACATGACTCTACTGATGTCTGGGGATTTTTCCTTTAAGTCCGTCACACTAGTGTTAAAATGAGTGGTGGTGGTGGAGGAGGTGGGGGTGGGGGGGTAGTGTTGTCAGAGCTACGTTCAGGACTCAGCAGACAGGGCGGGGTCAGATGGCGTCAGAGGACAGGTGAGCTGCTCCGTGTCGACCTGTACAACGTTTCCACAACGTTTCTCTGCAGCTGAACGTCTCTCAGTGTCTTCAGTCCGACCGACCGTCCGTCCGTCTGTGTCTGTGTGTGAGTGTGTGTTCCTTCTTCCATAATAATATATATTCTGTGTTCAGTCACCTGAACAGACCTGAATCCTGTTTGTAATCCTGTCTCTGTCGCCCCGCAAGTCGTCATCATCATCATCTTCCTCCTCGTCTACACGTAGACCCTGGCGAGGGCGTCGGCTCCGGCCGAGGCGATGTAGGCCTTAGAGGGGTGGAAGGCCACGTCGTAGATGGCCTCCTCGCTCTTCTTCCGGTGAGCCGTGATCTCCTGGACGCACGTTTTACTGTCGAGGTTCCACAGACGCAGCGAGCAGTCGTGACCTGAGGAAGAACGACAGGAAAGTCAGCTCCAAGTCTGAGTCCAGATCTGATCCTAAATGTCCTAGAGGTGGTCTCCTGTAGCTTCCTAAAGTCTGTCCTTGTCTTCTCCTAGAGTCAACTGGATTCAGTCCAATAAATCTTTCTGTCAGCTGTAGTACTGAATGATCATCTCCTACTACCACCTCACCAAACATCTGTGACGTGTTTAGTCACAGGATTCTTCTTCTTCATGTTTTTTTTGTCAGAACAGAAGAAGATGCTACAGGGACGTAGTTCTGGTTTACAGTAGACCTGGTTGAAGGACTACCCGGTTGATAGAGAGGTAAATATTAAAGAGACTCACTGCCAGACATCAGGTAGATGCCGTTGGGGTCCACAGCCAGACTGGTCACTGCATCCAGATGAGCCACCATAGCATGGATCACTTTACCTGCAGGAGACGTTGGAGAGGAAGACACATCAAGAGAAGAGAAGAACTCGTCTTTATTGTGTCTGAATCTCTACTGATCCAGACGGAGAACAAAACAGTGCAGTGTACAGAACATGAAGGTATTACTCTTTAGAGATGGTTCTGGAACCTTCTCCAGCCTGATGAGCAACAACAACTCTTTCTCTGAGCTCCTCAGAAAGCTCCTTTGTCCACAAACATGTGTTGAGAAGATCAGACTGAGACAAATCCCTGATTTATTGAAACTAAACCAGGAACTGAACCACACCTGAGTCTCATTACATTGATGGAGACACTTCTGAACACATGGACTCTGATTTAATCCTAGAGGAGCTCCTCTCTGATATGTAATATTGGCTCATTTCTGCTCCATGTGTTTGGTTGAGTTCTCTTTCTCTACTTTCAGGACGTCTTGAGTCATTTTTATGAAGAAATGTAGAAAACCCTGAAGGATGCAAACACTTTAAAGCAGCTTTATAGTCTTATATTTATTTCTATAGCTTTGTAAGTTTTGACATTTTCGTTTCCTTATCTTTTAATGATGACAGTTGTAAAAAGCTTTTCTCTACATAGCTTCCATGATAAGTGACAACTAAACTTTTAATTTGGAGAGAGGGAGGCGACCTACTTCCTTTAGCTTTCAGTCTTTATGCTAAGCTAAGCTAAGCTAAGCTAAGCTAAGCAGCTTCTGACTTCATCAAGCAACGACATTAAGACCATTCCTGATAACGATAACATCAGAGACAGAGACGACCGACCTGACTTGTTATCGTAGAACTTGATATGTCGATCTTCGTGGGCGGTGATGGTGACGGGCAGCGTGGGATGACTCACCACCTTGTTGATGTGGTTTGAACCTGGGACAGCTGAGAGAGAGACGCCTCATCAGGACACGGCTCCATCATTAACATGTTTTAAATCTGTGTCGGTGTCACTTACTGCCGTCTCCCTGACCCTTCAGCACTAGTGCATTCTGGGAAGTCTCCAGGTCATACACCACCACGTCTCCGCTGTTGAAGGACGCCACCATGTGGGCGGGGTCACAACCGTTAAAGTCCACCGACGTGGGGACGCCGTGCTCTGCAGACACATACATGAGTGTTAATGAGTGGTTCACCCTCCTCCTCCTCCTCCTCCTCCTGCTCCTCCTCCTCCTCCTCCTCCAGCAGGAGGCGCTCTGCTCCTCGTCCTCTCACCCTTGTTTGTGTTGAAAGTGCTGATGCAGGGGTTCTTCTCCGTCGGGTTCCACAGTTTCACCGTTCCGTCCGCCGAGCAGGACAGGAGGCGGTTCTTGATGCCGCTGTAGGCCAATCCCCACACAGCGTCCGTATGCCCCAGCCACGAGCCGGCCAGGACGCTGGGATCTGATTGGACAAGAGGAAAAGGAGGGGAGGGGCTTCGTCAAGATTTGTAAATGTTCTGGTGTAAGGAGAACGTGAACGTTTTCCAAGAATGTTCAGAGGACATATCCTCAGTGAGGACAATTTCTTTGGACATTTGTTCTGAATTTTAATTAATATTTTTTTTTTAAAAAGATTTTCCCGTAAATTAAAATAATTTTTTATTATAAAATATTAGAAATATATATATAATTAGGACATTTAACTTTTTTTAAATTATTTTTTTAGAAATTAACTTTTTTAAAATATTTTTTAACATTTCATTTTTTTTAATTTTTAAAAAAATAAAATAAAAATTACATAATTTTTTGGGAAAGAAAAGACTTTAAGATTTTTTTTTTTTTATGAGTGAACATTTTGAGTGAGACACAGTTTGTCTGGTCGTCAGGACACATTTTATCTGGACAGGTGAAGCTGTACAGGTGTTGAGTACCGTAGGTGTCGTAGGGGTCGACGTTAGAGCTCGGGATGTTCCACCACTGGATGGTCGAGTCGATGCCGCCGCTGAAACACTGTTCACCGCTGGAGGTCATCGCCAACGACAACACGGGACCACTGATGGGAGACAGGAGACAGGAGACAGGAGACAGGAGACAAGAGACAGGAGACAGGAGACAGGTCATTACAGAGGAATTTACCGGAGCTGTTTACAGCCTTTAACAATGAACAGTAGATTATATAACACTAATGTACTAAGTGGGGTCTGGCTCCTCTCTGTAAGACTTTCAGCTCTTCTGATTGGTCAATGAGCTCTCAAAGATCATCTCTGAGTGAAGACGCATCACTTTATAACATTTCTCAACAACTACTATCGATATTTGTAATTGATCAGCTGATCGTAGTCCAACTTCAGTCGGTCAATATCCTGATCTCAAGCAGCTCAGAGCTGTGGATCAGGATCAAGTAGTTTATGAAAACTCACCAGAAAAAATTTAATTTGTGTATGTACTCCTCTTTTATGACATTTTATTTTGATTTAATTAGTTCCTGCAGTTTTATTAATGATCCTTCATTTTATTAAACATTTTTTGACATTCGGTTTAAATATTTTAAAATAATATTTTCTAAAAACGTTTTTCTATATTTTACAAATATGCTTCTGGAGATTTTATAAAAAATATCTTCTCATTTTTTTTTTAAACAAATCTTAAAATATTTTTTCCAGATTATTTTCTAAAATATTTTTTAGCATTTTTATTTTATTGTCTGATATTTTATTCACATCCTTCTAGAGAATTTTAAGAAATACTTTCTATATTTTTATCAATATTTCACCGTACTAATATTTTACTGTTGATGTTTGAAATATTTATTCGTGACTTCTTTGTGCATCAGATTAACACGTCTTGAATATTTATTTTATTTTATTTTCGTGTTTATATTTTCCACATTGAGGTCAGAGCTGTTCTATGTTGTACATTGTCGAGGTGATGATCTGTGCTGGGATACGTACACGTGAGCTCTGAATGTGTAGATGGGCTCCACATCAAAAGAGGCACTTCTGAAAAACAACAGAAATAAAAACAGATTATTAACTGAACACGTCAACGTCTCCAACCTTCAGCAGCTGATGCTCCTGAGCTCTGATGTGATGAAGTGTGTCGCAGTAAACCCTGACGTGGTGGAGGTGGTGGTGGTGGTGGGGGGGGGGGGTTCTTTGAGGGATCTTGTTTGGGACACTGTTTGTATTTGAAGTTGAGCTGAACAGAAAATGAGATGCAAATACTGAAGGATGTGTCGGTGCTGAGAGGAGAGGATTTTCCTTTGAGGCAGAGCGAACGAGAGAGTTTGAAGATGAAGAGGAAACACTGAGATCAGGACGAGCAGCGTTAAATGCTAACCGCTGGTCACATGTCACATGCTCCTTCAATGTAGAACAAAGAGAAGGTGTGGGACAACATCAGAGCTAAACCTCAAACATGAACTGATTGTTTCTGGGTGGAGGTTTGTACTTTTTGGCAGGGACGGTCTTGGTGAGGTTCCACAGTTTCAGGGTGTGATCCTCGGACACGGTGACCAGACAGGGCTCGACGGGGTGGAAGGCCAGCGCCCGGACGCCGTCAAAGTGGCTCCGCAGCGTGTACTTAGGGTTCCACGTCTTCCTGCACGAGGATTCCTTACTGGACTGGAGCTGGAAGGAGAACAGACGACGAGGTGGAGATTAAAAACACATGAACCAACGTCTAGAGGCTGAAACACAGCAGCCATGTTTGGTTGTTTCCTCACATCGTAGCCGTAGTCCGTCTCGTCGTTGGTGACGGTGAGGTCGGCGAGGTCGCCCAGACCCAGCACGCTCTCCAGCACGTCGTCCGACCCCCCCAACAGGAAGGACTTCCCCCCACCAGTGGGAAACGGTAGAGGCTCCGCTGCAGAGAGAGAGAGACAGAGAGAGAGATTCAGCAGCTTCTCTCATCCATGTTAAAAATAATCATCGGTGATTAGAAGCAGACGACAGACGCCTCCCCGACCTGAACCTGCTGCACCACATGATGCTCCTTGTTCTCTGCTCCTATAATCACACATTCTTATAAAATAAATACACACTGATATTCTCACCCCACTCCGTCCCGTCTCCAGAGCTCCGAGCCTCGCCTGCTCCCTCCCCGTCCTCGGCCGTCACCAGGAAGTCAAACTCCTTCAGAGCCTCCTCCGTGTCGGCATCGTCCTCCGACGCCAAGCCCTCGTTCCCCACCTGGAGGAGGACACAAGAGACAAATGAGGCCAAGAAGAACAGTGGTGGAAGGACGGAGAGGACAGAGAGGACAGAGAGGATGTGTCTGTACCTTGGTCTTGTGTTTCTTGGTTCTGTGGTGTTTGTCTGCGCTCATCTCGTCCATCAGGTCTCCCTCCTCGTCCTCGTCCTCGTCGCTGTCCTCTGCGTTCTCCAGGAAGTTGAACGTCTCCAGAACGTCGCCCGGACTCCTGGACACAAACCCAAACACGGTCCCATCACCACCCGAGTGGACAGCTCACGAGTTTGAGCGGACAGGTGTAATGTCCCGTGTCTCTACCTCTTGCTGTCCTTGCGCCGCTCCGTCCCGTTGATCAGGTGCTGCAGGTTCTTGTTCTCCACGGATCCGTTCTGCTCGGAGCCCGACAGGCCGAGCAGAGAGCGAACCCTCTGAGTACGAACGTCCAGGATGGTGTCTGTGTATCCCACTTCCTGCAGGTACCTGAACACAACACTCACAGTTAGAGAGGGAAGGAGCTGCAGCAACAACAAAGAACTATAACTTAGAAATCTAACTCTAGCTCTTGCTCTAACGTGCACCGGATGAGGATTCATTGATATTTGACATATTTAAACCAAAGGTCACAGGAGACAGAAGAGGTTAAATGTCGTCTTCTTACTGTCTGAGTAGCTGCCGTCCTTGTTTCCAGGTGAGCTGACTGTTGGCAGGAACAGCAGAGACATCTGAGTCTTTGGTGTCTGAAAGACAAAGGCAGAAACAGTGACTCATACAGCGCCACCTACTGGAGATATCTACAAGACCTGAGGTCAGCTACTGGTGAGTGGGAGCTGTGAAATAAAGACTAGTTAAACCTGAGAATGAGCAGATATATATAATAACATTAATGGAGTGTGTAAACGTATTCAGTGTGTTGATCATGTCTCACTAACCTGATTCAAAGCTTGGCATCTTCATCTCTCCTTGGTTTAACTCGGTTCCATATTTTAACTTGTGATACTTTGCTCTGAGGAGGAAACAAAACATTTATTTGTAGATTTAAAAACATTAAGAAAATAAAAAATTAAATCAGAATGAAGGTCGACTGTGACGTCTCTTCACATCTGGACCAAAACGGTGTCCCTGAACGCACCACAAAGACTCCAGCCAACGACCAGCTGACACATCTACACCTGAGAGTAAACAACTCTTCACACCAGCAGGTGGTGGTGAAGCTCATCTTTATTTTAACCTGAGTACACTTTACTTTGGTCATGAACTTAAATGTTAAATCTCATTTTATGAAGTCCCCTTTGACCTTTAAGCATCAAATTCACATCACAGTCAAAGAGCACGCTTAAAGAATAGGACTGACGTAGCATCAGAGAAACTTGCAAATGTTTTGTGGTAGACAGTCTGGAGTCTCTCTAAAGTTATAACACAATCAGTTTCTTACCTTTCCTGTTTTAAAGCGTATTCTAACATTTTTATTCTTCTAACCAGGTCGTTCTTCAGGTTCTCCTGACCTTTCCTCTCTCCCTGCAGGAACGCTATCCTCGCCTGTAGAAACACAGAAACACAGAGCGTTAAAGACGACAAGTCCTTCATGTCACAGCTGCAACGCGGCGTAGAAAAGTTCCTGAAGAGCCTCAGAAAAGCAGCCGGAGTCACTAGTGTACCTAATGTTTTGTCAAGTGCACAGATAATTTACTGTCCGAGAGGTCTGAAAAAGAAACCGAAAAGATGAAAGGAGGAGACGGTTGAAGAAGGAAGAGGAAAGTAAAAGGACGAGAAAGAGTCTGACCGGTTTATAGGTCGACTGAACACATACAGTTAATAATTTAAAAATAATGTCATCACTAAGTTTGTCCAAGTTTAAACAAAGATCCCGTCACCGTCATCATACCTGTCTGCTACATTAGCTAGCATGCTAACCACGTAGCTGCTTTCATATCTCGTCATCATACAGTTCCTCCAGCAGAGTGCGCTCCAACTCTGACGTGAACAGATCAGTCACCAACTACTTTGTGAAAGGTAAACAATGACCTCACTTAGCTAGCATGCTAACAGCACAGCTGCTTTCATGACCAGTTCAGATGCTAACTGGTCTGTAGAAGGTAAACAAAGACCCCATCACCTCATCATTAGCGACCATGCTAATCTCGTAGCTTCTTTCATAGCTCGTCAGTGGAAGCTAGCTTGTGATCGTCTTAGCTCATTGCTAAGTAACGGCGGCGCAACATGAGTTCAACCAGTCTGAAGCGTCCACTCTGCTCTCCACGTCACCTCCATCACCTGTCAACCAGCAGCACTTCCTGACTGACTGACCACACCTGTCAGCCAGCCAGCCAGCCAGCCAGCCAGCCAGCCAGCCAGCCAGTCAGTCAGTCAGTCAGTCAGTCAGTCAGTCAGTCAGTCAGTCAGTCCGTCCGTCCGTCCGTCAGTCAGTCAGTCCGTCAGTCCGTCCGTCAGTCAGTCCGTCCAGCAGCTGCTCCTGAAACCCAACACTGACGGAGGCCTGGGAGCTATTTATACACACACACTCTCCACCAGCGTCCCCATGGCAACGAAGCGGCGGGGTGTGAAGGGTAGCTTGCGACTTCCTCTATCGGTTGCCACGACAACGGGGGAAACCAGAGGTCAGGAGTGAACTGTCTGGACGGAGGATTACACAACAGACCACACGAATTTCTTGGGCCTGCTCCGATTGGCCGCCTCGGGTGATTGACAGCCACAGCTCCACGGCAACCATTCACTGTTTCATGACGCCAATGAATGACAACGCCAGTTCATTAGGTACACTAGTAAGTGGTACTAATATAAATAATGCATCAGAGAGGTGGTGATTCACCTGGAGGATCATTGTGGAGGATGGAGTCAGTGGAGAAGATAAACTGGATATAAAGAGATGATAAATATTATGGAACAAGCTGCAGTTTAATAGTTATAGAAAATGAAAACACAGTTGAATCAACATCTCTCTGAGTTATTAGAAACCAGTGCATTTCTATTGAGAGCAGGTCTGATTTAAAGTGTTTTCACTAGTGTACCTAGGATTAACTCTGGACTAATCTCAGCGTCTCCTGCTGTTTGAGCGTCTCCTAGTTTGTCTCAGTAATCTGTGAAAGCAGCTGTTAACGCAGAGTCTCTTCGCTGCGTCGCTCATGTGGCTCAGCAGAGTTTTTTAGGCCCTGAAGTCACGCCACCCCTCCCGCCCCGAGCACCTGGCGAGCATGAATCAAGCGCTCCTCGGGGAGCGGAGTGAGGTCAGAGCCCCGGGGGTGATGAGGATGACGAAGGAGAGCCCAGATTTACCAGGATGACGGCTCAGACCGGGATAAACAGGAGGCCATTCCTCTGGACAACTGCATCATTAACACACACATGGATCTCTGTCTTTGTGGGGACCGTGCTGACAGCCTGAACTGGTTCCTCAGGGTTCACGGTGATGACTGTCGGCCATCTTGGCGAGCATCGAGAAGAGCAGAGAGAAATGAAGACTCACGCTTTAACTTTAACCTAAAAACCATTAGTATCTGCTCTGGGGAGGTTTGGTCATTTTATCAGACTAAACTCACTGTGACAGTCCAGATACTGACACTGACGGAAGGTTTGAGGATCTTTTCTGTCGACATGACACCTGACACACACCTGACATGACGCTGGTTTACACCTTTCAAGTAGGGAAGTTACCAAACTTTCATTTAATCTCATTTGTAATAACCATAGACAGTATAAAGATGGACGGTGGAGCAGCTCCTCTAAACTGAAGCAAAAGCAAGTAGAGCTCCCCCTGGTGTCTGGCTGCAGTATAGGTCATAAGCTCCACCCCCTCCATGTTAGTGGGCGGGACTTGGGCCAAACTAAAACACTAAAATACACGTCACATAATTTTTTTCAAGGATGGTTTCTGTCATTTTACTTAGTTAATATAATGTTGATGAATGTTCAAGTGTCAACCTTATGGATAAGTTTTGTTTTAGTTATTTGACGCTACAGAAACAGGACGTGACATTATGGCGACCACCAGTTGCCATGCCAACCAGAAGCAGAAGAAGCTCTGAGCTCCTCATCAGACAAATCAAAGACACATGACTGTTCGTTTCTTGAATCCTGTCTCTCCCTAAAGAAACTAATAAAAGTCGTTTAATCATCTCTTAATCTTGTGACGAAAGGCAGTTGAACCCCGGCCTCAGAGCATGTGTGTGTGTGTTGCAGTTATTTCGGTCCGGTCTACTTTTAGCCTCCAGATGGTATCGGCCTGTCAGTGCAGGGCCCAGTAGGCCACGGTGCCTAATTACAGCGTCCCGTCCCACAGCCATGCCCTCTTTACCAAAACATGGAGTCGCCGTGGAGGAGCTGCTCCTATTGATCGACTCCAGTATCACCTCCAGCTCTGGTTCTGATAGAACAACAGGAACAGAACGGTAGAACGGTCTACATGTTTGGTTCCAGCAGTGAGACGAGTCCAACTTTTTACTGTTAATAATTACAGAACTACAACAACATGCTAACGTAGCGCTAGCTCTGTGTGGAGACAAAGGACACCGAGGTATCAGGAGATCAAGGTTTGGGCACTTTTAGAATTATTGGACCGAGGACGATTATTTCAGCCAAGGACGATCGTTTCTATTTATTTATTTTACGTCTGTTATAAACCAAAACCACAACTCTGTAGAATCGGACGAAGAAGATGACGGTGAGGGGGGAGGAGAAGAAGAAGAAGAAGAACTGGCCACACCTCAAAATAAACATCCCTGAAGTAAAACCGTGATTTCTGGTCAATGAACTTGAGGTCAGAGGTCAGAGGTCACGGCCTGCAGCTGGTCACCATCTTTTGTCTCCCGGCTGCTTCCTGCTCAAACTAATGGCAACAGATTCAGACTTGGCATCAATATTTTACAGCTCAGGTGCTTTTAACCATGAAGCTCAGCAGCAGCAGCTTCCTGTGGAGATTTCCATCAAACCATCAGCTGGACGAGTCTTCTGGATAAAACGATGATCAAACTGCAAATGTTCAGTTCACACAGCAAACAGGAAGCTGGGGGGGAGGTCACTGACCAAAAACAAGACAAGAAGATAAACCATCTTCTGTTTTCTCCTGCAGCAGAGGAACTCTTCTTCAAGTCCAGAGACTCCTCTGAATATTTCCGTCTGTAACATCTGAAGCAGCGTGAAGATTAAGCAAATCAGACCAATGACGGATTAAAAAGCCTCGAGTCATCTCCCTCTGATGTTCTGTCGTGTGACTGGGAGGTTTGAACGGATCTTACTCTAGAAATGAAAGACGTCCATCAGTGATGGTTTCAGGTTTTCAGCTTAATATGAAAACAGTTTCCACAAAGGTTTGGGTTCTTATCCGCTTCCCTTAAAGGAATCTGTGTGGTGTTATTTATTACACTTTCTCTTCATGTCAGACGAAGTCAACAAACCTGAATCTACTGGTTTTCAGAGCGGCTCAGAGTCGACACCTCAGACCGTGAAATGGTTCTGTGAATTACTACAAACCATCTTTTATATATTTCATGTTCATGTTATGATTCATATCCTCTTCACAGAATAGGAAAGACATAGACAAGCGATATTTAGTCAGAAAGATCAGAACAAAAGATGAAAAACGGTCCCAAAATGACCACGCACCGACCAAAAAGAGATGAAAGACAAACACAAAGTGACAGAACAACCGTGAAATAAGACAGAAAAGCACAGAGTAACCAAGAAGACACAACAAAATGACCAAAAAGAGACACCAAAAACTACAAACAGACAGAAAACACAACAAAAGATGCAAATAATTGCCACAAAATATGTTAAACAACCAATAAGAGATACAAAGAGACTATAAGCGGAGAAAAACTCACCGCAAAGATATAAAACAAACAAACTACAGAGAAAACACAACAAGACCGGAGAGGAACATAACAACCAGAACGCGACACAAAACGACTGTAATCTGACAATAAATTATCACAAAGACACAAAACAAACGCACAAAACGACCATTAACTCACAAAAAGAGACAAAAAAAAAATAAACTAACCACAAGCCGACACAAAACGCAACGAAAGACGCAAAATGACCCAAAAAAGACGTGAACCAATACTAATGTGGTAAAACTGTGCGGCGGAGCAGAGCTTCAGGTTCATGCTGCTCTCACATCATCACTTCACACACCGTCGACGTAAAACAAGGATTAAATTCACACTCTATCAGCAGCAGCGTCCTGTTCTATTAAACGTGTGACCATCAGACCATTAGACGCCTTTCCAAGTTCCTGATAAAAGTTCACACCTTCACGTGTTTGTTTGGCTCATTCCTGAGCTCTTATCAGGAACTCTGACTCAGTCATGCTGAAGGCATCCGCCACCGCACCACAACATGTCAGAGCAGAGCCAGGTCTCAGCGCGAGGGCCGACCCTGTCATTAGCGACACCGCCGCCTGCCAAAGGGAGTGTTGGGACGAAGACGTGAACACATTTCAAAACACGCTCCAACCGACACTATCGAGTCACGTTGAAGTGTTGCAACGCCACAACTCAACAGCTTCTCAAGTTGTAATCTGCTGGTTTTAATAAACGTTATTTAAACGCTTTAAATATAAACTTTGAGTTCATTAACAGACGGTATTCTTCACTATTTCACATTTAAGAGTCAAACAGGTTCACTGATAAACTGGGAAACTTTTAGGAACTGGCTGAAAAAATAATATTAATATTATGATTCAAATCTTTTTTTAAATAACTGCTGTTTCCTGCACCTTCCCTGTACCTAATGAACTGGCACATGAGTGTGTATACAGAGTAACTGGTGTCTGTGATGTAAAGTTGGCATCACGATGTATTTATCCGACATCAATTCATAAAATTTTCTCATTGATTTTTTAAATATCTTCCATTTCCTGCGTCCTCCATCATTAGAAACCTTCCTGCTGTCTCATCGTCCGGACTGAACGCTGATTGGATTTAATAAGTATGACGACAGAAGAGCTGGACGAAAGCAAAGACACAAGACAGATGAGAAACTAGAGGAACAAACCTCCGGAGCCAATAATGACGTTAGTTTTGTGAAATAAATAAATCGACACCTTATTTTATAACCTGTCACATAAACAGCTCAGCTGCAACTGAAGGACTAATTACTTAAAACATTTACATCCAAGAAAATATAACACGATAAATAAAGAATGTAAGACCTTTCAGTCGCTATAAATTCAGAGTGAACATTATTTTCCTTTAATTTAAACAGTAACAACAGAACATCAGAGGAACTTCAACTTTAGGTTGATGTTATTATTTTATTAGAGCTGCAGAACTTGAGTTTTGTTTTAAACGAAATCTGTTTCAGCTGTAAACAAATCACAGACACGAGGACGCCTCCTTTAAAAGGCTGACTTTTAAATCATTTATATTCATGATAAAATAATCACCTAGACTAGATGAGGTTCCTGTTTAAATTGTCTATAAATGTTGGTTTGTAGTGTAAATATATATATTTTTTCTACATATTTTGAAACTCATTATGAATTATCAAGGCACAAAATAAAATAATTATCTTTAACTGATAAATATCTGTATTATTTTTCATATGTAGCACTTTAACTAAAGTAAATAATCTGAAATTTTGTCCCATGACTGTTGTTATTTACATTTCCATCATGCTAACCAGCTGCTAACCTCCATACACAAGATCTATGTGATGCTAACAGTCACACATTGACTAATCTGTCATTTAAGCCTTTTAAACACTTTTCAAACTCAGAAGAGCTTCAGTGAGAAACAGTCACTCAAATAAAACCAGTCACTCAGTGAGAAACAGTCGCTCGGGCCCAGCTGTTGACTTAACAGCAACATTAGCAAGCTAACAACACGGCTAACTTAGCTAGCGTGACAAACGAAAATGGCTGCGAACAGGAATTAGTTAGCTGACAGTCAGCTGGATTCACTTCTCGTTTACTCTCCCACATTTGTCCGAAAGTCCAAAATGAAAATGTTTCAACGTTTTCACAAACTGTGAACGCACAAAGCATAAAGCTCTCGGAGTTAGCAGGCAGCAGCGGAGCTAAAGCTAGCTGCTAAGTTGTCTCTTGACAGCGATGTTAAGCTAACGGCTAGCTCCGGCCAGGCTAACAGCAGCTCAGCGCATTCCGCTATTTGTGCTCTGACCCGTTAGCTTAGCCACTTAGCTACTACGGTCACAGACAATCAGTTAGTCGTTCTTTGTCGTAATTCAATGAGTCAATTCTGAAGTAAATCTAAATAAAATACTGCAAACTCTGTTCAGTGACCACCCGGGTGAACTCAATTTCCCATGGTTGTTTTTAACTTGGGCTAGCATGATCGGCGGCTAAAGTGTGTGGGCTAACCTGGAGCTCGGCCCTCTCCACTTCCCAGTGCGCCCTCTCCATCTCGAACCTGGCCCACTCGTGCTGGATGTAGTGCAGGATGCCGGGGATGGTGTACTGCTGCTGGGGCCGGGGCAGCTCATCGGGCTGGTGGGGAACCATGGCTCCTCCGCCGCCAACACCTCCAATCTGCGGATTAGCGCTACTGTTGCTCCCCTGCTGCTGCTGCTGCTGAGGCGGCGGAGGCTGTCTCGGGGCTCCCGCTCCGACCCCTCCTCCTCCGCCGGGGTGATCGTCCATATTTTTTTTTTTTTTTTTTTTTTTTTTTTTAGAAAAGTAGAAGGAAAGTCTCAGGCAGCTGCGATCCGCTGAAGGATTCCCGCCCCTAAAGACGCCCCGTGTGTCCGCTCTGTGCCTGTCACGCTGGCTCCGCCGCGGTGTGTGAGGCTGGCTGCCCCCGGAGCGCTGCGGTGAGTGCGGCTGATTGCGGACGCGGTGTTCGAGTGTGGATCTAACCGGCCGCCATTACTGCTCTCTCTCCCCCATCTCTCTCTCTCTCTCTGGATCCGACGGTCACGGTGGGGAGAACCCAGCCGCGATGCATGACGGGACACCATCCTGCTTTTCCCCTCTGTCATCCAAAAGCACTATGTAACATTCAAGCACATGAAAGACGTAGGAAATTACAGCTACAGTCAACTTCTCATTTGGAAGCAGATTTCCGTCAGTAAAAGAACAAAGATAGGATTTTCTCTATATCATGAAACAAAACCAAAATCATTTGATGTTATATTATATATAATATGTCGAAAATCATAAGCTTAATGGCGACAAGTTTGTTTTATTGATTACTGTATGAGATAATAATTTATTAGAATAACATTTTAAGGAATATATAAAAATAACTAAAGTTTTTGAGTTTCTAAGACTAAAGATAAAAACCAAAATGTAACAAAATGATAAGTTAGGAAGTTAAAATAAAAATAAAAGACGCCAAATGGTCAAAATGATGTCTTTCAATATGAAAAATAGGATGTTGAAAGTGACATATCTGTCGGAAAGGTAATAAAGTAAATTTATTTTTAACTGAGTAAGTCAAATGCTGCCTTTAAACGCTAGGGACATGCCTTGGATTTAAATTGTACGAAAACTAAGCGTAACTCTTATTTCCCATTTTACTGACAACTAAAAAGCACCAGTTGAGCGACTTACTGCGCATGTGCCAAAATTGCTAACAGCTCCTGTTGTTAGCTTCGTATCATCCAAAATTGAAGCTTCTCGTTTGTTTGCTGGTTAATTTAACGTCAAATGTAACTGTGATTTAACTTTTAGGCTCCGAAGCGTCAACACTTTGTTAAAAATAACGTTATATTTGAATTAAATCAAGTTAAAGGTGGTTATCGTTGGTGTTTTGAGCCTGTTTGATGGGACTCATTTAGCGACACAAGCTAACAGCTGCTGGTGAGTAAAATAAACATTTCGGACAAAATAACTGAACTGTTACACCGATTAACGGTCATTTTAACGCGTTTTATTATAATTAAAACGCCGTTATTAACAGTTAACAACTAGGGTGGTGTGATGCCTTCAAGTGCTCCTCGGACATTCCGAGGTTCCAACAACAGGAGCCACAAACGCAACATCTGTCAAATTAAACTGAGTTTTATTTGCCTTATTTGTTTCTAATCTTTTACGAGATGGTTTTAAAATGTTAAATGTTTTAACATTTAAAATGATATGATATATCTGTCTCCTCTGCAGCCACCCAGCCTCACATCCCAGGATGATCAAGTTCGTGCTGATGGTGAACCGCCAGGGTCAGACCAGACTGTCCAGGTATTACCAGCCTGTGGAGCTGAGCAGGAGAGCGGCGCTGGAGGCCGACGTGGTCCGCTGCTGCCTGAGCCGCAAGAAAGACCAGGTACAGGTACAGGTGTGTCAGTGAAGTATCCACCGTGGTTAGTTCAGGTTCCTCTAACCGTTCCTGTGCATTCCAGTGTTCCTTCGTGGAGTATAAGGACTTTAAGCTGGTGTATCGTCAGTACGCTGCTCTGTACATCGTGGTGGGGGTCACAGACAGCGAGGTGAGTCTGTGGATGAGTCTCAGTGTTCAACACCTCAACGGTGACATCAGCTGATTCCAGATGTTTCTCCTCTGGATCCACAGAACGAGCTGTCCATCTACGAGCTGGTGCACAACTTCGTGGAGGTGTTGGATAAATACTTCAGCCGCGTGGTGAGTTCAGGAGCAGCAGCTTCTGCAGAGTTCAGGTCATAGTACAGGAGATAGAAAGAGCCTGAGCTCTGAGGAATTAACTCATCATTTATTTCATAAAATAAATAGATTAAAAAAAAATGGAAAAATGATCCAAACCATCGTCTACAAATGAGATTTTCAGTTTAATATCAAATCTGACTAAATGTCTTTTAGTTTAGAAGCTGGAACTTTAATATTTGAAACATTCATTCACAATTTTAACTTGATAAATGAAGAGACTGATCATTTATTAAATAGTTTTGTGTGATCTGTCAGAAAGATAAAAAGTTTGTTGAGTTAAAAACTAGTTTTAAGGAAGAAAAAGAATTAATTGTTTGATGTTTGTGTGTTTTTTTCTCCACCAGAGTGAACTGGACGTATCCTTTAATCTGACCACTGTGTTAACACGATGCTAACGTGTGTAGTTTAATAAAGAATAGATAAAAAAAATATATATATATATTCTAATTTCTAATGATCAGACTTTATTATTTTTTAATTATCAAATAGTTTAATTTTACTTTCTACTCTCCAGAGCTTCTAATTTTATCACCAATTATTAAATATTTATAAAACATTTTCTGCTGCAGCTGATCTTTACAGTAGTTTGGTGAGTTTGTCGTTTCCTTGACGACGTGACGTCATCAGATCATGTTCAACCTGGACCGAGTCCACGTCATCCTGGACGAGATGATCCAGAACGGACACATCGTGGAGACAAACAAGAGCCGCGTCCTCGCTCCGCTCACCGCCATCGACAAGATGGCAGACAGCTGACTGGTCCCACAGGAAGTGATGTCACAGCGTGTAGCGGGACAGGAAGTGAAGCTGTGGCGGCGTCTCTGAAGCCACTGATCGATACGTTACTGAACGTGTGTCTGAAGAAGAAAGAGAAGTCAGATCTTCTCGTTTTAAGAAACGTCGCTGACTTTGGAATGCTTCCTGGATCCTCTGAGCTCCACCATGTTTGTAGTTTTTGTGGTTAGGATGTTGGACGTCCTCTCATAGAGTGGAAGTCAGAGGAGTTGATGTGACTGAACTGAACACACGTCAACAGAATTAGTTTTTATTTTATTTTCCTTCCAGAACATTCAGCTCATCGTCTTTAAACCGACTGCTGGAAAAGAAATCTTCTCCCAGGTCGTAGTCACGTCCTTAAATTCATTAAACTCCACCACCAGGATTCACTCGAGTGTCTCACCTGTCTTTGTCTCTCTGTGTCTCGTGTGTCATCAGGATGTTTGTTTATGTTTTTTTTCTGGATTAAATATGGGATTAACACATTAAAACAGAGAAAAAAGTCTAAATTTACCTGAATATTGATCAATTTTCCCAAAATATATGAATTTTAATTAAATAAATATATATATATATATATTAATTCTGAATAGAATCAAGTGCTTGAAAGTGTCACAGTAATTTACAAAATTTGACCAGAAAATCTAAAAAAAAATTAAATAAAAAATCCCCCAAATATTTAAATAAAATATATTTTTTAAATTCTAATAAAGTTATTTAAAAAGAATAAATGATTTAAAATGATCCTAAAATAATGACATGGACCACAGGACTCTTGTTTTCTTTACTTCATACTTTGCAAACATTTTAATGATTATTTTTTGGAGCATACACATTTGAAAATATTCGTTTACCTCAAACTGCAACTTGAGTTAAATAAATGTTTATAATATACAAAGAAAATACAGGGAGAGCAGAGCTGTCGGACTTTTCTTATCGTTTCTCGATGTGCCTCGCACTCAAACCAGTGTTTTCGTCTCGGTAGCTTCATGGAAAAAGAAAAAAAACAACCAAAAGCTCTCTGACCTTTGACCTCGGTTTTCTTTTTCTTTTTTTTCTAACGGCCGGTCAGAAACGACTCAAACCGTCGTCGCACGCACAAAAACGAAAAGCAGGAAAAAAAATAAAGAAAATAAAAAGAGGAGGAAGAAGAGGAGGAGGAGGAGGAGGAGGAGGAGGAGGAGGAGGAGGAGGAGCGCGACCGTCTGAAGGAGGAGGAACTGAAAACAGAAGCTACGAGTCAAACCAGGCACTAAACCGAGAGGAGGAAGAGGAGGAGGAGGAGGTTGACACAAACACACACACACACACACACACACACTAACACACACACACACACCGCAGCGTCAGGAAACAAACCAACAGCAGCTCAGGAGCGTGAGGATGATGATGATGATGATGATGATGATGATGATGAAGGAGGCGAGTGAGGGAGGAGTGAAGGATGTGAAGCGTCTCTTTTCGTGTCCTCCTCCTCCTCCTCTTCCTCCTCCAGCAGCAGTCGGCTGGTTTGGATTGGCTGGCTGATCTGTCAATCACAGATGACTTGAGGAGCATGCTCAGAGCGGCGGAGGCGGCGGCGGCGGAGGAGGCGGGTCAGTTGAGGTGGAAGCCTTTCTCCATGGTGGCGGCTAACAGGCGCTCCCTCATGATGTCCTCAGACGAGTACTCAGGCAGCTTCAGGTAGTGGACACAGGTGTTGACGGACGGGTAGCTGGAGTCCGTGGCGTCCACCTGAGGAGGAGGAGGAGGAGGAGGAGGAGGAGGAGGAGGAAGAGGCAGGTCAATCAGAGCACGGCGTCATACTGGGGGATCTGAGCCAATCAGATCAGAGAGAGGGAGACTTACCTTCCTGACGATGGTGAGGCGGGGGTGCAGGTTGGCGAGGCCACCGGGGGGCAGCGTGGAGCAGCCGGTGGTGAACTGGAGGAAGGCCTTCCTCTCATCAGAGGACATCCCACAGAGGACACGCACGAACCGCAGGAAACCAGGACTGGAGGGGGGACAAAAAGACATTAGACCTGTCTCTATGTGTCTCACCTCTCTCTCTGTCTCTCTCTCAGTGTCTCCCCCGTCTCTCTGTCTCTCTCTCAGTGTCTCCCCCGTCTCCCTGTCTCTCTCTCAGTGTCTTCCCCGTCTCTCTGTCTCTCTCAGTGTCTCCCCCGTCTCTCTGTCTCTCTCTGAGTGTCTCACCTGTCTGAGTGTCTCTGAGTGTCTCACCTGTCTCTGAGTGTCTCACCTGTCTCTGAGTGTCTCACCTGTCTCTGGTGTAACCCAGCTTTGGTTCGGTGTAGTTGATGATGTCATCGGCAGTCCAGGAAGGTGATTGGTTGCCACAGAGGATCATCTGGACCTCCTTATGACTGAAGGAGCTCAGCTTCTCCATCGGGAACACTCGATTAAAACCCTCTGAGGAGGACAGAGACAAAGATTAGAACCCTCTGAGGAGGACAGAGACAAAGATTAGAACCCTCTGAGGAGGACAGAGACAAAGATTAGAACCCTCTGAGGAGGACAGAGACAAAGATTAAAACCCTCTGAGGAGGACAGAGACAAAGATTAGAACCCTCTGAGGAGGACAGAAGGTTTAAGGGTATTTTATAAATATTTTTTATAAAAGATTTTATCTATTATTCTGATATTTTGCCTTTTTTAAACCTTTTTTTTATATAATAAAAATTTAAAGAAATTTTTTCCACAGTCTTATAACGATGGAGATAATTTTTGGAGACATTTAAAAATATTTATATATTTTTAAAAAGTATTAATTCACACATATATGTTTGGTAAATCAAATAAATATTCTTCAATTAATTTATTTCTCTAAATCTAAATACATTTTGCGGGAAAATTTTATTCAAATATTTGTGGGATTTAGTTTTTTTGATTTTTTTAATTTTAATAAAAATAATGTTTAAACACGCAGGGAGCATTTAGTCTGAATATTCGTCGTGTGATAATGAGTCGTGATGAGAGCGTCGTGTCGTCACCTCTGAAGGCCTCCATCTGTTTCTGGATGCCGGTGTGCATACAGAAGTCAAACATCAGCTCCACGTACTCCTCGGCGTTCTCCATGGCAACCATCTGAAGACACAAGGACACAGAGACATGAGCGGGGACAAACCTCCGGGACGGGGACGTCTGTGGAGCTGGTGCTTACCTCGTCGTCTCCGTTCGGTTTCAGATCCACCGCAGAGAAACCGTGAACTTTAGACGACGGACAGAACTGGAAGTTCAACCTGAAGAGAAGACGTTAGAGAAGAGAAGACGTTAGAGACGCTCCAACAGACACCTCAGTCACCATGGTAGCAGGTTTAGAAGAACTGAAGAAATAGGTCTTAAAATAATACATTAAATGACTTGGTAAAATATTAAAAAAGTCAAAATAATAATTTTGAAATTGTCAGAAAAAATATTTAAAATTTTTTAATATATTCTTAAAATGCCAAAAAATATTTGAAAATTACATCGTTTTAAAAAAACATTAAAAAAGACCTCATATATATTTAAATAAAGTGTACATTGTGTAGAACGTGTCCTGCAGCGACGTCAACGATGTGAATCCTGTGTTTTTATTTTCTTACCCGAGGTCCTCGATGCTGAGCGGGGGCCCGGAGCCCAGCGGGTTCCTCAGCATCAGGTCCTGGAGTCTGGTGTTCTTCTCGTCCTCTGACAAACTCTTACTGGACAGAATCTGTCTCCTCTTCACCGCCAGCTCCTTGACCTCCTTCAGGAAACTTGCCCTGCAGCAGGAGGAGGAGTTTACTTATTATTAATTCTATAAATATTCATAAAACCTCCCACAAAGATCTGAACAATATAAAAAAAAAAAAACTACAACAAAAATATAAATATTGTTAATATGCAAAAATATAAAAAAATATCTATTTAGACTGTGGGGAAAAATTAAATAAAAATAAATAATTAAAATCTAAAGGAATTAATATTAATAAAATGCCTTGAAAAATATCTGAACATGAATAAAATATATATTTATTTAAATCTAAATATTAATTAAAAAAGTCTAAAAAAAATCCTCATAAAAATAGTAAAAAAAAAATATATATATATATATGTTACTAATAGAAAATTATTTTTTTTATTATTTTTTTTAAAGGAAAATGTACCATAACAAATGTCTTAATATTACAACAAATAATATAATTAATATTTCCTTTATTGATGAACAGTGTGATGTGAGGTATCTGTGTCCTCTCACCTGTGCGGGTTGACCAGCTGGAAGTCGTCCCAGGTCAGGATGCCGTGGTACCAGGCGGGCGGTTTGGGTTTTGGGGGGTCCATGATGAACTCAGACTTGGAGTCCTCGTCAAAGCTGCCCACGGAGTACGTCTCCTGGCTCTCCTCGGTGGACGCCTCCGACTGCATCTCCGACAGCAGCAGGAAGGGCTGCAGGTGGGGTCGGTCGGGGTCGTGACCCTGGGGGGCGCTGCGGGACTGGTAGAGCAGTTTGCTCATGTTGGACTTGATGTCGCCCATACAGAGCAGCCTGAAGAAGGGCTGGGACACGGGCAGGTCCACCAGCCGGTTGTCCTGGATGCACTTGGCCAAGAAGACGCCCAGGAAGTGGAAGAGTTTGGTGATTCGCTCCAGCTCCTCGCTGTCCTGAGGGAACGGCGCCGGGAACAGGCCGCAGGAGCGCTGCACGTAGAAACCAGGAGGCTTCAGACCGCCGCCCAGGTCCACCTGAAACACAGCGAGCAGACGAGGCTCAGATCACTGCAGCGGGGGGGGATCCCTCCAGAGACGGACGGGGGCAGCTTCTTTACCTGTCGAGACTCGTCGTCAGGGAAGTCGTCGTCACACAGCCAGATCCCCAGCGACGTTCTCTGGAACTCTGCCGCCACCAGAGCGTAGAACTCCAGAGTGGGACCGAGACCCGTCCCCTCCTCCCCCTGAAACTCCACCTGCAACAAGACACACAGCCTGAGACGCCGCTACCCGCCGACCACGGAGCACGCTCTGGTTCAGACTCGGCGTCACTCTCTCACCTCCAGGACAGACTTCCTGTCTGCGTGGAGCTGCATCACTGACTCCGCCCACTCCATCATGGCGTCTCCTCGGGGGACTTTGACTCGCTCGTGTTTGAGCCGACCCACCCTGAACTCCCCGGGGTCGTCCCGCCGCACCGTGGTGGACGGCCGGGAGCGCTCCATGGTCGCCTCCCGCCGGTTCTGGAGCCACACGATCGCCCTGCAGACACGCCGGGGTCAGAGGTCAGAGGTCAGGACACAGAGACAGAGAGATGGTCACTGATCACGGTAACAGAGGTCAAGCTCTTCATCGAGGGTCAAGGACAATAATACAAGAAGTTTAAGAAGCTGGACCAAATATTTCTAAAAAGGAGAAATAACAAGTGACTTCACTTTCTTCATATTCTCCAAGTTTCTTTGCAAACTTTAAAACGTTTTTATCGGTTCACTTTAACATTTCAGAGGCTGAGCGTTTTCCTGACGTTATTCTTTCCACCTTGACTCAGTTTTCTCCCGTTCAGCTTCAAACATCGTTCATGAAGCTTATCGTCGATGTTTGTCCGTCCTTCCCTCCGTCAGACTCACCTGGAGGCACCGAAGGCGGTGCAGGTGAAGTAGAGCTGTCTGGTCTCAAAGGGGATGAGGAAAGGACACTTGGAGGTGAGCTGTTCACACCAGTCGGGCAACGCTCCACTGGCCAGAGCTAGAGGCTCCTGGAGAAGAGAGAACAGGAGCTCAACAATCTGATCAGAGGTTAAATATCTCAGCAGTGACGTTCTTCCTTCTTTCTTTCTTTCTTTCAAGATCTTAACGTGGGTCATCTCCCCAGAAACAGGAAGTGATGTCACAGACTGAACTGACCTCGATCTGCTGCAGGATCTTGGTGGTGATCTTCTTGCTGGTGAACTCCTCTGGAGACGCGTTGAACTGCAGCTCCTCTACATCTGCACAAACAGTTTTAATGTTTACTGATCCTCTCAACACACACTGATCAGTGGGAGTGGGGGTGTGTGTCTCAGTGTGTGTGTGTCTCAGTGTGTGTGTGTGTGTATTTCAGTGTGTGTGTGTGTGTGTGTATTTCAGTGTGTGTTTCTTACCCTCCTGCAGCGTCCGTGCGTTGGAGGTGGCGTCTCCTCCGATGATGTAGAGGATGCGCAGCAGCTGCAGGACGTCCTCCACTCCGCAGGCGTTCTGGCTGCAGCCCGCCTTCGCCTGCGCCGCCTCCCTGGCCCCGCCCAGGATCTCGCTGCTCTGATGGGTCGAAACGGAGCTCGGGCTCAGACCGCCTGAACGACCGCCGACCCCGACGCCGTGTTCACAGAAGTCCTGAGGAGGGAGACGGAGGTCAGCGTCCACGTTGAGACTTATTCTTACATTTTAAAGGAGCTTTACTTCCTGGAGCTTTTTTTATGAGTTTACATCAACGTTTAGGAACCAGAACGTCTTTCTAACATTATTTGTTTTTTTTGTAAATTCTTTCCTGCAGAGCTTCTCACCATCTTGCCGCTCTCCTTCTCTTTGTCGGCGTCCTTCAGCTCTCTGTACATTATCCTGGAGGAGGAAACAGAAACAGATCATCAGGCTTCGGCCCAACGCTCGCCTCCACTCAGACTCCTTCTCGTCTCTTTCTTACGTGTACGTCGGCTCCCAGATGCGTCGCAGTTTGTCCGTCTTCACGGCTCCGTTGCAGGACAGCTGCAGCAGCCGCTGGACGTAGTAGAAGATGGTCGACTTGTAGTTGGACAGAGGGAGCTCCACCTCGCGGGCCGTCCCGAGCCCGGCCACCTGAACACAAACACAGGTTTGATCCAGCGTCAGGAGAGGGAGGTTCGCTTTTAGTTTCTCAAACATCTGCACTCATATCTGAAAACCTGGACGTCGTCTTTACCTTCAGGGTGAGAGCGAGGTGAGGAGACGGGGCACACTCCACCTCCTCCTGAACCTCCGACCGAGGAGTCCCTGAACCCAAGGAGACATGAAGATTTACATCTGAACACATCAGTAAAAACAGAGGAGTAAGAATGTTCAGGAGGAACAGGAGAGAAAAGGAAGAGAAGAAGAAGATAATAAAAAGGAAAAAGAGGAGAAGGAAAGGAGCAGAAGGAGGAGAACAGGAAGAGTAGAAAGAGAAGTAGGAGATGAAAGAAGGAGAAGAAGAAGTGGAGAAAAGGAACAGAAGGAGAAGGGTGACGTATTTTTTGTTTTTCTCTGTTGAAACTTGTCTCATAATAAAATCCGTGTGACGTTACCTGAGTCTGATTCCACCTTTTTAAAGTAACTGAGTAATTTAAAGTAACTGAAGTGTGCGTGGTACCTGGGGGAGGGATCTCCAGGTCGGTGGTCTGCTGGACGTTGGTTCTTCCTGGTCGGGGGTCGAAGGCGGGTACCAGGGCAGAGAACTGCCTCTTGAGGACAAAGTCATCGTCCCACGTCCTCCTGCGTCCTCCTTTGGTCTCGTACTCCTCCTCCTCCTGCAGGACACACAGTCATAGTTGAGTCACAGCGCCTCCTGCAGCTTCACAGTGACACCGTTTCTATTTAACGTTCATTTACCAGGACCTCCTCGTACTCCTGGTCCTCCTGATTGTCGTCTTCGTTCTCGTCATCGTCGTCGTCGGGCTCTGGGAGGTCCTCCTCGTCGTCCAGCTCCGCCAACAGCGTGTTGGCACGGCAACTGTCCAGGAAGTCTGCAGGAGGGTGAACAAAGAGGACGAGTGGGACGAGTTAATTAGATCAGAAAAAGATGGACAGCGTGATAAAAGTCCTGAGGACAGAGAACCTGTATCTCAGGTGAGAACAGGTGAGAAGAGACACACCTGAGAAACAGCTGCTACCACAACAAATAACAAATAGAGTTTTATTTCAGGTTCTCCTTGATGTGAGAAGCTGGGCAGCGAGTTAGCTGAAGCAGGCTCTTGGTTTTATTAAGATGTGGAAGAAAAAGGAGAAGAAGAAGGATAAGGAAGAGATGAAGAGATGAAGAAGAAAGAGATGAAGAGGAAGAGACGAAGAGATGAAGAGCTGAAGAAGAAAGAGATGAAGAAGAGATGAAGAAGGAAGAGATGAAGAAGAGATGAAGAGATGAAGAGATGAAGAAGAAAGATGAAGAGCTGAAGAAGAAAGAGATGAAGAGGAAGAGATGAAGAGCTGAAGAAGAGATGAAGAGCTGAAGAAGAAAGAGATGAAGAGGAAGAGATGAAGGAAGAGATGAAGGAAGAGATGAAGAGCTGAAGAAGAGATGAAGAGCTGAAGAAGGAAGAGACGAAGAGATGAAGAAGAGATGAAGAAGAAAGAGATGAAGAGCTGAAGAAAGAGATGAAGAGCTAAAGAAGGAAGAGATGAAGAAGAAAGATGAAGAGCTGAAGAAAGAGATGAAGAGCTGAAGAAGGAAGAAATGAAGAGATGAGGAGATGAAGAGCGGAAGAAGGAAGAGATGAAGAGCTGAAGAAAGAGATGAAGAGCTGAAGAAGGAAGAAATGAAGAAGAGATGAAGAGGAAGAGATGAAGAGATGAAGAGCTGAAGAAGAAAGAGATGAAGAAGAGATGAAGAAGGAAGAGATGAAGAAGAGATGAAGAGCTGAAGAAGAAAGATGAAGAGCTGAAGAAGAAAGAGATGAAGAGGAAGAGATGAAGAGCTGAAGAAGAGATGAAGAGCTGAAGAAGAAAGAGATGAAGAGGAAGAGATGAAGGAAGAGAGGAAGAGATGAAGGAAGAGATGAAGAGCTGAAGAAGAGATGAAGAGCTGAAGAAGGAAGAGACGAAGAAGAGATGAAGAGATGAAGAAGAGATGAAGAGATGAAGAAAGAGATGAAGAAGAGATGAAGAGCTGAAGAAGAGATGAAGAGCTAAAGAAGGAAGAGATGAAGAAGAAAGATGAAGAGATGAAGAAGAGATGAAGAGATGAAGGAAGAGACGAAGAAGAGATGAAGAGATGAAGAAGAGATGAAGAGATGAAGAAGAAAGAGATGAAGAAGAAAGAGATGAAGAAGAGATGAAGAGATGAAGAAGAGATGAAGAGATGAAGAAGAAAGAGATGAAGAAGAGATGAAGAGCTGAAGAAGAGCTGAAGAGCTAAAGAAGGAAGAGATGAAGAAGAAAGATGAAGAGCTGAAGAAAGAGATGAAGAGCTGAAGAAGGAAGAGATGAAGAGCTGAAAAAGAGATGAAGAGCTGAAGAAGAAATAGATGAAGAGCTGAAGAAGGAAGAGATGAAGAAGAGATGATGAGATGAAGAGCTGAAGAAGGAAGAGATGAAGAGCTGAAAAAGAGATGAAGAGCTGAAGAAGAAATAGATGAAGAGCTGAAGAAGAGATGAAGAGCTGAAGAAGAAATAGATGAAGAGATGAAGAAGAAAGAGATGGAGATGAAGAAGAGATGAAGAGCTAAAGAAGAGATGACGAGCTGAAGAAGGAAGAAATGAAGAAGAGATGAGATGAAGAAGAGATGAAGAGCTGAAGAAGAATAAGGAAGAGATGAAGAAAAAAAAGAGATGAATGTCGGTAGAAGAAGAGATGAAGAGGAGGAATATGATTTAATTGAATTAATAACTAAAACTAAACTTCTCAGGGCCGGGACTATGTTATGTTAATGGAAGGTCCTCAGAAAGACAGGAAAAGTGTGTGTGTGTGTGTGTGCGCGTGTGTGTGTGCGTGTGTGTGTGTGTGTGCGCGTGCACCAACCATAGAGAGAGAACTCAGCCTCCTGGCCGGTGTCGCTCTCGCTGGACGTGGACGTCAGGCTGGTCGTCAGGGTGTTGCTAAGCAACTGGCCCACCGACAGACCGGTGGTGGCCGTGGCTACGTTATTGCTGCTGGTTACTATGGAGGTTGACATGGTAACAGTGGAGGTGGTGCCGGTGGTGGTGAGGTTAGGAAAGCTCTGAGCGCCCATGAGAGGAGAAGCTGCAAACAAACAAACAAACAAACAAACAAACAGACAAACAGACAAACAGATGGAGGTTAGTCGGTCAGAAACCAAAGAGACGAAGCAGCAGGTCAGCGCTCGTTATTACGCTCCGGTCAGCTGACAGGAGGCGGCTGCTGATTGGCTGCAGGCTGCTGCTCATGCTGTTCAACCTGGACCAGATTTATTCTGGATCTGGTTTAAAATCAGTAAACTGAGGAGTTACTGCGTCTTTAGTCTGAGAACCACAAACCTGGAGGATCCCTCAGGCCTCTACAGGAACTCTGAGGTTTAATGATTCTGTTTTAGGCTCCACAGTAGCACCGCAGTATTAGTGTGTTATGTTTCAGTTATGTGCAGCAGGAAGTAGCTTTAGTACAAGTGTTGTAATAATTAGGGCTGGGTATGAAAACAGAATCGATTCAATTCCAATTCATGGTCAGTTTGTTTAGAGATATTCACTCATGTCCTCATCGGTTCCAGAGGTTTGTCTCCTCCTCCTCAGTCTCCTCCCTCTAGTTTCTCATCGTTCATGTGTTGTTGCTTGTGTCCAGCTCTTCTCTGTCATCATACTTTATAAATCCTATCAGAGTTGGAGCATCTGTCCTGTTTTTCATCTCCATCACACGTCCAATAATGAGGAGGCAGGAAACCCCAGGAGTTTATGAATCGATATCAAATCCAGGTTCATTTTAAACCCAGCCCCAGTAATAATACCGTGATCAGTGTGGTCGTGTAGCGGTACTCACTCGCCGTGCTCATGACGTTCCTCCCCAGCGTGTTGGTGTTGTTGTCGCTGCTGCTGCGGCTCAGGTTCATGTTGTTGGTGGCGTTGGTGCGGGACATGTTGGGCGCGCGGCGGACGAATGACTCCATGAGGCTGGCCTCTCGTGACGACAGGTTCGGCACGCTGGCGCTGGAGCTCATGGGAGCGCCGGCGGCCAGCAGCGAACTGACCGACAGCCGGGCGTTGGCCGCCGAGCACAGCGGCCTCTGGGAGGGTGTGTCTTTACTGGACGACTCGGACACAGAGCTGACGTCTGGGGAGCTCACGCTCACCAGCCCCATAGAGATGGCGGTCGCCGGGTCAGTGGCGCCCGCCGTGGATGAGTCTTTGTTTCTGGCTTCGTCTCCGGGGGCGGAGGCGTCACCGGTGAGCGTGCCGCAGCTGGAGGCCGAGCCAGACCCGCCCTCCGCCGCCGAGGACAGCACGACGATCGGCTCCTGATGAAGTCCGTCAGAGCCGAGCCCGCCTCCCGTTACTCCTCCCACCCCGGCGCCCTGGTCGAGCAGGAGCCCCTCGGCCCTCCTCTCCAGGCGCAGGCCCCCCGCGCCGGGCAGCCCGGCCGAGGAGCTCAGACTGATGTCGGAGGAGGAGGCGACGCTGCAGACCGAGCTGCTGCTGCCCTTCCTGCTGGAGGAGCTGGCGCCGCCCAGCGACGTGGCCGCGCCCTTGTCGGGGCAGTTATTTTTCACCAGGCTGCTCCACGACTGCTGCTGCGAGGACGATGAGGTGGAGGAGGACGAGGACGAGGTGGTGGTGGTGGCGCCGCCGCTGGCCGCCGGCGTCACAGGTGGTCCCACCGTGGAGGAGGCGGGGCCTGAAACAGTGGATGAGACAGGTTTGGGTGACGGCGCTGTGGCAGCCGACTCAGGGTCGTACCCTGGAGCAAGCTTGAGGTCAAACTTCCCTTCAGCGCCCATACGGTAAGAGTTAGAGCCGCCAGCATCCCAGGTTACATCAATCCAGCCTGGATGGACAGAGAGATAGGAGGGAGACGGACGGATGGATGTCAGAGACCCGGCAGAGAGAGAGAGACGAGACCGAGAGACAGACAGACAGACAGACAGACAGAGAAGCAGCTTACAGTCAGAGCAGCTCCACCGTGAACCAGCTCAGAGGAGTCAAGGAAACTTTAAAGTCGCAATGAGACACAAACTCCTGTTAGTTTAGATTCTATCAGATTATAGAGAAAACAACAAACTGATTAACGGAGGAAACGATCTGATCTGTAGCCTGAGAATAAAAACAAGGTCTGGTGGTTCTAGTTGGGACGAGAGAAATTAAAGAAAAAGCTTTTTAAACTCTTAACATTTGTGTCTGGATAACAAACCGCAGCACAGACTTCATTTGTAGTTTGAATTATCAGCGTTTTAAACTCTTAATTCTTCCATATGATGTAAATAAGGCTGCAGGGGTTTGATGAAAACTGTCAGTTTGAATTATTTTTAAAAGGTTTTAAAGACACTCATCAGTCTGCATGGATTTTATTTTTATCATTTTTTATATTTTTGTTATTTCACTGCGACTTTAAACCCGTTCTCTGTCGTCTAGTTTATTTATTTATTTATTTATTTATCTCTCTGGTTCAGGTGGAGCGACGAGAGAGAAAAATATGAACACAGTCACAGAAAATGACAATCAAAGCAAAAGTAGAAAATATATTCTGGCAAAATGCAAAGTGTCAAAGCCACAAAAGGGAAGAAATTAAACTCGGAAACAACGATAGCGAGATCGTCCTTGGTTTGAGGTGATTGATTAAAAAGTAAAATAAATCAACGGAGCTGCTGCTGGTGGCGTCTCCACAGAACATCTGATCTGAATAAAAACAGAAACGTCAGGAGGAGCAGGAGGCGGAGAGGAAGAGGAAGGAGGACAGAGGAGGGGGTGAGGGGTCGGATCAACTAGGAAACTAACACTTTGAACAGATAATAACAGTTAATCACTAAACTTTATTCTTCTCTTGTTATTTTTTTAATTTAACAAACTCTCTGGTCTCGTATCTCTCCATCTGGTTTTCATTATGGGGCGAGTTAAGCTGGATATTAGTCCTCCGACCAATCAGAGACATTTAAACTAATTCAGATGACGTCTACGACTGTTACTCTTCTGTCCATCGCCACATTAAGCCACGCCCCTAAACGATCTGATTGGCCCAGCAGATCTTTACTGGAGGAGAATCAGTTCCTCAACAGAGAGACTCCAGGACAACTGTCCCTGGCAAACATTTGCTGACGTGTCGGTAATTGAGAGTTTCTCTGTGAAACGTGTGAAGAGTTCCACGAGGACACGCTGTCCATGACTTTAAATGTGGACGGGGCTGAATAATGTGAACATGAAGCAGCAGCACAGACGAGGAAACATGTCAACCAAAGGTCAGGTTAGAGGTTAGAGGTCATGTGTTGGGTGGGAGAGTGCAGGGAGGAAAAAGGTTAATGTTGAGGAACCTGCTGCGTCCAGACACATGTGACACAACCGTGCTGGTTACAGATGAACTCTCCTCATGACCCTGCTCACGCTGGAGTCCCGCTAACACAACATGTTTAGAGTCAACAGCTGCTCAAGCCGCTGCTTTGTGGATGTCTTATTTTATTTTATTTTTTTAATCGTCTTACCGTTGTGAGCCTCCCCGGTGACGGTGCCCTCCCCGGCCGGGTTCCCGTCCTGATCCCGCCACTTCCAGTCGATGCCTCGGACGACCCGCGCCCCCGGGACGATGTACTTCATCACCTGGGAGCGGAACAGGCGGCGCTGACGGCGAAGGTTCGCCTCGGCCTCCTTCACAGCTTTACCTGAACCAGGAGGAGAGAGAGAGAGGTTAGTGTCTGACAGAGAGGGTTAAATATGAACTGAGGAGCAGCACAGACTGATGGGAGGACTCAAAGGTGATGCTACAGGGATGTGGTATCGGGGTATAAACAATAAACAACTAAAGACGATTCTTGGACGTCGTCAGACTGATTTGATCATTCCTGAATCAGACTTGAAAAAGAACAACAACTAGATTCTCACCGAGCTGGTCCTCGCAGACGGCCGTGACGGTGCCGTACAGCTCCAGTCCCGACAGAGACAAGTAGTGCGTCTGTCCGCTGGCGTTCTTCCCCATCTGTTTGATCCGGATGTGTCTCCAGCCCTGCTTCTCCTCCTTGGACGGGTCCAGAGGCCACGTGGCCGTCGACCTGCAGAGACACAGCGACATTAGCGTTCGCCAGAGGGATGGAGGTAATTTTATTATCCATTTAAACAGAGGTCGCTCGTACCCCGGCTCGTTGAGGCTGCCGTCGTCCACGTGGGTGTAGAGGGTCGTCCAGTTCTGACCGTCCTTCGACACCTGAAACACCCAGTTCCTCAGCGCAGAGCGGCCGTAACCCCTGGAGGACGGAGGGAGAGGAAAGTATAAAATGAACTTGGAGGAGTGTTTGTTTTAAGATACAGGGTGTCTCTTGTAACGCCGTCAGGGTGTATGCATGTTTCATCTCCTTATCTCTCAGCGGTGCGTTTGTTTCGTTACCTGGCGTGTCTCAGGGTGTACGCTGAGGGGATGACCCACAGGCCGAGGTCGACGGCGAACCAGGCGTTCTTGTCGTCGTTGGTGTGGCAGTTGAGGGCGGAGCTGTCCCGACTCAGGATGTCCTCCAGGCGCCCGTAAGGGAGGTTGCGCCCCTCTGAGGACGTCACCACCACCAGGCCGTAGGCGGCGGGGTTCACCCACTCGTAGGCCGTCCTGACGGGAACAGGGAGGAGGAGGAGTTAGGGGAAGAGAGGAAAAATAAAATGACCAAAGATTATATTTTCATATGATATATTAATTTAATATTTTTTAACATAATATTAAATTTTTTGTTAAAATATTAGAGATATTAGATCATTATAAATTTAAAAATTCATGTGTATAACGTTTCTTACTTGGCGTTGGTTCCGACCCAGTAGATGATGCCGTTCTCATCAAAGTCGTGTTGGTGTCTGAAGGTGAAGATCTGTCCTTCCCTCAGCTTCCTCACGAAGACGAAGGACGAGCGCTCAAAGTCGTACCACTGCTTCGCCACCTGGAGGAAGAGGAGGAAGATGAGGGAGGTCAGAACCGGATTAACCCAGCTGCCTGTGCGACGTGCGCTCCCAGCGTTTCCTCACCATCTTCAGCAGGTACTGCTCCAGAGACTCCACGGTGGCGAGCGGCTCCATCTTCAACATGCGGCCCGTCCGGTCGATCAGAGCCGTCTCCCCCGGCGCTCGCTCCAGACGGAACCGCAACCTCCTCGTCAAGATCTGAGGACACAAGCGCTCTCCGTCAGTCGGGAGGTCGACCTCGGGGTCTCTCTAACGTCACAGCGGGAGGCAGAGCTCACGGCCACTCACCTGCAGGTTGTATGTGGATCCTGGGGTGTCGTACAGGTGCAGAGGTAGACGTTCTATCGACTCCAGGACAGCTATCAGTTTACGGATTAAGGCAACAGCTGGTCGGCTGAAAACACGCAAACACACACAGGGTTAGTTACTCATTTACAACTGTCTGTTTAAATCTGACAACATTTAAAAAAGAGGAGAGGAGGGAAGAGTAGATGGAGGAGAAGAACAAGGAAGTAGTGAGGAAGGAAGAGGAAAATAAAGAAGCGAGAGAAGAAGAAGGCGAAGGAGAAGAATGAGGAGGAAGAGAAGAAAGGAAGAGATGAAAATGTAAATAAATAGAGAAGAAGTAGGAGGAAGAGGAGAAGAGAGTGAAGTAAGAGAGGAAGGAGAAGAAGCTAGAGGAGGTGGAGTGAGAGAGAAAGAGGAGAGGAAGAGGAGGGGAAGACATTCGGCCACTGATGAATCAAAACATTTATTTGAGTCTATTATTAACATTTGACTCGTCTGACCTCTAATCTCTTATTCTAATAACAGAGTAAAGTGATTTTTATCGTCATAATCTTAAATGTCAGTGTTTGTAATCCCTCCAACTCTCCACGTTACCTTTCATCGTCTTCGTTCTCGCTGAAAGCCGCCTTAAAGACATTGATCCTCTCCATTAAAGGCTTACAATCATGTTTCAGGTCCAGTTCCACGCTCTGCACACAGACACAGACACACAACGTCAGCTCACACACATCTGGAAACACATCGCTGAGCCTCATTAACACGACGGATCAGAACACCTACATTGTTGAGGACGGTGAACAGAGCCTGGACCAGGCCGCTGCTGCACATCTCATAGGGAGAAATGGTGTTTTCATCCTTTAAAACTACGATCAGGTTCTCCAGAGCCGTCTTCATCAGGTCCCTCCACGTGTTCTCTCCTTCAATACACTGTCAACAACACACACACACACACAAACAAACATCAGCGCGATCATCATCTCCACCGCGTCTGCGTGGAGCCAGCTGCGTCTGGGTGGCGCTGGCGTACCTGTCGGTTGGTGTGCAGCTCCCAGGCCGACTCCAGCTGCGTGGAGATGTTCCTCAGGGTGACCACCACTCCTCTGGGCATGCTCTCCACGGCTTTGAAGTGGTCGTCGTACAGCTCCCGCGCCATGCTCTTCACCTTCTGCTTCGTCTTCTCCAGCTTCGACTTCAGCTTCCGGCCTCGCTTCCCCGTCCAGCCCGTCACGAACTCAGAGCCTGGACACACAAACACACACACACACACACATCACCACAGAGATTAACACAGAGGCTGACAGGTCTGGGGGTCACGAGTGACTTCTTCTGTTGGGGTTTTGTCAGTGTTGATCTAGAGGTCGTATCACTGCCCTCTACAGGAGAGAATTATTAATGAATTTCCTCACTTAGGACGTTTGGGTTCAGTAAATATTAGAAGCAGCCCTCGTATAACTCCTCCCCCCCTCATCGCCCCCTCCAGGCGTTCAGACTTCAGACTCACCGAGCGACGTCTCTGCTGTGAACGAATGTTTGGTTCCTCTGTTGGACTCGAAGACGAAGCCGGGCAGGTCCTCCTTCAGGATGGTGGCCTGCTGCCCGTCGGAGTTGTGGATGGCGATCTCTCCGTCCTTCAGGCAGGTCAGAGACCAGTTCCCCACCGTCAGCTTGGTGGGGCCGACGCTGGACAGGATGGGCTGACTGGCCGTCACCGGCTTCACCTGACTCCTCGCCCGCTGCAGCTTCTCCAGGAACTCACTGCGAGACTCTGAGGAAAGACGAAGCGGGACCGTCAGTCAGAGGGACGAGTCAAACACGGATCAGTGAGGGTGATGTGAGCGTGTGATTGGTACCGGAGCTGTCAGACCCCCCCTCTGGACTCCCGCTGGAGTACATGGTGGCCAGCTTCCCGTCCAGGATGAACCGGAACCAGCCGTTGGAGCCGTTGGAGAGCTCGAGGGCGGCGGCGTCTGACCAGATGTAGAGACAGTCCCTCCCTCTGATGATGGACCAGTCCCTCCAGTGGTACGGTTTCCCCTGCTGGATCTCCCTCGCATCCTCCTGCACCTCCTCCTCCTGCAGGAGAAACAATCATAAAACACTTCAACACAAGTTCAACAGTGTGATTTATTCTTAGATGATAACTAGCTTTATTTCTACTTGGTTAATTCATCAAAACTAAACTAAGATTCCTTTGAGTAAACTGTAGAAACATCTCAACGTTCTCCCTCTACCTTCTCAGGCTTGGCCTCGTCCTCGTTCTCGTCATCAGACGCCGGTCCGGCCAGAGTCGACACCTTGTTGATGACGCCCAGTCGGGCCAGCTGATCAAGGAAGACGTCTCCACCTTTGTCCACCAGGTCCCTGATGATCTGCAGAGCCAGGAGGTGGCCGTCGTCGTCGTCCTGACACACGGGGAGGGAGACGGGAAAGAGTTCAAACTTTCAACAGTCAGAGTTTGGTTTATGTTTTACAGAGAGTTGGAAGGAGTTAGAAACATGAAACCTGGATGTTACGTTCTGGGTTACTGTTGCTTGGCTAAACAAACATCTGTGCTGTGTTCACGTTGAATATAAGTGGGTGAGAATGGTAGAGATCCAGCAGGTGTCAGTGTTTGGGTTCTCTGTGTTTCTCAGGCCGTTTCTCAGATGTGGTTTAGTCGTGTGCTCGTACCTCCTGGTCCAGGACGGTGGCGGTGATCTCCACCAGCACCGTGGGCAGGTTGTGTCCCGTCTCGCTGTCGCACACCTCCTTCAGCAGCACCTCACTGCTGTAGTGAACCATCTTCCTGATCAGAGCCAGACTGGCTTTCCTGAAAAAGAAAAACACACACAGCTTGATTTTAACCAATCAGAGGCAGAAGGGCTTCTAACTTATCTCAACATATAAATACAAGGGCTGGATTAAATAAATAAATAAATAAATAAATAAAATCTGATGTATAAAATCCCCCGATGGTTCAGTAACAGTACCTAATAGAAGGCAGCATGGTTTGCTGAAAGGTTTGTGCAAAAACAGGCAGAAGTCTCTTCAGGTAGATTGGAGCCATTTCTGGGTCTCCTTTGGGCTCGCTGCCCTCCTCCTCCTCCTTGTTCACATCTTTCTTCTTCTTGTCGTCGCCCTTGTTGACCGGACACATCCAGTCTCCTTTGAAGACACACAGACAGACTCTGAGTTAATCTGGAGGCCGACCGGTAGCGTGTGTCTGCATCGAGTCATATTTCTAAAACAATATAATCGACTAAACATGGAGACAGAGTTCTGGTAATAAATGTGACGTTGACAGCAGGCTCATGGTTTACTGACCAGGGGACTGCAGTATGGCCACCACCTCACTGTGTCCTCTCTCCCTGGCCTTGTCCAGAGGAGTCTTCCCGTCCTCGTCCCTCAGGTCGGGGTTGGCTCCGTGACGCAGGAGAGTCTGTAAACACGTGGAGTCAGATGTTAAGAACACGGCAACGCTCCAGGCTACGCACCACGAGAGAAAACTGAAGTTACTCTGAGTGTTCACTGAGCAGACGGACCAACGTGTGAACCCAACAGAGGAGCTGACAGTCACTTTTTATCTGGTGGCTTCAACGCTGATGATTGATAATGTTTCCTATGTCATATCAGTTTTACAAAAACATCTGCATATTTATCAGAGCTAAAAATAAAAACGAAGCGACCGCTGCAGGGGAAGCAAGAAAAACAGCAGCAGAAAAAGCAGCCATGTGGTTCTTCTGTGTGGTTTTATGTCAGACACATGATCGAGGCGTTATATGTGGGGACAGTGAGGACATACAATAAGTGTCTACAAACATCACTATCTGTCTCTTCATTATCACGATGACAGACGAGACTGCACGTCCCCGTCTTACCTTGGCTACTTGGGGGCGTCCAAAGCAGGCAGCATAGTGTAGTGAGGACGACCTCTGACCTCTGTTGACGTCTGCCCCCCTCTCACACAGAAACTCCACCTGGAACAACAAAAACACAGCTGGTTGGAACCAGAGCAGGACAAACTAAACTATACATTTGTCCTGACGTGTCTCTACTCATGTGTCTTCACCATTTCCTGTGTGCCGAAGGCTGAAGCCCAGTTGAGCAGCGTCTGTCCAACATCGTCCATGAAGTTCACCTCAAAAGCTGCAACAGGAAACAGCTGATGTCAGACACAACCCTCTGCTAGGGAGCTACAGTGAAGATCTGTTATATACATTTAGTTTATCTTAATATTTAGTCGTCACCTCCGGTGTCGATGGCGTCGATCAGAGCGTCGGTGTCTTTGCTGCGGATACAGTCGATGAGCTGTCGGTGGGATCTCTCCCCTGAACTGTCCAGACGTCGCAGCCCCGGGATCCGACCCGTCGACCCTGCGGTGGACTTGGGCAGCGCCTTCCGTCCCTCGAACAGGAGCACCAGCAGGAGGTCCACCAGCCGCATGGTGTCCAGCACACAGCGCTCGTCTCCGCCCAGCGCAGACTCCATCGAGTCGGGCAGCGCTGAACGCAACAAGTCCTGGAAGAAAAGCAGATGTTGTTGAGTAAATCTAAAACCTATAATAAACTATAATAAATAAATACGTTGTGTTTTCCTGAGCGTCCACGTACGTGTGTGACGAGCGGCGACCCCCTGCACAGCGTGGACAGCAGGCTGACGATGGTCGACACCTGGTTGCTCAGTTTGGAGTCGGGGGCCGAGGGAGCGGCGCCCGTCGAGGGCCGACCCGGCTTACAAGAAGAGGCGGGGCCTGACACGGTGCCACCGGCCGCTGCCATGCGGGACAGCAGCTCCTCCGTCAGGCCGTGTTTGGCTAAAGGGGCGGGGTCAACGCCGCGGCGAGTGAACCGGTCGGCCAATGAGGCGAAGCAGCGCAGAGCACCGTCTGACACCTGGAGGGAGAGACATGAAAGACATGAGATCTTTTTATGGCAGTCGCACAAATTCTGTTCATGATGGATTTTCAGTTTTGAGTCTTTATCGCTTCAGATAAAAGAATCAAACCAACAAAAAGATAAAATCCAGCTGCAGTATGAACAACTCTGACAGGAAAATATGACTCAATTCAAAACTAAAGTTGCCCACGACAACCACACACTAGATAAGATTAATTTCATGGGTGAAATTTCAAGAAGTCTCAAGACGAGACAAGAGAAACCTGAAATCCCTTGCTTCTGATTTCACATATTTGCATAGAAGCCTTAAATTTGCTGGAAGTGTCTCAACAGAGAAGCTCCTGACCACACACTTCTCTTTGAGGACATTTGTCTCAGATTTCGGTGCCGTTACCTGGTGGTCTTCGTGCTTGAGGAGGCTGGACAGAGACTCCACGCAGGTCTCCAGAGACGAGTCCTGAGGCTCCATCTTGCTGCAGAGGCGGGACACCACGGCCATGGCCGAGTGCAGCGTGTCTTTGTGGACCAGGTGACCGCTGTCTCTGATGAAACTCAGCACGCAGTTCAGACCGCCGGCCTCGAACACGGCGCCGGACTCTCTGGTGCAGATCAACTCCAGCACCTGGAGACACAGAGAACACACGAGAGCTTTGAATAAAATGATCAGGAGGAGGATTATTTAATATCTGAGACACGATCAGACACAGATAAACAGAGCATCCGTTGGTTTGTTTCACTACTTCCTGTTTCTCTTTGTGCTGCTCTGAATGTTTCAGACTCTGGGTTCTGGAAAGCATCTTGAGATGATCTAGATTATTATTGACACTACTGAAATAAAACTGAAATTGAATAACAAGATGAGGGATACTGAGTCATATTTCAGTCGCATTCAGAAAAATGAATTTAACTGCTGGAAAAGAGACGAGCTGCTGGATAAAGAGCATCTTTCTGCTTCTATCTGCAGAACAGATCAGAGCTGGGACAGAGCAGCGACCCGACCCGTCCCGTGGAGTCTATTAATAAACGTCTGGCAGCACATGGTTGTGATCTCCAGACTGTGGCGTGGCTCTGCTCCAAAAATCCACAAAAACACTCCAGACACCAGAGCAGCTCTGATCAGGAGGTAACGAGACTTCACCACAACAAAACAAACCGCCTTCCGTCTGAGATCATCAGTCAGAGCAGAGCAGAGCAGAGCAGAGCACAACCCTGAACCACTCAGGAACAGTGAAGCAGACTCTACTTCTTCTATCTTATATCTTCTTTCTGAGCAGCATGAACCAGCAGACTGACACCGCTCGGCTTTCTGATCCTTTTTATTTAGTTTCTTGAGAACTTTAGTTTGTTTCTGGATAAACTTCCTGACGAGAACCCATCTACACCCAAGCATCCATCGAGTCAGCCCACCTTGACACACTGCTCTGCCAGGTCCCTGCTGGTCCTGTTGTTGAGCTCCACCACCACCAGCCGGTTGCACAGCGCCTTGATGGCCCCGTCCACTCCCACGATCCTGCGGGTGCACTCCGCCGACACATCCAGGTAGTAGGTGATGGCCCGGGCCGTGACCTCCAGCACGTTGTCTGGAGCGCTCTCGTCCAGGAAGATCTTACAGAGCGCCGGGAGGAACGTCCTCGGAGGACACCTGACGTAGAGAGAGAGAAGACGAGACAGAGTCGGCTAAAGGCTCTGAACCGCTGACGTCCGGCCGAACGGCGGAGAGTTAAACGCGAGGACTCACGTCTCGAAGCAGCGGTCGACGTTGTCCGACATGAGCAGCAGCATGCAGAGCTGCTCCAGGGCGATGAGCTGCATGTCGCGCTCATCGCCCTGACCCATCTGCAGCCACTCCAGCAGGGTGTCCGGGTCTACGTCCGCCATGATGGCTAGCCTGGAGGGACGCGAGCACAACCACAGAGCAGTTTAGAGTTGGATTCACTGCATATGAATTACAGGTGTCAGTCTGTTCCTATGTCTGATTAATTAATGATAAACTAAAGTGTCTTCTAGATTAGATAGTAGGAAACACCCATGTGGTGCATAGTTGATAGAGAACCAAGTTGATAAACTCAAAAGGTAATAAAAACAGTATCAGCTGTGTTTGTTGCCAAGTCTGTCAAGTAGAAGTGATAAAGGATCCACAGAAACTCTGAGTGACGGATGATGATAAGTCACTATTATTAACCTATATTATTTCCAACATCGTTAGCATCTGAGCTCAACGAATCTGGGTAATTTACCGACCTGGAAACAGATCCCAGGTGGAACCAAACCAAACAGAACTTAAATTATAAACAGTCCAGGAGCAGTTTCACATAAAAACATGTGGTTTTAATACGTAACGCTGCAAAAATGAGCAGAAGCTTCTTCCTCAATTGAACTAATATTTAAAAACTAAAAGCCTCACCTGGCTCCCCGTTGGCTACCCGGTCTGGCTCAGCGCCCAATCACTGCTCACAGATGTCGTCGCTGTGTGGGACTCATCCAACCAACCGGACGGAGGGAGAGAGGAAGCGCTGACGAGGAAGCGGTCGCTGCTCTCAGAGGGGATTATGGGACATGTAGTCTCTTCACCTGCAGACAAGAAATAACAGACACCGCGTTCAACACATCCAAACGTCTCTAAAAGTCAGATTCAGTCACAAAATGGGCCCCGGATAATTCCTGGACAGCTGCATAATCCTTTATATTTGGCAGTGGATAATTCCTGAAATGCCTCTGCTTGGGCTGGTCTATAGAAGGCGGTGGCTAATTACTGGATGAATGCAGACAGTGTTGGTTTATATAGGGCCATTGATAATACTTGGATGAATGCAGCTTTATATGGAGCAGTAGAAAATAATTCCTGCAGCCGACGACACTGGATAATTCCTGAACAGCTGTGGCTGCAGTCGTCTATCCAGGGCAGTGGATAATTCCTGGGGAGGTTCACAGTTGCTTTATATCGGGCTGCAGATATTTCCTGGATGCGTGCAGCTTTATATGGGGCAGTAGGAAATCATTGCTGCAGTAGTTTATTCAGGGCAGTAGATCATTCTTGTTTAATTTAAATTAGCACACATTTGGTGAGTAATTCCTGAAACGTGATGATTGTTGGTTTATGTAGGGCAGAGGATAATTCCTGGGTGAGTCTATGATGCGTTTCATTGTGTCAGATCTTTTATCCTTTGATAACATTTCTGGTTTGGTTTTACCTGCAGAGAACTCAGGTGTAATTAAGACGGTTTTTAGTCGACGCTGCAAAATATGAAAAGCTGTAAGAACGTGTGTGTTCAAGGTCTTTTATTTATTCTAATTCTTTATTCTCAATATTTACCACGGCGTTAAAACAGCACACAGGGCGACCTTGCCGCAGAGGAACTTAATCTACATAAGAGCAAACAAACAGTAACCGTTGAGCAAAGGGAGAGCATCTGGGGCAAATACATTTCTTCCACTTCCTCCACGTTTCATCAAAGCTCAGTCGCCTGCAGCTTCAGAGTTCCTGACTTTTTAAAAGGAGGAAGTTGAGGATGTGACGAGTTAAACTGAAAGCTGCAGCGACAGATCCACAGACGTCTGATGTGGTTTTCTCTCCTTAAAACAGAGCTGAAGCTTTTACAGCCTGAGAGCAGCCGAGACACAAACCTGAAGCCCCTCCTGTCGTCACAGACAGAAAACGTCTTTTACTGCGACTGCCTTCAACGAAGTGTTTAATCAGAACTTCCAAAAAGCCACAGCAGCGTGGGATTAGAGGTGAGCTGCAGGTTTTCCTGTAAATCTTTTTCTGCAGCAGACTCGAAGCTCAGTTTGGCGACATTGCACGGCAGCAGTGCATGCTGGGAGTCTGATAGGCTAAGTTGATTAGGGCCTAATTTGAAGGCTGCCTGTGACTGTCTGGACGAACAGGCTGCGCTGATGCAGATCCTCTTATGATCAGATTAATCATCACAACTCGCCAGCGAGCGTCCTGACCCCACTCCACCCCGCCTCCTCCAGCCCGGGGCCACCCGCCCTCCTCCTCCTCTTCCATCCGTCAGTCACAGGGTTTGGCTTTCACCCCGTTAAACCCCCCCCCCACACACACACACAGCGTCCCACGTCTACTTTCTAAGTCCAGATTGAGGTCAGCGATCAGCAGCAGAAAACATTTTTATTCCTTTTTCCTGTTCAGAACCAAAGCTCTGCTGTCCCAACACAGACCGGTCCCATCGACGGCAGCAGAGCCAGACTGAGCTCAGACACACACTCACTTGACAAAACATTAGGTACACTAGTGAAGTCATTCTGTTGATGCAGAAACAGCGTCTGAAAGGTGGTGATTCACCTGGTGATCATTCTGGGAGGATGGAGTTTGTGCTGCTGTTAAACTGGTTTGGATTTGGGGAGATGATGCAGATTTTAGAACAAGGTTTGGTAGTTCGAAAAAAATTTAAAAAAATCTCTCTGTTATTAGAAAGTAACGCTGAACACCAGAACCTCAGCGTAGACCAGATTTACTATCTTGAAAAGCAGACCAACTATTTTTTTCCTGGAGTTTCTCCGTTGGGGACTGATCACGTTATCCTAAAATCCTGAGATCTTCCTTTTTATTTTTATTGTACGCCTTTTCCTGCATCCTCTCGTTAGGAATCCCACGAGTCTGGTTGCCAACGACAAATCTTGAAAGACGGCGGGATTAGTCCACACGTGAGGCAGATCCAGAATGTGACAGAAGCTCCGACTCTGAGAGCAGCGTCAGGACTGAACGCTGATCGGATTTAAAAAGTCTGACGACAGAGAATCTGGATCGTGTGAATGGGAGTGATAGCCAGCCGTTTGAGAATGGGTCTGTGTTCACTAGTGTACCTAATGAACTGGCAGGACCTCAGAGACTTCCTGAGTCTGGGATCAAATCTCGTGCTTTAACTTCAGATCATCTAAAATCATTTCAGGACTTGGTTTAAACTCATTTTATTCCACAAATGATCTTTTCTTTTCTGTCACCAATCACCTCTGAGAACAGATTCAATTCCTTCCCTCTAAACCTAAAACCCATGAAGCAGAAACTCTGAAGCATTTAAACTTGTCGTGGTGTAAATCCAGTTTCAACATGAAGACACAATCCCAGCCCAGAGCTCTGACGTCCCTGGACAGGCCTGAAGAGACAAATCGATTCCACTGGATGTTATACACATGAAAAACTAGAGAGGGAGAAAAATTTGACTGACGTTACTTAACAGCTGACTTATGATTACGTTGTTGTTTATTAAAGGATCCTCAGACTTGTCTAAAGCGCAGCGTGATGCCTTCAGGTGTTTTGTCTGAACCAGAAAAACTAAACGTCCCACTATTCAGCTCACGAGAAGAAACCCTGTCAGTCTACAGCTGCTCCTGCTTTCAGCTCGGCCAATTAAAAAAAAAAAACAGACTTTAGGAGTAAAATATGTTCCGTTATCTAATCAATCACTGACAGAAGACGACCCAGGACTGAGGTTTGGCCACAGACACATGAAAAACATTCATTTTATCTGGAGAAAAGTGCAGACGAGAACAAATCCCTGCTCTGAATGATCATGTTAGCGTTTTGGTGAATTCTGATGTTTTGTTTTAATCAGGTTTATTTCACTTTGGACTGAATATATCTGGGTTTGGACCTCTTGGATTTAATCAACAACATGATCTGTAGATTAATCAACAAAGACACTAGTTGTTAACGACATTTCCTTTTGTTCAGACGTGTTAGTTTGGGCTTTTAACAGATTGACCTGGAATGAAATCTGTGATTATGTTTATCATCCAATAATCTGCAGATTATTTTTTTTTTACAATTCATTTATTTTGGAAATATTCAGAGTTACAGACAAATAGCTAACTGATGATGAGTTGTCCTTGTTCTCATCTGTATCTGAGTACTGAGGCAGAGGACTCAGCCCTGTGTGAGACCAGAACAGCTGCTGGATGTTACATTTAAACAGATTTCCACCTTGATTAAAGTAAAATATTAATATTTGTGTTTATTTTTCCGTCCCTGCTGTTCTGCCTCGACAGCCCTCTTTGTTTGTGACTTTACACTGAGTCACTGATCGGAGGGTCGGCCTCAGTCAGCCTTGTTATGAGTAAACTGTGAAAATGACACGGTTCAGCCATATCTGACGATGCTAGCCAGCTAGCTAGCCGAGTGACCCCAGGTTTCATCATCTGACCGGGGTGTAAGGATCCGGATTATTTCATCAGACACACATTAACATAAGAGGATGTAGCCGGGACATGATACTGGCAGCGATAAGCCGACCAGCTAGCTGTCCGGCCGGGTACACGGGGCTTTATGGCCGAGCTTCACTGCCCGTTTCTGATTATTAGCTGTTAGCATCTGCTAACGTAATGCTGTGTAACATCTACGATATTGTCAGGCCATTTAAACGACTTGGAACTTCATGAAAATATCCTTAATGTATAACCAGGAACCCAACACACTTAAATACAGTTATATGTTGGTATGTTATTCGGCACAAATATAAATTAAAGGCAACGAATCCTGATGAGCAGGGTAATGTTAGCCGGTTAGCTGGAATTAGCACCACGCTAGCTAACCTAAACGCTAGCTGAAATATTTTTTTTTTTAATAAAATTTCAGATCGTACCGAATAAAACTCCCACCGATAAAGTTGCTCGTTAAAATACAACCGTTTGTGGAGTGTAAACGTGTTGTTAAATTCCTCTCAGCGAGCCAACTATACCCCGCGGCCTCGGATCTAAACACAAACAGCGGGGCTCGAGTTCCGGGAGAGCCGAGAGGCCGCGATGCAGAAGCGGACACGAACCATGAGCTACACCGGCCCGGCCTCCGCCTTACCTCCGAGAGGAACCACTCACCGTTTTTTCTTTCAGCACAGAGACGATCCGCCGATGTATGAATAACAAATCTTAGGGGGTCCGCGTGAAGGGTGAAGATCCGTTTGCGTCGCCGATGTCCGCCGTTAATTCAAGGTGTTCCCATTTCTTCTGAACGGGTCTAAAGAGGTCAGAGTGGACGGCGGGGCGATAAACAGAACAGACCCGACTGAAATGGAGAGCCGAGGCGACGGAGACTGGCGCATTCAGGGACCGCCACCGAGCTCGGAAATATCACAGCTGAACGCGGTAAACACGTCAATAAAGTTGATAAAGTTTTAAACTTATGTTTTTAGACTGGAAATTTCACACAGACACAAAAGCACAAGGAGATGATATAAAAAGAGAACACATCCATAAACCTGTTCATCAAAAGTAGATTAAAAATACGATCAGTTTGGAATAATAGAATACGTGGAATAATAAACACTAAAAATATGTGTTAATGTATGTGGGAAAGAATACGGTTCATAAATGTAAATGTAAAGTGTGTGTTTTAAGACTACTGTTGGTGTGTCACCATTAAACGTTTATTGTTTGTTATTCTAAAGTTTCCGAGTGTACCTGAAAGCAGCACCTGCACGTGACCAGGCTACCGTTAGGGGGCGCTGTTTCTGTGTTCGAATCCAAAACAAAAAACAAACAAGTTTAAACTTTAAATGTTAATATCCTGCTTTTCTATTTATTTTAATGTCCAGTCAGATTGTTTGAATAAATTTTATTTTTGTTTATATATAACTTGATTTAATTGTTTAATTTCTTTGTCTTTATATTTTAAAGTTTTATTTTTTCATCAATTGTTATTCTTTAATGAGTATGATTATTTAATCTTTTTTTATTTTTGATTTGTCAGTCACATTTAGTTTATATCATCGTTTTTAACTTGTAAAATCTGTAAATTAATGATCAGTTTGTGTGTCTGTAAATCAGCAGCGCCATCATGTGGTCACAGCTGCTGTCTCTAATGGATCTCTACCTACCGCTGGATCAGAACCATCAACAGCTGATTGTTGACTTGGAGACATGATCCAGATGTTGGAACAAGATGGAAAGACTCTCACACGTTAAGTTCACAGATTTCACTCAAAGACGCATTAAAAGACAAAACAAGAAGCTGAATTTAAAGTTTTTATTCAGTGGCTGCTGTTAAAAAACAAACACATTAACTGCTTTAACCCACTCATTCACTTCACACCTGTACAGTTCAGACGTCCAGGTGAGACGTCCACAGGTGGAAGCTGCTGAAGCTGGAAGACTGGACGCTCACCTGGTTTGTTTTTCTTATTGCAGGTGAATATTTTAGTGTTAACACGATGAACATTCACATTTAGACAAACTCTTCTGTTTTTTTTTTTTTAATCCCTTCAGGTTGACGTTGTAGTGTCGTTAAACTAAAGTGCTGAAATCTAAATTGTCCCTTTAAGGCTACCGTACGACTCCTTTTAAAAGATTGGTCACTTAAAAACAAAATCATCTTCTCTGTTAGTGACATTCATTAAGAGATGTCTGACCTCTGACCTCTGACCTTTGTTTAGCTGAGTCTGCTGTCCCTTCAAAATAAAAGCCTCAGACCTGATCAGTTACATTTCTCTAGCTTCTTTTTCATTTGTTAAAAACATGATGTTGTCTGAACAATATCCTTCACATTCTCAGAACCTTCAGGCACAATGAGATAAAGATTGAGAATTAAAACTGGTGATAAAATATTTAAAAGTGTTTTCATCCCAATAACTGAACCGTCGTCTCTTAACGACACACTGAGTTAAACTGATTAATCTGACTGACTTCTTTCTGTTCAGCTGTTGGGATGAAACATTAATGACTGACGTTTATTCTTTAAGCTGCTCGTGATGATTATTGATATAATATGAAACACTGATTTTTTCACTTCAACCATCCGTACGTTAAACCAGATGAGAGTTTTACATGATTCCAACTCACATCTGAGATTATCTCCTGCAGCAGATGTGTTAATATTTGCAGACGTGAAGTGAAACTAATGATTGGAAGGAATCTGTGAATCCAAACCCAGACTGAAGACTCAGGATCCACAGAATCCAGCAGAACTGAACTCAGTAAAGTGAACATGACTGACATGTTGGAGGAATATGTGACGTTACAGAACTAGAATTTCATGCGTCGACCTAAACGCTTGTCCCAGAGGACAGTGAACGCACCACGACTCCTCCGTGCTGCTGATCTGAGGTCAGTCGTCTCAGAGGAAGTTGGTTTTGAGCGTGATGCTCGGCGAGGACTTGGCGGCGGGGTTAGCGCTGCTAGCTTTAGCGTTCAGACTCTCCTGGTTTCCTTTGACGGCGGCTTCCAGACGAGACTTCAGGTGAGGAGACGACGTGATGAGAGACCTGGAGGAGGGAAGAAGGACAAGGTGAGAGACCTGCCCCGAGGTTCTTCAGTCCTGGGGTACTGGGAGGTGAATCAGGACTGTCTACAGAACCATCAGATCCATGATCCTGACCCTGGTCTCTATGACCCTGGTCTCTATGGATCCTGGTCTCTATGGACCCCCTACGGACTCTAATGGACCAGAGATGCTAATAAAAACAAATAAGTGAGGCTAGAATGAACTAAAATGTTCTGCGAGACTCATGTTCTTCAAATTTATCACCGCTGACCTGAAGACGGTCGAGTGCTGGGGCCCGAGACGCATCAGGTCCTTCAGCGCCGCCTCGTGCAGGGACCGGGACGCGGCGGGGGCGGAGCCGAGGGCGTTTTCATCCAGGAGGAAGGAGATGAGGAGCGGGAGCAAGATGGCCACCAGCCGAGGACCTGAGGGAGGAAACGGGTTGTAGCTTTAACTCCTTGTTCCTTCTGAGGAAGGTTTGTGGACGTTGTTTTAGACTCATGTCTGTTTACTGAGATCTTAAAGTTACATCTGAGAGCTGCTCTAGACTGCTGCAGCACCCAGAGACCTCCTGACTAGACGCTTCAGACTCTACTCACGCTGGGACTCGTCCGCCGCCTGGACCAGAGCCTCCATGGCCCGGATTCCCTCCAGGACTCCCAGCAGCTCCTCTGGACTCTGAGGACGACTCCGCTCCACCTTCTGAGGAGGAAACACGTCACACAGAGAATAAAACATCCTGATCTGGACAAAACCAGGACTCTTGTGTTTGTAGTTTGTTTTTAGCTGAGAAAGACTCTCAGGAAGAAGACACATCATGTCACCTCCCTCCCTCTCTCTAAAGCTTCATCCGATCATAAATAAAAACCCAACAGTCTTTAGCTCAGTCTCTGGCTCAGCTCTGGTCCAGTACCTGCAGGAATCGAACCAGCGACGGGCCGAGGGCCTGGATGTACGGGACGGCTACGGCGGGCTGAGCCTGAAACACTGACGTCAACAGCTGATGACACCGACTCACGACCTGCAACAGAGACAGAGGAGGAAACACTTCAACGTGAGCCACATCGTTTATGAAAAAGAAAAACGTTTGTCACTACAGATGTCAAAGAAACACTGAAGGTACAAACAGCTGCACCATAAAGATTACAGCCAATGAGCAGCAGCTACAGCCTTTAGATGGTTTCTCCCTCTCTCTCTCTGGTACTGACCAGCGGGTCTTTGGCGTCCATGCTGGCGGTGAAGCGCTGCAGACAGAGCGCGTGCAGAGGCTCGACGGTGCAGACGTCAGGACCAGCAGACAGCAGGAAGACGGTCAGAGCGGTGAGGAGGCTGACCTGATCCACCACACAACCAGAGGCATCTGAAAACACACAACACCGTCCGTCAGCTCCTCCTGCTCCCATGGACGCTGCCTTCAGTCCGTCCTGGGTGTTTATTAAATCTAATTAAATTTAAATAAATTACCAGCGTCCCAGAGACTCAGCAGAGTACTCAGAGCTGATCGTAGAAGCACGTTCCAGGCTCCTTGGCTCTTCTCTTGTCGACTCATCGGAGACGTCAGGACGGACTTCAGAGCTTGAAGAGTCGCCTGGATCACCACGCCCAGCCCAGCCCCGCCCCCTGAGCCCGCCGCCACTGCCGCCGGGGCTCCTGGGAGACCTAACGTTAACGTAGGAGGTTAAACGGCGTGCAGCAAGAATGAGGTTCAGATTATTTACAGACAAACTGAGATCAGATCTCAAGTGCTGGCTGGGGACGCATGTGGAGACACATTTATATTAAGACCAGGTGGAGGGACAGGGACTTAAAGCTGAACCAGGTGTGAACAGGATGTATGTTACCGGTCTGTGTGCTGGGCTGGTGGACCAGTTCTCTGAGGACACCCAGCAGCAGGTAGAGGACAGTGGGAAGGATGGACACGCTCCCTGCAAAGAGGACGGACACAGCAGTCAGGAGAGGTTAAATACTGAGGGGGGCTAACGTTAGCGTTAGCATGAGGAGGCGTGGGATCGTCACCTTCAGGGGAGCAGACGGACGGCAGCTCAGAGAGGACACACAGAGCCGACGCCACCAGACGACAGTCGCTGTCCGTCAGAGTCCACGCTGAACCTCCAGGACCTCCAGGAAAGAGAGGACACGTTTTACTTTTACTGTCTTCTTACATTTTAGAATCAGATCAGCAGCTTCTCATTAATATCCTCCTCCTCCTCCTCCTCCTCCTCCTCCTCCTCCTCCTCCTCACCGGTTGGACTGGTTCCGGCCAGTTTCGGGCTGAGCTGTGGGAGTTTGCGAACCAGAACACAGAGGCAGAGCTCCAGAGCTCCGAACACCAGCGAGCGACCGGGAATCAAACCCCCGGTGTCCCGTCCTTCCCCGAACTCCGGCAGCGTCTCCTTCTCTGCTGCTCCGTCGTCCACTGAGGAGCAAGAAAAGTTCAAAAAGAAAACATTTTTAGTTGTTTTATTTCTGTTTTTCTAGTCGTTAACTCAAACTTTAGCCTCCAAACTTAAAGATAAATTAACGCAGGACTTTCTGATAAACTCTGGGATCAAGCTGTGAGGAAAACAGGCGACTGTCGTAACACTCAGACTTTACCATCCTTCACCCTCAAGATAGAAAAGAGAAGCTTTTAATTAAAAGGTAACACAGAAATAAATATCAGGATTATTAAAATTCCTTGTCCTCCCTGTTTTATCGGGTGAAATATACCCGACGTTGTATACCCCACTTGTCAAATAATAAAACAAACGTTTGAAATGTATATTTAAAAATATTTAAAAGAACCCCAACTTCCAAAAAGCCGATGGCGGCTCAAAAAGTCCTCATGTTTTGGTTCAATCCCAGCGTTTGTTGACGTCCTTTAAACGAGCGCTCACCTTCGGCGCTGTGGCGTTTCTCCCTGACGTGCTCCTGAGCGGCCGCCACGATCTGTCGCAGTAAATCCAACACGGCGAGCTGAACCGACGCCGACTCTCTGGTCACCATGAGTCTGTGGAGGACGCTGAGCAGCTCCACGCTCAGAGCCTGGACGGACGGACACAAACAACACTTAACGCTGAGGAAACTAAACTCAGCTCTGGTCTGATTCTGGTCTGTTCAGGTCCAGACGTGTCTCACCTGGTTGTTTCCGATCTTAGCTCGCGGCCAGGTGACGTCCAGCAGCGCCTGCAGAGCTTTCAGACACGAGATGATGTTCTCCATCTGGTCCTCAGAGTGTGGAGAACAGAGGAACTCTACGCTGATCCCTGAACCGACCAAAAAAAACAAAAACGATTTAATGTGAGTGAAATAAACACAACTTAAAACCATTAAATCCATTAAAACCACTTCCTACCCAGGATGAGGTGAAGCCTGTCTGTGTTAATGTCCTCTGGGCTCTTAGCTCCGCCCACTGAGCCAGTGTGTCCCATAGAAGTGGGCGTGGCCGGTCTAGACAGGTTAGCAGGGGAATCATCGGACATCAAAAAACCTGCAACACACGATCACACCTGACTGTTAAACACACACCTGGACGTACAGATGTGAGGTGAGGACTCTCAGGGAGGAGGAGCTCAGCTGACCTGTGCTGTGGAGCCAGAGGGAGGTGGCGTGGAGGATGGGAGCCCAGGAGGAAGAGTAATGAGCTCTGGCCTGCTTCAGGGTCTCAGCTGTGTAGAAGGAACCTCCTGGGGGAGAAACGTGGAAAGAAAACATGTACAGCGCTTCACTAAAATAAAATGACTACCGTTATTAAACCTGTGTCTTTAAAAAGGAGCAACGAGGATCTAGAGGGAGAAGATGGAGGAGAGCTTGATCCCAGCCCTGGCTCCTACCTGCCGCAGGTAGCTGTGACGCATAGTCCTGTGGTAGAGTCAGCAGTGCGTGGTCCTGCAGCGCTGCCAGCCACAGGCGGCTCAGCGTCGACAGATCTGATTGGACCAACCTCAGGAGGCCGGCCCCTTCCGACTCAGAACCTGCTCCGTCATTGGCCGGAGAGGAGACCGGCGGCTCGGGCGGATCATCAGCGCTCTCCTTCAGCTCGCTCCTCTGAACGGCTACGATGTAAACCTGAGAACCAAGATGAGAGATTAACTCAGATAGAAGTTCAGAAACAATAAAATATTTTAAATTCTTGTGTGACATATTTAATATTTATCACGTTCTTGGACTGAAGTATTTTATTTTTAATCCTCAGTCACCTCAGCCCAGGCTTTGAGGACAGCCAGCGTTTCCATGGTAGCCGTGGCCTCGTTGTAGAGCAGGCTGGAAGTGTCCCGCCCACTCTGGATCTTAGCCAATGAGGAGGCCAGGAGCTGGTGGACGCGCCGCAGGTCACGGAGGTCGCTGACCACGCCGCTGGCGATCCACGCACTGCACACCTGGAGAGGTCAGAGGTCAGAGGTTAGACGTTGCTGATGCTGCTGGATGTAATCTGAACCGTTTTTAATCACTGATCACCTGACAGGCCTTGGCGGTGACGTCAGGAGGAGCGTCAGCAGTGAAGGCCGGTCTGAGAGCAGCTCCAACCTGCAGACAAACAACAGGTCAACACTCTCTGATCAGGACGTTAAACAGAATCTGAAACTTCTTTAAATAAAGGTGAGCTTCTCTAGAGTCTGGGTTTGTTGGAGGAAGTGACCTGAAAACAAGACTGAACTCTGGGCTCAGATTCTGTCAGGTAAGTCACCATGTGGTGGATAGTCGAAGGAGAATCATGTGGATAGACTCTAAATGACCACAAGAGGTAATAAAAACAACATTTAATGTCAGGTGTTTTTGGGATTTGATGAAATATGAGATATTCTGCTGAAATTTGAGTGTTTTCTCAGTTAGCTGAGGCTAGCTGGTTAGCTTCTGCTACGTGATGCTTGGTATCAATGGCAGAATGGATTGTGGGTACAGCTGGGTTAAAATTTGACTGTCCCTCATACTTCATATTATTTTTTAAAGTAAATTATTAAATAAAGGTTTAAAACCTGATCTTTTTAAAAACATGAGTAAAACACCACACTGACAGTTAGTTACAGAACATTCTGCAGAACCCGGTTCCAGGTTGGTCGAGTGGAACATGTTCTTACGTTTGCCTGGTACTGCTCCAGGATCACATGACCGGGGAACTCTGGTTCAGGTATGGTGGAGAAGCGTCTGATGATCACCAGCAGAGTCTGGAGTCCCGCCTGGCGCAGCTGGTCGCTGTGGTCCGTCGCCGCCATGAACGCCATGCGGACCAGGTCGCCGAGATGGAGGACCAGGAAGTCTGAGGAGGGACGAGTGAGTCTGAGGTGTCCACAGGCACAAAGACAAAACCAGATGACTGTGAGGTCTTACCAGAGGACTCGTGCAGGCGCCGCTCCTGAGCCAGAGCCATGTCGAAGTGAGCCGGGTCAGCGTTCTCGCACTGAGCCACGATGCGACAGACGCACTCCATGGCGAAGCGGCGAGTGGCCCAGCGCAGCGCCGTGAACGGACCGCTGGACTCCGACCGCGCTTTGAAAGTGGAAGAGTCGTCGTCTCTGCTGGGGTCGGCGTCCTCGTCCTCCTGACTCGTCTCCACCGGAGCCCCACCGTCTGATGCAGGTTTTAAAAAGAGAAGACAGTTTTTAATCTCTTATGATCTGTATCGTCTGCAGAAATATATTTACAGGGCAAACTATCTGGCCACTGAGATCCAAGGCTTTATAAAGCATTTCTGTGTGTGTTTGATTTGGGACAAGCTCCGTAAATAAACAGCTCGAAGTTCAACACATAAAGATTAAATTTTGTTTCCTTGTATTAAAACATAACCAAGCCTTTAATTATTTATTAATTCAAATAAAAAGTAAAAAAAAGAGAACGAACCCGTCGTTGCAGACAAGACGTCTTTGCAGAGTTTCAGCCAGTGTCCCAGTTGGCTGCTGGTGGGGCTGGACGCCATCATGTGGACCAGAGTCTCCTGGATGTCCCTCCTCAGACCTGGATCTGACTCCCGGTCCAGCAGAGTGAACAGAGCTCCCTCCAGGCCCACCTCCTTGATGGTGACGTCTGCACAGAGACAGAGATGAGGAGACGATGAGCAGAATAAACACCCTCTGATTTACGAATCACACCTCTGCTCCACCCACGTAATCATTACTCTCTGCACTCAGTAGCTTTTGGCATTGTTTGACTTTCCAGTTTATTTTTGCAGACATAAAATATATATCTACCCCACATATCTGTATCTACTCCTCCTTGAACCATCACCTTACTGTGGTGGAGGAGTTTGAGTGCCCTAATGACTCTAGGAGCTACGCTGTCCGGGACATTTTGCCCCTGGTAGAGTCTCCCAAGGCAGACTGGCCCTTCGCCTCGGACCAATCTGCCTTGGGACACTCTACCAGGGCCCTACCAGAGGGATTATATCTCTCGTCTGGCCTGGGAACACCCGGGGGTTCCTCCAGCTGTGTGGTCAGTTAAATGGGATTAATGTCCGATCCTAAAAGCACGTCAGTTTCATGAGAATCCATCATCTCATATATCGGTCGTAACGGGTCCCTGAAGGTCGTCTCACCGAGCTGAGTGTTGTCTCGCCTCGGCAGCTCTTTGACCAGAGTGACGGCGTGTTCGGAGACCTCCAGCGCCTCCCGCTGGACGAGCTGCCTCAAACACGCCACCACGGCCCGTCGCAGACACAGGAACGAGCTGCACAGGTTGTCCTGAAACACACAAACTCAAGACTTCAAACCCACGTAAACATCTGGAATCCACCATCAGGACACAGGGTTTCCTCCACACATCGTTTACACCATTAATTATCTTTTCAAGCGATCTGTGAAACGTCACAAAGAACGTTTCCAAAGATGTTCAATCAACCAGAAAGGACAGTTTAAATTCATTTAGATAAATGAATCCACGTTAATGTTGTTGATAAGACTTGTGAAGGAAACACTGAGTAGTTTCACAGCAGGAGATGAAGACAAACGACGTTAAACTCAAACCGTGGATTAATATCATAACACAAACGAAAACGTTATGAGTTTAGTGCAACAGAAGAACTGTGTTAAAAATGGAACAAATGTTAATGTTTAGTAACGAGCATTAAAACCGTGTTTGAGGGACAGAAAGCGGTTTTAATAAACTCCAGAGTCGGACTGGACGAGATAAATGAAGGCAACGCTGATCTCCTCCTCTGTGGATCAGTCTAATTACTGCAGAGAGTTTTAACTCCAGTGATTTACTAGTTTTGTTTCTGAATAATAAACTTTGTGGTATTTTGTTTAATAGATAGTGCTGAAGGTTTTGCAAAACGTCAGTGGATTGTCACAGATGTCCTGAAAGTAGACAAAGGGAACCTGATCAAACACATGAAACATATTATACTTGTATGCAGGAAAGAGAGCCAATATTACATATCAGAGAGGAGCTCCTCTAGGATTAAATCAGAGTCCATGTGTTCAGAAGTGTTTCCATCAATGTAATGAGACTCAGGTGTGGTTCAGTTCCTGGTTTAGTTTCAATAAATCAGGGATTTGTCTCAGTCTGATCTTCACAACACATGTTTGTGGACAAAGGAGCTTTCTGAGGAGCTCAGAGAAAGAGTTGTTGTTGCTCATCAGGCTGGAAAAGGTTCCAGAACCATCTCTAAAGAGTTTGGAAAGAAGAACAAGATGAATGTTTAGGAACGGCCAAGTCAAAGTCCTGACCTTAATCCAATAGAAATGTTGTGGAAGGACCTGAAGCAAGCAGTTGATGTGAGGAAACCCACCAACATCTCAGAAAGGCTTCACTGATATGTAATATTGGCTCATTTTCCTGAATCCACCAGTATAATATTTCTGTTTCTCTTTTTCTTCTTTCAGGACTCGTGTGAAAACCCGCTGATGTTTTGAGTCATTTTTATGCAGAAATGTCGACTGAGCTGCCAAAAGCAACTCAAAGATGTCTGAGCTGTAAATTGAAGAATGATTGAAAGCCAGACATCCTGCAAAAACAATGTGACATGTTTCTATGTTCTGAGTGTTTCTACCACCCAGCCCGACTCCAGAGCAACAGAAATCTCAAAGCTGAAGAGAAGATGGTGCAAACAGCAGCTTCAGGCCTTAAAGAGGACCTACCAACATGGAATAATCCAACAAGATCTCCTGTAAGACACAAGACAGGGTCAAAAACACACAAACCAACTCCTTCAGATCCAACAGAGGCAGCAGCAGAACAGGAGAGGAGGACGTCGCGTGTCTCAGCTGATTGATTTATTACTCACACAGAGTGCAGGTACGAGGCTGGCCAGGTTGACGTGTGGAGGTGAGAACATGTGCAGCTGCTGCAGACAGGAGATGGCTCTGGCCTGGACCAGGCAGTCGGGACTGGCCTGCATCACGCCACATCCCACCAGACAGCTGGAGCGCAGACCGCACACGGCCGCTCCGTCACCTGGCAGACGATCAAACACAAACCTGTTAAACTCACATCTACTCTGGGTCCGTGCACAGCTGTTTGACGGGGGGGGGGGCCGTACCCTGCAGGTCGGGGCCCAGGCAGGTGATGAGGCCGTGCAGGCAGCGTCCCAGGCTGTACAGCACCTCCGGGTGGGTCGGAGGAGTCGACAGCAGCAGCCGAAGAACCAGGGTGAAGGACGCCTCGGCGTGGGGTCGATACAGACCAGAGGACAGGTCCACCACCAGAGACAGACTGTGGAGAGACCAGGTCTGGACCAGGCAGAGACACGGGGGGTCAGGAAGAAGCACCAATCAAAACATTGTATGGACTGGAGCTGATAACGATCACAGGTTCTGTCTGAAGCTGCTTTAAAATAAATCCTTATTTTAGACTTATTTCTATTCAGAGAGTGGATCCAAGAGGAGATAAAAATAAATCACTGTCATGAACCTGCAGAGTTGATAGAAAGTAGAACAGCTACACATTAAGAAGACAGAATAAGAACTAATATAGATCAGCTTCATTCTGGAGTTAAAGGCTTTATAAAATATAAAACAGGTAGGAGGTAGAGAGAAAGGTGGAGATGACATAGATATAGAAGGAGGAGGAAGAGGAGGAGGAAATGGAGGAGGAAAAGACCCAGATGGGGAAGAAGGAGGTGGTAGAGGGGGAGAAGAAAGAGGAAGACATAAAGGAGGAGAAGACGTAGATATAGAGGGGGGGGGGGGGGGGGGGGGTGAGGAAGAAGAGAAGAAAGGGAAGGAAGAGATGAAGGAGAATAAGTAGATAGAGAAGGAGGTGGTGGAGGAAAAGAGGAGGTAGGGAGGGAGAAGAAATAGGAGGAAGAGGAGAAAATGGAGGAAGAAGAGGAGAGGGAAAGGAGGAGGAGAAGATGCAGATGGAGAAGAAGGAGGTGGTGGAAGAAGAAGAGAAAAAAGTGAAGGAAGAGATGAAGGAGAGGAAGATGAAGATGGGGAAGGAGGAAAGGAAGGAGGTGTTAGAAGAAGAGAGGAGGTAGAGAGGAAAAAAAAAAGAGGAGGAAGAGGAGAACAAGGAGGTGGAAGAGGAAGAAAGAGGAGGAAGAGGAGAGCAACGGGAGAGGGAAAGGAGGAGATGTAGATGGGGAAGAATGAGGTGGTGGAGGAGGAGAGGAAGTAGAGAGGGGAGAAGAAATAGGAGGAAGAGGAGAAAATGGAGGAGAAAGAGGAGAGGAAAGGAAGAGGGAAAGAAGGAGGTGAAGACGCAGATGGAGAAGAAGGAGGTGGTGGAAGAGGAAGAGAAGAAAGTGAAGGAAGAGATGAAGGAGAGGAAGATGTAGATGGGAAGGAGGAAAGGAAGGAGGTGGTAGAGGAAGAGAGGAAGTAGAGAGGGAGAAGAAAGTGGAGGTAGCGAGAAAGGAGAAGATGACGCAGATATAGAAGGAGGAGGGGGAGGAGAAGAAGGATGTGGCAGAGGAGGAGGAAAGGGAGGAGGAAAAGGCCCAGATGGGGAAGAAGGAAGAGATAAAGAAGAAGAAGACATATAAGGGGAAGGAGGAAAGGAAGGAGGTGGTGATGAAGGAGAGGAGGAGAAAATGGAGGATGTTTTAGGAAATGATCTGACTCTTGCGTCATCTGATGTGTCATTATAGATTAAATTATTTAGTTGACAACGATCAGAGCAGCCTCAACATGACCGCCCCCTCATATACGAGTACCTGGACCTCAGGTGAGGTGCTGTCCTGGCTCAGGGTGAACAGGACTCCCAGGCAGGTGGACAGGTGTTGAGGCGAGCCGATTCCTCCGGTGTGGCGGTGCAGCGCCCCCAGAGCCAGAGCGTAGGCGCTACGACACGCTGCGTCCCGGGCCGCCTTCAGCCTGAGAACACAGAAAGATCATTTATTTATCCCGTGAGATGTTCAGCAGCCGGCATCAGAACACAGAGAGACGGGAGGAACTAGTCAGAAACGAGGAGTACAGAGAGGTAGAATGTATAAATGAAAGCTAGAAGTTCTCATAATTTGGTCCAACCATCTGTCTACAAGAGCAACATTTATCATCCAACCACCTGTCGAAGCAGAGCAGGGAGATGGAGACGGTGAAGCCGGGGTCTCCGACCACTTGGACCAGCCGGGCCAGGCCTTCAGCCGCCAGGCAGCGCAGCAGAGGACTGCCGCTCTCCAGCGCCCCCGACAGGAGGGACAACGCCGGAGGACGGATCTCCTCTGGTCCCAGCGAGCCCCGACTGCTGCCCTGTTGCTGAGGAGGAAGACGGTAACACTGTGACATGTTTTCTGCTGCTGGACAACTTATTCTTTTTAATCTGGAGTCAGAACAAGCTTTTTCTAGAGTCTCTCTCCCTCGAGCCTTGAGTTTAGAGTCTCTGGACATTAATGATCATCAGAGAACAACTGACTGGAGACAGGATCAGAACAGTTTGCTCCACAGATGTAAAACCTAAACTCTCCACCAGTCATCTAGAGTTGAACACTTGGAGGAAACGTCTTCTAGTCCAGATGTCTTTGTCTCAGCTTTTAGTCTTTTATCTATTGGACATGATGTAGTACCTTGAGCAGACTGCAGAGGGCGGCACACACGTGAGTCTGGACGGTCTGCTGCCGCTGACCCTTCAGCTGATTCACCGTTTCCACAAACTGCTCCAGTATCTTCACTCTGAGAAACAAACCACAACCAGAGGATCTGTTATTCTGGAAGTTTCATCGACACATGTGTCTGTTGAGGTCGTCACTGACAGATAAAGCTCTCTCTGCTGCTACTGGACCAGGTTTAACACTGGAGCAGCCACAAGGGATGAATATATCACGTGTTGTTCACCTTTGAGCGGAGATGATGTGAGGGAAGAGAGCTCCAAAGAGACGGACGGCGGCGGCGGTCAGAGCGGCAGGAGGAGGAAGAGGAGCAGGTACATCCTCACCCCGTTCACACAGACTGAAGGGGTCGTTGTCCAGACAGCCTCCCCCAGCGCTGTAGCCGTGGAGCTGAAACAAACAAACACAAAGAAAACTTTACTCTGATCTTTGACTGTCGAAGCGTCGCCACCTGGAGGCTGCAGCTCTGAGCCTCACCTGCTCTTCTATGTATCTGTGGTCGGTGTCGTGGAGGGCGGGGCCGACCAGCGGCAGGTCGTCCTGGTGACAGAGGGGCGGCAGCAGGGTGAGCTCTGAACACTGAGGCTGGTTGAGGTTGTCCTGAGCGGACAGATCTGACACCAGCTGGTTCATCACCAAACCGAAACTTTCTGCAGGAAGAACAGAAAAAGTCACATCAACGACGGCCGCAGGAGAAACAACGACCTTTGACCCTCTCGACCAGCCTGGTACCAGTGAGGAGGTCAAAGGTAAAATAGAGACCAGGGTCCATAGAGACCAGGGTCCATAGAGACCAGGGTCCATAGAGACCAGGGTCATGAACATGGACCTGGTAGTTCTGGAGGTAGTCCTGACTCATCTCCGAGACAGAAGGAAATAAAATGACCTTGGTAGGTTTGAGGAGGCAGCAGAGCCAGCAGCTCGTAGACTCTCAGTCTGTAGACGATCGACCAACAACGAACTGAACTACCGTAAGACCTGATGAGAGCCGGCAGCCTGGAGACGATCAATAAAACACAACAACACAAACATTAATATACAGCCTGAACTGAGCGGTGGCTTTCAGAGGTAAGACAACTAAACACAGAACTACTGGGAATAATAATAATAATGACAGATAATAAAGTTTTAAATAACATCTAAATCTTACAGGGAGGAAAGAAGGAAGGGATGAAGGAAGGAAGGAAAGGAGTGAGGAAGGGAAGAAGGAAGGAAGGAAAGGAAGAATGAAGAAAGGTAGGAAGAAAAGAAGGAAAGAAGGAAGGAAGGAAAAAGGCAAATAACGAAGGAAGGAAGGGAAGAAGGAAGGGAAGAAGGATAAGACATAAGGAAGGAAAGAATGAGGAAAGGGAGGAAGGAAGTGAGAGAGGGAGGAAGGAAGAGAGGGAGGGAGGAAGGGAAGAAGGGAGGGAGGAAAGGAAGGAAGGAAGGAAGTGAGAGAGGGAGGGAGGGAGGCAGGAAGGAAAGAAGGGAAGAATGAAAAGAAAAGGAAGGAAGGAAGGAAGGAAGGAAAGAAGGAAGTGAGGGAGGAAGGAAGGAAGGAAGGAAGGAAGGAAGGAAGAAAGGAAAGAAGGAAGGAAAGAAGGGAGGGGGAGGAAGGAAGGAAGGAAGGAAGGAAGGAAAGAATAAGGAAGGAAGGACTGAAGAAAGGAAGAAAGGAAGGAAGGAAGGGAAGAAGGAAGGAAGGAAGTGGGGGGGGGGGGAAGGGGGGGTGAAGGGAAGAAGGAAAAGAAAAGGAAGGAAGGATGAAAAGAAGGAAGGAAGAGAGGGAGGGAGGGAAGAATGGAAAGAAAAGGAAGGAAGGAAGGAAGGAAGGACAGCTGTGACGTCCAGGTCTGCCTGGGTGACTAAAGTGAACTCTGACCTGTTGAGCAGAGCCACGGCACAAACCAGAGGAGTGAGGAGACGACTGATGACGTCCTCAGTGACGAGTTCTCTGCAGTGAAGCAGCAGGTTCTTCATCGCTGGTTAGAAACACGACTCATTTAAACCCAACGAGTTTAATTTACACAGACACAGACGAGACAGACGAGGGTTACACTGACCGCTGAGCGCCCCGGCACGTCCCTCCAGAGTAACCTGCCACGTAAAGTAGTCCCCCCGCTGCAGCTCCATCTCCTGCTCCCGGAGCGAAGCAGGAAACACACAGCGCCAGAGGAGGAGGAGGCGGGACAGGTGGTGCTCCACTACGGCTGGACCTGGACGCGTGGTAGGAGTTTATACATTTAATTATCTGAAAATAACTGTTGTTCTCTGACCCACATCTCCATCTCCAGTCTGATTCACGTCTCTGTGCCGTGATCATTCGTGTTTGTTTGTTTCGTGTGCAGCTGTTTTACCCAGAGTGATGAGGGAGGAGACGAGCAGCCAGCCGGCCTGAGTCCTCTCCAGAGAGATCCGACTGTTCTGGGAAGCTGATCTGAGGAGGTCTTCAGCCAGAGCCAGCACCGCCTGCAGACACACACTCCTGTCAATACAGGACAACTCCTCCATCTTAAAAACTACTGTTAATAACTAATAATAACTCACCTTTCCCTTGGTGTGTGGTATCCCCAGAGGGCAGTGCTGCACGGCTGCCACCAGGGCGGCGACAGCGGCCCCGTACCCGGCCACAGCCTCGGGGGAGGACTTGAGAGCGACCAGGCGCTCGGAGCAGCGGTCCAGCAGCTGGGAGCACTGGGACGGCATCGACATGGCGACGCAGCGCAGGCACCAGGCGGCGGCGAGACGGGCCGAGGCGGCGGGGTGGAGGAGGACGGAGATGACCGTGTCCAGGAGGGCTGTGGGGGGGTAATAAGAGTCGGCAACAGAAGCACAAGATTTAAGTGATGTAGGAATAAAAGAGAAAATATTTAGAAATAAAAAACTGAGACATAAGTGTCCCAGACCTGTGCTGGTGTCGGTGAGGAGCGGGGCGGCGGTGGATCTCAGTCCCTGCATCAGTCCTCCCAGCTCCAGGAGGCAGCAGACCAACACATGCTGACTGGCTGAGACGTCCGCTGATGAGACCCTGGTCTCCACGTTCCCGTCAGTCAGAGCCGCATCTAAACACACATGTCATCAACCACCTGCGTCCACGCTGCGTGTAGCCTCAAACAAACACGACACAGAAGAAACCTCACCGATGGCTCGTTTCTGTGAGGCCACGGTGACGCAGAGCTGTTTGGCCGCGTTGATCTGGGCCTTCTCCCCCAGCAGGGACCCCAGCGTGCTCCTCAGGATGAAGGAGATGCAGCGGCGGGTCACGGCGACGTCGCCCGGCGTCTGTGTCGCCTTGACGTGGGACGCGAGCTCCATCAGCAGCGACAGGAAGGACGGGAAGTTCGCCTCCAGCCAGGAGCCGCCCAGTGTGGAGACGAACACCACGCAGGCCTGAGGAGAGAGTTTGGGACGGGACGGGACGGGATGGTGAGTCTAAAACTAGACTTCATCGATCATCTGCTGCTAAAGCAACAACTCACCTGTGTGACACCGATGCGAACGTCCTTGCTGACGGAGCTCGTCCCCTTCAACATGTCTCCGCTCGCTCGGAGGAAACCCCCTCCGCCCCGAAGGAACCCCCCTGACAACAAATCCATCACCTCCTCCAGGGAGCTCCGAACCCGACTGCCCTGCCTGGGGGCTGCTGGGAAATAAAAACACTCTCAGCTGGAGAAGCACAAGGACATTTCTGTGAAAACTCACCGACGTTTTGAGTCATTTCAGCAGGAATGTATTAAATTTTGAAGGAGGCTAAACTTTGAACTTTTCCAGAGTACAGTTTATTCTCATCTGTCCCGTTGCCACCCCTCTGCTCTGTTCTCGTACCCGTCGGCTGTCTGGGCTCCACAGCAGCAGCCAGCAGAGTTCCCAGTAGTTTGGCGACGGACACTCGGACGTTGTAGTTGGATCCCTCGAAGGACCTGAAGCACAGAGTGGCCACGTTCTCCAGCTCACTGGTCCACAGGAACACCGCCTCCCTCTGCAGCTCCAGCAAACACTGACGGGACGATAACACAGAGGTCAGAGGTCATGGACCGTGATGGATTATCAGTCAGCGGTAAAAGGAAGAAGCTGCTGCTCGTCGTTACCTTGGCGGCGGCGCAGCGTACGGCCATGGATCGGTCCGTTAGACACGTCCTCGCTGCCTTGTAGACGTCACGGTGACTCTGTACGGCGCTGACACCCAGACCTCGCAGGATCCTCTCCACGCTCAACATGATCTCATAGCGACCCTGAGACTGAGAGAGGAGGAGGAGGAGGAGGATGAAGAGGAGGAAGAGTTATTAAAGCGCCATAATGTTGTTGTTAAAATAGAGGACTGATTCTGACCAAAGATCCCAAGAACTTTTCTTTCTGAATAAACACAGATGTGATTTGCAGACGTTTGTTTTCCGTTCTCAGTCGTATGATGCAGAACTTAACGTGGACAAACCTCGGCGCTCTTCATGGCCTTCAGCAGGTTCGCCAACGTGTCTTTGAAGGAGCCGGCCAGCATCCGACCGAGCTGCTCGTACAGGGCGCCGAGACACGCGATGGCTGCCCTGGAATCACAGAAAAGTGACATCAGACATAACTTTGTTGAACTCTACAGATCTCTGGACACAAGGCAGGAGCAGGAAACACAAACTTTAAGCAGCCGTGCATGTTTACATATTAGTTTTACATCTTTTTGTCGCTGTCTCTTTCTCTTTGCAGATTAAAATGTCATCTTCTTTAACTCATGGATACGAGACGTGTCCCCTACGAGTGCAGGGAGACTTTAAAGCTGTGTTTTCCCAGCGTGCCCTGAATGCACCGTGACGTACAGTCGTGTCGGGAGGCCGGACGGCGAGTCGTCTTTGCTGCGGATGATGTCGTTGCAGCGCTCCACCATTAAGCTGGAAGGAAGGGGGTCTCCCAGGCGGTAAAGCAGGGCCAAGCAGTGGGCCAGCAGCCAGCGGGTCGGCAGACCGGGAGAGCCAATCAGAACGGCCGACAGCTGGTCGACCAGGCGCCGCTGGTTGCGTTTGACGTCGGCCTGAGGGAGAAGAAACATTCAGTGATCCTCAGAGACGTTTTTATTCAGCGGCGACTCGTCGGTGTGACCTCTCACCCTGTCGGCGGCCGGCAGCAGCTTCTTCAGGTGGTTCAGCCATTCGAAGATGAACTCAGCCTTCTGGTGTTCACTCAGCTGAGCGTGAACCTCCTCGTTCAGGAGGAGGCTGTGAGCGCGCTCCATCCTGGACCTCCTCCTCCTCCTCCTCCTCCTCTCAGTGAGATAGAAACCCTCGGTCCTGATCTGTCATCCTCCTAAAGCCTGTCAGACATGGAAACAAGAAACAACACTGTGAGAATAAAAAGGATGAAGGTCTCTGAACTATCTGAAACGTCTCCTTCCTGAAAAACTTTTTAACAATGCAGTTCACCGGTATCAGGCTTCAGACAAGACTGATCCTTAGGAGGTATTTGTTTTAGGTCTGCCATAAAAAAGAAGAAGAAGAAGAAGATGAAGGATGAAATGGAGAAGGAGAAAAAGGATAAGGATGAGGAGGAGGAGGAGAAGAAAACAAATTAGAAGAAGTAGAAGGGAAAGAATGATTTGCATTGTTAATCAGCTGTTTGTTAATCAGCTGTTTGTTAATCAGCTGTTCCACCTGTTCCAGTCTCTGTTTTCCTTGGTGCAGCGTCTCAGAGTGTTTCGGTTCCTTTCAGAGCTCAGAGCTCAGAACAGACGCTGGCGGATGAAGAGGAGAAAGAGAGCAGCTCATAAATGATTCAACAGTTCAACTCCTTCGTTAAGACACACAGAGCGTTCTCTAAAAATAACCTCCTGTCCCACAGAAACTAAACGAAGCCACTGCAGTGGACGGAAACACAACAAGAGAAAACATCAGACACATCTGTAGTTTACTGGATAGAAATATATTTATATTATATTATATTATATATATATTACATTTATATTACATCTCTATACTAGTGATTAAACCTCGTCTCCTCTGATTAAAACGTTTCTTGTTATTCTTCAGCTGCAGATTTGTTCTTTAATCTTTTTTTCTTCTCAGGAGACTAAACTGAAACAGAGCAGCCAAAACATTAAAACCACACTGATGATCTCATTAATGTTATTCTGGAAAACCTGGGACCTCCTCCTCCTCCTCCTCCTCCTCATCCTCCTTCCTTTTTATCCCGTTCTTCCTCCCCTTTCTCCTGTTCCTCATGTTCTTCTTCATCTTTCTTCTTCTCCTTCTTCCCTCTTTTCTTCATCTTACTCCTCCTCTGTTTCGTTTTCTTCCTCCTCATCCTCGTTCTCCCCCCCGTTCTCCTGACTCCTCTTCCTACTCCTGTCTCTGGTTCTTCTCCTTCCTTGGACCACTGTTGACCTCCTCCTCCTCTTCTTCTTTCAACTCTACTTCCTCCTCCTCCTCCCCTTCTCCTTCTCCTCCTCCATCTTCATCTTCTTCTTCCTTCTTCTTTTCTTCTCTTCTTCTTCCCTATTTTCTTCATCTTGTTCCTCCTGTTTCATTCTCCCTCCTCCTCTTCTTTCTCTTCCTCCACCTCCTCCTCCTACTGCTGCTGTCTCTGGTTCTTCTCCTTCCTTGGACCACTGTTGACCTCCTCCTCTTTCTCCTCTCCTTCCTCCTCCTCCTCCTCCTCCTCCTCTTCCCTGTGCTGGAGCAGAATCAGTTCCCATCGTAGAGACTCCAAACCAACTTCACACCACAGAATATTCGTCAGCCGTCGCTCCGTGTGTTTGTGTAATTACTGTCACCACCAGTAGGGGGAGACTCATATTGGACACTGCACCTTTAACTTTGGACTAAAGTACCTATAGCTCCCTGGAGGAGGGAAATAAATCTGATCTTAGTCCGTTATATTCACATTAAATATCTTATACATGTGTTTATTTTTGTTTCCTGTGACATGAGCTGCACTTATTCAACAAAAATGCTGAGGATACAAATATTAGTTTCTCTTTAACTTCCTCTTTTACTTTATTAACTTTATTTTTAGCCTCTATGACTCCAAACATGTCTGACTAACAGAAGAAGAAAGTGTTCTTTAAATGAAAGCACTAGAATATCAGAGTATTTAAAGGTAAAGTGCAGCTGTTAAAGCGTCTCAGTGAAATGTTGTTGAACTATTATTTACTGTTTTACACTGATCATTTATTTATGACATTCAGCTCAAACAAACCCTCCAGAGATCAGCCTGAACCTGTCAACTTCATAGACACATTATTAACTGTTTATTTCTGCATTAATTAAACCTAGAAACACACGGTGACCCCCCTGTCCCCGTTAAAGGACCCGCAGACCCCCGGGACATGTCCCACAGGGAGCTGGTATGAGCTGAAAGCCACGTCCGCTTCTCCACATCAAGAAACAAACTCAGAAACAAGAGTCTTCATTCATATTTAGAGGCTAACCCAGCTAGCATCGGGTGGCTAATCAGGTGTTAGCTCCAGGGGCTAAAAAAAAGAATGAACTCACAAACCGGGTTAAAGACGGGACCGTGTACCTGTTAGCGTCGGTTAAAAGTCGGTAATCCGAACAGGAAGGTGTCGGTTCATAAAGACGAGAGGGGAAAGTTTAATTCACGTTGTTTCAAAGCTCCAACAAATAGTCCACATCCACCAAGAAGAGATGAGCCGAGACTGAACTGAGTCGCTGAGGGACGGCGCGTCAATATCCACGGTAAACGACAGAGCACACATCCGGTAAGAGGTTTTCAGAATAAAACAACGGTGGTCTGTTCGGTCAATAAATGTTATCATGTAAAATCATCGTCTAATAATAATAATAATAATTATAATAATATGTCATAACTGATCTGTATATTTTGCTGATATAATTCTATAAATTTATAAAAGTGTATTGTTTAGTATTTGCACTGTTTACTGTTGCTCTTCATTCATGGTCTGACACAAGAATTTCTTTGGAGATTAATAAAGTTTTCGTTTTATATAATGATAAGAATAACAATTACATTACTTATTCATTTGAATTCCTTATTGAAGAACGTACAAAATTAGTATACACTGTATGAAATCGTACAGTATATGGAGACTAATTCAAATGAAAGGTCCCAAAGTGGATTTTTTTTTTTAAATATATATGTATAAATACAAATATTTAAATGCAACTGACATGTTTACAATTGAACAGATAGAAATACAAAAGTATTTATTAATTCCCTCGGGATAAATAATAAAAAATATCTATTTTGATTAATTCAAACATCATATTGTGCAGTTCTGTAAAAAAAAAAAAAATCAGTAAACAATACATTTATCTCATTGCATTTTTTATTTTACTTGAATGATTTTAATTTCCTTGAAGGATTAATAAAGTATTCTGATTCAGATTTACCTGAAAGTTACGACTTTATCTGCTTTTATTTTGTAGTGGGTATAACTCCTGTTTCCGGTATAGTTGATACTAATTTCCGTTAACTTCACTGCCCTGCTGCGACACCAGGTCGATTAACGAATCATCGAACGTTTCCACAGACAACAACAAACTCAGCAGAGCGAGCTTTGATTCTCCGAGACAGAACTCCTTCACTATTTACGTTTATTTATATTTATGGAAAACACAAAGTAGAAGAAAACAACGAAGATAATAGAAGCTACGTTAGTCCAGGAGGTGGCGCTAAAGAAGAGGGAGCAGAAGAAGAAGAATTCGTCCAGGCCGTCCAGTGGATTACCGAGCAGCAGATCGGAGTGGGCAGGACAGCTCCCGAAGTTTCTAGCATCCCGGCTCACGCTGCCTCATGTTGATGTTCGGTTCCCGTCAGTTCTCCGTGTTTTAGCGGTTAGAGAGCTGCGACACTCACCTGAGCCCGTTAGCAGGTTCAGCTAAAGCTACGCACTGTTTACAGCGGGCTGGCTAACTCGGAGGCTAACGGCTAACTAGCTGCCTGTCCGCCCGCCCGCGGGGATGTTCGGTTGTTTGGTCGCCGGCAGGTTGGTGCAGACCGATGCGGTGCAGGTCGCCTCGGACAAGTTCGTGTTCAACCTGCCGGACTACGAGAACGTGAACCACGTGGTGGTGTTCATGCTGGGCACGGTGCCGTTCCCCGCCGGTACCGGGGGCGCCGTGTACTTCTCCTTCCCGGACCCGGTGAGCGGCGCCGCGGTGTGGCAGCTGCTCGGCTTCATCACCAACGACAAACCCAGCGCCATCTTCAAGATCTCCGGGCTGAAGGCCGGGGAGGGCGGGGCGCACCCCTTCGGCTCCCTCACCACCTCCTCCGTGGCTCAGGTCGGGGTGTCCGTGGAGGTCCTGGAGCAGCTGGCCCAGCAGATCCCGGTGTCCAGCGCCGCCGTGTCCACCGTGGACTCCTTCCTGCAGTTCACGCAGAAGATGCTGGACAGTCTCTATAACTTCGTGTCGTCCTTCGCCGTCACGCAGGCGCAGATGACGCCGAACCCCACGGAGACCTTCATCCCGTCCAGCTGCGTCCTGCGGTGGTACGAGAGCTTCCAGAGGAGGATGGCGCAGAACCCGAACTTCTGGAAGAACTGAGGACACGAGTCTGTTTCCACCCGAGTGCCTGTAGGACAATCCACGCCTCCACCAGCTGGACACGCACCGGGGGACACGCTGGGAGTCCACGTCCTCCAGGAGACACAAAACAGATCCAAACACATCTCTGTTTTTATAACTTAACTTCAGCTCTGGAAGAAACAAACAGTCTCCACTAAATATAAAACTAATCACTCAGTATTTTCCTTCTCTGGAGCTTCCAGCCTGGTCTCGTGGTTCTCCTCAGCTTTAACACATTTAAACATAAAGTTAGTTTATTTTTTTCACGCTTCAGAGACAATCTGGACAAAAAACAGTAAAATCAGAAGAAAAGATTTAAAGGTTTTATGTTACAGATGTTTGTTGTGACGTTTGGCAGCTGTTTCTGTCAGCTGTCAGTGACTAAACGGCCCCAAGGCCTCATGGGAGTTGGAGTTGTTTCTGCTTGAAGTGGTGTTTTAAAGGAAGTTAGATTTTATTTCGTATGAAGTTTCCTATTTTTTTTTTCATGTGCCAAACTTGACACCAGTTTGTTGTGAAATAAATAAAAAAACGTTTTAAATTTATAATAAATAATCAGCTGCTGTTTGTCTTTATGTTTAGTGTCTTTGTCAAATTATTAAAAACCAGCACATAGAGGAGGAGGAGGAGGAGGAAGAGGAGGAGGAGGCGGAGGAGGCAGCAGGTGGCGCTGCAGCTTCACTTTAAACTGAATCCTCATTAATGACATGCAGCAGAAACCTCCTGGTTTCAGTCTCTGCTCTGAACACAGTCAGGCTTTTATTTTGGAGGGTGGATCCTATCACCCCAGCAGATCTGCGGGGCTGGCTGAGGGAGGAGGGCGTGGAGCAGCTGATAGAGTCCAGGAACGGTTACGAAACGGCCCACAGTCCACGCTTCCTCTCCACGTTTCCTCCAGCGGTTCTCTGAGGCGTCAGGACGATGCTGCTGCTGCTGTCTGGAGCTCTGCTGCTGCTCCTCTGCCTTTACTTCCTCCTCCACGCCACCGTCCTCAGGCTGCCCAGGTGTAAAAGTGACGCAAAGCTTCATGGGAAAACCGCCATCGTCACCGGTGAGTTCACAGCCTCCACGGCTCCTAAAGCTGCTCTCAGGTTTCAGGGCTCAGACACAAAGAGTCCGTTTGTTCAGCAGTCGACTCACTTCCTGTTTATCCAGAGACATTAAACCAAACCAGGACAGAGTTTAGTCTGAAGCCGGCGTCGTCCTGTAGCTGCAGTCACACGGTCAGCTGTTTGTTCATCCTGGTCAATGCATCTGATCAGAGAGGAACCGTTACCGTGGAGACGGAAACAAAGGGCGTGCTCAGATACACGAGTTCATCCTCAAACCACCAGCGTAGAAGTTTACTGATGAAGAGGAGGATCACATCTACTGGAAACAAAACTGAAGGAGGAGGAGGAGAAGATGAAGATGAAGGAGAAAAAGATAAAAAAGGAGGAGGAGGAGGAGGAGGAGGAGGAAGGAGCTGATCAGTCCCATGAGAAAAAAACCACAAACTTTCCCAGATGAACAGAGACGTCTTTATTCAGAGTTACTCAACGAGACGGAGGATGAAGAGTTTGTTACAGTCGATGTTTTATGTATTTAAATTACTCCAGCCATCAGCCATAACATTATGACCGGTTATTAGCATTTTCACCCTCAGAGTCGATGTTAGAAGCAGAAAAACAAATGTTCAAGGAGAAAGAATCTAAATGACTTTGACTAAAAAGATCAAACTGTGACATCGACACGACTGACCATGTTGACCTCTGACCCCTGGAGGAAGGTCAGAACTGGACCATGGAGGCATGGAGGAAGGTGGTCCCTCCGTTCATGTGGATGTTGCTTTGACTCGAGCATTGCTGTAGCTCTTCATAGTCTCCCAGCTAACAGTAGCTCCTCCTGTTAGCTAATAGTAGCTCCTCTTCTGTCTGCAGGAGCCAACACCGGCATTGGGAAGACCACAGCGATGGACCTGGCCAGGAGGGGGGCGAGGGTGATCCTGGCGTGTCGGGACAAACAACGAGCTGAGGCCGCCGCCCAGGAAATCATCCAGGTAAAGACAAACAAAGGCATTCTGCTCTGAGAGAGTCGACGTGAACATGTTGATTTCTGGAGTTCCTCAAGGCTCCATGTTCTGTCCTCTTGTTTTTCATGTGGTGCCATAAAGTGAGATTACTTTAGAGCTAGATTTATTGAAAGTCAGAATATTTACTTCCTGCGTCATCTGTCCCGATCAGGAGACGGGGAACCGCCAGGTGATCTTCATGCAGCTGGACCTGGCCAGTCTGAAGTCGGTTCGCTCCTTCGCTGAGAACTTCCTGAAGTCTGAGGCGAGGCTGGATCTGCTCATCAACAACGCTGGTCAGCTGTTTGTCCTTAGAGTCAAAGATGTTTTGTTTTGTGTCTGGACTTTTCTCATCGTCATCATTCTTTGTGTTTTTCTGTCTCCAGGTCTGATGAACGGTGGGAAGACGGAGGACGGCTTCGGGATGATCTTCAGCGTCAATCACCTGGGTCACTTCCTGCTGACGGTGCTGCTGCTGGACCGGCTGAAGGCGAGCGGGCCGAGCCGCGTGGTCACCGTGGCCTCCAAAGCCTACGAGACGGGCAGCGTGGATTTCAACTGCCTGACGACTCACAAGGATCTGGCCTTGGGCAACAACGACTTTCAGCTCTTCAGGAAGTACTGCCACAGCAAACTGTGCAACATCCTCTTCACCTACGAGCTCGCCAAGAGGCTGCAGGGCTCCGACGTCACATGCTACAGCCTCCACCCTGGTCAGTAGATGCCTTAGATCTAAATCTAATCTTGGTATCCAGACACAGACCAAGTACAGGTGCCACTTCATTAGGTACGCTAGTGAATGCATTCCAATCTAAATAATGTTCAGATGATGCAGATTTTTATTCCTCTGCGTTCAACCCAGCATGAGACCCTTCTCTTGTTTAGTGTTTTCAGTATTTTTATTGTTTTTAACTGTTCGTCTTATGTCTTTTGTTCTTATTCTTACCTATGTACAGCACTTTGTTTCGGCACTTTGGTTGTTTTCAAAGTGCTCTACAAATAAAGTTGAGTTGAGAGTAGAAACAGCGCCAGAAAGGTAGTGATTCAACTGGGTGAGCATGAAGCTAAGCTATTTTAACACAGGACTGCTCCTCCTAGCTTCCTAGCCTCCTAGCCTCCTAGCCTAACAGCTAACAGTAACTTCTCCTAAAGTTCTGGTCTCCCAACTAACAGGAAGTAGTTCATCCTAGCCTCCTAGCCCCTTAGCATCTTAGCATCATAGCCTCCCAGCTAACAGAAGGTCCTCCAAGACTCCTAGCTAACAGTAGCTCCTCCCAACATCTTAGCCTCCCAGCTAACAGTAGCTCCTCCAAGCCTCCCAGCTAACAGTAGCTTCTCCTAAATTCCTGCTCTCCCAGCTAACAGTAAGTAGTTCCTCCTAGCCCCCTAGCATCTTAGCATCATAGCCTTCTAGCTAACAGTAGGTCCTCCTAGCCTCCTAGCTTCCTAGCCTACCAGCTAACAGTAACTTCTCCTAAATTCCTGCTCTCCCAGCTAACAGTAAGTAGTTCCTCCTAGCCCCCTAGCATCTTAGCAGCATAGCCTTCTAGTTAACAGTAGGTCCTCCAAGCCTCCTAGCTAACAGTAGCTCCTCCTAGCCTCCTAGCTTCCTAGCCTACCAGCTAACAGTAACTTCTCCTAAATTTCTGGTCTCCCAGCTAACATAAGTAGTTTATCCTAGCCACCTAGTCTCCTAGCCCCCTAGCATCTTAGCATCATAGCCTCCCAGCTAACAGAAGGTCCTCCAAGCCTCCTTACTAACAGTAGCTCCTCCTAGCCTTCTAGCTAACAGTAGCTCCTCCTAGCCCCCTAGCCTCCCAGCTAACAGTAGCTCCTCCTAACCTAGCCTCCTAGCTTCCTAGTCTCACAGCTAACAGTAGCTTCTCCTAGCCTCCTAGCCCCCTAGCCTCCCAGCTAACAGTAAGTAGTTCCTCCTAGCCTCATATCCCCCTAGCATCATAGCCTTCTAGCTAACAGTAGCTCCTCCAAGCCTCCTAGCTAACAGTAGCTCCCCCTAGCCCCCTAGCCTCCCAGCTAACAGTAATTCTTTTGCCTGTTTGTATAGTTAGAATGCATTCACTAGTGTACCTAATGAAGTGGCCAGTGAGTGTATAGTGAGGGTCACTGGGGTTCAGGTTGAATTAGTGGGTACCCAGGGGCCCATTGTCTCTGCTCACTTCTTCTTCTTCTTCTTCTTCTCTCCAGGCGCTATAAAGACGGAGATCGGCCGATACTCCGGCTTCTGGTGGAAGCTCTTACTCGTGCCCATAGTTGCCCTGTTCTTCGTGGACGCTGTGTCCGGTGCTCAGACCACGCTCCACTGTGCCCTCGAGCCAGGCATCGAACGCCTCAGCGGCCACTACTTCACCCAGTGCGCCCCGTTGCTCAACATCGAGTCGAAGGCCAGAGACGACGCCGCCGCCAAGAAGCTGTGGGAGCTCAGCGAGAGTTTCTGTGGCCTGTGATTCAGTCTTTACAGAGTTCCTTCTTTTTCCTGTGACACTTGTTCAAAGGTTCAGCAGGCGACAGAAAAGTCTGAGTGTCCTTGAACGCATCGTAGTGTGTTCACAGGTGAACTAGGTCGATCATTAACTCAGACTGATCTGTATCAAACTGATTATCAACAGTGTGTGGAGGGTAAAGGTCGTTTTAAAGAAAAAATACTTTTACCTTTTAATGAATAAAAGTATAACCTTCAGCAGACTGAGTGTGGACATTTACAACTCTTTTGTTTAAATTAAAAATGTTGAAATAAAGTTTTTAATTCTTAAAAAAATTAACCTTAATGAACACTTTCTAATATTTATTTTTAAATTTATTCTGAACAACTTATTTATAGTTTTTACTGACACATATACATGAAATAATATTTAATTTTTTATGCATTCATACGTTTTTTTATTTATTTTTTGACGTATATTGTACTTTTCTAAGCATCTCAAATATCTGAGGTATGGAAATGTTCTCATCGTCTCAGAGCGAGTGACGTAAAGACGCTGATGCAAACAAATTCCAAGATGAATGTAGATTAAATGAATAATCTCATGAATGAGCAATGAACAAATAGTTTCAGCTCTGTTCACCGGCCACTTCATTAGGTACACCAGTGAAGTCATTCTAGTCTAAATAACACTGATGTTGAAACAGTGTCAGAGAGGTGATGATTCACCTGGAGGATCACCTGAATACACGATTCAGAGCAGAGCTGTTTATAGACGTTAGAGTGTCAGACCAGTGGGTGAAAGGTCAACCCTGCAGCGCTGCAGATTCAGGTGAACGTTGGAGCAGAACTGGTCGGACCGGGCCGAGCTGTGACTCACCTCCACGCTGGTGGAGCTGGTCTGACAGGTGACCCCGCCCCTCTCCACCACCAGGTGTATAAATGGTGAATCTGAGCAGGGCAGTCAGCTGGTGAATCTCAGGAGGATCAGAGAGGAGTGAAAACATGATTCAGCTGCTGCTGCTCGCTGGCGTTCTGCTGGGAGGATACATCGTCCTCATCCAGACTCTGTTCAAAAGGTCCAAGTGTAAAGGGAACATGTGCATGGCCGGGAAGACGGTCATCATCACAGGTGAGACACACAAGAGACACTCACCGGCCACTTCATTAGGTACACTGGTTAGTTTCTAGAGAGACGTTGATTCAGCTGTTTTTATTTTGTCGTGTCATTGAAGTGTTCTTAATAATTTGACAACTCCATCCTCCACAGTGATCATCCAGGTGAATTAAAACCTTGCTCAATGTTGTTTAGATTAGAATGACTTCACTGGTGTACCTAATGAATTGGCTAGAGAGTGTATGATGGTTCTGAAATGTTTCCATGAGATTTACATAAATAAATGTCACATTAAATAAAAACCTCCAGATCTTTTAATTCGTTGGTAAAATGTGTCTCAGTAGAGTTTATAAACTCCTCTGTGTTTTCCAGTGAAAATAGATTTTAGATTTTAATGTAAGAGGACTGAAAAGTTGCAGCTCAACAGTTTTTAACACTAACACACAGAATGTAAACTCAGCGGCCACTTCATTAGGTACACTAGTTAAAACAAATGCATGCTAATATAGAACTGAACAATAGAGTCATGAAGGGATTTAATGCACGACTGATATTAGAACACATTTGTTTTCACTAGTTTTGTGGAGCTTTAATTAAAACTAACAATCCTTCATTCCCTCCCCTGATGTTCAGTTAACTTTAGTTAAATGATTCTCAAACGTGTTTGTGTTCGTGTTCAGGAGGAAACACCGGCATCGGTAAAGCCACCGCTCTGCATCTGGCCAGGAAGGGAGCACGAGTCGTCCTCGCCTGCAGAAACCGAGACAAAGCTGCAGCCGCCATCGCAGAGATCCAACAGGTAAGAGCCTCAGACTGTTTTATGAAGATAAAGGATGTGTCAACGCTTCCTTACACTGCAAGAACTGGTTCAAACAAAGGGGGGCGGCCATCTTGTCCTGGTGATGTTTGAACCAAGATTCAGTGCAGTAGAGAGGAGGTATCAAGATATGAAAGCAGTGGAAGTGTTGGGTAAAAAGTAAAAACTGGGACATGAGTTTTATATTAAACCTGAAAGGAGCTGAAGTGCTAGTTGGACTGTAGGTAAACTTTAAGCTCTGAAAATAACTTTCAGCTGAAACGTGACTGTTGAAACGAGTCGACTATTGAAAGCAGCTGAAGCGGTGAACTATCAACACTGACATAAGTGCTACATGAAGCTATGACGTTGAAGCGTTAAAGATCTGACGGGAGCCGAAGCTTTAAAGACGTTGTGTTCAGACGTTGCAGAGTATAAAGTACAATAAGTGAAAGGAGTGGAAGTGATGGAGCACTGAAATGAAGACTGAACACATAAGAAAGAACAGATGAGCTGAAGTTTCATTTGAAATGTGAACATTAAATAAAGTTGAAGTGTTGTCAATTACAAAGGTAAACTGTTAAAAGGAGCAGAAGTGACTGAAAGTAGTTAGATGTGCATTTACTGAAAGGTGATGTGGAATCTATTGCCAGTTACACTGCAAACAATAAAAAGAGTGCACGTTGGTGTAAATGTTTAAAGTCACTTCATTTAAGTAAAAGGAGTGAAAGTAGTTGAAGTGATAAAGGGAAATGTACTGAAAGAAAGCACAGAGATGAGCCAGAGTGAACGGACAGGAGATGAAATGTGAACATTAAACAAAGTTGAAGTGTCATCAATGAAACGAGTGACTGAAGGGAGTTATGTGTGTGTTAACTGAAATTCAGAGACTAATTTACTGACGACTGAACTGTAACTCTGTTTTAATGTTTAAATGAGCTGAGTTTAATGTAAGGAGTGAAAGCAGTTGAAGTGATTAAAAGCACTGAACTAACACTACAGTTGTGTACCGGCTGAAAGGAAATGAAGTGTTAATTGTACGTTGAAGTCATGTGAGAATATTTCTAACAGGTTAAAAATAGAAAGGAGGAAAAACACTGAATTAATAAACGATCTGTACTAAACATCGTTCTGATCTTCTTGCTCCAGGAAACAGGAAGTACCGACGTCCTCTACATGTCCTTGGACCTGGCCAGTCTCAAGTCCGTTCGCCACTTCGCCGAAACTTTCCTGAAAAACGAGTCCCGGCTGGATCTGCTCATCAACAACGCCGGTACGCACACACACACACACACACACACACACACACACACACACACACAAAGACTGAACACTAGAAAGATGTGAGCTGCAAGTTAAATAAAATAAAATAACATCAGCTCCAATAAAACCTTTGGAGCTCATTTCTATTCGCAAGTAGATAAAGGTGTGGAGTGAAATATGTCATGGAAACACAATTTCAAAGACGCACAACACGGCCACAAAAAGACTTGAAACAAATACAGACGAGTAGAAACAAGAGACACAAATAGAGCAGAAATAGATGCAGACAGGTCCTCCAGGTTAAAGCTGAGGTGACTGGACTTGTTGAGTTTTCTTGGAGACGTTTCATGTTGAGGTGTGCCATGACTGACACACCTTAACGGTCCAAGAACACTTTCACCTGTCGCAGGTAAAATAAAAGGAGAGAGTTGTTTCTGATCTGTCAGGATGGTACAATAAATACATCAACTTTGTTTTTATTGGATGAAACTTTGTATTTGTTTCTTTAGGGTGGATAGTAGCTCCTCCTAGTTTCTTCCTAGCTAATAGTAGCTCCTCCTAGCTTCCTAGCCTCCCAGCTAATAGCGGCTCTTCCTGGCCTTAGGCTGAATGAAACTTCTCTGGACTTGTTGTTTTTGGAGAAGACATTTCCTCCAGGTGTTTAGGTTTGAGTTTAGGTTTCATCTGTGGGCGGAGTCCACCTGAAGGTCACATGACTAGAGCCTGTTAATGACCTGATACTCACCTGGACCTGGAAGAAGCTCAGATTAACCTTTGTGGTTCTCGAACGATCCATCAATGACCAGAAAGTCAAGGCGTGAACATTGGGCAAACGAAAACGACCCCTTCACAAACAGGAGGACAAAGGACACCTCTGAGGACAATGTCCACTTTTGTAGCCAGAGAAGACAGTTTCAAAAGGAATAAAGTGTTCATCTGGATAAATAAATCAACCCTAAAGAGACAAAAATTATCAAAACGGTTCCATCAGATAAAAGCACATAAAGCTGATGGATTTATTTTATTGTTCTGTAGCTGAAGTTCAGAAACGACTCTAACAACACAAGAACTCCTTGTTGTTTTTACCTGTGACAGGTGTTAAAGTGTTTCTGGACCGTTGAGGTGTGTCAGCCGGTATAATATAATGCCTGCAGTGGCACACCTTGACAGGAATGAACCCACGATGAGCTCATGAATAGGATCACCTGAGTCTGACAGAACAAAATGTTCACAGGGACCGAGAGGAAAAGCTCTGAATGTGTAGACGGTCACAAAGACGTTTTATTAAAGCTGCACCGTGGAACATGACGTCAACCATTCAAGTTAAAACTTAGAGGCTGAAAAACTCTTGAGTCTGTTTGATCCAAGGCCAAAATCTGCATCATGTCTCCAAGTCAACAAGCAGCTGTTGATGGTTCTGATCCAGTGGTAGGTAGAGATCCATTAGAGACAGCAGCTGGTACAATATTCTACTGACCACATGATGGCGCTGCTGATTTACAGACACACAAACTGAGATCAGATCTCAAGTGCTGGCTGGGGACGCATGTGGAGACACATTTAGATTAAGACCAGGTAGAGACACAGGGACTTAGAGATGGACAGGTGAGACCAGGTGTTAATGTCAGATATTGATTTAAGGTTTAATGGAGCCTAGAAAAGAATGTCCCAACATTGACAACTGCCAGATCAAGAAACGCAGAAATTTCGACTATTCAGAGACAGTAATTATTGTTGAGGACGTAACAGTTGCACAACCTGCTCCAAATACTTAACAACCTGTCTAACAGTAGAGCGACATCTGAGTCCTTGTCTTCTGTCTCCACCAAAGAAAAGTCACAAGTTGTAATCCATGTTAGCGAGTTAGTTAGCTAGCTAGCTTTAATTTGAGAAAATAGATTTCTCTCCGAGGTGAAGGTGAAACCTTCTAGTCTAACTCTCTGTCGGTCCTGCAGGTCTGGTGGCTGACGGCCGGACGGAGGAAGGATTTGGCATCGAGTTCGGGGTGAACCACCTCGGTCACTTCCTGTTGACCTGCCTGCTGCTGGAGCGGCTGAAGGAGGACGGGGGAGGACGAGTGGTCACCCTGTCCTCCATGGCTCATAGCTGGGGACACATTGACTTCGAGGTGAGATTTCAGATCACTACATACATCCTGTTATGAGTTTGTCCGTGTGTTCAGAAGTGTTTCCATCAATGTAATGAGACTCGGGTGTGGTTCAGGTCCTGGTTTAGTTTCATAAATCAGGGATTTGTCTCAGTCTGATCTTCACAACACATGTTTGTGGACAAAGGAGCTTTCTGAGGAGCTCAGAGAAAGAGTTGTTGTTGCTCATCAGGCTGGAGAAGGTTCCAGAACCATCTCTAAAGAGTTTGGAACCCACAAATCCATAAGAATGGAAGAACAAGATGAATGTTTAGGAACGGCCAAGTCAAAGTCCTGACCTTAATCCAATAGAAATGTTGTGGAAGGACCTGAAGCAAGCAGTTGATGTGAGGAAACCCACCAACATCTCAGAACTGAAGTGGTTCTGTTCTGAGGAATGGGCTAAAATTCCTCCAAGCTGCTGTAGACCACTGATCAGCTGTTACCAGAAACATTTAGTCACAAGGAGGTCACAGCAGATACTGGAAACAAGGAGGCTCTTTGTTTTATGTTATAATATCGTATATGTCATGTGTTTAACTGGGTTTTCTTTGTCTTCTTTCAGGATTAGTTTTGAGTAATTTTTATCCAGAAACACTTTCATCACTTATTCCTGCAGCTTCTTTCACGTCAGACTTTAATATCCTCGATTACTGAGCAGCTTCAGGAACTTCTCAGAACAGGTTCTTCTTCTCAGGATTCCTGTGACATGTCCAGGTGACATGGAATCATATGATTCTGCTCAGAACATTCCTCACCTGCAGCTCCGTGCGTCATCACCTGACACTCAGCTGATCCTGTGTTTACGAGGCCGTTGGTTGTGTTTCAGGCGCTGGCGGTGAACAAAGACCTGGGCACCGGCGGGTACAGCTGGCAGTTCTTCCAGGCGTACTGCAACAGCAAACTGTGCAATGTGCTCTTCACCCACGAGCTCGCCAAGAGGCTGAAGGGAAGCGGCGTCACCTGCTACAGCGTCCACCCAGGTAACAATACGCTCACCTGCTCATGAACACGGAGACGGCATTAATGTTTTCAATCAAGTACCGTGTCAAAGTTTCATCTAAAGCTATTTCACCGTAACGACGTCAGAATAAATCCAGTTGTTTCTGAAAGCTGAGACGTTGTGCTTTACAGCCGTCACGGTGTCATTACGGTAATTTGACTTGCGCCTCTACCAGATGGTTTCAGGTATTCTGGAATTCACACGACATTTTCTGACCTTTTTAAACCTGAAATATGCCAAAAAAGGCTCAGGTGTTAAAGGGTTAATTACTGGTGGTTAAAGGTTAGAAGCAGCTTTGGGACGTTGACGTCATTGGTTTGATTCCCTGTTGTATTTACAAGGGATTTAACATCCTGTGCTGCTGTGTTTCAGATAGAAACCTCATCAAGTTCATGATTTATCCAAAAAAATACAAACTGAGGTCCAAGACAACTGGACTTGTTGTTTCTTGAAGACGTTTAACAGAACAAGTCCAGTTGTCTTGGACCTCAGACGTTGTCTCTGGTTATTGTTATACATGTTTTTAAATCTCTACCACCTCCCGTGCAGGTGTCGTCCGGACCGAGCTGTCTAGAAACGTCAGCCTGTGGCAGAAGGTCTTCATCGAGCCCATATCCTGGCTGCTGTTCCTGGACCCGGAGACCGGAGCCCAGACCACGCTGCACTGCGCCCTGCAGGAGGGAATCGAACACCTGAGCGGCCGGTACTTCTCCTGCTGCACCGTGCAGGACGTGTGCGCCCGGGCCCGGGACGACGCCGTGGCCCGGAAACTGTGGGAGGTCAGCGAAGGCCTGTGTGGACTCTCGTCGTGAGACTGGGTGTCGTCTGGTCTCTGAGTCGGTGTAAATGTTGTGAATCACGTCTAGTTCTAGTTGTTCTGTGGAGCTTCTTTTAGTCCCTCATGTTTTTAAAATGAATCCACACAGAGGAACATGTCAGCATGTGTTTGAAGCACACGTGTTGTTTTAACGAGTGTTGCTGCCACCTTGTGGTCGGTGAGGGGACTCAAACTCCATGAGTCCTTTAATATTTAAATCTTGACTCTTTAAAGTGCTTTTGAAACTTATTATGTTTAGACGTCTATATTTAAAACGTCCTAAAGTCTCAGTGGAAGTTTGAGAACTCAAGTACTGACTCGTATTTAAATGTTTTATGGAGAACTGTTGCTTTGTTTGTGTTTAATTTTTATGTTTTCATGTATAAGAGGTCAGATGATCCTTTATTTATCCTGCAGCAGCGGTTTAAAGAAATTAGACGTCATATGTATGCATAGAATATAGATTAATATGCTGCACATCAGGGAATAAAGGATGTGTAAACATGTGAGTTATTGCTCATGATATTAAGGTTTGTGTTTTGATATATTTGAAGTTTGTTTTAATAAAAAAAAATATTGACTACAATCTCGTGCTTGAGTTTCCTGTGCAGATGTTTCAGATGTTGACCCTCTAACATTTAGCTCCAGTTGTTCTGCAGAAGATCAGTTTGTAGAAATGATTGTTCCTGTTACAGACTGAAAAGAAACTCAAAAGTAAATCTTCTTTCAAAACTAGTGAAATCTTTTTAAGGCCTCACACTCATGTTCTCTGCATGTGGGAGTTTCAAGATCTCCAAACACAAAATATTCACGAAGTAATCTTTTAAATAAATGTTAAAATCTGTATCTAGACGTTGACGCTCGGTGATGTTGACTTCAGGAATGTAAATGATCTGGGGGGTATTCCAGAAAGCAGGTTTACCGCTAACTCTGGGTATGTAAACCCTGAGTTAGCGGTAAACCTGGGATTTCGGTTCCAGAACGCTCAAAAATGATCAGGCTATGTAAGTAACTATAGTAACATAGGCTCTGAACTTAACCTGGTAGGGGTAGGTTTTGTTCAGGTTATGTTCGGGTATTTAAGTGCACGTTCAGCCAGACCGCTGTTTCCACACTTGTCACACAATGACGTTTCCTTTTGAGGAAGATCCAATTGACATTGAAGCACAAATCATTCGGGCTATTCACCGTGAGAGGGTATAAGACCACGACTTAATATCCTTTCTTTTCCTGATGAGTTTTTGCCAGAGCGCTACTGTTTTTCTGCGGAATCTTTAATATATTTAAACAACATTCTCCATCCCCACATTTCGAACGTTACGCATCGTGGATTCGCTCATCGTAATTGTTGCGCGTGCGATAGCCTATTGCACAACATTGCAACGTTGCGCAATGAATTAGTTCCTGCTATTGAGGAGCAGATAGGAACACATTCAGCAACTTGACATCAGAGATGGTCAAAGAATGCATGATGAAATCTGTCACAATCACTTCAACCAAAAAAAATAAAATAAATGCACGTAAGACTGTTTCACACATTTATTTGCCCATTGCGTGTTTCATGGCCTGAAAAGAGAAAACACTTCATTATAGAGCAAATGTTCTGATCCAGTGTTCTCATGCACTGACAGAAAACATGAAGAAACTATGCTCTAGTCTCTGCACAGCATTTCTTTACCTCGATTCCTCCGTGACTCCTGATAATGTCTATTCATCCTCCTATTATTTATATGAACGGTAATATTGGCTATAAATTGGTCATTTTCGAACATGCAAGGCTACACAAATTAGACATAAGTGATTTAGGCGTGGGCCTATTAGGGAAAATACATTGCACTTGTTCATTTTGCTCCTCCTGGGAGGTTGAGGGCTCCGATGACGTGCCCCCAGGAATCCCCTCCATCATCGGACGCCCTCGATTGATACTGATCGCCAACTCCTCCACAGGGGTGAGGGGGGACACCGCTGGCCCAGAACCGGTCTTCCTCTCCTCTGCTTTCTTCCTATTGGCTTTGAAATGAACGTAACTTGTTGCAATATGGCAATTCAAGAATATAATACTGGATAAGTGATGTCTAAGATGATGCACCCAGATATATCTTACCAACTTGGACAATGTTTTTATATTTTGTTTTGACCTGCGGCCACGTTCTCTTGAGGGCGGTCGGGTTACATCTAATTAAAAATAATACAATATGACAAGGTATTCTATAGTATAAGAAAGTCTCATACAAAGCAGTTAATATGTAGCCTAATATCTACTGAATTATTGTGCTTCTGACACATTAGTGTGCTATATCCTACTAAACTTACGCATTTATGCGGTCGGCAGTTCTCTGCCAAGCAAGATCTCGTTCCTTGGCAGACGCGCAAGTATTGCTTTTTTCGTGATTGTCGCTCTTTCCTCCTCGTACGCCTCGAGCAGAACTTGCTGCTCCGCTTCAGAAAAATAGGCTGCTCTGCGCTTTGCCATTTTTACTCATGGTTTCGACTCTCAATAGATGATGCCTTTATAACGAAAGTTACGATGTAACTACGGTTCTATGAGTCCCGGATGACCGCCAGAGGCGGTGCTTTAAGCACTGGATAACTCCGCTCGCGCTAGCGCATGTCGAGTACGAATAACAACAACGTCACCTGTGACCCCTGCATGACCCCCGGGAGGCTATATCTTCCGGTGTCAGCAGGTGATCGGCTCCCAAAATCTTCACGTGAGCGCGCAAGGATTCTGAGTGACAGAGCGCTCTGGCGGTCATCCGGGACTCATAGAACCGTAGTTACATCGTAACTTTCGTTCTATTTCGTCCCTCCTGACCGCCAGAGGCGGTGCTTTAAGCACTGGATGACATATACCAACAGTGTCATGAAGAATCCCACAACCCACCTACTAACGAGAGGTCGAAGACCCAGGGCAAAGAACCACGCCCAGCGGGTGGGGAGCGGCCACATTAAGCCGGTAATATCGATGAAAAGTACCGGGCGAAGACCAAGAAGCTGCTGCACAGATGTCATCCAGGGGTACGCCCCTCAGGGCAGCCCAGGACGTGGAGACACCACGAGTGGAGTGGCATCTGACCCCCGCCGGCAACGCTCGACCGTTGACCCTGTAAGCACAAGAGATGGTGTCCACAATCCAATGGGAAAGGCGCTGTTTGGAGAGGGCACAACCCCTGTTATGCCCCCCATAGCAAACAAACAACTGTTCTGTCTGCCGCACATGTGTAGTGGCACTGATATAGGCAACCAGGGCCCGCACAGGACATAAAACACGCAGGCCATCATCAGCCACTGGGGGATCAAATCGCGCCAGGCGGATAGGACGGTTGACATGGTCACGGGGCAAGGTCTTCGGCAGAAACGCAACATTAGGCCACAGGGTCACCCCTGACCCCTCAGGCCCCCAACGCAGGCAGGACTCGCTGACAGACAAAGCATGTAACTCCCCCACCCGTTTCGCTGAGGTGATAGCCAGAAGAAAGGCTGTCTTTAATGATAGCCACTTGAGGTCAGCCCGGGCGAGAGGTTCAAAGGGTGAAGAAGACAGAGCCTCCAGCACCAGGGAGAGGTCCCACGCTGGAACCCTGGGGGACACAGAGGGCCGCAGCCTCAATGCCCCCCTCAGAAATAGGGACACCAACCGCTGGCTCCCTACGGTAGCATTGTCTATCAGGTTATGCTGCCAAGAAATCGCTGCCACGTACACCTTCAAAGTGGAAGGTGCTCGGCCGTCGTCCAGGAGAGACTGAAGAAAGTCCAGAACGGTGGCCACTGGACAAGAAGTGGGGTCCTCCCCCCTGTCAGCGCACCAGGCAGAGAATCTCCTCCACTTGCTCTCATACTGGAGACGGGTGGACGATGCACGAGCATGCGAGATGGTTCGTCGAACAGGCTCAGTGCAAGCGCTCAGCAGCGTGTCGGGCCCTGCAACAGCCAGGCCCACAACTGGAGACGGCAGGGGTCGGGGTGCCAAACCCGGCCCTCCAGCTGTGATAGGAGATCTTTCCTCCCTGGGAGACGCCATGGCGAGCTGCAGCAAAGCTCCCGCAGCAGTGGAAACCAAAGCCTCCCTGGCCAGAACGGGGCCACCAGGAGGAGGCGGTGGCCCCGATGAAGGACCCGCTGCAGCGTCGGGAGGATCAGAGGCAGCGGTGGAAAGGCGTACAGGAACACGCTGGGCCACTCGTGTCCCAAGGCATCTTGTCCCAGAGGACTGTCCTCCTCCATCCAGGAAAACCACAGGGGACAATGGGTTGACTCCCTCGAGGCAAAAAGATCCACCTCTGCCCTGCCGAAAACGCCCCAGATCAGCTCGACCACCTCTGGGTGTAGTCTCCACTCCCCCGGCGGAAGCTTGTGTCGAGAAAGGAAATCTGCCACCTGATTCCGCTCCCCCGGAAGCCACATCGCTCGCAAACTCAACAGACGGGGCGTGGCCCATGTCAGCAGGCGCTGGGACACCTGCAACAGTTGTGCCGACTTGGTGCTCCCCTGATGGTTGATCTGGGGGACCACTGCCTTGTTGTCTGACTGAACCAGCACATGTTTCCCCTGCAGGTGCTGTAGAAAGTGCCGGAGTGCCAGGTGGACAGCCCGCAGCTCCAGCACATTGATGTGCCGTGTGCAGTCCCGACGAGACCAACGTCCCTGGGCGGATCTGCCACGCCAAACTGCATGGCAATCTGTTGCAACCGTCTCTCGGAATGAAGGAAGGACCCCCAGAGGCGCACCCCCCAGTAGGAACGCCCTGTCCTGCCATGGCTCCAGGGCGCGGACACACACCCGAGACACTCTGATGAGCTTGTGCTTGTGAAGCCTCTGGTCCAGACGGAAGCTGTTCAGCCATATTTGAAGCGGGCGGAGCAGCAACAGGCCGGAAGGTATGGCAGTCGATGCGGCCGTCAGTTTGCCCAGAAGCTGCAGGAACTGAATGTAAGGCAGCCGCCTGCCCCTCTTGAAGGAAGGAAGGAGCTGGAGGATGTCGTTCACGCGCTTCTCTGACAGGTAGGCCTTCATGGCAACTGAATCCAGAACCAGACCCAAATAGGCAGCCCGCTGAGTGGGAACCAGGCAACTTTTCGCAATGTTGACCCTGAGGCCCAGTCGGGACACATGCGACAGAAGACGGTTGGTGTCCCGAATCACCTGGGCCCGGGAAGGCGCACACACCAACCAATCGTCGAGGTAAGGCAAGATCTTCATGCCCCCCGCCTGCAGAGGTGCCAAGGCCGCTGCAACACAGCGGGTAAACACCCTTGGAGACAGGGAGAGCCCAAAGGGGAGCACCCTGAACTGGTAATGGTGACCCTGGAAGGCAAACCTCAGAAAGGCCTGATGATGAGCAGCGATTGGGACATGGAAGTATGCATCCTTCAGATCTATGGAAGTGAACCACTCGTTGGGGCTGACTACACGCTGAACAGCTGCTACAGTCAGCATGTGGAACGGCAGAACTTTTAAGTACCTGTTCAGGCCTCGCAGGTCCAGGATGGGTCGAAGTCCGCCGTCCTTCTTGCCGACCAGGAAGTACGTCGAGTAGAACCCCCCGGGATGAAGGAGGGGGTCCACCGGTACGATGGCACCCTTGTCCAGGAGGGACGACAGCTCCTGGGTTAAGGTCTGGGCCTTGGCAGGGTCGCCGATAGAGGTCATCCTCACCCGGCCGAAGGCAGGGGGCCGGTGTCGGAATTGCAATTCGTAGCCCCGGGTCAAGGTGGAAACTACCCAGGGATCTGAACAGCAGGCAGCCCAGTGGCTGAGCTGCTGCTGGGAAAAGCATCCGACGACCGGCCCCGTGGCCCTAGCGCCGCTGCCCCCGGGCCCCGAAGGAACCGGAAGAACGGCGGTCGGGCTTGGAGGCCTGCTGCTGACGAGGTGAGCGTCGCACGGTGGAGCGAAAGTCATCCGCTGGCTTCTTTGCATCCCGTCGCGACGGCCGCCGACCACCCCGGGGAGGCAGCTGTGGAGGACGTGGGGGAGCAGATGGAAAAGCCCTCGGCCCGCTGGAGGTAGGCGTTCTCTTATGCAGGCCTGCAAGCCGCCTCCTGGTCTCATCTGCCTCAGCCGTGCGGTCCAGTGCATCCAACGCTGCAGAGCCAAACAGCTCACCAGGTGTCGCCGGCACCCTGCGAAGGGCCCTACGAGTCGCCTCCGTCAGGGGTGATTGGGCCAGCCAGACGTGTCGACGAGTGTGGACGAGCGTGGACATGAGTCGACCCAATTCTCTCGTCTGGCAGGCAAAAGTCTGCAGTGAGGCATCGCAGATGTCACGGACGGAGTCATCCACCTGAGCCCCCTGCAGCGAAGTCGAGAGAGCCAGAAGGAAGTGGGATAGGGTGTTCCCAAGGCGGCCGATGCGCGCTGCCGTGTTGTAAGCTTTACAGACGTAATCATCCGTAACTTTACACTGGGCAGAAGGACACCGGGGATCCGACTTCATTGCCTCATCCGGAGACATGATCAGGGCAGCAATCGCAGGCTCCACCGATGGCATGTGGAGAAGGCCTACTGCCTCAGCACCCTCCATGGCGGCTAAGGCCCGCTCGTCCGACCCCGGCCTGGTGAGGGCTGACGTGTCTCCCCAGCAGGAGTGCAGCTCCTTCAAAAAATCAGGAGAGTGTGGCACCAAAGTCTTCGCCGTTGGGGGGTTGCGCCTGTAGAAATCGCTAGGAGCCTTTTGCTCACACGGAGGATCAAGCTGCAGGCGCGCCAGGGCAGCTCGGATGATTGCCTCCATGGAAGAGTCCTCAGAGCCCCGCCGGGAACCCGAGGCTGAAGAATGTGAGGAGCCTGCCGCCGTCGGAGTCGCCAACTCAGCCTGGGAATCATTAAACTGGCTGGACGAAGCTGCAATGGAGATGGCATCGTCCACTGGCAGCGGTGACCCCTGAACAGCTGCACCAGCAGCATGTGGCATCCTACCAGCAGGCTGCAGGCCAAGAAGAAGTGCCTTCATCTCCTCCATATCAGCTGCCAGACGGTCAACCTTAGAGGAGAGCTGATCGTCTGTCTTCCTCCGTCGTTTTCCTGCGGGGACACTATCCACACCCCATGAGGCAGACCTCTTGTGTGCATCCCGACAAGAATCCGCCCCCCCAGACTGGAATGAAGGCAGGCAAGATAGTGGGTCCAGTTGGGCCAGCCTGGCCAGCCTTACTGATCTTGGCATGATGGCACAATTTATGCAGGCTTCATCTGTGATGGCCTCCCGCAGGTGATCCATGCCAAGACAGGACACACACCGATCATGGCCATCCTCAGGCTCCAGGGACACCATACAGTTGCTACAAGCATGCTCCATCCGGGACCGGATGGAGAGGTAGCCAAGAAAAAATCAAAAAGACACAAAAAGAGAAGACAAAGTGTCGCGTCGCCGGGACGGAAACGCCAACACCTTGAAACGCCAAGCCGAGTTGGGAGAGGGGGCGGGTGCGCAACCTTCACCAACAAGGTCAGTAGTTTAACTAGTTTTTTTTTTTTTTTTAACACCCAACTGAGCTCGAAGAGGGGCTGAACCCTACCTCAATAACACAGTTGAATCCTTCAATAATACTGTGAACACTAAAGAGAGAACACAAAACAAGCAGAGATTAGCACAAAACAGCATCATCCTGCTAGTAAAGTTGTATGCAATGCTGGAAGGTGAGGTGCGGAAACGCCACCAAACCAGCCAGCCACCTTTACAGAGCAGGTAAACATACAGCGTGCAAATTGCTGGCGACAGCCTCTGGGAGGACGAGCGTCTGCCCGTTACTCCCGCTACAGAGGCACGAGACTGCACAAGCCAGCAGCACGGCAGTGATAACCATACCAGTACAATTGAATGGCTATACTCTACTTACGTACACCTCTACGCGCGGTCACGAGAAGAATGAAGGAGCCGATCACCTGCTGACACCGGAAGATATAGCCTCCCGGGGGTCATGCAGGGGTCACAGGTGACGTTGTTGTTATTCGTACTCGACATGCGCTAGCGCGAGCGGAGTTATCCAGTGCTTAAAGCACCGCCTCTGGCGGTCAGGAGGGACGAAATAGAACTTCGCCGTGAACGCGGACAACTCTGGGTTAACCAATCCGGGGTTGATTGAACTGATTGCTAACCGGTGTTTTGGAACCGACAGCTCGGGTTTAGTCGCCTCAGGTTCAGACAACCCAGAGGTTAAGTTTTATCTCAGTGTTTGTTAAACCTGCTTTCTGGAATACCCCCCATGCCTCCAAATTCACTAGATCCCAAACTGATCAAGTATCTGTGGGATGATCCACAGAGCCCCCCCCCCCCCAAAGGCCCCCACTAACAACATTCTGTAATCAGACACAACAGGACACCCTCAGAAGGCCCATGTCCATTCTCTGATGAGTCACCACAAGGGAGACCTACATAGTATTAGAAAGGTGGTCATAATGTTATGGCTGTATATTGCCATCTTCTAGCAGTACTGTAACATGACAAGTCAAATGATTATGTAGAGAAAAAAACAAACTGAATCTAATTAACAAGACGAGGAGAAAACTGAGTGTTGAGTGGATCTAAGTCAGTTTGAGGACGGTTCTTTTATGTACAGGTGTATCTGAGGAGAAACCCTCTGACACCAACTAGTGGCAGAGAGGAAGATGTTTGATTTGTTCAACTCCAGCAGGTCTTCAGTTCAAACAACTAAGTTAGAGGTGGAAAGCAGATGTTCTCCAGCAGCAGGATCATCCTGGTGTAGACCAGAGGTCAAACGTTTTCTTCTTGAAGCGGACCCTTTGGACTCTGAGAAGACAACAAATGATATACAGTATATGGTTGATTTTTGAAATTATATTAGAAATGAGCTTCTCTTCAAATGTTAATGCACTGTTACTGTTTATTTACTTAATGTGAACTTTAACATGACTGTGCAGAAGACTGGACACATTACTGGGTCTGAACTGCCTCTCTCAGTTTCAGTATCAACAACACGTTTAACTTTCCTTTAAAGCATGGGATGAAAAACAAGCAGCTGCAGTGATATCGTTGGCAGCAGAAAAGTTTATCTAAGGAACTCACCTTTGACCCAGCAGTACACTCGTCTCTGTGTCAGGACCTTTACATCACGGCTGACGGTGCAGATGTACGTCCCTCTGTCACTCAGTCCTGGTTTATCCAGTTTCACACTGAGGTCCTGGGACTGTAGTGGGTTAGTCTTCATTTCTGTGCGACCACGGTAATATACATTCTGTTTATCAGGTTGGTCTCGACCGTTCTCGTACACATGAACAATCATGGGTTCAGGTTTAATGCGCTTCCACTCTATTGTTGAACCTTCAGGCAGCTGACGTTTAGTTTCGAAGGGCAGTGTAACAGATGTGGACCACTCCTCCACCTCCACAATGGCGTCTGAGGGGACAAGGAACCAAAGCAACATTTTCACCACCTTCAGCAACAGTTGCCTACACTGGTCTTTGACTGGTATCTAAGGTACTTACCTTTGATGCTGCAGATCACTCGTTTCTGTGTCAAGATCTTTCCACCACGTCTGACGGTGCACATGTACGTCCCTTCATCTCTCAGTCCTGGTTTATCCAGTTCCACACTGAGGTCTTTGGACTGTAGTGGGTCAATGTTCATCTTTGTGCGACCACGGTAATATTCATTCTGTTCATCAGGTTTGTCTCGACCGTTCTCGTACACATGGACAATCATAGGTTCAGGTTCAATACGCTTCCACTCTATTTTTACATGACGAGGCAGGTGATGTGTAATTTCAAAAGGCAGTGTAACAGATTCAGATGACTCGTCCACCTCCACAGTGATATCTGAGAAGACTAGAAACCAAATGTCAAGTAAGCAACGGTTTAACTACTGTATATTATTATGCATAAAATGTGGATATTTCCCTCATATGGTCTTGTATTTACATAGTGCCTCCTGCAGTAAAAGACCCTACAACCTGATGCTCCCATCCCTTTGCTTCACAGTTGGGATGGTGTTAGGGCTGTGCAATTAATCGAATTTTGATCACGATTTCGATTCTTGGTTCAAACGATCTCCAAATTAATAAAATCGAGTTGGAACGATTCTTTTGCCATTTTCCGTCTGTGAGGTTTTTCTGAAAGAGACGCGCATGCGCAATTCAGTCGCTAACCCAGAGCATTCAACGCGGCCCCGCGAGCTCTCTCTGTGTGTGTGTGTGTGTGTGGTGACCTGCAACACTCATCTCATGGGCGTGATTAGCCCGTTTTTAGGGGTGCTCAAGCACCCCTAAACTTTGTCCCAGCACCCCTAAAAATAAGAGTTGAAAAAAAAAAAATTGGATGTTTTATTTTAAAATGGTTTGTCTATGATACGATGCCAAAACAAATAGCACAATCGAAGAAAACATGTGGTTTAAACTTCATATTTTAACGAGGAAATTAAGTCCCCCCCCTCCCTCAGTGGTATGATCCACCTCTCTCGTTTACCGCTCCTTCCCGCACGCAGCGCGCACACACCTTAAGGTTAGATTATGCTTCTGCGTAGTGATCACGCAATGGTCACGCAATGGCCACGCAGTTGCTCGGACGCAGTCGTGAGACCGTGATGGTTCTGCGTGGGGTTTATGTGTCGAAATGCATGCCACACCGGTAGAGGGCGCTATGGTTTTTTGTGACCGACCGACCGAGACTCTTGTGACTATCTCGCCTCGTTATTTACCTTCCGGCTTTTGCCGTAGTTTGCTGCGTTGCTGCTGCGTTGCTGTTGCGTTGCCTCGACGCGCGTCGAGGATTTTTGGGAGGTGCGCGTCTGGCCCTTGCGTAGGACGCACGGGGGTCCGCAAGGACGCAATAGGTCCGTAATAGGTCCGTATGCACGGACGCGCTGTGTCAACGCGGAAGCATAATTTTGGCTTTACGGACCTATTGCGTCCTTGCGGACCCCCGTGCGTCCTACGCAAGGGCCAGACGCGCACCTCCCAAAAATCCTCGACGCGCGTCGAGGCAACGCAACAGCAACGCAGCAGCAACGCAGCGGCATTGGCTGTGATTGGTCCGCTAACTACATCCGCTGGAGACCGCTTTTCCGGTTTCCACTCATAAACATCATTGTCTCCTTTGTCGTGCCCTAATTTGCAATAGAAGTATTTCTTCCTCTGCTTGAATAATTTGAAGCTCCAACGCCAGTCTCTCTGTCTCGGTGTCCATCGTACACTGTGACTACGACAAAAGCCAGAAGGTAAATAACGAGGCGAGATACGTCACAAGAGTCTCGGTCGGTCGGTCACAAAAAATCATAGCGCCCTCTACCGGTGTGGCATGCATTTTGACACATAAACCCCACGCAGAACCATCACGGTCTCACGACTGCGTCCGAGCAACTGCGTGGCCATTGCGTGATCACTACGCGGAAGCATAATCTAACCTTTAGGTTTGTCTGACCACCTGAGGGGCGTGGCTCCTATAAGTTACCAAACGATCTATTTAATTTATCATCATCAACATATTCGAGTCATTAGCAACAGCCCTAACTTTTACTGTTGTTGTTATTGTTCAGTAGGAGTTTACTAGCTGACGTTTTTCTCTCTCTGGTAGCTGATAGTGCAGGTTGTCAATCAACCACTGTCCACAGTTTATATGAAGCTTTTGGTTTGTGCATATATGTTGATGTTAAAGCCAAACTTTAAGACTGATACTGCCTAAGATTGTTCCTACCTCATCTTCTCATTTAAATGCAATTTCTTTTCTTTATTTTTTAAACCAAATGATAGCTTTGTGACGCAGTAGTTTGACATTAGAGGACGATGTGTTCTCTCATTTATTGTTGTCTTTCCAGTCTTTGGTGGGGGGTGCTCAGCACCCCTAAAGCTCTGACCCTAGAATCTCCCCTGACTCATCTTATTCAGAAAACAGCGCGAGCGAGATGGCAGAGGGAGGACGGTCCCGTTTGGTCGATAAAAAGGGTAAAAGAAGTTCTCTTGTATGGCAACACTTCGGATTCGAAGAATCCGACGAAGCACAGGCCCACATAATGTGCAAAATGTGCTACAGTGTGATATCTGCAACCAGTAGCGGTTTTAGGTAGGCTACAGGCGAACCGGGCAGCCGCCCGCGGCGGCATTTTTTCATGAAACAAGGTGGGCGGCACGAGCACTTGGAAAAAAATAAATAAACAAATACATCTGCGCTGCTACATGGTTTTCTATTTTCTGTCATATCTGTGTAGGGAACTGGCAAATTGTCGCCCCCTGGAGCTGCAGGTGCCCCTGCTTTCTGAGAAGGTGTCTGCACAGAAGGTGTGTGTGAGAAAGGGAAAGGGGAGGGGGGCGCGGGGGACAGTTCACCTCTGGTAATTGAACGGGGGGGGGGGGGGGGGGGGGTTACAGTGAGTTTTTTTGCCGAAATGCCGAATGAATGCATTTTATTTTCAAACTCAAAAAGAATCGTTTGAAGAATCGTGATTTCAATCTTGACCAAAAAAATCGTGATTCTCATTTTTTTCCAAAATCGAGCAGTCCTAGATGGTGTTCTTCTACTTGGTTTTGGAGCAGTGGCTTCTTCCTAGACCTCAGCAGACTTTCAGGTCATGTTGACTCGTTCTACTGGTTTTATATATTGTTGTCACAGTTTTGTCCTGTGTCTCCACAAGATCGTACACTGTTGATGTAGGATTGATTTGTAGTGACTTTTTATACCAAAGTATGTTCACTATAAGTATACACTATACGTGTCATTCATACTTATACATGATGGAGTACTTTATGAGGCTGCTTTTTTAAAACTTTATTACAAATGAGCTTTTCTCACAAGCTAACGTACTGTTGTGTCTACAGTACTCACCATTGGCCCAGCAGACCACTCGTCTCTGTGTCAGGATCTGTCCATCATGGCTGACGGTGCAGATGTATGTCCCTCTGTCACTCAGTCCTAGTTTATTCAGTGTCACACTGAGGTCTTTGGACTTTAGTGGGTTACTGTGCATCTTTGTGCGACCACGGTAATATACATTCTGTTTATCAGGTTGGTCTTGACCGTTCTCGTACACATGAACAATCATGGGTTCAGGTTCAATGAGCTTCCACTCTATTGTTGAACCTTCAGGCAGCTGACGTTTAGTTTTGAAGGGTAGTGTGACAGATTCCTCCCACTCCTTCACCTCCACAAGAACTTCTGAAAGTAAACACAAATAACATATTCACCACCTGTAGCAACAGTTGCCTACACTGGTTTTTAACTGGTATCTAAGGAACTCACCTTTGGCCCAACAGTACACTCGTCTCTGTATCAGGGTCTTTCCATCATGGCTGACGGTGCACATGTACGTCCCTCTGTCACTCAGTTCTGGTTTATCCAGTTTCACACTGAGGTCCTGGGACTGTAGTGGGTTACTGTCCATCTTTGTGCGACCACTGTAATATTCATTCTGTTCATCAGGTTGGTCTTTGCCGTTCTCGTACACATGGACAACCATGGGTTCAGGTTTAATACGCTTCCACTTTATTTTTGAATCTTCAGGCAGCTGGAGTTTAGTTTTGAAGGGCAGTGTGACAGATTTTGACTGATTCTCCAACTCCACGACGGCATCTAAAGGGATAACAAACATCAAACATCATTTCACCACCTGCAGCAGCTGTAGTAGCCTACACTGACCTTTGACTGGTATATAAGGTACTGACCTTTGACCCAGAGCCGTACTACTTTCTGTGTTAGGATTTTACCGTGCTTCCAGACGGTGCAGATGTAGGTGCCATGGTCCTGGTAGCGTGGGTTACTCAGGGTCAGACTGAGGTCTCCATGTTTCAGGGGGTCTGTTGTCATTGTTGTGCGGTCTCTGTACAACTGGGCTTGTTTCACAGAAGGATCAGTGCTGCTCTGATAAACATGAACCTTCATGGGCTGAGGCTCAGAGCGGCTCCACTCCACGGTGGCGTCAACAGGCAGCTTGACTATGGTTTTGAAAGGCAGCACAACAGATGACATCCCATCCTGCAGCTCCACCTTGGACACTAAGAAGACAATTAAGTCATAAAGTTATCTGGACAGAACTACCAGCCTTACCTTCCCAGATCAGCTAAACAGTGTCTACTGGATGTTCTCATGTGTTTCTCCTGTTTATTGATGCAGCTTCATGCTACCTCAAAAACACATAGATTCACACAAACTATACAATACCTGGGATGAAGTTGAGCCAAAGATAAATTGCAAGACCCAAAGCAACAGCAAGAACCACAATCAGGAGAACCCAGGCCTCCACTGGGAAAGTGTACGGGTCTGTGGGCGACACAAACATAAAGAGCTTCACGTGATCCTGGAATTATTATTTTAAAGCTTCATAACACGTTTTCATGGAGCTTTTAATACGTCTTGCCAAATAAATGGCTTTTAAAACTGCTGTGTTCATGGTTTAAAAAACTGTATTTCCACCAGATTCTCAAAAACTGTGTTGGAAGTGATTGTGATTGATCATGATCGTCATAACTTCTGAACACACTGCATGCTCAAACTGTAGTGGCCATTTTAGCATTCTTCAAGTTCCTATGCTGCTTAGTCTGTAAAGTATCTTTGTGTTTTGGATCCTGCTCCAATAAATGAAATGACTTCACACTCGGAGGAGAGGAGAAACAGGTACATCAGCTCTATCATCTCAACCCATCTCTTACACACTGCAAAAAATGAAATCTAATGAATATCAAGGCAAAATATGATTGTTTTTATCCTACAAAGGTAATTCGTCTTAATAACAGATAATGACCAGATGTTTTTCATCATTGTATTGACAGGTCTGACTCTAAAGTCACAACTGTTGTTGTTGACTAAACTGTTCTCTTGATTTTTTCCTTGTATCAACACAAATCTACTTGTTTATAGTCTAAAGCACTAGTTTGGTGATATCTGGTTGAGGATAGAGAGATTTACTTGTTTTACGACATCTTGTTAAACTGGCAATTTGTTTTGGCATATTTCAAGTAATATATCCCCTTATTTTAAAACTTGTTGTTTTTTTATTTTTTAAGTGGAGTTTCTGAAGTGCAGACTTTATATGTTACTCCCACTTATATTTAGGGACCGTGGTCAAATTGAAGGTTTAAATTTCTGGACTTCTTTGTCCACATTTATCAGATAGATCAGAAATACTCCATTATTATTCAGTCAGAAAGCAGTGTGTGTCTGTCTGTGTTGGTTTGAACTTGCAGACTTTTAAGGCCTTGCTCTATTCTTAGTCTTTTATATCATTATCATTGTTGTAAATGTATCAATGCCATTATTATTGCAATTTGACCACATGAGTGTAATGATGTCTTGTTTGTACGGAGGAGATCTGAGTTTGTTCCTGACCTTTAACCTGCAGCTCTACTTCTGTCTGTTCCACTTCGATTCCATCGCTGAGGATGGTGCAGGTGTAAGTGCCGCTGTCCCAGAGTTGAGGTTTGTTCAGAGTCAGGCTGAGGTCTCCACTCTCCAGAGCATCAGCTGACATCGCTGTCCGGTTAGTGAAACGCTGGTTTTGGACGTATGGTTTAGCTCTGTCCTGAAGCCGGTGGATAGTTGTGGGATTGAGGTCTTGACGGCTCCACACCACAACTGGATCCTCAGGTATCTCAGATATCTGGCAGGGGAGCAGGACAGACTCCTCCCCCTCATACACCTCAAGACCTGAGGCATGCTGGGAAACTGAGGAGACACAAAGACCCCATTCAACCCTCTTATTAACACCAGTCTATGGACCTATGACACATTTAACTGATCTGGTGTCAGTCCACATGTGGAGGTGGTCTGGGACATATGTGACCTCCTTCCTTTGGTAGTGTGAACACACAATGAGTCCTGGGTCACATTAAAGACCACCTACTCAACAGGGCTGATCTGAGGAAGAGGAGTTTAACTCATTCAATCAACCACTATTTGAAATGATCACATGAATAAGACAAAACATCAGGATGTAGATCAAGAAATAAAGAACTAAACATGTAAGAGTCTTTCCATCTTGTTCCAGCATCTGGATCATGTCTCCAAGTCAACCAGCAGCTGTTGATGGTTCTGATCCAGCGGTCGGTAGAGATCCATTAGACAGCAGCTGGTACAATATTCTACTGACCACATGATGGCGCTGCTGATTTACAGAGCACCCACGGAAAATACTGAGCACCCATGTGTGCCAGACCATAGACTTAATAGATGTTTGGTGTTTGATGTTTGACTATGATCCTATCTATATTTTTGAAGAGTGGGCTGTCCTGAAAAATAGCCTACTTTGCGGCTTTAGTATCGAGTCTATATGCGTGTGTGTTCGTGTCGGCCGCTGTCCATTTGCTAAGGTTCTGAAATGCGAAACGGCTGTTTTTTGTTTTTTAAAGGGCGTGCGCTCATGAGCACCCACGGAGGAAAACATACATCGGCGCCTATGGTCACAGACTTTAGGAACCTTTACTTCAATTCAATTCAATTTATATAGCGTCAATAACAATACAAATCGTCTCAAGACGTTTTACAAAAACCCGGCCTGAAACCCCCAGAGCAAGCCTGAAGGCGACGGTGGCAAGAAACACTCCCTTTTAACAGGAAGAAACCTCAAGCAGAACCCAGCTCATATGGAGGAACCATCTGTCTAAGGCCAGCCGGGTACAGACAGAAGAAAGAGAGAAGAGAACAGCAAAGAGAGAAGAGAAGAGAACAGCAAGATAAACATACATCTGTCATAGATACACATATCTGACTAAAGCGTACATGTGGAATCTTTAAAGTACCTTACAGGAGTTCTTAGTCGTGTGTCTGCAGCTGAATGAAGCCGATTGAGATAAATAAGGAGGAAGGTTATCTTACCGTGCACAAGAATCACAAACACCACAAACAGCTTCATCTTCAGGAGAAGGTATTATAATAATTGTTTTAAAAAGTCAGATTTCATGTCCAAAGCGTGAGTTTCAGCTCTCGACAGTTTGTTCGTTTTCAGTTTGAGGTGTCGTTCTCCTCCGGGGAAACTGCTGGAATGTGACGCAACCAGTTCAGACCACTTTATTATTTGTACGCTGCTGATATAAGACATAATAAGACATCAGGATGAGAGACGAACACAGGACGATGGACTTTAAAGGGACAGAAACAGAGAACATTAGCTCTGCCTGCAGTACTGTGATGAATCTTAGTGTTTGATGAGGATACGTCCTTTAATTCTCACATAAAACAAGTAACCAGACTGACTTCTTTCACCTGAATAATATCAACATCCAGTCTCAGAGTGCTGCTGAAAAACTAGTTGATGTTTTTGTGTCTTCCAGGCTGGATTACTGTCATTCATTCATTAATTCATTCATTGATGTCTGGCTCCAAATATGTCTCTAAAAATCCTGATTCTCTTGCTAATTCGGGAATTAATTGTAGCTCTTCTTAGCTTCATAGTTAATAGAGAGGCGAAGTCCCGCCCCCCTACTTCCGGGTTATGGGACCTATCTTTCGAAAAAATATGAACGGCAGTCTATGGAGAGATCATAATTATTTTTTGGTCCCGTTCGAATTGTGGCATGAATTTCACATATGATGTGTGTGAATTTAAAAGATCATTTTTCACGTCAAGAGATAAATTATTTGACGTAAATAAGCTGAACAACATTAGGTTTTGTATGAGATCGCTTAGTGAACTACATCTCTCGTCTCGAACAATGTACGTCACTAGAGAACTATGGCTGTCTCCTTGTTGAGCTTTACCGTCTTCTTCCAGGACGAAGGCAGAAGCATCAAACGAGGTGAAAATCATTATAAATCGGGTCATGTCGAGAGCTGTAGTTACACGAAGGGAGTTTTGGTCGGTTCTGTACGCGCCAGCATGCGGGACTTGTAGTGCGTTTAATTACGTATTTTCCATAGCGTTTTACTTAACTATCTTGCGACAAACTGTGACATTCTTGACATATAAAATCTTTTTTATTCTGAAAAACAACATATGTATAATCCAAGGCACAAGTCGATCGGGACCAGAAAATAATTTATCTTTCGCCATAGACTGCCGTTCATATTTTTTCGAAAGATAGGTCCCATAACCCGGAAGTAGAGGGGGCGGGACTTCGGCTCTCTATAGTATCTCTTCCTAGCTTCACAGCTAGAAGTAGCTCTTCTTAGCTTCACAGCTAATTGTAGCACTTTCTAGCTTTACAGCTAATTGTAGCTCTTCCTAGCTTCACGGCTAGTAGTAGCTCTTCATAGCTTCCTAGCCTCAAAGTTAATAGTATCTGTAGCCTCACAGCTAATAGTAGTTCTTCCTAGCTTCACAGCTAGTAGTAGCTCTTCTTAGCTTCATAGTTAATAGTATCTCTTCCTAGCTTCACAGCTAGAAGTAGCTCTTCTTACCTTCATAGTTAATAGTATCTCTTCCTAGCTTCACAGCTAGAAGTAGCTCTTCTTAGCTTCTTAGTTAATAGTAGCTCTTCCTAGCTTCACAGTTAATTGTAGCTATTCCTAGCATTACAGCTAATTGTAGCACTTCCTAGCTTCACAGCTAATTGTAGCTCTTCCTAGCTTCACAGCTAATTGTAGCTCTTCCTAGCTTTACAGCTAATTGTAGCACTTTCTAGCTTTATAGCTAATTGAAGCTCTTCCTAGCTTCACAGCTAGTAGTAGCTCTTACTAGTTTCCTAGCCTCAAAGTTAATAGTATCTGTAGCCTCACAGCTAATAGTAGCTCTTCCTAGCTTCACACCTAGAAGTAGCTCATCCTAGATTCACAGCTAATTGTAGCACTTTCTAGCTTTACAGCTAATTGTAGCACTTTCTAGCTTTATAGCTAATTGTAGCTCTTCCTAGCTTCACAGCTAATTGTAGCACTTTCTAGCTTTATAGCTAATTGTAGCACTTTATAGCTAATTGTAGCTCTTTCTAGCTTTATAGCTAATTGTAGCACTTTCTAGCTTCACAGCTAATTGTAGCTCTTTCTAGCTTTACAGCTAATTGTAGCACTTTCTAGCTTTATAGCTAATTGTAGCTCTTCCTAGCTTCACAGCTAGTAGTAGCTCTTCCTAGCTTCCTAGCCTCAAAGTTAATAGTATCTGTAGCCTCACAACTAATTGTAGCTCTTCCTAGCTTCACAGCTAATAGTAGCTCTTCTTAGCTTCACAGCTAATAGTAGCTCTTCTTAGCTTCACAGCTAGTGGTAGCTCTTCTTAGCTTCACAGATAATAGTAGCGCTCCCTAGCTTCCTAGCCTCGCAGCTAATCATAGCTCTTCCTAGCCTCTCAGCTAATCGTGGCTCTTCCTAGTTTTTTAGCCTCTCAGCTAATAGTAGCTCTTCCTATTTAATCTGCAGAGACAATCAAAGATTCATTTGAGCTCATTAACCAAAGTCTGAAAACCAGACCAGAGCAGAGTCTCTACCCAGAATCCTTTTCCTCAGGCTTCTAACAATCCTTCACCCACTCCAGTAGATAGACAGAGCCGACTCTGATCTGCTTAACACACTGCAGTGATGCAACTGGAAATCCATTGAGGGATGATGAATGGCAGTCATTAGTCTGAAGGCCGGCGGCTCAGTGTCACTGGTGATCTATGGCCCAGGTCGAAGGAAACACCTGAAGACTGGAAATAATATTCAAACACAAACACAGGTTATATACAACAACAAGGTCATTAAATAAAAACTATTTAATGAAAGGAGATGTTCTCTCCAGATCATTTACATCCATTTATCTTTGTATGTTAAGATTCAAATGTTAAGCCTCCTGTGAGCTAATCATCATTTTCTTGTTGTCTTGATTAAATGATGATTAAAAGTCATTATTAGATAATTGTTTTGTGTATGAAGTAATTTGCTTGTTTTGTTTCTGGACTAAAAGTCTAAAATCATAAAGTATTACATTTAATGTCGCACATGACGAAAATAATCAGTAACAGCTTTATACGATCCCACTATTTAATGACTTAATTATCGTAACTGTTAAATAAAAGTCAATACACTGTCCTATGCTAGGCTAATAAGCTTTAAGTTGGACTCTATATGTTATGCTTTCTCAATATAATAAAAATATTAAATAACTAATAACATTTCTTAGAAATCAATCAACAAATTTCTGAAAATTAAAATCAATAATTAGCTTTAGCTTTAGACTAGCTAACTAGTTGTTCAGGCTGAGCTTAGAAAAGAAATGAACTTCTTGATGATTAATTTCTGGAGTTACGTGAAAAAAAAAAACAGTCTGTGACATTGTGGGGACTATGACCTCATACAGATCATAGTCCCCACAACGTGATGAACACAAACACACAGCACACACGTGACAGGAGGCCTTTAAAAGTTTCATTTAGAGTGTATTTATTCATATAATAATTTTAACAATAATAATAATAATACCCAGAATGCAGTGTTGCCACCAGTCAGTCCAACTGATCTGAATGTATTGCAGAGAATAATCACAGTTATAAAAATAACTTTTCTTCACTCGTCCACAGAGTCGTGTTTTTTGTTTTCAGCTTTTAATTTATTGACCCCTCTACATTTATCCTCCAAAAACTAAATATCAGGACGTGTTTTTCCGCTGCAGAGACGACGGCTGAAGCTTCGACCAAGTGAGACGTCTATAAACTGGCTCCATGTCGCAGATACAGAGCTGAGTAAGTTTTAGCAGTATTTTCTAAATTTCTGAATAAAAATGAATCAAAACTTCAGCAGATTTAAGCACAAGTCCTGAAAGTAGACAAAGAGAACCTGATCAAACATGAGCCAATATTACATAGAAGTGAGTTACTTTCAAGGTCAAGGCTCATTTTCCAGAACAAATAAATACTCAAGAACAATATTTCATGTGTTTGATTGGGTTCTCTTTGTCTAGTTTCAGGACTTACGTGAAAATCTGTTGAGTCACTTTTAAGAAGAAATGTAGAAAACTCTGAAGATATAGTGTTCAATCTAGACCAGACCTTTATACTAAACTGGTGAAAGTTATACTCCCAGAGGTTTGTGGTATCTCCACAATCTCCTCCCTCTAGTTTCTCATCTTTCATGTGTCTTTGCTTTCATGCAGCTCTTCTCTGTCATCATACTTTTAAAATCCAAACAGTGTTCAGTCCTGATGCTTCTGACTAATCTCGTTTCATGATTTCTAACAAGAGGAAACAGGAAGATCGATTATAATCTATTGTTTTCAAAACCCAGCCCTAATAATCTGTGTTATTCACTTCCCTTGTCAAAACGGTCATAATGTTATGGCTAGTAGACGTACACCAGTTTTGACGTTGTGAGTTGAAGCGCCTCTTGTTTGCTACGATTTAATTCAAATGTGCAAACATCAGGACTTTCAATTGCGGCTTAATTTAAACTTTAAAAGTTGCATTTTATTTTGAAGTTTATTTATTTGGCTAAAGCTCAGATTTATAAGCGGGCAACATTTAACTTCTCCATCCGTCTGGTCTCATGAGGCTTATATTTGGGACAGGCTTTTAATTCCCAGAGTCTGAATTTGGACAAACATGTATAAACAGACTGGTGTTTATCAGCGGCAGCAGCTCAAGAGATGAAGAGGAGGATAAAGTGATCCACAGAGGAGGAGCAGCGACGACCATCTGATCATCAGCTGCAGAGGAAAAACACGCCGGCAGAAGATCAGCGTCGCCACGGGGAGAAAGAAGAGAAATAATATTTATCTGAGAGTCTTTATCTGGAAGTTTAATTTACTTGTGTTCTGTAAACGCACCTCGAATAAGAAGAGGATGAAATCACTTTTGATCGTGTGCATTTCTGATCAGTTCTCTGCATTATTCAAATATCAAATATCGTTTCAGAAGATAAAGACTCACAAACCGTTGATTCCCGTCTCTAAATTAAAAGTTTATGTGTTTATGTGTTTATTTCTCATGTGTTGTGAAACCATGTGATTTAAAACGGCAGTGACCAGCGGAAATATGGAAGCCCATTGGTGACAAAAAAGGAAACTGATGTTCAAGTTACATCAAAGAATGAAAGCAAATCAAAATGTGCAGAAACTAAGTTAAAAATACGAGATAACGTTTTAAATTAATGATCACATTTTTCAATAATCACAGATGACAGACTTTTAAAATGATTAAATGTAGTTGAAAATATAAATTATTTATTCTTTTTTAATCAATAATTGACTACGATTATTATCTCATTGTCAAAATAATAATAAATTATTGTTTTTAATCAGTTTTAATCATCATTGTTTTTTTTGTCCTTGGCAGAAAAATCATCTCAGTTTTAAACCTACAAATATTTATAAAAATGTTTAAATGTACAGTGAAGATTTATGACTTTTAAGACAAGTTAGAGATAAAATTCTCAAATTTTCTCATGGTCACTGACAATGAGCAGTAATGACGTTTTAAATTAGGTTATGGGAGAAAAATTTAAATGCGAAGACAAAAAATACATGCGAATTATTACTTTTAAAAATATAATAAGACAAAATAACAAACTGAAAATATAAAATAAAATAGTAATTATAATAAAATCTGTATAAAAGCACAGCCCCAGGGTTGTATGAATAATTCATTATTGAATTATGTGACAGTTGAATATGTAACACTTTTTAAGGTAAACATTTTTGAGATTGTTGATGTAGAATTTTAGTTTTTTATATCATGCAAATTTTTTATCTGCGTTTATTTTAAAATGTATTCAAAATTAATTATTATTATTATTATTCTATTTAAGGAACCATTTATGTATTTTATGTCTTTAAAATTATTTTTTTTTACTTTTTTTATTTTCTTGACAGAAATGGGCTTCCATATATTACTTGATGACTTTCTGTGTGTGTAAATGTTAAACTAAATGAACATTTGTTGTTTTGTGCTTTTGTAGTTTGATGTGTATCGAACCGTTTTTATTCTTCCAGTAAAATGCCCTTCCCCGATTTAAAATTTAAAAACAAAAAATTAATTTAAATCTAAAAGAAAAAAATAAAGACGAGCAGAGCTGAAAGTGTAAAGACGTCCCCCTGTCGTTATAATATAATAGGAACAATAGAAGATTTTAATTTATATTTTTCTTCTCCAGCTGCGTCTCTACGTCCTTCTGGAAACTCTTATTTTGAAATACTAAAATAGTTCTGAGAGATGCTTGAATCCCATTGGCTCAGGGCTGAGTGTCGTCAAACAGGAAGTCAGTTTTATGTCGACGCACCCAGCCACAGATCCTCAGGTCAAAGGTCTTTAAATAAATCAGACAACTTCCTGTCTGCGTCCAGAACCGGTTTCCTGTCCATGGCTTCTTCTTCATTGGTGTCTCTTTTTTTTAACGCCACCCAACACGGCCAAAAACAAACAAACGAATAAAAAGTAAGAAATCGTTTCTCTGCATAATCGAACCGGAGGACGTTTGTGTTTATTGGTTGGTTCCTCTCTGGTCGCTTGGACAGAGCGACGTCCGACTCTCGGTTGGACGGCGTTGGACGGCGTTGGATGGCGGCGGTCGTCGGCGCGGCGATCTCTTCCTCTGAGTCTGAAGGCACTTGATGTCATGGCAGAGGGTGAACTCTTCTCCTCAGTCCGCCGCGAACAGACAGACGTCAACATAGGATCTAAAAGTGTCTCTTAAAAATGCAGCTCCCAACAAAAAAAGAGTCTGTCCGTCGCGTGGTACAGTACTGTTGATCTGAAGAGGAGGACGGGGGTCGGGGAAGAGGAGGATGATGATGACGATGGGGATGATGATGATGATGAAGGCCTTGGGAGGATGGTCGACATTTGACATTCACGCTCTTATTTCTGCTTTGAGATCTGCTGAGCTCGACGTCTGAAAGGTCAAAGAGCTTCACTGGAGAAAACATGAAGCTGCAGATCTAATTTTTAAATCAGATTTTTTTTCTGTTTATACCAACGTCTCAGTTACACGCGAGGTGTTCAGGGTCCCTACGGAGCTGTTTAAATAGAACAGAAAGTCCTTTAGCATACGCTGCCTTCAAATGGATCCATTGATTTAATGGTTACGACACAGGAAGTCGTGTACTCAAGATATCTGGAGTTTAAGTGGTAAAATCAGCCGCTGCTAAGCAACCGTTAGCTTCTAGAAGCCACAAAGCTAACTGTTAGGATGCTAATGAGGGGGGAACTCTGAGTATATCAAAAATGTCCACAAGATGGCGCCTTTAACACGACCTGATTTTAAAACATTATTTGATTATGCTAGCTACCTTGAGGAGCTAATCTGGAATGGTGCTAACCAGCTGGCAAACATTTGTTAGCGGTTATCTTAGCGGTTTGTTGCTGCCTTCAAATGGAACTTGTGAGCTAATGGTTACAACACAAGATGTTGTGTACGCAAAATATTTACTGTTTAAGTGGTAAAATCCAACTAGAATCCACAGTGGCTAACAGTTAGCATGCTAATTATTAGCTAACTTAATGTAGGTAATGTAAAGGCTTAATTAAAGGAAAAGGTTGTTGGGATTTTTCTACAGTTAGCAAGCTAACAATCAGTCAACATTTTCCATTCCCTTATCAACTTACCGATTTCAGAAAAACTCGAGGACTCCACCACATGAGGGCGCCAAACACGTAGGCTAGCTTACAGCCTACATCAGTGCAGCTGGTCCACTGGCTGTTTAATAAACATGGGTAAGTAGTTAAATATGTGATGTGACTCTAATAATGTTCCCATTATAATTTAATTAGCAAATAAATGTTGTTAATTAGAACCAGCATGGGCTGCTAACTAGCTCACTGGCTAACATGACATGGGAGTTGTTGGAGCAGGGCTAGCAGCTAGCTAAGCTACGCTACACACGTCCTCATTAAAATGGGTGGACTGGTCCTTTAAACCTTCTGTTTTCATTCTGTGATCTCCTGACCTGTTGTGTCGGCCATCTTGGCAGGAAGTTACTCTGCAGCTCTGACGGTATCTTTGGTAGTTGGGTGATGGTGGAGAAGTTATATGGGGGGCATGGGGGGGGGGGGGGGGGGGGGGTCATGATGGGGAAAGATTGGGGTGGGGGGGGGGTTGTGGCGTCCTGTAGAGGGGAGGGGGGGGTCACCTCTGCCGGCCAATCAGAGTGAAACTCAGAGTGATGCAGAGCTGCCATATATGTGGTGAAGAAGGGGGTGCCATTGATCTTAGATCTGTGTGAAGAGAGAAAGAGAGAGAGAGAAAGAGAGGGAGGGAGAGAGAGAGAGCGAGAGAGAAGGGGGGAGGACATGTTTAATTCGTTTAATTTGTTTGAATAAAGCGTAAAATATATGAAACTATGTGAATCACAACAACATCTAGCTGTAGCGTCAGTATCAGTACCACCAGTCGCCACTAGATGGCCATCAGGCTCTAACTGACTCACTGTTGGGGGGAGGGTCTTTACATTCGCCCTCTTCGATGGTGACGTCATCGATGGCGATATCTCCCTCGATACCAGCGCCTCTGACTCCCTCCATCACCATCTGCAGAGAGACGGAGGAGAGCTGGTTTCATATGATGACGTTTTTACTTGACTGAGGCTGGTTTAATGTGTAGTGGGTGTGGTCTGATGCCAGGTGGGCGTGGCCTGTACCTGGAAGGCTGCGGTTGGGTGGATGTTGACCTTGGCTTGTCGCCAGCGGTCTCCTTGGTTACCGGTCAGACTCCAGACCGAGGTGTCGGTCACCGTCTGACCTTTCTGACGCAGGAAAACGTTCAGCGCTCCTACAGGTTAAAACAAAAAACAAGTTTATTATATATAATAACGGTATCGATCAGATGTTGATCCTGAAACCGACGGCGTGCCGGTGGCGCTCTCACCTATGTGTTTCCCGTACATGTGGTAGAAGAAGGCGAAGCAGTAGGTGGGGTTGTTGGCGACGGAGGAGGAGGAGGAGGAGGAGCTCTTTGAGTTCATGTTGAAGGTGGGCGACAGCAGTCGGGCTTTGTCGCCCTCCAGCCTCGGCCTCGACGTCTCGATGTACATGTAGAAACCTGAGAGAGAACAACGACACGGGCCGGGGTCAGAGGTCAACTTAATACTTCCTCTTCATCCTTTAAAAGTTTGATGATCCAGGAGTTTAGTATGTGATTAAAAGAACTTCTATAAATGAGAATTGTCTTATTTCAAATGTATTAATTTAGCATCTTTCCTTAAAGTCAAATGAAATCCAAAGTGCTTTACCAGAGCTCAACGTGGCAGCCGTGTTTTTGGATCCATTTGTTGTAAAATTGTGCAGCTGGAAACCAAATTAGAATTAGTTTACAACTAAATGTCTCTGGCTGGCTGTAGGAGGTATTTTTGTATCTGTATCTGTTGACACACGCCTCATAATTAAATCCAGATGTTAACAGAATACCAGGAATTAACCTTGAACCTTATGCCACTAGTGCAGGAGGTTTCTTTTAACCTATGCTGCTGCACTGGGAATAGAACCTGTAACCCTTGCCTTGCTCATCTGCCATTAATCCGCACAGATTTCCTCTCCAGGCAGCAACAGTACAAACTGATGTCAGAGTCGTGCGGAGAGCAAATCCACCTCAGGCTCATCCAGGACGGAAACAATCCTCACAAATTAAACTGTACACGGAGACACACGGCCGTGTTTCCTGCCTGACTCCGTCCCCGAGGCTCGATTTAATGAGATTCTGCTGCAGAGGAGGAAGATCGGGACGATTCTCCGGGAGGAGACGAACAACAAACAGCTGCTGTCACATGTCGGCTGTACGTATGCGGAGTTATTTTCACCTTTGTTTACTCGGAGATTAAACTCTGAGCACGCACAGCTATTTTTATTTTTCCCTGTTGTACAGTTAATCCACCGCGGGCTGCAAACTGCTGCCAGCAACTCGTTAATTTAACCCTCCACAGTCGTAATACATGTACACAATATTATGGGCTGTATGTAGAGAGGAGCCTGAAGGCCGGAGACAAGTGAAGATGATTCTGTTCAGCTTTTATTTATTTATCAAAGGACGCAGAGTTAGTTTAGCTTGTTATCAGTCTGACTGATTGTATATTTAGAAAGTTTTAGCTAGTTAGCTGCTAGCTAGCTCACTTCACAGGTAAAACGTGATATGATAAATATAAGGCTGCAACGAAAACTTACAACCAATAAAAATAAATACTGAACAGCTAAAGGTTTATTGGCTCCTGCTAGCATTATTAGCTTGTTGGACAACTAAATATAAATAAAAAACAAATCAACAATAATTACTTGATTGGATTCAGCCCCGCAGACCAACTTTTACCCACAAATAAAATAAAAGTGAGGAAGCTGATCTGGTTTCCAGGCTGTAACACGGTCACAGGTGAGCGTCTGGTCGTTTTAGGCTTTTAGTCGAGTGAGTCTCAGGTGGACAAACCTAAACATCTGCATGAAAACTCAAACCAGTCCACATTATTTTATTGGATATCGTAACTCCGGCGCTCAGAGAGACAGCGATGCGGTTATATTCAACGACCGTTTGCAGGAAGCTCAGAGTGTGGACTTTCCCTGCTTCTGTTTTAGTTTGGGTTTCCTCCACCTGGGGCCAGGGTTTGATGGCCAGGTGTTGACAGCCAATCACATTAGATTATTTAGCCTCTTCTCGCCTGGAGCGGCGGCAGCAGGCGTCCTCGGAGACGACAGGTCGTGACTCACGCTCTGCTTTTTTTTTTTGCTCCGTGGTGGTTTCTCTCTGACGACGACGACGACGTGTCCAGGTTTCAGTTTCTCCCGACGCTCTGATGAGCTTCAACACAAACAAACCCACTCAGCCTTTAACACAACAATGATGTGGTGGCAATTAATGAATGAATCTATTGAGACTCTACCCCCATATACTATATCTAGTTTATACTCTGTAAATGGTTAGAAGCTGACTGTATGCACTAATCTCATCTAATCTAAATGGACTTGAGTCTGGAGGAGGAGGTCAGGGTTGATGGAGGACGTACAAAAACCTCAACCCTCACACCAGAGGATCCAGCGTTATCGACATTACTTAGACCCGAGAGTTTAATACGATAAAGACTTTCATATTTATCGCATTGTGCACATTATTAAATAAAATCTCTGCAAGTATCTCTGATTGACTCACACAACGTCAAGTCGCTGAGTTTTAATGATTTTGATTGTGAGCTTCTGTTGACGGGTCGGTGACAGCTGGCGGTTTCTTTCCTGAGTGTTATAAAGTAAATTAACAAACAAAACTCACAGCTCAGAACTGTCATCATTATCTGTAAAGTATTTTAGCTGTGGGACAGAAGCTAAAGTTATCTTGATCAGCTGAATGCACAGTGGACAGTTTGACAGGTCGACTCACGACGCCTACTTGCATATCCAGTGTCAGTGTGACGGCGTGAAGATAATTCAGTCGGAAGCGTCTTCCTCTAATCAGGCTGTGAAAGTCGGTCTGACAGTGACATGCTGCTTTTTTCCTGATAACCGCCCTCTGACTGCGTGGACACAGACTGATGCCAAACCTCATCGGACAACGTGGCAATTTAGCAGCATGGTGTCGAGATGAAACGTCCAGGCTGGAGGTGTTTTTTCCTCCTGAGTGAGGCTTGTTCTGTCTGACTCCATCACATCAAACACACATTTAATTTCTGTCTGTCTCTGCACGGAAAGAGGAACCAACTTTAGTTCAGCTCGTCATGAATCTGATTGATTCTGCGTTTGTAAAGTTCTAGCTAGTTAGCCGCTTGCTAGCTAAAATACGTTAGGCTAAGTATAAGGCTGCAATGAAACTGACAACCAGTTAAAATAGTCTGTTGTTAGCATTGTTAGCTTCTGTCGTTGCATATTCTTTATATTCAGACCGTGACATTTAGTCCAGTCAAAGTCGTATATTAGCGCTTCTTCTGCGAGCAAACACTATTTAACTTGTACCCTTTTGCTAGCTGAGAGGCTAATTTTACCAAGCAAGCTAACATATGTCGCTATACCTTTAGCTTTATAGCTGGCAAATATAAACTCACTAATGTGAGGAGTTAATTTAAGATTCAACCACCAGCATTCATGTCTACATGATTATTATAAATACCGCTTTACGGAGCGGTTGGCATGGTAACAGGTGGTCACCATTATGTCACATCCTGTTTCTATAGCAACAAATAACTAAAACCAAACTTATCCAAAAAATTGACACTTGAATTGACAATTGAAACCATCTTGAAAAAAAAAAATAAAAATTGACTTGTATTTTAGTGTTTCAGTTTGGTCCAAGCCCCGCCCACTAACATGGAGGAGGTGGAGCTTATGACCTATACTGCAGCCAGACACCAGGGGGAGCTCTACTTGCTTTGTCTTCAGTTTTGAGGAGCTGTTGCGCCTTCCATCTTTATACTGTCTATGGTTTCACCACAGGAAGTTGTGTGCACACCTTTGCTAGGTAACTGTTGGGGTCTAAAAGCTACCAGTGCTAAGAGTTTAACAAGCTAAGGAGTTTAATAATGTAGGAAATGTAAAGGTATAATAAAATGCTAAGTTTTTTGGGAATATGTAAGCAAACACGTCATAACTACTGAATTAGTTTTAAACTAAGGTTTACTAAGTCCCTCTTGGAACCTACAAAAGTTAGCTGACTAGCTTGTGTTAGCATAGCTTTCCCTGTTATTACTAATGGCTTGTGCAGTTATAGAGTGACTCTATGATTAAACACCATGCACTTTATTTTATTGTTATACTGTGATGCTATTCAGGGCTTCTGGTTTGTGCTATCTAAATTGTTAAGTTTCTTAGTTAATATTATGATTTTTAACAGAAATCCCCGAGGTGGATGATTGTTTCCTCTGCCTTCTTTCCTTCATTTATTCGTGTCACTGCCAGTTTTTAACACGTTCATCCTGCAGACGACGTTCTTCCCCCCGAGGCTCCACTGCAGAAACAAACTACATTTATTCCGATGCAGAACAAAACGCTGCAGTGTGTCCATCACGCTGCTCCCATTCAGTCAGGGAGGACTCCTCAGGCGGCTTCGCTGCTGCTTTCTTATTTCCAGACTCTTGTTGTGTTCAGAGCGTCGCCGTCCTCAGTGGCACGTATCGGCGGCGACAGTTCGATCCTCATCCGGCGGTCCGACGAGGTGATTAACAGTCGGTGTCAGTTCACATCCTCGGATCTCCTCCGGCTGTCAGAGCTGCAGGAGAAACTCTCGGAGCAGAGAGGAGTTTGATCAGGCTGGTTTGTGATCTCCTGCTTCCTGACATGACACTAAACCAAACTTTCCTCTGCACAACTTCTTCCTCGTTGCGTTTCACTGCCATTCTCACGCAGCTTCTCAGTTGTCGAAATGATAAAACCAGTGTTTCAAAAAGTATTTTCTCTTGACTCAAGGTGGAACAGCAGAATAAATCATGAATGGAGCTCCACTGGAGATCTAAACACGATCAGTGCGTGAAGGATTTTTTTTTGAACAAACTGAAAACACATCAGCTGCTGCAGGTGTGACAGTGTCGGCAGCGTTGTGGGTTTACAGCAAGAAGAATAAAAGTAAAGAATTTAAGATATATTTTGGTGGGAAATAAAGGGTTTTTATCAGAGTTAATCTCCAGGAAGTGGCTTTAACACGTGTTTAGGGGTCCATACCCTGTTTGGAGCCGGTGTGGTCGGAGCTCGGTCCGGTGTTCGGTGTGTATTTGGTGTCCCGTGTGGCAGCGCTGTGGCGCGTCCAGTCGAACTCGTCGGTTTTGTCCTGAGAGAACAAACACAATGCCTCGTCCTCGAAACCACACTGGAACTCCCCTGAACACACACAAATATAATCATTACAAGTAACACAAAACATTAGGGTTCAGACCTAATTAACATCCGTGAACACTGGTCTGGTGTCAGTCCACATGTGGAGGTGGTCTGGGACACATGTGACCTCCTTCCTTTGGTAGTGTGAACACACAATGAGTCCTGGGTCACATTAAAGACCACCTACTCAACAGGGCTGATCTGAGGAAGAGGAGTTTAACTCCTTCATTCAACCACTAGTAGAAATGATCACATGAATAAGACAAAACATCAGGACGGAGATCAAGAAATAAAGATCTTAACATGTGAGAGTCTTTCCATCTTGTTCCAACATCTGGATCATGTCTCCAAGTCAACCAGCAGCTGTTGATGGTTCTGATCCAGCGGTAGGTAGAGATCCATTAGAGACAGCAGCTGCTACAATATTCTACTGACCACATGATGGCGCTGCTGACTTACAGACACACAAACTGAGATCAGATCTCAAGTGCTGGCTGGGGACGCATGTGGAGACACGTTTATATTAAGACCAGGTGGAGACACAGGAACTTAGAGATGGACAGGTGAGGTCTTTGTGTGCAGTTTCTCTACATTACAACAACAAATACAAACACTTATCACAGATGATTTTACGTCGTATCAGCTGCTTTCACGGTTTAGATTCAAATCAATTATCAGATAAACGTCGTCAGGATACGTCTGACTGGCTGCAGCTTTATACTCTGCTCTGATTCGTATGTGTGTTTGTTTCCAGGTCAGCTGTTCGATGTTTGTTACTGAAAAATGAGATTACTAGTGAGAGTGTTCGCTGCATGCATGCTGTCCCTACTCAGCAAACCCATAAATCCGGCTTTAATCAGGCCAATGCAGAACGTCACAGCGTGTCGGTGTGGACGGATACTTACTGAGATGTGGGTTAACTGGAGCTGTGGAGGGACAAGAGACAGAGAGTCAGATCAGCTGTGACACTCAACTACAGCAGAACCTGGTCCAGGACCAGAGTCAAAGGTGACGATGATCTAAATATGTTAACGGCTAAACTCCAGACCTGAAAACAAATCTTTAAAAGTCCCAAAGTGAGGACCATGAATGAATAATCGTCACAAATATGGATAAACTAGCAAACACACGGTGCAGCTGTTGGGATCCGTGTGAACAGCTGCTGTCTCATTTGGCAATGAGCTTGTGCTTCGTTATCAACCAGCACTAATTGATGAGCTCTGGCTGCCGCCGGAGTGTGTGTGAGAGTCTGAACTCCTATCTCTGCGAGGACCAGCGTTAGGCTGCGTGTGTTTAACTCTTTCCTTGAATCACCGTCAAACAGGCGTTTCTACAGAGCTGACATGTACCGAACCCAAACCAGTCGGCTCAAACACATCGCTGTAAAACCATCTGTAGGCTTTTTGAGGAAAATCAGTGAATCACTCTTCATATCAGCAGGTGGCAGTAGTCTGGATTCATCATTCACAAGAGGAAACGGGAAGAGCTACTGTTAGCTGGGATGCTAGGAAGAGCTACTGTTAGCTGGGAGGCTAGGAAGAGCTACTGTTAGCTGGGAGGCTAAGGAAGAGCTACTGTTAGCTGGGAGGCTAGGAAGAGCTACTGTTAGCTGGGAGGCTAGGAAGAGCTACTGTTAGCTGGGAGGCTAAGGAAGAGCTACTGTTAGCTGGGAGGCTAGGAAAAGGTACTTCCAAAAAAGTTGTGTAGAGAAACATTAAAAATATGGATCATCTCCTCAAGTCATGACCACAAACAGCTTAGCAGTGACATTACTCTGAGAATGGAAGCTTCTTTCATTCTTTCTTTCTTTCCTTCCTTCCTTCCTTCTTCTTTTCCTTCCCTCCTGCTTTCCTTCCTACATTCTTCCCTTCCTTTCTTGCCTTATCTTTTCCTTTCTTCCTTCCTTCCTTCCTTCCTTCCTTCCTTCCGTCATTTTTTCCTTGCCTCCTTCCTTCCCTCCCTTATTCCTTCTTTCCTTCAGCTGTACAGTTTGTATTTGTTTTATTCTCAGTTTTTACCTGTTTTCACACTTTTTTTTTCAAATAGAGCAAAGCAGTGCAAACAATCAGCAACAGCGCTGAAATAAACATGTTTACACGACGACAAACTCTCACTTATCGCTCAGTAAAGGTATAAATGATTAGTTAGCATCATTTACATAATATTTAACTATGATGAGGAGTGAACCAGACTTTCATCAGGGACAATATTACCTCTTAATTAACTCGGCTGTTTTTCTATTATGATATTAATGTCAAGTTTCTTTTCTAAGCTGATTAACTTTGACTTTTTTTCTAAATTCAACTAGAAAATATAATTTCTAGTTGTATGCATGAGGCCGAACAGGTGAAAATAAGCTGCTAGCTGCTAACCCGAGTAAACTTAGACTGTTTTTCAAAATGTGATTTTTGATTGTCTTATTAAATAATTAAGTTGCAGCAACACCTTCTTATTTTTTCTCAGAATCTGAGATTTTGTTGTGAATATTCTGTAGTTTCGACGTAAACAGAAGCTAATTCTTGGTAAATTATTAAAGGAAATTAGCTAAAAATTACAGGACACTTTTTTAAATGTCCAAAGTGTCAAAGCTCAAAAAAAAAATAGTTAAAAGATACAGGAAAATCCAGCAAATGCTCACATCTGAGGAGTTTGAAGCTCAGTAAAAATTACGATATTTGCCTCAGGTGCAGTAGAAATCAGCGGAGCCGTAAACGTCACAGTCCTGACTTTAAATGTCCAGCTGACATTTTTTGTTTTAATAAAATACGGAGTAAGATAACGTACCGCTGTATGTGATGATGCGTTCGGTGGCATCTCCCTCCCCGTAGCGGGTGATGGGGGTGAGGCGGACCAGGTAGGACTCAGGTTTGACAAGTTCTGTCAGGTTGTAGGTCAGCAGCTCCCCCTTCTGGATGGTTCCCTCCATGGGGATCTCCTGCTCCCACCAGCGGGACTGACCCATCTGAGAAACATACAAAAAAACGTTTTAAATATCGTAAGCTTAATTTTGTCTTAAATTAAAATTAAACCTCATTTTGACTTTAACGTGAGGTTAAAGACCTGATGGCTGTACATCCTCATAATGCTAGTGAATGATACGTTCAAACAGTGGCGACCACTAAAAAATGCAGTACACACATTTCTGAGTCTAGTTTTAAATATCTTAAACTGAATTCAATCCATAATTAAAACTGAACCTCACTCTGACTCGAACATGAGGTTAAATTTAGAAAGACCTGATCTGTCCCCACATGGCTGTACGTCCTCATAACACTGGTGAACGATCAGGTTGAACAGTACCGACCACAGAAAAATGGAGTGTACACATTTCTGAGGATTAAATAAATAAACCAACAAACATCCGACAGATTTCTCCGTTACACATGAAATTTTTTTTTCTCTACTGATTGCTCTACTGTTTTATTCATTTGATCCAGAATTTTTGTGCCATTGTTCTGTGTCAAACACTTTATCCAAGTGTAATAATGTTGATTCTTCTTCTCTGCTTCTTTTCTAGTCATAATTGTCACGTCAGCACTTAAAGAGTCTCTAAACCTTTTCTCCTCTGGCTACTGATTCATAATTTGCATCTAGTCTGATTTATTTTAAATTAATTTATATAAAAATAATAAGGCTGTCAAAATGAACGCGTTAACGCGGATTAATCCATTATCATGATCAATCTGGTTAAAAATTTTAACGCAATTTTAATCCATCTGCAGCGCAGAATGAATCTGAAAGTCTCTGGCAACATATTCCAAGTAGAGTTGCGTGACAGTAACTCTACTTGGACAAACTGCCCGAACTGTGTTGCCAGAGGTGTTTAGGTTTTTATCAGGAACATCTGTGGGTGGTGTCCACCTGAAGGTCACATGACTAGAATCTTTTAATGACCAGATATTCACCTGTGATTAGAAGTTGATCTGATTTACCCGGGTGGTTCTCTAATGACCCGTTAATGGCCAGTAACATTGTGGAAAGCAAGTAGAATCTAAAGTGCAGTCATAGTACATCATTATGTCACTTGTATATCCTGTTTTATATATTATTTTTGTGTATTTTGTGTCAAACAGTATTGTAGTAGAAGTAGATATTCTTCCATTCACTAAAATATAATGGAAGTGATAATAACACAACTTGAATCTAAGCATAATTTGGTTACGATGAGTTTTAAACTTTACTTTTTAAATTTACTTTTTGCCTTTTGGAGCTTTTTCATTCACTAGAATGACACTTTAAGACTCTTTAAGACTTTCTAAATTTGAAAAAGAAACTAACGGCTGTTTAAGACTTTTCTCGGCCTGCAGATTTCTCATAACTGAAGCAGAGTGATTTAGCAGCTGACAGCTCAACAGAGCTTCTCTGAATCCAAACCTGAAGCCTCAGAAAGGCAGCGAGAGTTAAAACAGAGGCTGTGTCCTATATCTGTCAGACAGAGAGGATTACCTCCAGCACTGCAATCTGGTCAGAAAGCATCGAACACACACAGCTTTGTGCTTGTACTCTTGTGAGGACACTCGAGATGATCTGAACCTCCACCTGACTCTGAATCCTGAAGTATCTGGTCCTTACAAAGATAGAAGAAGTGTAGGTGTATGAGTGTGTGTGTCATGTGACTCGGGTCATGTGACCTACTCTCAGCACAGAGAGGACACGTGCAGGATTAAAGTCACTGTAACATAATATCCAGCTTTTCTGCACATTTAATCAGCTTATGATGAAAAAAACGTTTCCTGACCAACGCAAGTTTCTTTCTGAATGATTTTTTATAAATTCTTTGATTCTCATTTGTAATTTTTCTTCTTCTAATTCATGTAGAGTGGGTACATTAATTATTGAGCAGGTGGTCATTGATTACAGCAGATATTTGCAACAGGAATTGAGTTGAAGTATAGACAGCATAAAACTAAAACTTCATGATCTGAAGTTAAGAGTCCAGTGTCCCAAAGAACCCCATAAACCTTCACTGGTCCGGTCCAGTCCGTTGTGTTCTGTACTGACCTGCCTGATGCCGAGTCTGTAGGCCAGGATTCGGTCCACGGCGTTGGGTTCCATCTGAGTCCACTGCAGCTTGAAGCCATAGACTCGAGGCCTGTTCTGCCACAAAGCGCTGTAGGTGTCGTAGTAAAACTCTGGAGCGTAGGCCTTCCCTGAAGAGACACAGGGGTCAGAGGTCACAGCATGAACATGTGACACTGCTTGTACCCGAAAAGTTTCATTCACACCTTGAGTCTGGCATTTCTGGCCATTAGAGAACAGCCAAGGTCCGAGTACATAATGTTGTTAAACTACGTTCCTGTACATGTCTAAACTATCATCTTGCATGTTCATGTTGTCTCAATAAATCTGTTTTATTGAACTGACATAATCACACGCTGTGATTACTGTCGATATTTATTAAAAAAGTAGAAAATAAAGAAGTGTTTGAAATGTAAAAACTACCATTACATGAGCAGAACAGTCTGAAGTAGCTTGGGTTCCACCTGAGGCCTTCTTTAATATTCACCATCAGTCAACTGAGCTAATCAATACACATGGAGGTAAAGTGTTTGGGGATCTTAATCGTAGATGCTGAAATTACTCCTATGCAAAGATATGCAGGCGAACTAGAAACACAACACGGGTCGATATTTGGGATCAATACAGGAAGTGGTTTGTGTTCAAATTAATTTGAGCCAGAGCGTTTGACTTCTTTCGAACTGAAAAATCAGAGAGCAGCGTCGGTGGGAGGATTTCACACCACATCGATCGATCTATCTCAGAGTCTGAAGCCAATTATGTTAAACTCTGTTATCTAATCTGTGGTGATAAAGGCTTTTGTTCAACAACGTCCCCGTGTAGAAGAGATTGTGTATCTTAATACACTCCCCGCGACACTCAGAGTTTTGTTTCATGTTTAATTTCTGTCACTTTCTGAAGCTCTGCTGTCGCCTCATTGGCCGCTGCAGGATGAGCGAGGTTTAAAATACCGCCGGCCTGTTCACACCTGATTAACAACACAAACTTTACCTCGACAAATGACAACCCCTGGACATAATCTCCTGTCATTTTCCCATCAGCTCCCTCCATCCTTGGCTTACAACCTGCACCTCTTTAAAAAACGTTTTCTGCTGCCGCCTGCAGAACGTGGCGGCGCTGCCTCGGTGGCCAGTCGTGATAAGAGGCTTAAAACTCCACCGCCGTGGGTTTTACAGGAAGTCTCTCAGCGCTGACACGGCGTCTCTGCTGGGCAGCTAGTAATCAGGACGCCACATTTACACATGAGACTAAGACCAGGCCTCTGTAATCAGGACACAATTGTTTGCTCTTATTCTGAAGACTCAGGCATCGGTAAATAAGTCCTGGTCTGACAGCAACGCTTGTTTTTGGGAGATATAGAATAGTCACAAGTTCAACCAAGTCAAGAATTAATGATGTTTAGGGTCAGAAGGAAATAATTAAATAACTGCATCAGTCAGGCTGCCTCACCTGTAACCAGGAAGGTGCATCGTCCCGCTCCGGCCTCATTGGTGATGTCGCAGGTGTACTCGCCGTAGCCCTCTCGGTTCAGAGCCTTGACGTGGTAGTTGGTGTCGTCGTTCTCGTCGCTGAACTGCCCAACGGTCAGGAGGCGAGAGCCCAGCTTCCACTCGTATCGCAGGAGGCGAGCCGGGTGAGCTCGTAGCAGGCGGCAGGTGAGGCTGAACGCCCGGCCGAGAGCCTGACGCACCTCCGTGTACACCGGCTCCACGGTGGGAGGGACTGCAGGACGAGGAAAAAATATCAGGATGTGGATCTGGACGCAACATCTAAATGTCGACTGTGGCATGTTTGTTCACAACTGGCATTCAAAAGCCTACATTTCCTGACAATTATCAAGTATCATGTTTCTTAAGTCACATATCAAGTTTCATGACTCACAAGGAAAAGTTACAAGTCTCCAAGGAAAAGTCTCAAGTCTTTCGGAACAAGTCTTAAGTCCAGTACCAAGTCCCAAAATTCACAATGAAAAGTCACATGTTTGATAAACCAAGTCTAAGGGAAAAGTCAGAGAGGCTGCAAGTCTTCAAGGAAAAGTCTCAAGTCAAATATTTCAGGTGAATCCAAGTCTTTGGTCTTAGCTGGCAACTATCAAATCCAATGTTTCTGGCAAACCACAAGTCACATATCATGACTGAGAAGTAAAAGTCTTAGATCTCTCAGGACAAGTCTTATAGTCTGATAAACCAACACCCAGAAAAAGTCAAGCCACGTCTTCAAGTAAAAGCCTCATGTCTTTCAAGACAGGTCTTATTTCGGGTATGAAGTATCTGGAAAAGTCAAAAGTCTGATGATCAGTCCAAGAAAAAGTCTGATATGAGATGTTTTAGGTTCATCCAAGGTGTGTCCTGACAATTGCCAAGTTCCAGGTCTTCAACGAAAAGTTAAGTCAGAACAACTCTATGCAGCTGAGACAAATACTCTAGTTTTTTTAAAACCCTTCAGAGCTTTACGAACAACTGAAGATGAAAAAATAAAATCTGATTTAAACGATCGAATAATGTGAATTACAGAAACTGTGTCCAGTCTGAAGTCCAGAGTCATTGAGGTTTATAATATTTTATCTTTTCTGACATGTTTTTTTTTTTTTTTAACGGACCTCAAAGTTGACTCACTGCATTAAACTGATAAAGTTAATAAATCCTGACTGAAGAGACTAAATTTAACCGAAGTCACGGCTGCTGAGTTTCATTTTCTGCTCTCTCACTTCACTCTCTGGGGAGATTCAAACCGTCTGTAAAATAACCTTAAACCTCTTAAGAATCTGAAACATTTAAACTTGGACGGGCGTTAACCTCGGAGCTCTGCTAAAGGGCACAAAGGAAGAAACAGAGATGTCCTTTTTAAATCCCTCCAGCAGCAGAGAGAAGAATCATCTAGATCCACAGTGATGGACGGAGTACGAACGCTGCCTGGCTCCAGGGATGAGGAAGTGATGTGATGAATGCTGACAGAGCAGGGCACACTGCTGATAAAGTTCAGACGAAATCAAAAGTTAAAGAGGAGTCCGACGTCATTTGTTGCGAAAAAGCTTCATGACTTCGTGGTTTCAGCATAAATTAAAGTAAAAACCCTGAACATTTACCATCACAGTCAAAAGATTCCTGGTTGTAACCTAAAATCAAGTCTTAACACTTAAACACAAAACTAGGAGGAGCTACTATTAGCTCAGAGGTTAAAAAGCTATGAGGAGCTAATGTTAGCTGAGAGGCTAACGAGCTAGGAGGAGCTACTATTAGCTGGGAGGCTAGGAAGCTAAGAGGAGCTACTATTAGCTGGGAGGCTAGGAAGCTAAGAGGAGCTACTATTAGCTGGGAGGTTAGGAAGCCATGATGAGCTACTATTAACTGGGAGGCTAACGAGCTAGAAAGAGCTACTATTAGCTAAAAGGCTAGGATGCTAGGAAGAGCTACTATTAACTGGAAGGCTAAGAAGAGCTAGAATTAGCTGGGAACCTAAGAAGGTAGGAAGAGCTACGATTAGCACAACGTCCATGTCTTAACCTTAAACCAAGTCTTCCTCCTAAAGTTGAACTGAATCCTGCGAGGACTTGCTATGTGTCCAAAATGAAGGTCAGGTCCCCACAAGGACAGATAAATGTGTGTGAGGTTCATCTCGACCCTCTGGAAATGTTTCCAGGACCTTCCTCCTGAGAGGGAATCGGTCCAGGAACATCTAAAGGTCATCTGGACGCCCGTGCCCAGCGGCGACCTGCAGCTGAGCTCTCTGGTCACAGATGACTTCTAACCCTGCTGCTTCATTCCCAGAATGCACTGCTGCACCCAGCACTAGACAGACAGATAGATAGAAGTATAGATGGTACAGTGGCAATGAGCCTTCTATTGTAACTCAAGCATCACTGTGAGGTTTTTATGCAGCAGCTTCCGTTTTCTCTTTCTTCACAGCTTGACTGTAGCAACATCATCTCCTCACGTCTCTGTAATCCGGTCAGAAAACCAACAGAGTGTGAGGGATTATTGTCAGAAAACCAGCAGCTTTTTATCTTCCAGCTTCAAGTGGACTCCATTAGCATATTTATTCAGATCAGAGCAGGATGTAATTAACGGGCAGTAACACACAAACCTGACAGATCCACAGTGACACGGCTCACTTACAGTCGCTTCAGCAGCTTTTCTCCAGAGTTTCTTTTTTTTTTTTTTATCCTTACAGTAAGAAGTTAAATCTGTGACTCGAGTGTCGTTCCACTTATTTCAAAGTAATCCACCTGTAATCTCTAATCTGTTTAGAGAAGCGCAGAAAACGACAAACGCACTGCTAGATATTCGTTTTTATATTAGTCAAATAAAAAATCCTGTGGTTGAACGACTCCTACGGAGTTAGAGGTGAATTATTCTCCAGGTTTAAAAGTAAAGTTAGTTTTTTAGTATTTTAATGACCCTTTAACTAAGATCTGCTGTAAACAATCCGAGACTTGTCATCTGCCTCCTGCTGTCACTAGCTTCTGGCAGCCATTTCCAAAATGGTCGCTCTTTCTGGTATTATTTTTATTTTGCAGGGAAATGTTGTTATTATGTAAAATATATTATGTTTTTTTATATTTACATGGGTTAAGATTTTTTTTTTGTATTAACATTTCCAAATATCTTGGTACGATTTTAAAATATTTTACGGACATTTTGCAGTATTTTATGAATATATTTAAACGTTTTATTAATATTTTCAAATGCTTAATCAAGATTCTCAAATATTTTATTAATTAAATACATTCATTTAATATTTTGCTTAATATTTTCAAATATCTTATTATAATTTTAAAATATTTTATTGACATTTTCCAGTACTTTATTAATATTTTGTTATATTTTATTATATTTCAAAAACACATTTAAATGTTTTAATAAAACCAGAAACATATTCATATTTTTGTGATGATTAGTGAAATTTTTTTCGTTTCAAGCTTGATTATAAAAAGTGGTTGTTTAATTTCTAATATCCTGTATCACAATATCTGGCACCAGACTGCAGCTAAGAATCAGCTGATTTTAAAGCGTTGGACCAGTAAGATACAGAGTCCCTAGAACATCCTTCTAAAATGATGAGTCAGTTTTTGCTCCTTCATCTCGAAGCTGTCGGCTGCAGATTTGCTGAGTTTCGGCGCCGACTCTCTGCAGAAACATTTCGAGTGCAGCAGCAGAGGAGATTCGCTCCGACAGCCTTTTAGTGCAGCAGGAAGCCAGGAGCTGAGAGTCTTCCTGTCACGTCCTCTGATGGTATTTCGTGCGACACGGCAGCCTGCAGGTTAGACTGTAAAGTGGAGGATTCAATCCCGCTGCAGACAGGCAGGCAGCATGTGTCTGTCAGCGGCCGCCCGCGTGCCCTCGAGCACAGCCGTCTAACCGTCTACCTGCTGCCAGAAGCTGCCGGTGTGTGTTTCCACTGAACCGGTGTTTTTATCACGCAGATCTGCTGCTGTCTGCGCTGATGGATGTGATGCAGTTTGATTTGGTGACGTGACATTACCTCTGCAGGGCCTCAGAGTCAGCGCCACAGTGCATTCTGGGTATTTTCAGCTGTTTGCTGCTGGTGTTTGTTTGCAGCAGATGCTACGTTTCGGCTGAAAAGAGACGTTTGACTAAAAAATGTGCAGCTAGGGACGGAGAAGACAAACTGAGGACGGAGTCAGAGCTGGAGCAACAAACCTGGACGTTAAACACCAACACAGAATGATGCTGGAGGAGGAAATGTTTTACTGGAGTCTCTCCGTTAGGAACCGATTCTGCTCCAGCAAAGATCTACAGAGCCAATCAAATCATTGCTGCCAAAAGTCTGCTAACTGCTATGCTAATTTACTCAATGTAAACCACCATAGACAAATGCTAACTGTATTAGCATGAGGGAAAACTATGGGAGGGAAAACCCACATCTGCTATCTGCTAAGCTAGTTTCTAAGGCTAATGCTAATAACAGCTGTGTAAATTATAAATATGAATTATTACAACTGTTATGGTGGTGCTTTAAAGATGAGAACATGAGTCCAACACACACTAAAACGCAGACCAGAACCAGTCTGAAACCAGTCTAAAACCAGTCCAAACACAAGCCCAAAACAAAGACTAAAACACAGACCAGAACCAGTCTGAACCAGCATAAACACAAGCACAAAACACAAGTCCAAACCAGACTAAAACACAGGCCAGAACCAGTCTAAAACCAGTCCAAACACAAGTCCAAACCAGACTAAAACACAGGCCAGAACCAGTCTAAAACCAGTCCAAACACAAGTCCAAACCAGACTAAAACACAGGCCAGAACCAGTCTAAAACCAGTCCAAACACAAGTCCAAACCAGACTAAAACACAGGCCAGAACCAGTCTAAAACCAGTCCAAACAAAAGTCCAAAATAAAGACTAAAACACAGACCAGAACCAGTCCAAAACCAGTCTAAAATCAGTTCAAATACAAGCCCAAAACAAAGACTAAAACCAGACCAGAACCTTTCTAAAACCAGTCTAATCACCAGACTAAAACACAGACCAGAACCAGTCCATATCTCGCCCTCAGAGGTCTAGATGAGTCCAGGCCACAATGACTCCTGAGCAGCCCCATGAAGGTGGTCATAAAGTTCTGGCTGATTGTGTACCCGTGTGCAGGTGTTGTGTATGTGTGTGTTACCCACACTGCACCACCAGCTGGATCAGGGCCTCTCTGGGTTTGACGTTGAAGCCGTTGTACTGGCTGGTCTGGCAGCGGTACGTCCCGCTCATCTCTCGGGTCACGTTGCTGATCCTCAGGACGCCGTCGTAGCTCTCCGTCTGAGCCGAGCCGTCCGGCATCGGTGCCGCCGCCGCCACCACCGCCGCCGCTGCGCTGCTCTCCTCCACCCGGGACCACAGGATGATGGGTTTGGGTTTCCCCGAGACCAGACACTGCAGGTCCACGGTGTCGCCCTCCTGAGCGATGAGGTGAGAGCGCCCCCTGGGGACGGTGAGCTCCGGGGGAACTGCAGGAGGAGAAAGAAGGGTTTTGAACAAACCAGGTCATTTTCAACAGTTATAAATATTAAATTAGTCTTTAAAAGAGAAATTAAACTCTGTGTGAAGACAGTGGAGGAGTCTATGGGATAAAGTAAAGAGTATGAACATGTTTTAAGATTAAAACAACAGAAATAGAAGGATGACATAAGACGTCTTTGTCTCAAACCAGAGGAAATAAAATCCAGTGAGATGAGGCAGCTCCTCAAAGCCTCTCTGTGTTCTTCACAGAGATGATGACGAGACGAGGCGTCCAGGTTTGTATCTTTGAACCAGAGTAATAACTTATATCGTCTGTGTAGAAACACACTGAGAGGGATGTTAGCTGAGGAGGACGGGGACTGTTGGACCGTTCCAACGTTTATTTTCTTTATGGGAAATCAGCAGCGACGTGAGCTCGACCTTCTGTTTAAACACATCAATTTAAAAGCTCCATCCCGTCTCGTCCCGTCGGCCAAGGTCATAAACAAACAGGAAGTCTGTCTGAAGGAAAAGTTCAGCTTCTGTTCTCTCTGCGGAAACTTATAAAAGTCCAAACACACTGCAGCTTTCTACCCGGCGACAGAAACAGGACCTTCAACTCTAAAGACGTCCAGCAGAGAGAGAATCTCTCTGAGCTGCAACTTCTAACATCAAACCAATTTTATCTGCAAAGTTTAGGACTTCTTTGTAGAGCGCCTATAACGGAGACGACGTGAGTCAGGATGTATGTGACTGGTCTGTTGGTCAAGACACGGGTCGCCGTGATGTTCCCTGAGAATCTCAGCTGGGAAGCATAGTCTCTATATTCTGCCACTAATAGCTCACATAGCGTTGAGTCTGACTGAACTGTAACGGTCAGATGTTATTATTGATCTGCTGAAGGATGCTAACACCCACCTAGAGCGGAAAGTTAATGGAAATCTACCCTGGTTTAGTTTTAGACGTCTATATGAGCAGAAACACACTGATGGAAAGCAGCACAGACATGCTAGCTGTTAGCATCTCCATTAGCATCTGCTCTGGAGTCTCTGTTGAGTTCTTTTCTCAGAAACAACCAATAAGGACATAACGATGACTCCAAGGCTCTGACCGCAGATCAACAGACTAAACCACAAAACTAAAATCTTCTTCTTCTTCTGGGATTTTGTCAGTTTTAATTAACTGGTTGTATTACTGCCCCCTGCAGAAGGAAACTATTTACAACAACATCTCTCAAGAATTTGAATCATGAATTTCTTCACTTTACACATTTGTGTTCAGGAGTTGTTTCAGTATATACTGTGAAGCATCAAGTCGTTGCAGCCCTAATGGGGATAGATATCAGGATGAGGAAAAGATCCATGTGGTGCACTGACTCATCCCTGATGTACATTCACTCTGCTGATGAAAGGCTCTCACGTTTTCCCTGGTGAGGTCTTAAAAAGCTTTAAATTAGATTTCCAGAAGTGTGCAGATTCTCTGTCGGGAATAAATCACTGGTTTCCAACCACTTTAAACATGAGACAGCTCTGCCACGATGTCCATTAGCATCTCCATTAGCATCTCCATTAGCATCTCCATTAGTATCTGCTAATGTTCTTCTCTGAAACACAACAATGACTCTCAGGCTCACTGGGATAGTCCACATACTGGCACCGCCGTCGTGTTTGTTTCGAGGTCGGGAAGCTGCGGTGCTCGTATTGAGTCGTTCTAAATCTTACGAAGCTAATTCTTTTATCGTGGTCTCTTTAAAAGACACGTTTGACGGCCGAGTTCAGGCTTTTGTTCATGCACGACTCTCAATGTGAGCTGTAAACTCTGTGATGCATAGATGTGGCGTCCTTGCATTAATTGTGTTCACTGGATTTTTTATCTTATAAAAGTAGAATTAACTTTTAAAAACTTCACATGATACTTGATTACAACCAAAGCTGAGACGACGTCAGCTGGACTCGTAGAGCAGCCTTCCTTTACCTGTGGTGGATGAAATGTTGACGTCGATGCTGATCTCTGGCGTTCCTCCGTTCCTCAGCGACGCCACGCAGGTGTAGGTGCCGAAGTCGGTGAACTTGAGGTCGATGATGTCGAGGTTGGTGGTGCCCGGCGAGACCTCGGTGTCGGTGTGGGTGATGACCATCCGCTCGGAGCTCCGCAGAGGCCGGCCGTTCTTCAGCCAGCTGAACTGCAGCTCCTCCGGCGGCGTGGCCTCCACCTGGCAGCTGATCTTCACCTCCCGGCCGATCTGGATGTTGTCGTCGTTGTGGTACGGGTCGGGCGTGATCCAGAACCGACCTTTACGAAGACCTGAGGGAGATAAAACGCACAATAAAGAGTCAGAGTTTCAAATGTCCAACGCATGACAAAGAACAGTAAATCGTCGGCATAAAGATGTAGTTTAATGTTGTGTTTAAATGTCCGTCAGTAGATTATCTGAAAGGAGAAATGTCTAAATTTGGGGGTGAAGAATTCCTTCCTAGCCTCCTAGCTAATAGTAGCTCCTCCTAGCATCCTAGCATCCTAGCCTCCTAGCTAATAGTAGCTCCTCCTAGCTTCCTAGCCTCCCAGCTAATAGTAGCTCGTCATAGCTTCCTAGCCTCGCAGCTAATAGTAGCTCCTCCTAGCATCCTAGCCTCCCAGCTAATAGTAGCTCGTCATAGCTTCCTAGCCTCGCAGCTAATAGTAGCTCCTCCTAGCATCCTAGCCTCCGAGCTAATAGTAGCTCCTCCTAGCATCCTAGCCTCCGAGCTGATAGTAGCTCCTCCTAGCTTCCTAGCCTCCCAGCTAATAGTAGCTCGTCATAGCTTCCTAGCCTCGCAGCTAATAGTAGCTCCTCCTAGCATCCTAGCCTCCGAGCTAATAGTAGCTCCTCCTAGCATCCTAGCCTCCGAGCTAATAGTAGCTCCTCCTAGCTTCCTAGCCTCCCAGCTAATAGTAGCTCGTCATAGCTTCCTAGCCTCGCAGCTAATAGTAGCTCCTCCTAGCATCCTAGCCTCCGAGCTAATAGTAGCTCCTCCTAGCATCCTAGCCTCCGAGCTAATAGTAGCTCCTCCTAGCTTCCTAGCCTCTGAGCTAACAGTAGCGCCACATTGCTTCCTAGCTTTCCAGACTTTGTGATGCATTCAAGTGCTTTTTTTTGGTCCAGACACAGGAGCTGGTTCCTACTTTAAAATCTGAATGAAAAACTGCAAATATAATAATAATATAATAATAATGATGGCGGCTGGACCGCGGTGTCCAGGATGTACCCCGCCTCTGGGACAACGTCAGCTGGGATATTCTCCAGCCCGCCGCGACCCTCTAGAGGATAAGTTCAGTGCACATCATTCAGAAGCTGCAGGTTGAATTAATTACATTCCTGTGACTTCCTGTGCTGTGGAGTCTCTCTGTGAATCGTCCCCGTGGGTCTGAATGAAGCTGCAGGGAGCGTGTGGTGAGATAAAGCCGGCGGTGTTACATATTCATGTCTGGAAAGGACTCGTGTTTCATCTTGAACATGTTCTCTCTCAGTACAGTAGCGCTGTGTGCTGACAGCGCTGCAGCCAGGCCCAGGGTGTTGTATGTGTTACCGTGTGCAGTGACTTTCATATGTGAGCGACTGAATCCACCTCCACTTACGTAACAGACCTTTTAGTGACACAGTGAAACACACACTCAGCGTTTAGTTCTGAGGCGTTCTGGCTTTAATCTTAACGAAGAAGGACAATCGAAGCTATTCATAGACGCAACGCCGCGACCCTCTGACCTGCCGCAGTCGACCACCAGAGACACGAGAAAGACACGAGACGGACGCGTCCAACGGAGTCAGTACGTCTCCAGCATGATCAGGGACGAACCGTTACCATGGAGACCGAATCAAATGATGTGATCGGATACATGTGTTCAGATCAAAACAATGAATAGGAGCATCACGTCGACAGATAGAGGAGGAGGAGGAGGAGGAGAAGACAGCTGAGGAAGAAGAGGAGAAGAAGAAAGAGGACGAGGAGAAAAAGGAAGAGGTTGTGGAAGAGGAGGAGGAGAGGTGGAGGAGAAAATTGAGGAAGAGGAGGAGGCAGAGGAGGAAGAGGGGAGGAGAAGGAGAAGGAGGAAGAGAAAGAGACAAAGACTGAGGGAGAAGAGGTGGAGGAGAAGACGGAAGATGAGGAGACAAAGGAGAAGGAGAAGGAGAAGAGGAAAACAAGATGGAGGAAGATTAGAAAAAGACAGAGGAAGAAGAGAAGAAAAAGGAGGTGGAGGAAGAGGGGGAGAAGAAGGAAAAGGAGGAAGAGAAGAAGGAGGAGGAGGAAGAGACAAAGACTGAGGGAGAAGAGGTAGAGGAGAAGGCAGAGGACGAAGAGATGAAGGAGAAGAGGAAGAGAAGATGGAGGAAGATTAGAAGACAGAGGAAGAAGAGTAAAAGAAGGAGGAGGAGAAGGATGGAAGAGGATGAGGAGGAGGAGGTGGTGGAAAAGCAGAAGAAGAAGAAGAAGGTGAAGATGAAAAAGGTCGAGGAGAAGAAGGAGGAAGAGTAGATCAAAAAGGAAAAGGAGGAAGAGCAGGAGGTTGAGAAGAAGAACAAAAGGGAGTAGAAGGAGGAGTAAGTCGAAAAGGACAAGGATGAGAAAAAGAAAAACAGAAGACCAGGAACGATGAAGAGGAATATGAATAAGAATGTATAGAAGAGGAAGGAGTTGATGAAGTGAAGACTGAGGAGGAGGTTGATGGAATGGAAGGAGGAAGAAAAAGAAGGAGGAAGCAACAGAGGTCCGACACCAGCAAACAGCTGACGGCCATCTTGGTTCATCACAGCCCTTACTTCCTGTTTGTTCCTCTACTTCCTGTTTGTTCCTCTACTTCCTGTTTGATTAACTTCCTTGGTCTAATAACATATATGAGCTTTGGTTCGGTTTCTAAAAGTATCGGCTGTAAGTGTCTTAAATTTTCGGCGCTGGAGTCTCAAAGGGACGGCGAGCGGACACAGAGCGTGCTGTCAGTCCCGTGGGTTTGATGCCGTCGGCTGTAGCTTATCTCTGCTGCACAGCCCCAACACATGCACATATTAAATCCATGTATTATGTCTTTTCTTTATAAAACCTCCTGATTGGCTCCAGCAGCTCCCATGGGAGAGACACTGGAGCCGTCCACCCGGTGCATGCTGGGAAATCCTGCAGCCCCTCGGGTCCCTGAGCAGGAGAGGTGATTGACGAAACGATGAAAGCGTGGAATTAAAATGACATTCTCTAACATTTCTCCCCATCGTATCATTTTTATAAAACCACAGTAAGACCCTACAGAGAATTATCAGCTTAACCTGCAGCTGTGTTCAGCTTTATATTTAGTTTCAGGTCGACGCTGTTTATCTGTGCAGCAACAAATTTACTGTTCAGTCTCAGCTGAGAACATTCGAGGATTAAGTCCTGTAAGCCGAGTCTTGCTCCTCTTATTTATTAGAGCTGTAACGGTTCATGTATTCACTCTGATCCGCTCAAACATGACGTTCAGGTCACTGCTTCCTGTGGTTCACATCGACGTGCTGCACTCGCCTCCTGGAGTATGAAGCTACGGCATGCTAGCAGCGTTAGCAGCGTTAGCAGGGTTAGCCTTTAAAGCTGCAGACGCTGACAATCAACCTGCTACTCAAGGAAACTGAAATATTATACCTGTGTATTTGTTTATGGGGGAAAATGAGCCAATATTACATATCAGAGTATCTGCTGTGACCTCCTTAAACATTTCTGGTAACTGCTGATCAGTCGTCTACAGCAGCTTGGTGTTGGGGGGTTTCCTACCTCTGACCAGTACGGTGGTGGACTTCTTGGCGGCGTTTCCCACGTTGTTGGTCGCCACACAGCTGTAGGCGCCGCCGTCGTCCACGGTAACGGAGGGGAGGGTCAGCGTGCCGCCTTTGACGACGCTCCTCTTTGGAAGCTCCTCCCCCTCCAGCCTCACCCACCTCAGAGTAGGGGGAGGGTCTCCGCCCGACGCCACGCACACCAGAGTGATGGTCTCCCCCGGGTTCACCACCAGGGGGTCGTCGAGGAGCAGCTTGATGGAGGGAGGAGCTGAGGAGGAGGAGGAGGAGGAGGAGGAGAAGTTTATTTTTTATCATTTAACATTTTATCATCTGATCTAAATAAAACTGATGATCACTCGTCCACAAAGATGAGGTCTGATGAAAAAAGGAGGAGGAGAAGAAGAAGGAAGAGTAGACCTTTGACCTTCGAGCTTTCCTTTATTGGTCCAGTTTCTCATCCACAATACAGAACACAGACACAACACAGAAGAAGAGAAAAGGAAGAGGAGGAAGGAGGAACAGAAGAACAAAAGAAGAAAGAGAAGATAAAGAAGAGAAGATGTAGAGAGAGAATAGGGAAGAAGAAGAAACGAAAAGGACGAAGAAGAGAAAGAAGAAAATAAAAAATAAAACGAGAGAAGAAGAAGAAGAAGAAGAAGTGTGAAAGTGAGGAAATGTTTGGAGGTTTTAGTGAAGGCAGCGTAATCATCTTAATTTAAACATTCAACAGATCAACAGACTCATTAAACATCTTCCTGTAAAGTTTTCTTCTAATAACCTGAATGAAGCTTTAAACATGTGGTCACGCCTCAATAATTCACCGTGACCTCAGCTCCTCCACCCGCCGCTGAAGAAAAGCAGCGAAACGCAGAAATAATAACGACAGAGATAAAAATAGACGCTGCTGACATCAGCCCCCACAGCTGCTGAACAGGTTAACGCTGGACAATCATTTATTTATCGTCTACATTCATCTGAGTCAACACCAGATTAGAAAACTACAAGAGGAAACTGTTTTATGTATGGATGGAAAACAAGAAAATAAATTATAGGTCAAAATGAAAGTAAATAAAAATATAAAAGTCTGGCTCATAATTTAAATTTGGACCTGGCTATAGACTGGTTTAGGACATGGTTATAACTGGTTTAGGACCTGGCTATAGACTGGTTTAGGACATGGTTATAACTGGTTTAGGACCTGGCTATAGACTGGTTTAGGACCTGGCTATAGACTGGTTTAGGACCTGGCTATAGACTAATTTAGGACCTGGCTATAGACTGGTTTAGGAACTGGTTACAGACTGGTTTAGGATCTGGTTAAAGATTGGTTTAGAACCTGGTTATAGACTGGTTTAAAACATGGTTATAGACTGGTTTAAGACCTGACTATAGACTAATTTAGGACCTGGTTATAGACTGGTTTAGAACATGGTTATAGCCTGGTTTAGAACATGGTTATAGACTGGTTTAGAACATGGTTAATGACTGGTTTAGAACCTGGTTATAGCCTGGTTTAGGACCTGGCTATAGACTGGTTTAGGACCTGGTTAAAGACTGGCTATGGACATTTTCATAGTCTGGTTTTGGACCTGGTTATGAACTGGTTTAGGACCTGGTTATAGTCTGGTTTAGAACCTGGTTATAGACTGGTTTAGGACCTGGTTATAAACTGGTTTAGAACATGGTTATAGACTGGTTTAAGACCTGACTATAGACTAATTTAGGACCTGGTTATAGACTGGTTTAGAACATGGTTATAGCCTGGTTTAGAACATGGTTATAGACTGGTTTAGGACCTGGTTATAAACTGGTTTAGGGCCTGATTATAGTCTGGTTATAGCAGAATGTTTTCAGCGGTGTACCTAATGAAGTGGCCAGGTGCTGTGTATTGATTGTACCTGTCCTGTTGCTCAGTCTGAAGTGGGCGCTCTTGTCTCCGATGCCGCAGACGTTCCTGACGGAGGAGATGCAGGTGTAGTCGGCATAATCCTGCGGTCGGAGATTCTTCAGCTTCAAGATCTTGGTCTCGCCCTGAAACACAGAGATTTAAAAAAAAAGGTTTTATTTTATATTAATTTAAATAATTAGATTTGGGAAATAAAATAAAGCAAAATGAGTAAATAAAAAATATTATGTTGTAATAAAGTTTAAATTTTCTCGTCCATTCAACAGGTTAATGTGTTAATGTGGTTTTGAGCCGTTTGTTAAACGAAATAAAAATATTAATTTAAATGTGTCAAATAAAATATATTAATTATAAATAAAATATTCTTTTAAAAAACAAATAAATATCCACTTTTAACTATCAGACAAGGAAAATAAAATGTATGAAATGAAAATGAAAAAATATTATCTTGGAAAATTAAATACATTTTTTAGATTTAATACACTTTAAACTCGTCCATTTGAGGAAAATGTGGTTTGGGTTTATTAAATAAATAAATATTACTTTAAATAAATGAAATGTGAATAAAAAATAAATATCTCTATCTCAATAAAATATTGTAGTAGTTTTTAGCTGATTGTTAAACTTAATAAATATATAAATTAATATTTAAATAATTGATTTTTATAATAATAAAAAAAATACTAACTTTATACTTTTTAGTATAAAAGTAAACTGACAGACATCAGCAGGTGGAACACAGCTCTGAGCTCCTCCTCCTCCTACTCTTCCTCCTCTTCCTCCCTCTCATCCTCCTCCTCCTCCTCCTCCTACTCTTCCTCCTACACCTCCTGCTCTTCCTCCCTCTCCTTCTCCTCCTCCATCTCCTCCTCCTCTTCCTCCCCTCGTCTCCTCCTCGCTGCCAAATCTCTCTTATCTCGTCTGGCAGCCTCAGCGCTGCCTTCCGCCACACGGACAGATGAGATGAGATTAGATGACATTTAAATGGGATGTCTGTGCAAAGATGGCGGCCAATTTTTATTTTTTATTTTTTTGGGCTGTAGGGGAAGAGGAGGAGGAGGAGGAGGAGGAGGAGATAAGCTCCTCATTATGAGCAGTGAGTAGGGAGGGGTTGAGGAGTTCATGAGCTGAAAGCGTCACAGTCAACAGCGTTCAAATGTGGCGTGAATGTTATCTCTAACTAGCCGTCTGATTGGCTGATTCGCTTCAAATTAAATCAGGACCAGAAAAAACAAAAAGGCAAATCTGGATACTCCATCTGTAGAGGAGGAGAAGGAGGAGAGGGAGGAGGAGAAAGAGGAGGATGGGGAGGAGGAGAATGAGGAGGAGGAGGAGGAGGAATAGAAGGGGAAAGAGGAGAAAGAAGAAGAGGCGAGGGAGGAATGGGGAGGAAGAGGAAGAGGAGAGGGAGGATTAGGAGGGGAAGAGGAGGAGGAAGAGGAGAAAGAAGAAGAGGAGAGGGAGGAATGGGGAGGAGGAGGCAGAGGAGAGAGAGGAAGTGAGGGAGGAGGAATATGAAGGTAGAAGGGTTGGAAGAGCGAAGAAGAGGAGGAGACTTAAACTCTGACTTTTTCAAAGCTCCACATTCAAACATTAGAAGAAACAAAGCCACAAACTTCTTCATCTGATTAATTCATTCATTCATTCATTCATTAATTAATTAACCTCAAACTAAAGTTTAGACTGTAACTGAGAAGCTTCACCACCAGCAGCAGATCTGGACGTGTTTACAGACGTTGTTGTCCTGACCTGCGTGAAGAACGGTTCGTAGATCTCCACCCCGGAGTCAGAGCCCTGAGACAGAACCTCCCTCCCTCTCCTCCAGGAGTAGAGAACCGGAGGGTTGGAGGTGGCAACGCAGCGGAGGAACACGGTCCGCTCAAAGTAGAACTGCTCCTTGGCCTCCCCAACGCTCTGATGGACCGTTATCACCGGGTCATCCAGGTCTGAGGAGGAGAGAAGGGGAGGGGGTCTTAAATTAGCTGGTTTTTGAATGGAGTCTGGTGAAGTGGATGGAGATGGTGGAAGCAGGTTATCTAACATCCAGAACCAGTCTATAGCCAAGCCCAAAACCTGATCCTGTACTGGTTGCATGTCGGTGTGGTGCTGGACGTTATTCATCCAGTTTCCTTGTCAAGGAAACATCGTGTAAAAGCCTCCATGCCCGGGGGGGGGGGGGGGGAGCACTCAGCTGATGCGTTCAGGTACCACTCAAATCCCAGCAATCCCAGAAACCTCCTCCAGGACATTATTTCTTTCATACAACAACACAGAGCGTGCAGGTATCCCGTCCTCCTGTCTTGTCTTTGTTCAGTGGAAACTTTACAAGAGCTGTAAAAAACACCTGGAGGACATTTTCTCTTCTACTGGGATCTACTGGGATTCACTGCATCCCACTTTCCACAGGGACAAACATTCTCGTGTTTTCTACGTCAGATCATCATCCAGCTGAGCTTCAGGGGAGAAACACCTGCAGAGATCAGATCCACGCTTTGATTCCACACATGTAGGTCGACGGAAAACAAGGAACACACGCGTGACGAGGAATCATGGAGGGCAGGAGGAGGTCTTATTATATAAAGACTAAAACCAGTTTACAACCAGGTCTAAAACCAGTCTATAACCAGTTCTAAAACCAGTCTATAACCAGGTCTAAAACCAGTCTATAACCAAGTCCAAAACCAGTTTACAACCAGGTCTAAAACCAGTCTATAACCAGTTCTAAAACCAGTCTATAACCAGTTCTAAAACCAGTCTATAACCAGGTCTAAAACCAGTCTGTAACCAGTTCCAAAACCAGTCTACAACTAAGTCTAAAACCAGTCTATAACCAGGTCTAAAACCAGTCTATAACGAGGTCTAAAACCAGTCTATAACCAGGTCTAAAACCAGTCTATAACGAGGTCTAAAACCAGTCTGTAACCAGTTCCAAAACCAGTCTATAACCAAGTCTAAAACCAGTCTATAACCAGTTCCAAAACCAGTCTATAACCAAGTCTAAAACCAGCCTGTAACCAGTTCCAAAACCAGTCTACAACTAAGTCTAAAACCAGTCTATAACCAGGTCTAAAACCAGTCTATAACGAGGTCTAAAACCAGTCTATAACCAGGTCTAAAACCAGTCTATAACGAGGTCTAAAACCAGTCTGTAACCAGTTCCAAAACCAGTCTATAACCAAGTCTAAAACCAGTCTATAACCAAGTCTAAAACCAGTCTGTAACCAGGTCTAAAACCAGTTTATAACCAAGTCCAAAACCAGTCTATAACCAGGTCCAAAACCAGTCTATAACCAAGTCTAAAACCAGTCTGTAACCAGTTCTTAAACCAGTCTATAACCAGGTCTAAAACCAGTCTGTAACCAGTTCTTAAACCAGTATATAACCAGTTCTTAAACCAGTCTATAACCAAATCCAAACCAGTCTATAACCCCGTCCTGGGCCAGCCAGACACACCTCACTGATGTGATCATACTACATGTGTGTGTTAGTGGGTGTTCTTACAGTAGACATCGACTCGTATGGAGCGGATGGCGGGCAGCCCCAGGCCGTTCTCAGCCTTGCAGTAGTAGCGCCCCCCCTGGTGGCGGCTGATGGTTTCAATCCTCAGAGTTTCGTTGTGCACCGTAGAATCTCCTGGACGATCCGAGGCGCCGCCCGCCGTCTTCGTCCAACGAATCTGGAAAGCACAGAGCAGAAGAGTATCAGTAACCACAGTTTGTCTTACGTACAGGACCCCCAACAGCCCAAAGAGTTCATGTTGAGTTCAGGTTCGGGTTAAATGTAACTTGAAACTGAAATAATGTCCAACTATCTTTGGTGTAGAGACTCTGGTTGGAGTTCAGACCTTTGAAGAGCTGTTTGAGGTTTGAGATGTGGTTTCAGGGCTCCTGTCATAATCAGGACCTGGGAAGGTATTAGGAAAGTGAGGCTCTCCGGGACCGAAGCTATTCCTGGGGTCCTGATTGGTTCAGAGGTAACATGTGACCTGAGGTTTGGTTCAGGCCGTCCACAATAAATGAAGTAATAGCAACGTCCCAACGAGGATAGCAGCACAAACTGTGTGAGTGTGGTCCAGCCTCTCGGCCAGATTTGTCCTCTTTCAGCATCTGTTGGTCAGATTTCCATCTGTCCCTCCCACCTGCTCTGTCCACCTCCTCCTCCTCCTCCTCCATCATCATCCTCTCCTCTCCATCTGTCTCTCCTCATTGTCGTTTGCCCTTCTCTCTCTCTCTCCTCTCCTCTGACATCAGTGGACTTTTTATTTTTGATTGATGGCAGAAAATGGATCCTCAGAGCTGAAGAACAGTACGAACCGATGCTCACAGATGAAGAGTCTGTCTTTAAGTCTGATGTTGACACGGGACAGGACGAGTACTCTGCTTCATGCAAAGGTACCTCATGGTTTAAAAAAACTATGATGTTTCTATTTTCTATCTTGTGTGGTCTGACTTTGGTTGGTCAGCAAGGGGTCTAAAACCAGTCTGTAACCATGTCCAGAACCAGTCTATAACGGGGTCCAGAACCAGTCTGTAACCATGTCCAGAACCAGTCTATAACGGGGTCCAGAACCAGTCTATAGCCAAGTCCAAAACCAGTCTATAACGGGGTCCAGAACCAGTCTACAAACATGTCCAGAACCAGTCTATAACGGGGTCCAGAACCAGTCTACAAACATGTCCAGAACCAGTCTATAGCCAAGTCCAAAACCAGCAGATTTTTGAATGGAGTCTGGTCAGGTGAATGAGATGGTGAAAGCACGTTATCTAACATCCAAAACCATTCATAGCCAAGTCCAAAATCAGTCTTTAACCAAGTCCAAAACCAGTCTTTAACAAGGTCCAAAACCAGTCTATAACCAAGTCCAAAACCAGTCTTTAACAAGGTCCAAAACCAGTCTATAACCAAGTCCAAAACCAGTCCACAACAAAGTCCAAAACCAGTCTATAACCAAGTCCAAAACCAGTCTTTAACCAAGTCCAAAACCAGTCTTTAACAAGGTCCAAAACCAGTCTATAACCAAGTCCAGAACCAGTCCACAACAAAGTCCAAAACCAGTCTATAACCAAGTCCAAAACCAGTCTATAACCAAGTCCAAAACCAGTCTTTAACAAGGTCCAAAACCAGTCTATAACCAAGTCCATAACCAGTCTATAACCAAGTCCAAAACCAGTCTTTAACCAAGTCCTGAACCAGTCTTTAACCAAGTCCAAAACCAGTCTTAAACAAGGTCCAGAACCAGTCTTTAACCAAGTCCAAAACCAGTCTTTAACCAGGTCCAAAACCAGTCCATAACCAGTCTTTAACCAGGTCCAAAACCAGTCCATAACCAGTCTTTAACTAGGTCCAAAACCAGTCCAAAACCAGTCCAAAACCAGTCCATAACCAGTCTATAACCAAGTCCATAACCAGTCTATAACCAAGTCCATAACCAGTCTATAACCAGGTCTCAAACCCATATATTTTTGAATAACTCCTGTACAGTAATTATAATATATATAAAGTTTGAGTAGTTGGTGTTGAGAAACAAGAAGAAGAAGAAGAAGAACATCATTACATACAGGAACCATGTTAACCTTTTTACTTCTCCGGCTCCTCCACCTCTAAACTACGTCAGCAGATTTCATACTCTCTTTATTCTCTCTCTTTCTTTCCCACCTGCTCCATCATCCCTCCCTCCATGCCTCCCTCCCTCCCTCCCCCATGGTACAGTCCTCCCACATGTCGCCTCGCTGCCAGCTGGAGTGAAGCAGACCTTTCATCGACCGTCGGTGCAGACGGGAACGGCCTCAAACCAGCAAATGAATTAATGAGCTAAAAATAGTCTCCGTCCACAGATCCTGGATCAGTGTGACAACGCTCTGTCGGTGGAAAGTCTAATTAACACGCCATCACTGTACTTACATGATTAACAACCACTCTGGAGAAGGTAAAGGAGAAGAAGGAGAAGAAGGAGGTGAAGGAGGTGAAGGAGGTGAAGGAGGCTGCATGTGACATGATCATCAGAAGATCTGGAGGAGACAGAACTTCCTGCTTCTATGTCCAGGAAAAGGAGCAGAAGAAGAAGGAGGACAATAAACTTCTTCCTCACTTCGATCTTTTGCCTCCACTTCTCTCTCCTTCTTCTCCTCCTCCTTCTCCTGCTCCTTCTCCTGCTCCTCCTTGTCCTCCACTTCTTCCTCACTTTTCTTATTCTCCTCCTCCCTCTTATTCATCTCAGTTTCTTCCTCCTTCTCCTCCTCCTTCTTCTTTTCCTCGTCCTCCTTATCTCTCACAACCTCCTTGTCTTCCTCCTCCACATTCGTATTCCTCTCCCCCTGATTCTCCCTCTCTTCATCCTCCTCTTTCCTCTTCACTTTCTTCTCCTCCTCCACCTTTTTCTTTATCCCCCTCCTCTTCCTCCACTTCTCCTCCTCCTCCTCCTCCTCCTCCTCCTCCTTCATCACCTCTACAGTGATTGATGTGAGCACATGTATCTGATCACATCATTTGAATCCGTCTCCGTGGTAACGGTTGATCTCTGATCAGTCATTGATCAGGATGCTGTTCTGGAGACGTGTCATTATAGAAACACGGAGTCACTACGTGTTTATCTGATCGTGTTAAAACATCATTAACAACCAGAGGAACAAGAGATGAAGAAGATGAAGAAGAAGAGGAGCTGAAGAGGAAGAAGAGGGGGATGAAAGAAAAATGCAGAGGAAGCTGAGCTCTGCAGTGACGCAGTGAAGGTTTACAGTGTGAGCTGATCTATTTATAGCTACAGACAGCAGAGAGAGAGGAGGAGGAGGAGGAGAGAGGAGGAGGAGGAGGAGAAGAGGAGGAGGAGGAGGAGGAGGGAGGAGGAGAGAGGAGGGGGAAGAGGAGGAGGAGGAGGAGGAGAGAGGAGGAGGAGGGGGAGGAGAGGAGGAGAAGGAGGAGGAGGGGGAGGAGAGGAGGAGGGGGAGGAGGAGGAAGAGGAGAGGAGGAGGAGGAGAGAGGAGAGGGAGGAGAGGAGGAGAGGAGGAGAGGAGGAGGAGGGGGAGGAGAGGAGGAGGAGAGAGGAAGAGGAGGAGGAGGAAGAGGAGGAGGAGGAAGAGGAGAGGAGGAGGAGGAAGAGGAGAGGGAGGAGGAAGAGGAGGAGAAGGAGGAGGAGGGGGAGGAGAGGAGGAGGAGGAGGAGGAGGAGGAGGAGGAAGAGGAGGAGGAGGGAAGAGGAGGAGGTGGAAGAGGAAGAGGAGGAGGAGGAGGAGGAGGAGGAGGAAGAGGAGGAGGAGGAGAAGGAGGAAGAGGGGGAGGAAGAAGAGGAGGAAGAAGAGGAGGAAGAAGAGGAGGAGAGGAGGAGGGGGAGGAGGAGGAGGAGAAAGAGGAAGAGGAGAAGAGGAGAGGAGGAGGAGGAGGAGGATGAGGAGAAAGAGGAGAGGAGGAGGAGGAGGGTGGGGAGGAAGAAAAGGAGGAAGAGGAAGAAGAGGAGGAGGAGGAGGAGCTGAAAATAAAGATAAAGGAGGTGAAGAAGAAGAGAAGGAAGAGAAGCAGGAGGAGGAGAAGTGGATGCGATGGAGGAGGTAAAAGGGAGGAGGATGAGGAGGAAGAGTAGGAGGAAGAAGATGGGGACGAGGAGGGGGAAGAGGAGGAAGAGGGGGAGGATGAGGAGGAAGAGGAGGACGATCAGGAGGAGGAGGAGGATGAGGATGAGGAGCAGCAAGAAGACGAGGAGGAGGAGGAGGAAGAGGAGTTCCAGATCAGAGAGACTCCAGAACAAAGTCAGCCTGGCTTCCTGAAGAGTTTAAAGATCTCTGAACAGTTTGGAGCCAAGGTCATAAACAAACCAGACAGGAAGTCTCTATGTTCTCTCTCTGTTCTCTCTGTTCTCTCTGTTCTCTGTTCTCTGTTCTCTCTGTTCTCTCTGTCTCTGCACAAACTCAACAGTCTGCAGAGTTTAAACCAAAGTCCAAGAAAAAGAAGACGACAAACTGCAGGTTTCTACCCGACGACAGAAACAGGAGGACGTTCTCAGCTTCTGCTTAAAAATATATCTTTATGATTATTTTTGACGCTTCCTGTAAAACACAGACGTCCAGCTCCAAAGACGTCCAGCAGCCAATGAATCTCTCTGAGCTGCTTTAGTCTCATTTATGTTTGTGATCAAAGCAAGAAATCTGCTGTTGGTGACGGAAAACCTGCAAACTAGTGACATCCTGAATGATGGTGGAGACGATGAAGACATTTTAAAATGATCAGATCAGATCAGACTTCTGTAGTTATTGGTTTTAGCTCTACCATAAACCAAAACCCCGTCCCTGTAGCGTCAAAACTTCTTCTTCTTCTTGTTTTAATGTTGGTTAGCTAGCGTCTTAGCCGGTGTCGGTGGTGTGCCCCCCCCACCAGCGTTCCCTGTTACCTGTGGTCTGGGGGTGTCCCGTCACTAGACACTGCAGCTCCAGGGTCTCTCCCTCTCTGATGGTGTAAACCCGCTCACTGTAGCGCTCCTCCTCCACGTTACAGGCCTGACCAGAGTGCACAATCCGTACTGTAGGGGGCGCTGTGGAAAATACAAACACAGGGTTAATACTGACTCCAGAGCATAGACTGTATATAAACATGGACTACACGTCTCCACTTCCTCTCATTGGTCAAACTGACTCTATGTTCCCGGGGATACGGGCGGCGCCATCTTGTGAGTTTGGATCCAGAGTCTGATCAGTATGGTCTGAGGGCGGAGCCACGTGGAGCCGTGATATTGATGCCCCGCCCACACTTCCTCCAGACTTATATTTTGTGTCTATAACTTAAGGTTTACTTCATTTTAAATTTTGCTTTTTCAACATCATCACATTAGAATTTAGTTCACATTAGAATACATCATCCTCTTCCATAATTTGATGATCTTAAATTTACTATTTTTATAACATTAACCATTCTGAAACTCAGCATTTGTAGTTTTTTTTTTTTTTTTTAAATCTCCAGCTCCTTCAAAGTAAAAGTCTTACAGTTGCTTCAGGTTTAAATTGTGGCGGTGATGAAATGAGTTGACTGTTTAATAGTATTTGGCTTAATGAGGTACAGTAGGTATCCAGGTGAGCTTTCAGAAAGTGTCAGACTGAACCCACCAGGAGTTTCAGGTCAGATTCGAGGCCTGACGAAGCTAATTAAAGCTGTGAAATGACAAAGAGGAGAAAAAAAAAAAAAGGTCAGCTGGAAATTAATTTTTAATTGACGGGAGCTCCAGCGCCGAGCAGACGGGCTGCAGCCTGGACCACCAACCCCTGATCTGGATCTGGATCTGGATCGGGCTGCAGACTGCGGCTGTTAGAGCGGCGTGCAGCAGAGTTTTCTTTCTTTCTGTGTCAGCAGCTGCACGTCGGACCTTCTTGTTTCTTTTTATTTTTACGCCTCTATTTTTTGCCTGACCTGCTGCATCGGTGAGATACAGTTCGCTGACATGAACTGGGACTAAAATGAGACTACAGCAGCCCTCTGCAGGTGATCTGGTACCGCTGAGCCTCCGGTAACAAACTGATCAATCACTTCAGATCATCAAAGGAAGGAAAGTAGCTGTGGAAAATAATGATTACAGCCAGGAGACACCACAGAGGAAGAGGAGGAGGAGGAGGAGGAGGAGGAGGTGTTGTGATGATCTGGTTTCTGGTTTCTATTTTTAGATTCAGAATTTTTCTTCATCCGTCCTCTAATGACTCATGTTTCTATCTTTATGAGGACTTTCCATTGACATAATTCATGCTTAATTTATAAGTTAACAAGTTTTAATCCTCAAAAAGTTGTGAGGCCAAGAAAAATGGCCCCTTTAATGACTTATATGTGATGACTAACCTTTTATACAATTAATTCCCTGAACTCTAAACCTAATTTACCCTGAAACTAAGCCTTTTTTCAAAGTCTCAACCATAGACTGTAAAAAAAGTAGACGCCATGACAGCGCATTTTAAAGTGGACCTCCCGCTGTCATAAGCCCCGCCCCCTCCATGTTATTGGATGGGACTTGGGTCAAAATAAAACCCTAAAGTACAAGTCACATTTTTTTATTTATTTATTGTCATTTTGTGTAGTTGATATAATACTGATGTATGTTCAAGTTTCGTTTTAGGTAACTGAAGCTATAAAAACAGGATGTGACATCATGATGACTGACAGCTTCACAAAACTTTTTTCTAACCGAAACAACTCAAAGCCAATTAAAATTTACTTTATCCATTAAACTTCATTCTCAACCATTGTTAAACGTTGTCTAACTCAAGCCACAAATATGAAATGTAACTTGTTTTAGCAATTGCAGTTTAAAAAAATATATCTTTTTGTATACTGTAATCTCAAATTAAAGTCTATTTAAATCATTTAATAACTACAATTCTAGTCTAAACTGGAAGCACAAATGTAATAATTAGGCTAGATGTTTCCAAGTCCTCTTCCATGATTTTCTGATGTTTAATTAATAAATATGCAAAATTAACACACAGAATGAAGCATTTATAGATATTAAAATATTAAAACAGGCTGTTATCAGGTCACACAGCAAATAAGTTTCCTTCCTTCTTTTTCTTTTACTATTTATGTTTTGTTTAGGGGGCCATCGCTATACATAGAAGAGTAAGTATAACTTAGACTAACACCTGCGCCAGAGTTTTTACCTGTCGTTCCCAGATTCATGTATTTTTAGTCCTTTAACCTAAATGTACCATGAAATCAAGTGTGAACAGGTTCTAACACTCAAAACGTTCTCGGCCCACAACGTCAGTTTGCTGCAAGAGCTTGGACCCCACGACACACTGAAAACAAGAACAAACACACACACACCGACGGACTGAACCCTCCCCAGACAGAACTTCAATCAGAACCAGAACCGACTGGACAGAACTTCAATAGAACCACGGATCCTTGTGTTCCAGCTCCAACGGAGTCAGAACAGTTAAAGTCAGACTAAAGATAGAACCACCAGAGAAGTGTGAGAGCTTCAGAGTGGAGCCAGAATAGAAACAGAAGAGTTTAAACCGAACAGAATAAGGTTTTTAATTTTAGATACGGCAAAAGTTTTAACTTGAAGAGGATTTACAGTGATGTGTTTTATTTGTTTTACTCAGGAGACGATTCAGACGTACAGACACCCAGGATGTGTTTTATTCTGGTTCTGTTTAGTCACATTTATATTTCTATTGGTGTTTATTTTGTGTTGTCTATACCTTTGTGAAGTGTGCAGTTTTAATACTTTTTAACGTGGAGGCTTCAATAAGAACACTTGGACTTTTGTTGACTTCTAGTTTGAGTCTAAAAGTCATCTCCACCTGTGTGCGTAGTGTTTCTGACACTGATTTATTAAAGATTTCTAAATGACTGATTTCGCTTGTTTTCATCTGTTTTCTCCTTCCCCCACTCACTCTGTTGTGGCTCAGGTATTTTCCATTCCCCTTCTAAAACCAGGTATTAGTCTAATCCCCGTGCAGCACCATAAAACCAACCACATACTAATAAGTGATGAATCCGTGCAGAAACCCGGTGGCAGACGGGCTGATCCTCGCGGTACAAGCTGCAGCAAACACAACAGAAAGACCCACACAACACCTCATACATTCGGGAATTACACCCCTCCCTCCCTCCCTCCCCTCCTTCCCTCCCCTCCTTCCCTCCCTCCCCTCAGAGACTTTACAATCATTCCTAAACCAGGAAATAGATCAAATCCAATCCTCTCGGATAAACGGCTGCAGGTGAGAGCAGTGAGGCGACCCACAGGGATGTCGGGAGTTTATGGAGGTCATACCGCTATGTTTGCAGCATTTAAAGATGCAATTACACCAACAATCACTGGTTCTGTCTGATGGACAAATTCAAATTTTCTTTACAAATCTGCAACAAAGCTGGTGAAGAAGGACAGCTCTGGTAAAGATGGACGACTCTGTGACGCAAAGGAAAAACTGTGAAGACCATTAAGACGTCAGCGTCCTGTTAAAACACTGCTCTCCTGACCTGGAAAAACGGTTCATAAAACTGTGAACCAATGCACTCGCTGAGGGAATTCAGTTCAGCGGGCAGCACCAACAACAACTCACCAAATAAAAAAACATCCAGACTCAGCGGTTAGTGTTTGAGAGAAGCAGAGACACTCGTCTTCCTGCTTCATTCACTTAATCCCGACCTAGAGATGAGCTGAACGTCTGGATACCAGCATCACAGAGCTGGTTCATCTCCAGCTCAATGAAGTCCTTCTCATGAACCAGGGATGTTGATGAAATTCATAGTGATGGCGCCATGGGACAATTTCAAGGATCACTCTTGACCTTTAGCACCTCAAGAAAAACCCATAAAAACCTTGAGAGGAGAAATAAATTCAAAGCTTACAACAATAACCACTGAGCCTGGATAGTTCCTTGTTTGGTTTGGCTGCTCGCTGAACTGAATTCCCTCAGCGAGTGAATTGGTTCACAGTTTTATGAACCGTGTTTTCAGGTCAGGAGAGCAGTGTTTTAACAGGACGCTGACGTCTTTATGGTCTTCACAGTTCTTCCTTTGGGTCACAGAGCTGTCCAGGACGGACTCAGAGCCACAACTCTCTGAATTCCATCAACATCCATCCGTGGTCTCCGGCCGACACGTCGCTGCAAACCTTTGTGGACTTCATTCATGGTTCTGACAGCTGGAGGTAAACCAGGGCCAACAGAGGCAGCTAAAACCAGCTCTGAGATGTTCAGCTCATCTCTAGGTCAGGATTAAGTGGATTAAGTCCCTTTAATTAAAGGGCTTGAATATTTACCGTTGCCTGACAACACCATCCTTGTATATTCTCATTGGTTAGCGTTGAAGTTGACGTAATCTCCTAGAATTTAAATCTTAAATATTATTTGATTTTGATTAATCCAGGCAGCCAGGGTGAGTCTGCCGGGAGATCAGGAGGTTTGAGAGTCTGTAAACACCTCACATTAGCAGATAATCTTGGCCCAGCTCCAGAGCAGGCAGAGGTCTTTACTAGATTCCTGCTCCTATTGTTGGGTTGAGGGTGAATCGTGGGATAAATCGCCCCAAAGCCGCAGCAGCGCGAGTCCATCTTAACCTTGACGCAACCTCAGCTTAAACTAAGCCAAGCCGCTGCAATGTGGCCGTGTAAACAAGTGTATTTCCTGACAACCCAAGTAAAACAAACGCTCACACAGAGTCAGCCTCAGGCCTCTTACAGTAGAGCAGGGAGTCTCTGAGGGCGTCAGCAGCTCGCCTCATTTAACCACTGTGTGTTTGTGTTTGATGTCGACACACAGTGAGTCATCCTCCGGCAGAGTGGAGCTGCTCTGGCTTTTATTACGTTGTGGGGGCCAAGCTCCTGCAGAATACTAACGTTGTGGGGTCATACAACATTATGAGGGTTTAAGGTAAAGGTTTGTGAATGTATTCTGTCAATGGAAGGTCCTCATTAAGACAGAAATAGGAGTGTGTGTGCTTTGTCTGCAGCCTCATCTAGTGAATGTTGTCTTATTTTGATAATTAAATTATTTGATCCATGAGTTTCTAATAAATAAAATCCATAAAATCAGTACTTCCCAGTAAAACCAATCTGAGACTTGTCGTCTATGCCCTGGTGGACGTATTAATGCTCTGCAGTCAGTGGATTTTGTCAGCTATTTCCAAAATGGCCGCCTTCATGGATTTTCTGTACCTTTTTGCAGGAAAATCTTTGCTAATTTTGAACAGGTTGAATTAACAATAACAATTATATTGTTATGAATTATTACTTTATATTTTATACATTACATTATAGTAAAATCAGGTTGTTTATCAAATATAATGCAGCATCTATTAGGGATGCAAGCAATTAATCGATTATCGATTAATTGTCGATAAGAAATTACTCGATTAAAATTAATTAATTGCAATTAATTGTATTTTGAACCCGTAATTCCCCGGCAGTCCTCGTGGGGGCGCTCTTGACGCCAGACGTACTTGATGCACACGCGGGAACACAAGCGAAGCAGGGCTCTGACGACAACAACAACAGACAAACGAGAAGCGGTACACTGACAGGATGAAGAGGGCAAAAGTTGGTCAATGACGACAACGACGCCAAATGCACAATATGTGGAAGTATTTTAAAGTACAACAACTCCACAACTTCGTTAAATTACCACCTAAATATGTCACATTCAGCCGTGCTACAAACAGCGAGTGGTTCAGAATATGTTTGATATGCTACCAAAATGTTATTCCCTGCCCTCAAGTAAGCTCAGAATAAATATTTAATTAGCCCTCTCGTGCATAGCGGTCACTACAGTGGACAGCTACTAAAAAGTAATTTTCTCTTTAATGCAGTGGTTTCTACGGTGGAACTGCATATCAGCCTCTAGAGTGCTCTCTGCTGCCCTACTCCATTAAGGTCTTTTCAGTGGTGAGTCGGTGTAACTGCAAGTAAACTTCCTCTGAATCCAACGTGGCCGCTGAAAAGCCATCCGTGCTGACCACTGCTGGTATATCCTGTCAAAGCTTCTATTCTTGAAGAACCACATAGGTAAAAAAAAATATATATATATGATGATATACAGTAACATCTAAGGAAGCATATTATCCGTTTGGAATATGAAATTTTTACTTCCAATATGTAGAAAAATACATTTAACCATGTGTCCAATGAAGTCCAATGAAGTGGACATCATGCATCACCAAGTATATTTTTAACACAAGTCATGTAATTGCTTCACTGTTTCTTGTGACTGTTTTGGTTACAAGTCAGTGTATAATTGTTCTATTTATAAGCTATTCATTTAAAATATAACTTTTTGTGCAGATTAGCTGTAGTTTGTGTTACTATACTAATTATTTTATAATTAATTAAAGATTTATTCTGAGCTTACTTGAGGGCAGGGAATAACATTTTGGTAGCATATCAAACATATTCTGTAGATAGAACCTATTCAGAGGGAAATTCAGCCTCTCAGAAAAATTGCCGCTTATCAATTAATCGATCATCGATCGATAAGATGAAACAACTATCGATTAATGAATTACTCGATAATTTGCATCCCTAGCATCTATATATGGTCATTTACCTAAATCGTCACCGTGATGGCAATTTTTCTAATTTAATTTACCTGATAAGATTTAAATGTCATCTTATAATATGCATTAATTCATTAATTCATTTCATATTTGTGGAATCTTTGTTGGATATTTCTGTGTTTTTTCCCAATTTCCTGACAATTATTCAATCAGTCAGGCTTCACATTTATAAACTTAATCCTCACACCTGGCTTCTACGGCTACCTGAGGTCAAATCGATATCATTAATACAAATTATAAAAAGATAAAATAAGATTTTCTTCTAATTTAAATACAATTACGAAAAAATAAGGAATTTCAAGTGTTTTTTGTTTTTTTTCTTGTGACTGGTCCGACTCTTGTCTTTCCTGCTGTTTTTACAGAACTAACCACAGAGTTTAAACTGCTAGCGTCAACTGAACTGATCTGAGACCAGCTGTTTCATCCAGTTTTCATTTATTCATGTCAAAAGACAGAAGTGGAAAGACAGAGAGAGAGAGAGAGGGGGAGACCGAGAGACAGAGAGAGAGAGAAGACATGAAAACTAAATGTTAAATCCAGGATCTGTCCCACATTCATACCGTCTCATCTCACTCAGGTTCAGCTCCGTCTCCGTCCTCTGATCTCAGGTCAGATTTAACTTCACTGTTTTATTCATATTAAAAAAGCGTCTCTCTCTCTCTCTCTGTTATGTAAGCTCTCTCACTCTATTTCTGGAGAGGAGAATCTCTCTGAGGAAGCTGCCGAGTCAGTGGGACACCTATAAATAACCACTGATATCTGATTGGCTGACAGCACAGAGCTGCTTCTGCATACGTAATGAGGCACACGGAGCGAAGAGGAATGAATGGAGGCAGCACTTGACTCAGTGCATCTGAACTGGCCAGTCACATTTAAACATGTCTCTCTGATCAGGCTCCTAAACTCTGTCGGGCCTCTGATTGTCCTGGAGGAGGTCGTAGGAATGGTTAGGAAAGTTAAAGGCATCTCAACGTTTCCTGTCAACGTGTTCCCGGTGTTCTTCATGAGGTTGAAATGCTTCTATGGGTTCATCAGGGTTCAGGACGTCCTGCAGAAGTTTGTATGAAGGTTTTAGTAGATCTTGAGATATTGCTGTGGAGGAGGTTGCAGAAGTTGTTGCTGAAGGAGATCCCAGAATTTCTGGCATTCTCTGAGAAACTACCAGAGGTTTAATGTTTTTGAAGAGACCTCCTGCCCCAGAAGAGGTTCTTCACGGTTCTTAGGGTCTGGAGTGATCACTGAAATGTTTAGAAAAAACCTGAAGACTTCCTGAAGATGTTTCACCACTCATTCAAGTAGTTGACAGATATACCATGACCTGGATGACGTAGACAACAGGTTCCAGTCCAGAAGTCCTTGGAGAGAAGATCTAGATGTTTTTTTAGAAGCTTCAAGAGGATCTCAGGCCCAGAAGAGTAGCTCCTCCTAGCTTACAGATACAGATATTCAGCTGCTGCAACCTTCCTATTTGAGAAGTCAGCCATTATTGAAAATACTCCAGAGGTTCTTTACGAATATTTTGAGAAGGTTCCATCAGTCCTCGAGGAATTTCTAGCATTCCTTGGAAAGATCTGACATCCTCGGAAGCTGGTTTTCAAGGCGCTTGCAGAAGGTTAAGAAGTGTTAAATTAACGTTAAATGTTCTTCGAAGAAGGTTATAGAGGGAACCAAGAAGATCTGAGGCGCTCTTGAAGATTTAGGGCCCTTAGAGAATGTTCTACGGATCCTTGAGGAGCGTACATGACGAGACAGAGGAAAAGAGGTTGAAGGGTCCTTGACAACGACTACATTCAATGTCTCTAAGGATGGGGTATAGATAATAAAGGGGGTTAGGTGATGACAGGAGCATCTGTGCTGTTGCTATGGTTACGTATTGTGTAATGTATAATAATTTTTTATTCTTGCAGCCGATCAGAAGGCAGGATTATGTGATTATGGTTTCACTGGTTTCACTGGTGGAGTCTCCTCCACAGCAGCAGCTTGTAAACACTGCAGTGAGCTTCCTCCTCGCCCTAATAACCGCAGAGCTGTTAACACCACAACGTATCTCACATCACGCCGTAATTATCAGAGCTGCCTCTGCAACGAGACGAGGCTGCAGCACGTTAACGCCACATAACTCACATCACGGCTCAGAGAGACGAGGGGCGACCATTCATCTTCTGTGACGGAGGAGGAGAGGGAGGGAGGCGGAGGAGGGAAGCAGTCAGGCAGAAAATTCACATTTTACAGTTTCATCGTCTGAGAACGATGAACGGAAACGCACAGAGCTGCAGGAAGGAGATGGACGGATGAGAGGAAACATTTCTCTCAAATAAAATCAATTAAGTCAAAACAAATCGCTCGGCGTTCAGATCGTTTCAGTCGGCACGAGCAGCCGAGAGGGAAAACTCCAAACGTGTATGTTGCCTTCAATGACCTTCCTGAGTCAAAATGGTTGATGCCACAGATCTACTTTACTTTAGTGACAGCTGACCAAGAAATGCGCAGAATATTAATCATTTTTTTTTCACTTTACATTTTAAAACTACAGTTTTAATACGGCTAATAGTTTCTCTTCCTAGCTTCCTAGCTAATAGCAGCTCCTCAGAGGTTTTGGATGATGACATTATCCTACGCTTCTGGAAATTGTCAGAGTATTTTCTGATATTTAAACAACTAAATGATTAACTGACAAAAATAACTGTGAGATTCGCTGATGTCGATTTAATTGTGTTTTCCAGTCCATTCCCACAGCAGCGTATTAATGTGTTTGAAGTTTTAAAGAGTCCTGAGAGGCAGAACCGTTACGCTCCCTGCTTGTTCTCCGTTTCATTATCGGTTTGTCTCATTAACTGTCAGCAGCAGTGATTATTATTATTTTTTTTTTCAGTTTCACTAATTATAATTAGAAGACATCAACAGCACCAGTGGATCAGAAAGAAACGGCAGCAGTCATCTAAAATACAGGAAGTTAATAAAAAAGGAGACACAGACACGTGTCCTGCACATTTATTCAGCATCAACGGCTAAAAGATGCACAGCTACAGTTTTTTAGTTTTCTGTCGAGACGTTTGTGCGACAGACTCATCAGCTAATGTCACTAATGAGTTTGTCTCCAGATGGTGTTAATTAGTGAATCGAGCTGCCGACCGCGACACAGCTCGGCCTGCGACGGGACCCTGAGGACGACTGGCTTCTTATTCCTGTCGCTTGTATTCAGGAACACGCTGCCGTGTTTATGCAAGCAGAAGAAGAAAATGATCAGCTGATCCCAGCCTCAGGGAGGTCTCCTACAGTCGTTGAAAACTTAGCACGTTGCCACTGCTGTGGTTTAAAGTTGCATCAAATGGGGGCTCCTTAAAGAGGTCTCCTACTCCAACTGAAAACCTAGCACGATGCCACTCCTGTAGTTTAAAGTTTGTCAGGTAGAGGTCCCTTAGAGACGTCTTCTACTTCTATTGAAACCTCAGATCATTGTCACTGCTCTAGTTGAAAGTTGTGTCAAGTGGGGGGACCCTTAGAGAGGTCTCCTACTCTAACTGAAAACCGTTGCCACTGCTCTAGTTTAAAGTCTATCGTGTCACGTCCCAGTGAACCTGACCTTCATTTATTTTTTAGCCTTTTTTAAAAACGTGTTTCAGTAAATAAAGTTTTGTCTGTCAGATCGCGTTTAGGTGCGTTTGTTTTGCCGGTCGGAGCCGACTGCTCCTGAGCCGTGGAGGTGGGGACGGCACAGCGAAGCTTCACGGCTCTATGAGCTTCTCAGTTCGTCTACCAGCCAGGGTGACGGCTCCTTTTCTCCCCCACTAAACATTTGGGTGAAGAAATTAATCAACATGTCGACTCGGATCTAGTTTGAGACGGGCCGGCCGAGCTGAGCAGTGGAGGAGAAGGAGGAGGAGGAGGAGGAGGAGGCTTTAGACGAGACAGGGGGAAGTAGAAAAACTCCCCAGGTGTCGTTGATATGGAGAAGAGAGGTCGCCTGAAACAGTAGCTCCAACATTTTAACCCATTACAGATCAACGATGGGTTGAACTTTACTGTCACTTCCTCTGACTGTTGTTCACCTGAGTCAGACGTCGTCACTGCCCTCTGTGGCATCATGGTGACTTTAATGCTTTTATTTTGATACGCTTCACTCATTCTGTCTACTTTCAGGACTTCAGGAGGGCGAGCAGACAGGAGAGGACGTTTAGAAGGGCGACCAGGACGACACACTGCTGTAGGTTTGAGTCCACGCCTCATGTTACATGTTCAGCCTCTCTAACATGTGATGCGTGTGCGTGTCACATTGATCATAAGAGCTGTGGAAGAACTTTACACCGTCTCCTTGACGCAGATTTACATCCTTGGTGTGAATCAGTGTTTGCGCTGCAGGATGTGAAGAAAAACGTCTCGTATGTGGAATTTAATCCGTCATAACGAGTTCACGCTGATCGCTCCACAAGCTGTTACACTGCTCACACACTGGAAAGGTTTTTATTATTAAAAAACATAAATATTATGAAGTATTGCTCTTATAAACACATACTGCACAGAAGTGACACGATGAGTTAAAAAAATACCAGAGATACTTTAACTGCACTTGAGAAAAGATCAGATTTATTTCTCAGGATGAAATGATGAATAAGTACATTTCCCTTAAAACTGGAGGAAGTGCTGATGTTAAAGAGTCTGACTGCAGTAAATAATGAAATAATGAGAACTTCCTTTAATAAAACCATTTCAAACTTTTACCAAATGACACGATTCAATAAGATTTATTCAGATTAGAACCCAGAACCTTCCTGCTGTGATGCTAACCAATGCTAAAGGTTGCTAACACAAGCAAGTTTCCGTTTAAATACTTAATCTTATTGTTTGGGGATTTCTCTTTGGGATTGTTTTGGGGGGGGGGGGTCTTTTTGTGGACACTAAGTCTCTTTGCGGACATTTCTAGTCTTTTTGTGGACATGAGATGTCTCTTAGTGGACACTGAATGTCACTGTGGTCGTTGTGGACATTGTCAGAAGATTTGGTTTAGTTTTAGAGATCTATATGTGGAGGCACTGGAAAGTAGTACTACCATGCAACCCATTAGCATCACCATTAGCATCATGGCAAACAGGACGTGTTCAACTACTTTGTCTTCTTCTTTTGGGACATTAGGATTAAACATTGTGATGAGTCGATGTATTCCACACAAATCTATTGACTACTTTAACAAAGAGACAGAGGTTAAAGGTGAAATTATGTTAACAGCAGTTGAAAGCTAAAAAAAACAAAAACAATTTAAATTGTGATGTTGTAAATTAGAGGAGGAGCAGCCAGGAGGTCGATTCATCCAGACTGGATTAATTAACGTCAGATATCCAGTAGGAACGAGGTGACAGAAACAAATAACAGAGGTGATTTTATCGCCACGTTCTGCCCCTCGACTTTCATCCTTTTTAAAAAACGCTGCTGCAGAGACGAGGGCCTGGAGTTTATCGAACAGCTCTGCACATGAACAACAGATGTGTGTCGTGTCGCTGAGGATCAGCTGCCAGGCTTTCGGGAGTTTGCAAAGATCAAAGCAAGAGCAAACATTAACGTGCAGCGGCGTCACGGCGGCTCATCTTCAGCGGGAGAAATCCCACCTTGGGGAGACTTATCTCCCCCAGTGTGAGGATTAAGGCCATGTTTGGAGAATAATACGCAGCGTACAGTGTGCTTATGTAAGCTGACGGCCTGTGAGCTCTGCAGGCTCGTTCACTCTCAATCCACCAGCAGCCGCAGGAGGAGAAGAATCAGGTGGAGACGATCACTTCAGCAAGTTCTCGTCAGGAAAACGCTAAATGCTGCTTCACGGCTAAAGGTCAGGATCAAGAAGTTGCATTTGAATGCACCACAAAGACTATGGCCAACGACCAGATGGTACGAATGCTCTACACCTGAGAGGAAATAACTTCATACCAGGAGGTGGCAGTAGACTGGATTCATCGTGTGAAAGAGGAAACAGGAAGCGCTAGTGTTAGCTGGGAGGATAGGAAGCTAGGAGGAGCTACTGTTAGCTGGCAGGCTAGAACGAGCTCCTATTAGCTGGGAGGCTAGGAGGAGCTACTGTTAGCTGGCAGGCTAGAACGAGCTCCTATTAGCTGGGAGGCTAGGAAGAGCTACTGTTAGCTGGGAGGCTAGCACGTGCTGATATTAGCTAGGAGGCCAGGAAGAGCTACTGTTAGCTGGGAGGCTAGCACGTGCTGATATTAGCTAGGAGGCTAGGAAGAGTTACTATTAGCTGGGTAGCTAGAACGAGCTGCTATTAGCTGGGACGGAAGGAAGAGTTACTGTTAGCTGGCAGGCTAGCACGAGTTGCTATTAGCTGGGAGGCTAGGAAGAGCTACTGTTAGCTGGGAGGCTAGCACGTGCTGATATTAGCTAGGAGGCTAGGAAGAGTTACTATTAGCTGGGTAGCTAGCACGAGCTGCTATTAGCTGGGGGCTAGGAACAGCTACTGTTAGCTGGGAGGCTAGCACGTGCTGCTATTAGCTAGGAGGCTAGGAAGAGTTACTATTAGCTGGGAAGCTAGAACGAGCTGCTATTAGCTGGGACGGTAGGAAGAGCTACTGTTAGCTGGGAGGCTAGCACGTGCTGCTATTAGCTAGGAGGCTAGGAAGAGTTACTATTAGCTGGGACGCTAGCACGAGCTGCTATTAGCTGGGGGGCTAGGAAGAGCTACTGTTAGCTGGGAGGCTAGCACGTGCTGCTATTAGCTGGGAGGCTAGGAAGAGCTACTGTTAGCTGGCAGGCTAGAACGAGCTGCTATTAGCTGGGAGGCTAGCACGTGCTGCTATTAGCTGGGAGGCTAGCACGTGCTGCTATTAGCTGGGAGGCTAGGAAGCAACTAAGACCAGCTTCCCCAAACTAGTGGGAATAAGCATATCGGTGCAAGAGTTTTATAAATCCATATGGGATCTTTCACATGATGGATTTGAGTCTGTCCTGAAAGGTCGATGTTTAAGATGAACAGCTGCTCTGTGTCATTTAGATATTTTGGCCGATGCTGGTAAGTTGTTTTTACAGCTCATGTTATTTACTTCTGAGTAGCAGCGACTTCTTGTCCTGAGTCATGCTGCTCTTCCTGCTCTCCCTCCTCCTCCTCCTCCTCCTCCTCCGTCGAGCAGTCGGCCAGGCAGGAGACGGGAGGCGGGCCAGAATCGCTCCCAGTAATCTGCAGCACTCCATCCTCATTATGGCACATTAACACTTATTAACACAGTAAACCCTCAGCTAATGGCTTGATAAACACAGGAACATATCGGGAGGAAGGGGGGAGGAAAGGTGGGGGGGGAAAGGTGGGGGAGGGCAGTGGCGTTTCCACATCTGGGAGACAGAGGGTAATTAAGAAACAATTATAATTAATCCCAATTTCCCAGAGAAGGTAACGTGAGAACAGGTCAAATATGCAGAGTTAATGATTTTATCAAAAAGGAGGAGGATGTGAACGCTAACGTCTGCAGACGCCTCCTCACACCTTCACTCATTCACACCTTCACGCAGGTTTACTGGGTGTGTGAGGACACAACCACCTCCATGCTAGCAAACATCAATCAGGACGAACCTGCATCATCTTAGACTGAATCTTAACCTACTACTACTTTAGTATTTAAACTGTTTTATTTGAATCTTAATCCAAACAGATCCGTAACAGTAGCCTGAACCTAAAACTATTCATCTTAACCTCGAGCACTTCAGATTCTGCTTGCTTTCCACAGTGTTACTGCTGCTTTATTGCATAAAGTACCGTCGGGCCGAGGTCACGATAACCGAACATGCATGAGTGGTGTTAAAATGAATAGCCTCACACTAATTTTAACATTATTCGTTAAATCTAAACTTAGTGTAACAATAAACTGACGTTAATTTAACTTTAAACCTGACACTGATGGACAGAACTACAGAGTTTAGACTGACGAGAGTCTGCAGGTCTGAAATAAACCAGTCTGCGGCCTCAGTTGCATTTCACTGTAGCTTTAAATAAACTGTAAAGTTGTGAGTTAGAAGAGACAGACTGATGCTTCAAATGAACTGAACGTCTTCAGATTCGTGCCGAGGGACCGGATTAATCCAAACTTCGGGATTATAGGCGAACGCCGGCCGGCTCTCCGCTCGGCAGCGGCCCAGATAAACTCCGATGTGGAGATAATAAAGCGCCTGTGGTTGTTCTTTAGTGTGATTATGTCTGAGACAGTGAAGTGTGGAGGTACTAACCCCTCAGGACAGATAACACCTCGGTGTGTTGACAGGCTGCAGTGCGTAGAGCAGCCTGTAGGGGGCGCTGTGCGTGACTTGTCTGGGCGTCTTTTCTGTGGGTCGCAGCCAAAACAGTGAGCGAGCAGCAGATCAGCTGTTTGTGTTTGACCTTTTCCATCTAAATGAGCTTTAACTGGATCAAGAGTTGATGAGGCGGAAAATGAGCCCGTATGGCTGTGAAATCAGATCAGTATCACAGACGACAAATCAAACAGCACAGTGACAGACCGATGATGATGATGATGATGATGATAAAGAGGAGGCAGCCATCTGAGGATTACAGCAGCTGATCTGTGGGACTCTAACAGGGTTCACACTCGTGTCCAGAAGTCGTTTTTCTCTCTGAACAGTTTCAGTTTCATGAAGCTGGCCTGTCGGACGAGACGTTAACGAGGTAAAACTAATATATGATGATAAAAACTATGAGACGAGACTAGAATGTTATCTGATGTGATAAGATGTTATTTCCCTGTCATGTGATTGGATGAGGGGCGTTAGCCTATCTGATCTCAGCTGCCACAAGCCCTCTGGCTATAAATTATGTGGGAACAGCATCACCCTGACATTGATGCAGCCTCCATCACGGTCAGTAAACTATGAAGTTAAATTAGTCTCATCTAAGGACTTTACTAGTCTCCTCTTCTATCTGTGTCTGATCCAACCTTATAAAAGTCAGTGAAGGAAAGTGAAGAACTTTTAACAGACTGTAGGAAACACAGTGGTTACATGGAGAAGATGAATTCAGAACTGATTTATATATATATATTTATGTATTTAAATAAATAAATAAACCTATAATTCTTCTGTGAACTCTAATCTGTTCCTCAGGCCTCCACGTGTAAAAGACGAGTCTCCGCTAGCACGGCTGGTAAATCTTTTTATTTGGTTGTAGAGAGCAGCTGCTGCTGCACAGTCACTGTGGATTAGTTGTTAAATGTCCTGCTGATTTTACAAACCTTAAACACAGCGTGAGGTCCGTCTGACGCAACACTGAGCAACTTCTGCACTGGATCAGTTACACCACCTCTTCCTCTTTCTGGTCTTATTCAAAGTTAAAAGCTTCTTCAGAGTCTGGACTCCTCTAGACTCTGAAGGTGAGATGTGACCTCATCATCTGATCCTTCATGTCCTGCAGCGTGAGGGTCTAGTTTATAACCAGGACGTCCCAGAAGATGCTGGACTGAGATCTGGATGAATTTAGAGACAACACCTTGAACTGGTGGTTGTTCTTCCTTCCTCCTCTCTCTCTCTACTCCTCCTCCTCCTTTCCTTCCTCTTCTTCTTCTTCTTCCACCTCCTTTTCTTCTCCCTATCTTCTCTCCACCTTCTCTTGTTCCCCCTCCTCTTCCTCAGCCTTGTAGTCTTCTTCTTCCTCTTCCTCCTCCTCCTATTCGTCCTCTTACTTCTTCTTCCTCCCTCTTTTTCCTCTTTCTCCGCCTCCTCTTGCCCTCTTCCTCCTCTTCTTCACCCTCCTCCTTATCCTCTTCTTCCAAAGTGTTCATCTTGTTCACTAATATATCCCGCCCACTGACAGGAGCCTTGATAAACCAGATAATTAATAACTAAACTAAATCTCTTTGACGTCTGAGGCTTTAACTGACGGATCTAAAACAAACTGATTAATAAATAAATTAAAATAAAGTCTAAAATTACACGTTTAAAGTTCCCGTATCTAAAACTAAATACCAGATGTTGCAGCTGCCGCCCTGATCTCTCACTGCAGTGTTAACACTTATTAAAACCTTCTCAAATATTTTTAGAAGACCCGTTTTTAAAGACGTGTGAACCCGTGACCTCGGCTCTGTAATCTAATCAATCATCTGACTAATTGATTAACTGATTGACGGTCTCAGCTCTGCTCGTTCGTTAAGCCTCTGTTGAGCATTTCCGGAGGTCGCACTAAAAACCAACCAAACGACCAGCCTCCATTCACCAGATGTGGAACTGACACACAGATGTTGCATCCTAATCCCCTCCCTTCCTCCCTCCCCCCCCCCCCCCCCTTCCTCCCCCCCGTTGTATCTGAGCTGTCGACACGATTATTGGCAAAAAAACAAGTGGATTCTCCATCCCGGCGCAGTGACGTCAGACCAGTGAACTCTGCGGATGTAAGTAACGGTGGATGTGATGTAATACGCCTCCTCTCCCTCTAATCTCAGACATATAAGATTACCCATAATCTGCTGACGTCACACAACAGAAACTCTGCTCAACTGGGAAAACCCACACGGGAAACACACACAACGCTGTCGCTGCCATTTTATAGCGACACTCAGTCGTTGTGTGGAAGATAAAAAAGTCACAGAAATCTGCTTCAACACTACATATTAGTTCAAATGTGACGCAACAATCTGGATTCAAGAGGCAGCATTTAATCTGCTTACAGCGACGATTTATTAAATGTTATGTGTCCATATTTGTTCTGAATGATTGTTGGTTGGTGGATGTTGTTGTGTCCTCATTGGTTGTTTTAGAGAAAAGAACTTAACAGAGACTCCAGAGCAGCTGCTAATGGAGATGCTAATGGAGATGCTAATGGCTTCTAAAACGGATGGAATCTAAAACTAAACCAGGTAGATTTCCATGAACGTGAAGTGGGTGTTAGCATTTTTTAGCAGTGTTAGCATCACGGCATGAAGGTTGTTGGGTCTATCTGCTGTGTTTTCTCTCACACAGACACGACTGTTAGCTTCATGTTAGCATTATAGAAAAAACATCCTAATTATACTCAATAAATCTGAACTTTTGTTGTATACTTTGTAAAAGTTGTGTTATATTTTAGTAGTTGACCTAAAGATTAATCAATAATAGTTGATACCATCAACGTCGTCAACATCGTCAACGAATTTCAAATTTATTCATTAGTTTTAAATTCAAATAACTTTATTCATGACCAAAACAGCAACAGAGCAGAGTCGGTAGCAGCAGCGATAGGTTCTTAAAATAAAGTGCTTATTTTAAAGTGCACATTATCTCCCACTCCTAAATAACAACAACAACAACAAAGGATGAGGAACAGCTGCCCACGAGCACAAAACCTAAGCAGCTTATTCCCGTCAACATAACCAGAGGGAGAAATTATTCTAGATCGTCACGTCGGTCGCTGGAGTTTTGATTTCTTCAGGTACGGCACAGGAGGTCGGACCTGAAATATCTGATCTCTGTTACCAGGTGTGTTTCCATCCACCTGTTCATTATAATTTTTCACTCTCTTAACACGACCTACATGAGCCTGGACACGAAGCAGAGTGTATTTCACCTTGTTCTGTTATTTTTAGGGAAAGATGGAGGACGTCTGTTGTAAAGGTTTCAACATCTGAATTAAATTAAAGCTACAGAAAATACCTGGTTAAAATAAACTGTAATCTCCTCCAACAGGTAACAGCAGCTCTTCCTGTTTCTCCCTTTTGAATGAACTACTAAACAATGAGGATCATTTCGAGGCTTCCCTCACTCTGCAAACAACAAAACTGTGATGTGTAAATAGAGAAAATATTGTTCTTCTCATGCTCCTGAAACAGCGAATTCTCACAAAAAACACCTTTGCCAACAAATTGACTGTTTAAGGTCTATTTTAAAACTAGTGCTTATTTTTACCATTTCTGACAGAAACTAATCAGATGACAAGTAATAATAAAACCATCTTAAGCTTCAGGTTCATTTGAAAAGCTTGTCCTTTAATATTACGAACCCAAACCTTTTGTTTTTGTGTTTGTTTATGGTGTTACTCCAATATTTACAGTCGTGTTTTAATGGTTGTGTTTATTCTACTCATTTTTTATTTGTAATAACCCAAAAGGGGAAAGTCAGTCATCTTAAAGCTCTCTACTGTTTTCTTTAGTGTAATTAACAGAATCATTCAAGCATTGGTCAGCCAGCCGTCAGGCTCACACCAAACTGACTACAAAGATATATCAAAATACCACAAACTGATTGATGGAAGTTCAACTTATCAGACTCTATCTGCTGATGAAGACCATGACAGGCACCAGAAAGACCCAGAAATACTTTAAACGGGAGAGGGGGGGCAGTGAGAGGACCTTGAGCTTTTCATCTAAAGTAAAATATTAAAAACTCAAGTGGCTGTAGAGACACATCCCAAACTGATTTACGGACAAAAATGTTCACTTATTTCTACTGGGAGGAGAAACATCTTCCAGAGAGGGTTAGGGAGTTTATGGCAGCGTTGGATGACCAGAACATTTCTGGAGTAGAGAACACAAGGTACCAGCTACCCTCTCCACACTACATTAACTTTGACAGAAAGATTTATTGGACTGAATCCAGTCCACTCTAGGAGAAGACAAGGAAGACAAGGACAGACTTTAGAAAGACACAGGAGACCAACTCTAGGAGAAGAAAAGGAAGACAAGGACAGACTTTAGGAAGCTACAGGAGACCAACTCTAGGAGAAGACAAGGAAGACAAGGACAGACTTTAGGAAGACACAGGAGACCAACTCTAGGACATTTAGGACCAGATCAGGACTCAGATCAGCTGATACTCAATATTAAATGATCGGTATCGGATCGGGACATTCCTAGCGTTTTACTACTGACCATGTGATGTGGTTGAGTAGACATCGTGTAAGTGAACCTTTCTATCAAGCTACAGTTCATGATTTACTTCCATAAATCAGTTTGGGACGTTTCTACAGTGAATCGTGGTTTCATTATTTTACTTCTGACAAAAACTCAAGGTTCTCTCTCAATAGACAGAAGTTGCTCGATTGTCCTTAAGAGACCTCAGGGTGGAAATTTGACGTGAGGAGTGAAATTAGGCAACTAAATGTTCAGGCAACAAGAGGACAAGTGAGCAACCTCCACGTGCAGATGACGACCATGCAGCTGAAAGATCCAGAAATACTTTTAGTCTGGGTAGTAGGCAGTAAGAGGACCTTGAGTTTTTATTAAAAGTAAAATATTAAAACGTCATAGTGGTTGCTTCATTGTCCTTAAGAGACCTCGGGATCTAATGGCAACTAAACATTGAGGCAACAAGAGCAATCTCCATCTGCTGATGAAGACCATGAGATGTGGTTTGAAGGTGTCACTCTTAAAGATGAGGAATGAATGAATAAATGGACGGTGCTGTATTTTGATTTAGCGTTAATAATAATAATAATTAATTAAATAAATAAAGACTATTTCCAGGCAGAAGCAGAATATTCCAGCCGCCTACCTGTTGTGCCTTGAGGCCAGGTGTGAGTCCCTGACAAGGTCAACCTGGTGTCGGTGTTCCGTGTTTAAATTATTAAATTATTCCCATCACATTTATAAACGTTTTTTAATCATAGGTGTAATGACGTCCTTACCGTACACGCCCTGGCCGTGGACTCCCTGCAGGAAGCCGGTGAACAGCCACAGGAGACCGAACACTAAACCCATCTTCACATCCTCCTCTGGCCGCCGCGCTGCTTCGCTCCCCCCGGGGAGGACGTTGTCAGTTCGGTTGGCCGCCGCTGCTGCTGCCGCTCCCTCCTCCTCCTCTTCCTCCGCTCCGGCCGGCGTCCTCCCTCCTCACGGAATCCGGCCCGGTGACCGGTTCTCATCCACAAACCCAAAGCTTCCCTCCGACCACCACCAGCCCCCCCAGCCCCAGCAGCTCACCCCCCCCCCCGGCTCTTCTCTTCGCCTGGCCGCCCCCCCCCCCCCCCGGACCCCGGTCAGATGTGGCGGTCAGCTCCGGTTCCGGTCATACCGCAGCTAACGTTAGCTAAAAACGGGCAGAAACAGCGGTGAACCGGAGAACCGAGGAGCAGGTGCCTCAGCCGCGTCTCCTTGATGGTGACATTGTGGAAAAAAAACGTTTAAATTCAAGAACAAATGTTTTAAAAACTGTGTGGGTATCCTGCGGACCGGTGTTTGGAGGTTCCCCCGCCGGAGCTGCTGCTCCCTGGGTCACCGCAGAGCTGCATCCATCATCCCGAGGAGAAGCGGCACCAGCTCCGCGTCCGGTCCTGGCTGTCAGCGGCTCGTCGCGGCCCCCTCAGGCCGGGATGGAGGGAGGGAGGGAGGGGGGAGGAAGAAGAAGAAGAAGAAGAAGAAGAAGAAGAGGAGAGAGTCGTGGCTCCGTGATGCCGCCGTGATGCCGCCGTGAGCTCCGGCGAAGAAGAAGGAGGAGAAGGAGGAGGAGGAGGAGGAGAGGCGGTGAGTCCGGTCCGCTCCTCCGTGGGTTTTACCGGTCGGTCAGAGACGTCACCGAGCGAACCGAGCGGCAAAGACGCTGTCGCCGCTTTGCTTCGACTTCCGGTATCACAATTAAAAAATAAAACACCTTAGGCGAAACTTTTTTTTTTAAACTTAAAAACTGAATATTTAAAACAAATGTGTTAAAACAACGGATACTTTAAATAACCAAATGTTATTTTCACGACTAATTTATTAAACTATTTTGTCTGGCGTCACTCCTCTAAAGAGAAGGCGATTTTTATTTTTTTATATATTTTTTGTTCATTTGTTTTAAACTTAGAAATCGAGGCGGAACTAATCGTAACCGCTCTGACGTTCCACACGTGAATAAATAATGAACACACCTCGCCACGAAGCTTGAGAAGAGCACTCTAAACTGGAGCATTGTTTTGGTAAATGACTCTCAAAACCATCAAATAAGATACGTATGAAATCTGACGATGTGTTTGTGACTTGACGTGAGTCTCGCAAATGTTTGTTTGGTAAGAAATGGTGAAAATATTTTGTTGTTTTGGAATTACTAAAGTCTGGGCTTCTTGAGATGAAAATCATTTAAATAATTTGAATTTCAACAGCTAATGACACATAAAAGCAAATTGAATGCAATAGATAGATGAACAATGTTTTTGAAGTGCTCTTGTTGGGGCTAGCTCGTACCTGGGCTCCAGAAAATCCAGAGAGAGGAAACTTCCAAATAGCAGACATCAAGAAAATAATTTTTATTTTTTGGGAAGATGTAGAGGTTGAAATAACAAACACTAATTTTACATTTTAAACATTTTTTTTGCTGACTCTAATTCGAGGAAGTTAACTTTTTATCCATTATTTATAGATCCCTCAACTTTTTCAAACTGTAGGCTTTTATTTTGATGAGTAGATTTCTGACTGGTTTCCGGTCTCCACCGTTCAAACTGTAGTTGTCTTGACAACGCGCGAAGCCTCACGAGCCGCTGCTCTCTCACCGTGACTCACGAGACACGCAGAGCCTGTAGGCGGCACGCGCGGTAGAAATGACAGCCCTCACTGCGCACGTGTGCGATGTTCTTTTTATCTGCTTTGTTGAGGCGGGAAACGGAGAGATGGAGCTGAACGATGGAGGCCAGTTTACATCCAGGCTTCATCTCTCAGTTAAACTAAACATGGACGAAGATGACAAAAAAAAACAAGAAAAGGTTAGTCCTGGATTAAAATAATTATTACAGATGACGTTTGCCCTGGATTAAAATTAAAATTGGACGAAAATTATTCCAGCTAAACATAGTCCTGGGTTAAATCCCAAAGGAGTATAGCCTGGTTTAAAATGACTATTCTAGATAAAATCAGGCAGGTCAAAATGAATCCATAAAACGTTAGCCCTGAGAGACAAAATCCATATATTATTCCTGATATAGTTAGTCCTGAACCACAATGATTCCAAATTGAGTTAGTCATGGACTAAAATGACTCTAGATTAAATTATTCCCCATTTAAATTATTCCTGATCAAATCAGTCCTCAAATTCTCACTTGGGAACAGTGTGGCCTGGTTTCTAATTATAATTCCAGATGAAGTAAATCCCGGGCTAAAATTATTTCAGATTAAACTAGTCCTGGCTCAGAATATGTTCCTAATAAAGTTTTGCCTGGATTATTACAATCATTCAAGATAAAGGGGGTTCTGGGTAACACTTTCACCAAATAAATGTAGGTCTCTGTAAAAATTATTCCAGATAAAATTAGGCAGGTCAAAATTATTCCATAAAAAGTTAGCCCTGAAATATGAAAGCCATATATTATTCCGGAGTTAGTCCTGAACCAAAATGATTCCAAATTGAATTAGTCATGGACTAAAATTATTCTAGATTACATTATTCCTGGTTTAAATTATTCCTGATCAAATTAGTCCTCAAATTATCCCAGAAACAGTGTGGCCTGGTTTCAAATTATAATTCAAGATGAAGTTAGTCCTGAGGTTAAAATTGCTCAAAATTGTTGTTCCTAATAAAGTGTCACCTGGATTACCATCATTCAAGATAAACAGTGTTCTGGGTAACAGTTATTCCAGATAAACGTAGGTCTCTGTAAATATTATTCCAGATATGCATTTGAGATATAATTTGGTGGTTTTAAAATTATTCCAGATAATATTACTGAAGACAAAGTGATTCCTGGGTTAAAATTATCGTTTCATATAAGTCCTATAAAGATTTACAGCTGCAGCCCTTTAAAAATAAACCCAGCTATTTTCATTCTCCAACCAGAGCTGGTTGCAGTCTGGTCTCGGTTCTTGGAGCTGGAGCTCAGTGACCTGATAAAGCTAAAACTTCACTGCACCCAAACACCGTCTAAAAGAGGAACTTGACAATGACGCTAGCGTGTTTTCTCTACGCTGTCTTTGCAAGTTTAACCAGTAGAGAATGAGTAAACGCCTGAAAGAATAATTAAATAATGTGGAAAGCTTAAATAAGTGAAGAGACTTTGGTGTTCAGACCCCATTGAGACGTTATTATTTTAAAAGAGCAGCGACACCATTATCTGTGCTTGAATATCCTCAGATGACGTCTATACGCTGGTGGTTTTAACCTCACAGCTTGTGGAAATGAACCTTCAACCCTGAAACTTGAGGTAGAGACTTATTAAATGTTTGTAAGTTTGCCTGCAGACCTGTGAGTGTCAGCTCGAACAAAGGTAAGAGTACACCTGAAAAACTACTGAGCGTCCAGAGTCTCCCAGGAGCTCGTTAATGTTGTGTTTGTGCCGAGGCTTTTAACCTCAGAGTAGAAGAATAATGTGTCTGCGTGGAGGCTTCAACTCTTTAATGGAGCTCTGGCTCCTGACGGACGATCCAAGCGACTAATGGTCTGAAAAAGCCAGAGGACGAAGCAGTTAGTCAGAGATGACAGATGCTCTCTGCTGTTACCGGCAACGCCACAACACACAAAGCCAACGGCCGGTCAACGGTCGGTGTCCAGCAGTCGGTCGGACCTGTTTTCATCTTCATCCTCAGCTGATTCAGGAGAGACCGACTCTGTATGACGGCTTGTAGCTCTTCCTAGCTTTCTAGCTTCCCAGCTAATTGTAGCTCTTCCTAACTTCCTAGCCTCCCAGTTAATTGTAGCTCTGCATAGATTTCTAGCCGTCCAGCTAATAGAAGCTCATCCTAGCTTCCTAGCCTCCCAACTAGTAATAGCTCTGCATAGATTCCTAGCCACCCATCTAATAGTAGTTCTTCCCAGTAGCCTCAGAGCTAAAAAGTACCTCTTCCTGTTTCCTCCCCTCCCAGCCTATAGTAGCTCATCCCAACTTCCTAGCTTCTCAGCTAATAGTAGCTCCCCAAAGATTCATAGCCTCTCCCTAACTTTCCCTTACTGGTAGCCTCCGTGCTAAAAAGTACCTCTTCCTGTTTCCTAGCCTCTCAGCTAATAGTAGCTCCCCATAGATTTATAGCTTCGCAGCTAATAGTAGCTCTCCCTAACTTCCTAGCCACCCAGCTAATAGTAGCGCTTCCTGGTAGCCTTCGAGCTAAAAAGTACCTCTTCCTGTGTCCTCGCCTCCCAGCTAATAGTAGCTCGTCCTAACATTCTAGCTTCCAAGCTAATAGTAGCGCCTCCTAGCTTCCCATTCACTAATAAGCTTTGTGATCACTATGAGGACTGTTTGGGTTGGTTGGCATCTCTTCTGTGACTAGTTACGTGAAATATTTCAGTCTCTATGAGTGAAAAAAGCTGAAGATCTCGTTCAAACGTCGCTGCATGTTTCTCTTTATGCAACAGTTATATAAACAGTCAGATCTACTGTCAGTTCCTCCTCATCTGGAACATCTGTCCTGTCCTTCCTCCAGAGACCTGCTGCTGTCACCCCGAAATACCTCAGAGACAAAACTGGTTTACCTGAGGCTCAGAAGTTGGTCAGATTCTACCGCCACCAACAATTCAGAGAGAGAAGACATGTTAAGATAATATTTAATGAAGTTTTTGTGAAGTGAGGACATCCTTAATAAATCTTAAGTAATCCCAGATTTTCTTAAAAACCTCTTAAGAGTCACACATGAAGACTAGAGGTTCCACGTTAAAATGAGATCAAACATGAACAAAATGCAAACATTGACAATAATTCGCTTCCTCTGTCTCCGTCCTGAGCGATGAAACAAACTCGGTCCGTCCTCTCTTTGTTTCTGTAAATCCTCGCCTCCTTCGCTCTGACTCACTCAGTTTGTCTGAGGAGAACAAAGGGCGAAGAAAAGGCGCCGTTCTGCCGATGAAGCGATCAGTCGCGTCACTTTGAAAACGCTTGAAAGCCGAGAAAGTGGATTAAAGAGCTCAAACTATTCATTTCCTCTGAGGTTTTTGTTTTTGAAGGAGGCACAGCTGGAACTGGTTCAACATTTACCATCGTGATATCTGCTGTTTTAGAGCTTTCCACAAAAATAAGGACAGCAGGTATCTGGAGACGAGACTTATTACAAAATAAGTTTGATATAAAAGTTGCTTTTTTGTCCCTTGACGATAAAACTTCTCCTGATGTGCCCCCACTGTCATAACTTTCTCCTAAGTCTTCAACAGGAAATGAAGATAAAACCATTCATTGGAATAAATTAAATTAACTCAGAACAGGGAATAAATAAGATGAATAGATAATCTATTTTAGATACATAAGCCTTTATTGTCATTGTACAAAGAGTATCTGAGATTAATAGCGATACGTCTGTGCCAGACAGTCAATCAATGAAAACAAAAGACAGAATACATCTGTCTACACAGTAAAGTTTTTGCGTCCTTCAGAATTTTCTACATTTCTGTCTAAAAATGACTCAAAACATCCTGAAAGTAGACAAAGAGAAGCCAATAAAACACATGAAAGTGAAATATTATACTTGTGAATGTATTTATTCAAGAAAATTAATAATTTCTTCATATCTGTTAGTTGTCTCTTTGTTTCCAGTATCTGCTGTGACCTCCTTGTCACTAAACGTTTCTGGTAACTGCTGATCAGTGGTCTACAGCAGCTTGGAGGAATTTTAGCCCATTCCTCAGAACAGAACCACTTCAGTTCTGAGATGTTGGTGGGTTTCCTCACATCAACTGCTTGCTTCAGGTCCTTCCACAACATTTCTATTGGATTAAGGTCAGGACTTTGACTTGGCCGTTCCTAAACATTCATCTTGTTCTTCTTTAACCGTTCTTTTGTAGAACCACTTGTGTTCTTGGTTCTCGTTGTCTTGCTGCATGACCCAGTTTCTCTTCACATTCAGCTCATGGACAGATGTCCTGACATTTTCTTTTAGAGTTCACTGGTGGAATTCAGCTCTTTGTTGGTGGACCAGTCCTGTGGAGAGTAACAGTGTCCTGGAGTTCAGTGAGAATGAAAAGATGAAAGTCTCAGCTTTCTTCATATTGATGCTCATCAACATTCATGATCTCTGGAGAATTTAAACTGTTCTAGTGTTAGTGCCTTGCTCATTAACGTCTTCCTCTTCTGTTTCTCTTGTCTCCTTGGCGCTGCTCTTCTTCTTCTTCTTCACGTGAATTATTGACGGTGGCTTTGCCTTTGATCCGGCTGCCAGTGTGGCGTCCTTCCAGCTCGAGGAGCTTTTCTCTCCTGAGTTATGATCACCGGTAAAAAATAAATGTCCTGGATTATAAATTTAAAGCAGGAGAGCGAATCGATTCGGTTACCTGTGTTCAACCTGAGGGCTTTTATTTTAATCATGAGGAACTCGCGATAGACGACGGCGCCAGGATAAAACATCTTTTATTCATCGTCTCTGGTTCCCACCGGAGGAGGAACAGAAAGAGGAGCAGTTGTGATGTGACAGATCGATGGTGTTCTCTGTCGCTTTGCTGTCGATTCACATCCAAGTTCAAATGCACGGGAGGAGGAGCATGGTGTTGTCATGGCAATAAGCACTGATTGAGTTCAAGTTTGAAGGTTTCAAGTTTGAAGGTTCGTTGTAGTTAGGAAGAAGAGGAGGTAGAGGAGCATGAAGAGGAGAAAGAAGAAGAGAAGAAATAGGAGGAGGAGGAGGAAGAAGAGGAGCAGGAAGCATAGGAAGAGGAGATAGAGAAAGTAGGAGAAGAGGAAAAAGAGGAGGATGAAGAAAAAGGAGGAAGAAGAGGGAGAAGGAGGAGGAGCAAGGGGGTAGGAAGTAAAAGAGAAGCAGGAGGAAGGAGAGGAGGAGGAAGAGGATGAAGATGAGGCAGAGGAGGAGGAAGAAGAGAAGGATGAGGAGCAAGAAGAGGAGATGAGGAGAAAGAAGAAGAGCAGGAAGAAGAGGAAGAGAACGAAGCATAGGAACAGGAGGTAGAGAAAGAGAAGAAGGAGGAAGACGAAGAAGGGGGGAGGGAGAGGAGCAAGAAGAGGAGGGGGAGGAGAAGGAGGAGAAAAGGAGCAGGAATAAGAAGGAGAGGTGGAAGAGGAGGAGGAGTAGGAAGCATATGAAGAGGAGTTGGAGAAAAAGGAGGAGGAAGACGAAGAGGAGGAGGATGAAGAAGAAGAGAAAGAGGGAGAAGGAAGAGGTGCGATGGGGTAGGAAGTGAAAGAGGAGAAGGAGGAGAAAGAAGAAGAGGAAGGAGAGGAGGAGGAGAAGGAGGAGGAGGAGAAACACTAGGAAGAAGAAGTGGAGGATGAAGAGGAAGAGAAAAGAGAAGAGGAGGTGAAAGAGAAGGTGAGGAGGAGGTCAGGAATAGTTTAAGTTCAAGGTGTTGCAGATCTCAGTCCAGCATCTTCTGGGACGTCCTGGATAAAAACTGATCTGATCCATGGAGGCTCCACCCCTCAACCTGCAGGACTTTAAGGATCTGATGATGAGGTCACATCTCACCTGAGTTTATGGAGGAAATCTCCATCTTCTTCTGGATTGTATAATGATCACAATGGAAGAATGTGATGATGTCCAGGATAAATAAAATGTCCAAAGGTTGACTTGTGTGTACGCTGCCTCCTGTAGTGGAATCAGAACACTTTGGGTTCTTTGGTTCTCCAAATGGAGAGTGGGCCTGATTCTGTTTTTACTAGAACCTTTGTAGAATATGTGTTCTTTGTGGTATTTCTGTTATCACCTTGGTGACTTGTTGCCCTGGGGAGTTACATACGTGAAGAAAAGTCATATAGAGGACATGTCCATATTTGTATGGATTCTATAATGTGCATAACGGTAGAGTTTGATGATGTACAGGCTGAATAGCACAACACAGTCTTAGGAAGGCGGTGGTCATAATGTTAAGGCTGTTAGACTTATTTTGGTCTGGAAACCAGGTTTGAATCAAAGGACAAGCGTCTCTATTTAAAGATGATTTCTGAAAATCATCTTAAAGTTCGTCAACACGTTGGAGACGCATTTAAGAAAGTCAAGAAGTGAAGACGTCACAGCTTTTTTTAAACTTTTATTTATCTTTTTTATTTTTATGCTCGACACTCAGATTTATATGTACGATGACATGTGACGGAACAACAACACGTTCATTAACCAGGTGATTTGACTAAAGTTTAGAGTCTAATCTCTACCCGAGGTAGGGAAACCTGAGGAGCGCTGCCTGCCCGGGGCCGAGGTTCAGGTTTATCAGGTCCACGCTGCTGTCCTTGGGGAGGACGCTGCTGTCGGTGCTGAGGGCGACCGTGGCGTGTCGGGGCAGCACCACGTCGCTCGGCGGTGATAAGAACAACATCTCCTCCTCCTTTGCCCAGTTGAAGACAGCCAGGTAACGCTCACTCTGATCCCAGACTCGCAGGTACGCCAGGGAGGAGGAGGAGTTAGAGAGGAGGACGAAGTCTCCAAACAGCAGGGAGCGCTCTTTGACCCGTAGCTCGCTTAAAGCTCGGAAAAAGTGGCGACAGGAGAGACGCTCGGCTCGCTCGTCCTGAAAACACAGAGGAGGCGATCAATACATGATGACCGCCATTCAGGAAAAGGTTTCAGACGTATCTGATGTCAACACAATTCATGTTCTTCAATCAAATCCTGGCGGGAAATAACTCTTTGTATAGGAAGAGCTACTATTAGCCAGGAGGCTAGGAAGCTTTATTTATTCTAGATCATCATGTTGTACCTGTTGAGTCCCGTTCAGTTCCTCATCCGTGTCCCAAAGCATCTTGGGAAACTTGTTGTCCTGAAAAGGAGTTGACAGAACGTGATCACAACCAACAGAACAGTCAAGACGAGCTTTTGGCTCCATCTGCTGGTTACTTGAAGTGTTACAGACGCTCTGTCCTCACCTCGTCCTTCAGGCCGATCTCGTCTCCATAGTTGAAGACGGGCGTCCCCGGCAGCGTCATCAGCAGCAGCTGGTTCAGTTTGACCAGAGCCGGACCCACCAACGAGGCCAGGTGGCCCCGGGCCCGCTCCCCCAGACTCCAGGCCAGCTTTCTCTGACTGTGGGACGAATACAAGTGCTGGATGGACTGAGCACGCTCAGTGGCGGCGTCTTCTCTGCTGGGCGGCAGGACGTTGGAGATCAGGAGGTTGACACCGGTGGTGGAGAGGAGGGAGGACACGTCTTCAGCTGAGGAGCGATCTGTGACGCCGATCAGGACTCTGAAAATCACAGTGGATTTAAATGACTGTTTTAATGGTAAAACGGGGGGAGTACCGGGGGCGTGGCCTCATTTAATCTACGCCCCTTTGTGCAAGATGAAGGTTTCATTTCAGTACGATGATGGCTTTATATACAGGCAGTTAGCCTTTTAGCTATACGTCAATATAATACTATTGTATGTCTTTTACACATTAGCAGGCTAGCTGTTAGCTCGCTACACTCCCAGCTAGCACTGGTCTGCTGTCCTGACGCCTTCAGATTCAACAGAATAAATCTTGTCATGCTTTCACCAAACCTTCACTGATCCAGCGGTTTGTTCCTGACCTGCTGCTGGGACGCTCGTCGGTGTAGTTCTGGACCATGATTCTGATGTCGGCCCATGGACTCGACTCCTCGCTCGCCTCGCTCGCCTCGCTCGCCACATGCTCCATCCCCGACAGCTGGATGCCGTCCACGCCTTCTTTCAGCCAGAACATCAGAGCAGGCTGAGGACGCAAGGAATCAGTTTACAGCTCTGAAATGTCACTTCTTTCTGCAGCAGCTTCAGATCTGATGCCTCTTTTTAAACCTGGCAAATATTATGTGAGCTTTATGTTGTCTCAGTCAGCTAGATGCTGCTGTTGAGTGTTTTCCTCATGAGGTCAAAGGGTTGGTGAAATAAAGATGGAGGAATCAGTGAAAGAACCTTTTCCTTTGGGGATATATTTTAAGTTATATAAATCTAGATCTAAAATCTTTCAAATCGTCGGCACACAAACGTGGAAGAACGACCTGGATCTCACCTTTAGCCTGTCTACTACGTCGGTCACATTGCTGCTGGCGAACCAGGGTCCAGATGATCCTTTATAGTTTGGAGTCAGGTCCAGAACCACAGAAATACCTGCACAGGTGAGAGACAGACTTTACTCCAGGACTGAATGTCGCTCTTTCGCTCTTCTTGCACAGAACCAACTAAAAACCAGCTCAATTAATGTCAACTCAATTAAAGGAATAATTCATTAGATTATTTTAGACCTTGAGCTGATTAGAAAATTAAACTTAATTTATTGAGTTGAATTTCTACTCAGTCATATTTTTCTCACCCTTCTTGTGAGCAGCCTGGATGAAACTCTTGAACTGCTCGAGTGTTCCGACGTCGGAGGAGATTTCCGTAAACTTCACGTTATTGGCATCGTCGGGTGGAGCGACGTGGATCGGACCGATCACCAAACCTTTGACCTTCAGCTGAGACAAGCCGTCGAGTTTCTGCTCCAGACCTGGAGGAAGACACAAGAGGAATGAGGTATGCTGTTTATATTTTATTTATTTTACTATAGTCATTAGTGCTTTGGTTTTGTAAATGTTTAGTTTCTATTTAAATTGTTTATTCTTTTTATTTTTTTAATCCATTTTTTACTTTCTGGTTATATTGATTTTTCTATATTGTTCTATTTTTTCTTGGTTTTTTTTCTTTATCTTTTATTTAAATTTATAATTATTTTCCATTTTATTTTGCTATACCTTTCTACTCATTCTATTTGTATATTCACATTTTATCTTTAATATGTGTTTATAATTATTTATTTTATGACATTCTTTTAATATTATAAGTTTTATTTATTGAATATTTATTTATTTAGTCCCCAGGAAATAAACTATTAAAACATTTACTGTGTATTTTTTATTAAAGTGCTTCGTTTTAGTTTTTATTTCTTGTTATTTATCTTTTACTCTAAATTTAGATTTTTTTTTTACTTTCACTCATTTGTATTATTTTAATTTTTCCCTTTTATTTTAAATTTCTGTATTTTTATTCTTCTTTTATATATTTTTCCAGTGTTTACTATTGAAAATATTGGTATGAATGTTTGGTTTCATTGTTCATAGTTTGACGGTAAATCAGTTTCATCTTCTGATCATTTAGGGCAAAGTTTAAACCGTGTTTCACTTCTGCTGAAAAACTGCAGACTGAGTTGGAGTTGGCAACTCATTTTGCTGCCGCTGCTACTTTCAGTGTCTGTAACTCGTCCACCAGACAAGAATCACTGATGAGGTTTGAAACTCACAACTCAAAACCCGTTAACAGACTCTTGTCATGTGAGTTTCATCTGTAGGTTTCACCACCCACAGATGTTTCTGGGCAGGTTCACATCATAGACTGTATATAAATATGCACAACGCGTCTCCACTTCCTTGCATTGGTAAAAGTGATGGTATTTTCCCAGGGATACGGGTGGCACCATCTTGTGATTTTCGAGCCAGAGTGCAGAATCTTTCTTACTGTCTATGGTTTGAACCCACAACCTACATGCTGTGATGCTAACCACTGCTAAAGGTTGCTAACTCCACTTAGAGTGGAACATTAATGTAAATCAACCTGGTTTAGTTTTAGAGGTCTATGTGTGCAGAGACACGCTGATAGAAAGCAGCACTGACATGTTATTAGCATCGCCATTAGCATCATCCAAATGTAGGATGTGTTTTATTGGAAATAAATGTGGGCATTTCTAGTGTCTTTATGGACATTATGAGGAATTTTATGCTGTGATGCTAACAGCTGCTAAAGGCCGCTAACGTAAGTGCTAAGAGACGATTTAAAAACTGTCTTCGTTGAGTTTCTTCTGAACCGAACTCACCCTTCAGGTCTTCGCTGAAGGCCTTGATGTCTCCGACCTGGTACAGCGGGCCGTCGTTCCACCAGTTGGTGGGGGGCAGATCTCTGCAGCGAGGAGCCTGGATGATGATGAGGACGGCGCCCGCCAGCATCCCGCACCAGCCGATCCAGAACACCGCCAGCAGCGACCAGCGGGTCCTCACCCAGCTGAGAAACAGCAGCACAGATTACTGTAACACGTCCTCCATCTTGTTTCAGATATTAAGTGAGTGGTGTCATTATTCAAAAAGCTTCTCGATTAAATATTCTGGGTGACCACAAGTCTGACAAAGGATTTACAAAGACCCCTAAATGCTAGCTGGTCCAGGACTGACGTTTGGAAACTTTGGGAAGATGGCTAGTTTTCTTTCTGCCGTCTTCAGTTTTTATGTTTGGCTATATTTGTCAAGTTTACGTTTTTCCACAATTACGGGTTTTAATGCTTCAACTTTTTAATGTCTTTCTATGTGAATGTCTATTGTTTGTCTTAGCTAACAACAGTAGCATAGGCTAGCAAAGGGTTTACTTGTTAGATTTGGTTGCCGAAACCAAAAGTACCATAGCAACGGTAACCATGGCAGGGGTCCTCTGGTTGGTGGGCCAGTGGACCAATCAGAAGGTCACTAAAGGGTCCATTCATTGTAGCAGAGACAGATAGATAGATGCCCTGTGAGCCACAGGTTCGAGTCCAGCTACTGACGTTTGATTTTTCATTTATTTATTTTTTATTTTTTTACCCCTCTATTTTTTCTCTTACCCCGGGGTTCCCGCCACTCTCAGCAGCTCCTCCTTGCTCAGCCCGGTGAAATTCACCTCCTGCGCTTCGTCCTCGTCGGGGATCTTCAGCTTCACAGAGCCGTTCTTCTCCGCAGCAGACACCGTCACCTCCTCCTCGCTGGCAGACGGAGCGTCCGCAGCTACTCCACCGGTCATCGGCTGCTTCTCCTGCTCCTCCTGGTCCAGATCCGCCTCGCTCACATCGGCCTCCGTCGCATCAGCATCCACGGCCACGGCCACCTGCGCGGGATCCGCCGCCTCCTCCTCCTCCTCCTTGGGCTCAGCATCTCTGCTCGGAGCATCCTTCATCTCTACGTTGGTCTCCTCCGTGTTCATAGCGGCCCAGACGCGTTCACTGACCTAGAAACCAGCGGGGCTTTGTGTGGATGGAGAGGATGATGACTGCTGTCTGTCTGTCAGTCACCGAGAGACTGCACTGCGCTAAGCTGCGTTCAAATCTGCAGGAAATGACGACACCCACAGTGAGACCACAACCAGAGAGAGAGAGCACACGGAAGAATGGTATCATCTGACAAGCTATATGGAAATAAACTAAGACGTTCCTGAGTAGGAGTGAGAGATCTGATAAACATTCATTAATACCTCCATAATAAAAGTACAATAAATAATTATAAAATGGATAAAAAAAAATACTAAAATTCAAAATCTAAAGTCACAGAACAGATATATGTTTGTATGTTAATATACGTGTCTGTACATCTGAGGCTTTTCAAATGATGCATATTAGTGTTTTTCTTCATTACTACGATTAATATTCCTATTTCTGACTCCTGTATGTCCATACATTCCAGAGTGCCCCTAAAGGCATCATTAAACCGGTTCGTTCCAGTTTTTAGCGAAGCCACAGATTTATTAACGTCAGCAGAAAATAAACGGTAAAAAAAAGGGAAATAAAACAAAGTTAAACAATTAGATTGAATTAAAAAGGAAACGAAACAAAGTAAAATTAGATATAAATCTAAAACTATATTAAAATAAGATAAAATATAAAATGCCAAACATGACATGGCAAAATAAAATACGATTAAAATATAACAGATACAGTAAAATAAATAAATAAATGAAAATACATGAATAAAACAACAAAATAACAACACAAAATTAACATTACCTTTTTAAAGCAGGTTGTATGTGTTTATCACAGTCAGTTAAAACATGCTATCTGCATTAAATCATGTTAAAATTATGATGTTATAATTTTCAAATCTGAGTATTTATCAAAATTATAATAATCACATTATCTAATTTAATGTAAGAAAACCTCAAATCAGGTAGTTTTTTACAGATTCAGGTTAAAACCGTTGACTGCTTATTAAACCGCATAGAAATAAACACTAGAAGTCGCGTTGACTACCACGGTCTATTGGAACGAATGCGTCAACAGAACCGCCATCTTGGTACAGGGGAATGCAGCTTCTATATGACGAACGTCAATCGGGGACAAGGCATACATACATAATTAAAATACCTTAAATCGGCGAGTTTATTTTCTTTTTTCTTGTTTCGTTACGAATGTCAGAATAAAATAAAATAATAGGTTTTTGTTAACATAACCTGTTTTACGTTCAAAATCTAATGGACATAATTCAATTTTTCCACTCAAATAAACACAAACTCCGATTGTGCGGAACAATGTAAATACATACAATACAGAATAACAATGCGTTACCGTTCAAAGTCCTAGTCAGGCCTTACAAAAATGTTACAAAACAACCTATTCCATTAATTTAACTTAACGCAAGTGCTCTACAGACTGGAAATTGCTATTTTCAATTTTAATTCACAAACGAAATATGTTTGGTTTTCTTCAGTTACAATTAATAATGCACATTTATATTAGTATGTGTGTGGTTTAAACAGAAATTTTTGACAGCAAGGTTTTCTGTTATTATTGTATGTATAATATATTGTATTTTATTGCGAATAAAATTACACATATTTGCCTCCAAGAAGCTGTAGAGTCATTTCGGGACGTACGTTGTAGCACATTTCCGCTTCCCCAGAAAATCTCCCTCTTTTTCATAGTTCAATGTTGGCAGGTATGGTGAGGCTGCTAGCACAAGTTTGTAAAAATCACACAATGTAGTAGTAGCATATAACTAAATACCGGCCTGGTGCCGTAGTATCAGTATGACTGAAAGTTGTTGTAGTTTATAGCCATATGCAGCACAAAAGTCCGGCATCTTCCCTCGCTTTCACACTGTGAAAATGCGTAGTCAAACGACTGAACCCCTGTACCAAGATGGCGGCCGTATCGACGCATTCCAAGAGGCTCAACGCGACTTCTAGTGTTTATTTCTATTGGGGCGTTCTATTTGTCCACCGAACTCGTTTTCCGAGTCGTTTTCCCGAGTTACGAACCGGAAGTTGCAAATAGAACGCCCCCGAGGTCGTATATACAAGTCGTCAACTCGTCGAAGCTCAGAGGACCCCGAGTTCAGTTTCCAAGATGGCTACCACGAGCGTCACACGTAGTAAACATTGTGGTTTTCTACTATTTTAAGCACGTTTGTCTTTGTTGTAACCAAATGTAGAAGTCGTACACATAGCAGTGTATACGGTTACCTAATAGGCATGTCGCTACAGCTAAATACCGCTTAATAAGTTATTTTGTAGCTTGTGCAGTTTAAATTGGCTAGAGACGCTCCATGTTGCTATGACAACAATGCCGAGTCTTGAGCGGAAAGCGGAGCAGTAGCCTATCGTTAACGTTAATCAAAACGGAATATTCAGATATCGAACTGTGTAATATGTAATGAACATGTGAAATCCGCCGTGGTTGCACTGTAAACGAGATAAACACTATAAACATCTTTTCTCCGACCTGTCGTGTTGTGTACAAAACAGAACGCAAAAACCCGCTGTAACTTGTTTTCCGACACGGATGTGACGTCACTCCCGAGTTGCAAGTCGCGCTTACAAGACAAATAGAACGCACCATATGATTAAACGGGTGCAGTCAGTGTGAGGGGGAGGTCTGACTGGAGGCCAGCAGGGGGCGCTGATGCAGCAGGAAACAGAAAACTAACGAAGAAGAGAAGAAGGAAAAAGCAGCTGCTCTAAAGCCTGAACATTTTTCTGTCTGGTTTTCTGGTTTTCTCTCGGTTTTATTTTACTCTCACTGGATCTTTATGGATTTCTCTGAGGCGAAGTCGCAGCTGCAGCAGCTGCTGAGCAGAGTGAGTCCGTCTGAGCTCCCGAAGCTTCTGGACTGGATGAGAAACTCAGGTAAACACACCTGCACGTGGTCTACCTGGGCACCTGTCAGCTCGTGTGCTCCTCCTGGATCATGTGAACATTATTAATGAGTGACTGTCAGCAGAAACACGCTGCATCCGCCTCATAGAAACGATAAAAACCCGCTGGAAAGAGCAGAGAAGAGAGACGCTTCAGAATCGCCTTAGAATCTTATCGGTTTTTAAGTTTTCATCAATATTAAAGTAATCCAGTGATATTTGTCAGCACTTCTATGCGCGTTAAGCAAGAAACAACGTTTAATAGTTAATTCGGCTTTCATAAAATCAGGATTACTCATTTACTGTTTCTCTTATCTCCTGATTCCGACATCAGCATATCACAATTATGACCAAAGTTATGATAATAAATCCGACAAACTTAATAAATGAATAACTAATATGCCGAATTAGTTATTAAAAGCTTATTTATGCTGTGCACTTATAGAACTATAGACAGTTATCACAGAATGACTTAATATTGAAGAAAACATACAAATTAAAATATTCTTAGGCGAGTTCTGAAGCGTGTTATTGACCGTTTATGGGTATTAAATATAGTAGCATCCATCATCTGGACGAAGACGTTGAGCTGAATCAAATACTGTGAGTTTGTTGTCTGTGTTCAGATGTGACTGATGTTGTAAACATGTAAAGACCAGATCAGAATCCACCACAGACCTCAGCATCGGTTCAAACCATCGCTTCAAACCATCGGTTCAAACCATCGCTTCAAACCATCGCTTCAAACCATCGCTTCAAACCATCGCTTCAAACCATCGCTTCAAACCATCGGTTCAAACCAAGCGTCTGTGATCTACTGAAGTGTTTGTGTTTGCTGCTGCAGAGGATCTGGACGATCTGCTGCTGGACAACAGGACGGTGATGCTGCAGAGCATCGCAGACGACCTGAGAGCCAGACTTCCTCTGGACGCCATGCTGCCCTCTGAGACCAGCGCTCACCACAAGGTACCACCAGGCTGATACTACACACTACTACACACTACTACACACTACTACAGAGTACTAGAGAGTACTACACAACATTACAGAGTAATACAGAGTAATACAGAACATTACAGAGTACTAGAGAACATTACAGAGTACTACAGAACATTACAGAGTACTACAGAGTACTACAGAACATCACAGAGTACTACAGAACATCACAGAGTAATAGAGAACATCACAGAGTACTACAAAGTACTAGAGAACGTTACAGAGTACTACAGAGTAATAGAGAACATCACAGAGTACTAGAGAACATTACAGAGTACTACAGAGTACTACACAACATTACAGAGTACTAGAGAGTACTAGAGAACATCACAGAGTACTACAAAGTACTAGAGAACGTTACAGAGTACTACAGAGTAATAGAGAACATCACAGAGTACTAGAGAACATTACAGAGTACTACAGAGTACTAGAGAACATCACAGAGTACTACAAAGTACTAGAGAACATTACAGAGTACTAGAGAACATCACAGAGTACTACAAAGTACGTAGTACTCTGTGATGTTCTCTTAGTACTCTGTAGTACTCTGTAGTACTCTGTGATGTTCTCTTAGTACTCTGTAGTACTTTGTGATGTTTTCTAGTACTTTCTAGTACTCTGTAATATTCTCTAGTACTTCACCAGTACTGCTGAGTACTGCTGTTGTATATCTACTTTCACTTGCATCTGTTGTATTTCATTCCATTTATTTTATTTATTATATTTCTATATTGTATTTTATTTTTCATTTTTGTTTATTTTTTTAGCACTTTATTAATTTACAGTTTTTTTTTTGTTGTTTTTTTTTTTGACAGTTTCAGATCATTTAAGGGACATTTTCTATATATTTGCCACGTCTCTTTCTGACATGGAAATACATACATTTTCTATATTTGTTTGTTATATTTCTATAAATGTATTTAAAGCTGTATTTTAATATTTTGCTCATTTTATTTGTACCTGTTTCTTCCAGATGCAGCAGCGGTCGCGGCCGACGGTTCATGTGGACGGTTTCCTGTACGATGACGAGCAGGTGGACGCTCTGTGTGAGGAGGGAACCATGAGCCGGACCTACTGCCTCAGCTGTGGATCCCACCGGACGGCCCCTCTGGGTGGGAACGCGTCTCCAGAGCCATTAACCGTTAAATCTGTTTGTGTCTAATGAGTTCAGAAGTTAAACGAGTCAGAGATGATTAAAAATCACTGAGTTTAATGAAGTGATGGGCTGTAGTTGAGATCAGTCACCACCAGAGGGCAGCGATGATACAGACACCTGGAGGAGAAGGCAGACACTAGAGAGATTATTATTATTATAATTAATAACTATTCATTAATAATTCATCGTTGTCCTCCTGCAGACTTCGTCTCTCACTCGTTCTCTGTCTCCGAGCTTCGGTTCCTGTTCCAGAACGTTCTTCCAGACCTCAGCGGCCGGACGCTGGTGGACGTTGGATCCAGACTGGGAGCTGTGCTTTATGGGGTCAGAGGTCACCACACACACACACACACACACACACACACACACACACACACACACATACACACACACATACACACACACACACACACACACACACACACACACACACACACATACACACACATACACACACATACACACACACACATACACACACATACACACACACCTCAAAAGATAATAGAAACAACAAGAGCGTAGTTTTTAGTTTTTATCTTGAGTCTTCTCAACTCATCGAGTCATTTCTCTGTTATATTTGTTTGTGTTTCATTCAACCTCTACCACTTAGTTAATAATTATTAAATTATTAATATATTTAAATCATACTTTCTAGGGACATAATACTGTAATAATAATTACAGTATAATAATTATAATAATTATTATTATTCTCAGCGTATGTCTCTGTTTTCACTTGTTTTCTTCTAGTTGAAAGGTTTCCTAACAACAGAAACCCTGAGTTCTTGAATGTGCTTCGTGCGTGTTGTGTTCAGGGTCACGTCTACAGCTCGGCCTCTCGGCTGCTCGGCCTGGAGCTCAGCGAGGAGTTCGTCAGGCTTCAGAACGACATCCTGCTCAAATACCGTCTGACGGACAGAGTTCAGGTCGGTGTCTTTGAACGTTTCTGTCCGACCCGTTGGTTCGGTGGAGCTCCTCCGTACAAACACATTCTCGTCTCCGCAGGTTCTCCACGCCGACGTCTGCACGCAGGACGCTCTGCTGCAGAACGCAGACGTTCTGGTCATGAACAACGTCTTTGAGTATTTCATGGAGCCTAGCGAGCAAGTCAGGTAACACACACATTAAAACACACGTTAATACACACATTATAGTGTTAACTAGTAGTGTAACGTTGTGTGTCTGTTCAGAGCGTGGAGGTTCATCATGAGGACGTTCAGGAGGACAGGATCTCTGCTCGTCACTGTCCCCAGTCTTCAGGAGAGTCTGAACGCTCTGCAGGTGAGACACTAAACAAACTCAGATAAACGTAACTACAACCTTCACCTCTATCAGACCTGTCTCTGCTGATGTCACAGTGATGTCATGAACATGTTAACAACCACTTCCTGGATCGTCCTCAGTTGTTTCATGTTTGTGTCCATCAGGAGGCGCTGCCCCCTGGCTGGGTGGAGGAACTTCCTGTGGACTACAGCGTCTACCTGGGCAGAGACACGGACCCCGACGCTCTTAGACTGATCCACCTGTACAGGGTCATGTGACCTCGGACTGATCCACCTGTACAGGGTCACATGACCTCGGACTGATCCACCTGTACAGATCTGTATATATTTTTTAAACCTTTTTTCTAAGCTGAGGGTTAATAAAGTATTTTTCCTTTATGAAGTCTGTTTTTTTTTTAAATGACAATACATATGTTTAAAAAATGTATTTAAATTTGCAGAAAGGGTCATTATGTAGAGAAACATTCATTCATTCATTCATTCATTCATCTTCTGTTACCTCTTGTCCTGTGAAGGGTCATGGGGGGCTGGAGCCTATCCCAGCTGTCATTGGTCTAGAGGGGGGGTCCACCCTGGACAGGTCTCCAGTCTATCCCAGCTGTCATTGGTCTAGAGGGGGGGTCCACCCTGGACAGGTCTCCAGTCTATCACAGGGCTAACACAGAGAGACACTCACACCTACGGCCAATTTAGAATCACCAATGATCCTAACCAGCATGTCTTTGGATGGTGGGAGGAAGCTGGAGAACCTGGAGAGAACCCACGCAGACACAGGGAGAACATGCAGACTACACACAGGAAGGAACCAGTCGACCTGGATTAGAACCCAGAACCTCCTGGCTGGGAGGCATCAGAAGGTTCACTAAAAGTCACTAAAAATAATATAGAAATTACAGAAACTTACGTCATCTCTGACATCTACTGTGTTTTAGGAAACACGTCAAAGATGATCTTATCTCTACTGACGACTACGTCTTGCGGTGTAGATAAAAATTTTCACTTAAATTTGACTAATTATGTTTTTAGGAAATCTTTATTCAGACGGAAAGTGTTTTATTACTAGTTTACATTTTAAACGTGTTCTAATATATTAATTATATTAAAATATCAGTGGCCACATTTTTAAAATTCTGTTTTTATTTTAATCTGTTAATAATAAGATTCGTTTTCTTTCTTTTTTCATTCTTTTATATATTTATTTTTTTGGTTTTTTTCCAACTGCTTGACTCACACTGATGACGCATCTGTCTGTGGTCGCTGTCACGCACGTTGCGTCATCACCGCTTCCTGCCGTTAAGCCCCTCTGACGCCACCTCTCCGTTTCTCATCGCGGTTTCAACGGGACGCTTTCCAGGTCATTGGCTGGCGGTGGAAGAGTGGCAGGTAAGCTGGCCAACCGGCGCTTTGGAGGACAGCCAGGCCCCGCCCACTTACTCACTCGTGCGGGGCGTTCAGGGGACACATATCAACTCGGAATACAACGATGGCCGCGACGTACAGTTCGCGTCTTTGTATTTCTTTACCATTATGATGACCTTAGAAATTGGTTTTTCAATCTTTTAGTTTGTTATCGTTGTGTAATCCATTTTTTCCAAATAATTATGTACAAATAAAGCTGTTAAAAGTAACTTTTTTGCTCATCTAATAATTTCAGTTACTATTTTCTGAGCAAGTACAATCTTGGCACAACGAAAGCTGATAATATCCGGCTTATCTTCACATATTTATTTATAAAAACAAACAGCATTATTACAGAAACTCATAAAACAAACTAATTTGAAGTTCTGTGAATTTTATTTTGTCTTAAATTTCACTTTTATAACTGAAATAACGAGAATTAAACATGATGTTTGATTCTCGCACACTGACATAAAACGGGCGAAGGTGTAACACTGAAATGTCCGAGCTCTGCGTGTGTCCGTGAAGTGGATGAAAACTTGGTCAACAAGCCGCCAGTGAGCAGCTCTCAGCCCGGGACTTCTTCCTCAGTTTGGACGGTGGATTATCGCTTCATCGTTGGACAACTCGGTAAAGACCGCCAGAAACCGGTTCTTAGAGTCTGAGCGAGCGTCGGCGAGGTGGCGGCTGAGCGGGTTTTTGGGTTAAAGTGTCAGGGTCGAGTGTGTCCGCTAACACCGTGAGGAGCACATTTCCATGTGGGCAGATTATCCCCGCGTCTGTAACAAAAGACCCGCTCTCCTCCTCCTCACCTCCTGTCGCTCGGTTCTAACCTCCGCCACATTCAGCCCGGGACTCCCGTTCTTCCACCGGGGCTTCGCTTTGACTAGTTTGCTCAGAGTTTGCGATATTCAGGCTTTTTTTAGTGACTCGCTTTCCCTCCTCTTTTTCTTTCAAAGTGCGGCCGGTGGAAGCAGAACCGAGAGATGCCGCTTCTCCACAGGAAAGCCTTCATCCGACAGAAACCTCCCGCGGACCTGCAGCCGGACGAGGAGGTGTTTCTCTGTAAAATCACCCACGAAATCTTCCGGACCTACGAGTAAGTGTCCCCCGGCCCGCCTCGACTCACCTGTGGCCGGCTTTAAAGCTCCGACAAACTTTGACTGATGTGTGACTGACAGTTGGTCGGTTGGCAAACTTCCAGACAAGATAAACAAAAACTACTTTAATTCCGTTTAGAAATAAAAACTTTATTTGCCTCCTCGTTGTGTTGAAAGTGTTCTCCGGTCGGTAGGAGGCGAGTTAAAGCCGGTAGCAGGTGCTGGAATTGGACCGGACGGGTCGGGGGCAGGTGTACTGTTAGCTAACCGAGCTAGCTAACGGAGCTAAAGTGGGTTAGCGGCGGTTAGCTCTGACGGCTAACTGTCAACCCGGCGGTTAGCTCGGCTAGTTTTAGCCGTTAGCTCGGTGCCAGCAGGCCCCGCTGTCAGCTCACACCGACCCGGGTCGGTTCAGTTAAAGGGCAGTTACACCTGTTCGAAGTAACCGGCACAGTTGGCTGACTCTGAAACAGAAACTACTAATTTTCCTTCTTCCTCTTTTAAAAAAACAAAACTCCTCATCTGTGTTGACGCTCAGAGAACTGTGAACTCCCACAGTTAGATGTTGTCCTTGAAGTATTCTTTATTAATTTATTGTCCTGGATTTACTAATTAGTAAAAAGTTTATTGTTTAGAATGTAAGAAGAAAGTAGAGTCCAGTGATTTTTACCTTTTTAAATGTTTGTTTTGATTTTGACTGAAAGTAAACAAAGACATTAGTCATTTCAAGCGGCCATTTTTCTTTCTTACTCTGAGGTTTTTACTCTGATGTTGGTTCTACACAACTATTTCTTTCCTTGGATCTGCTGCAGACGTATAAAGTGACTTTAATCAGAAACAGAGAAGGTTTAAATAAGCTGGGACGGTCCTTTAATGACTTTATGCCACACTTTGCAAATGAAGACGCTCGAGAAGTGAGATAAGAGAGAGTAGTTAGACAACTATAAGAAGATAAGCAGATACTCTGACTACCGGCAAATACTCACCATACCAGAAAATACTTGGAACAACAGCATATGCTCACAGGACTAGCAAATCCCCGCTGCAAATACTGTCAACACCAGCTAATACATTACCAGTACATACTGCAGATACTCTACCAGCAGGTTTTTGGTTTTTAGACAAACTAGGAAGTCAGAGTAGTAGGTGGTGATGATCTTTCTCCTCCTCCTCCTCCTCAGTGACTTCTTCGAGAGGACCATCCTCTGTAACAGTTTAGTCTGGAGTTGTGCTCTGACGGGACGAGCGGGCCTCACCTACTTGGAGGCGGTGGAGAGCGAGCGGCGGGCGAGGCAGAGTCTCCAGAGTTTCCCTCAGGCTCTGGTGGTGCCTGTGCTCCACCTCGCCGCTCAGAGCCACCGCGGTCGGCTGACGGAGCTCTGTGAAGACGTCTACGTCTTCGTCAAAGACAGATTCTTCCCTGGGGAGACGGTGGACGTCACTGGACACAACGGAGCCAGGTACCGAGCAGGGACTTGGGACTGGGGATGTCCCAGTCGTTATCAAGGGCCAGAAAGCACACTGATAAACTCTGAATGCCTCAACGTTATTCTATGTTTGTATTTCAGACATATGTGTGAGATCCTGCAGGTGCACTCGCCTCACTCCAGCGCTAGTGGAGCGCTGACCGCTAACGGCCACGCCAAGTCAGCCGACGGCGACGCCATCGTCATCAGTGACAGCGACGACGAGAGCAACGCCTTCCAGAGTCCCACAGCAAAGATCAACGGGTCAGTAGCAGGTCAAAGGTCGGAGGAAATGAGTGTAGATCAGTGTGGCGTCCTCTGGAGTAAAACACGACTCTGTGTTTTTGTTTATGTCAGCAAGAAGAAGAAGAAGCCGCTGAGTCCGTCCGTGTTTAAATACACCGTGAGGATGATGAAGGATGGACACGACGAGCCGTTCACCGTCAAAGCGAATCAGATCAGGTGAGAAGAGTTGAGAAAAGAAAACGGAGAACAGGAGGAAAGAACTGCTTGTGTTAAAGATCCTGGTGGGAATGTTTTCTCTGGCTTTCGTTGCCCAATCTAAAACATAATTGTCTGTTTCTGGGCGACTTCACATCGACCACAAAGTTTCATACATCTGATGAGTGTTAATGATCTGGAACCAGCAGGATGTTTAAAGTGTTGTGTGTAAACCCGACGTCGAGCCTTGTGATAAATATTTATACCATCTGAAACTAAATCTCTCTAAAGTTGTTTCTCTATACAACCCTTATGGAGCTGGTAAGTTAAACTCATAAAAGACTAAATAAATCAGAAATAGGTCCGTATTTATGACCCTGGTCTCTATGGATAGGTCAGACTTCTGAGAATGGATTCCCAGTGATCCCAGATTCACATTCTGCCGTTGTGCACATTATAGAATCCATACGATCCATGTGAATAGGCTCGAAACGACCACAGAAGCTCATAAAAACAATATCAAACTCAGTTATGTTTGGATCTGATGAAACGTTGAGACTGACTCAAATTCAGACTTGTCAAGTCCAGACTATGACCTGTCCTCCTTGTCTGTCCATTCATAACAAAAACTAGTAAGACACAGATCAATGGGTCCTGTTCAGGTTCCAGAGAAGATCGTCGTCCGTCCTGAATTTGTCGTTTATTGATGAACGTGTTTTTTTATTATTTTTCAGTCGAAGGAAAACCACTCTGTCCAGAGAGAGACTGAAGCTGCTCTTCAAGCAGCACTGTGAGCCTCATAACGGGTTCATCGCTCTCAAGGTGAGAACAGCACTGCCCCCAGAATGACCCCAACACCTGTACAGGTGTGTGGCATTAACCACTTCCTGTCTCTCAGCCCTCCACAGTGACCAAGTACCGGCTCAGCGAACACAAATTCTCTCAGTTTTTCCCTGATGAGCCCCCCCTGTTCCCCTTCAGCCCCAACTCTAAAGGTGGAGGCCGCGGCTCACCTGGACAGGTAACTAACCATCTTCTTCTTCTTTACCTTCTGACCCTAATGACATTCCTCTCAGGATGAAGCTGCCAGGGTTCAGGTCTAATCTGAGCTTTGTCTCATAAATAAATCAGATCTTAACATGTGAGAGTCTTTCCTTCTGGTTCCAACATCTGGATCATGTCTCCAAGTCAACAACCAGCTGTTGATGGTTCTGATCCAGTTGTTGTTCGTCTCTTCAGGCTCCAGCTTCAGATTTGTCTGATTCATGGAGACTCCTACGCCTCCTATAGATGCTGTGTCTCATCATTTGTCTCTAGAGAGACGTGGTTTATTTTGTCCAGTTTTGTGATGGATGTTTCTGGAGGCTGAAGCGTGTCCCGTGTCTCCAGGCGAGTTCGTCGCTGCTGAAGGCGGCGGAGGAGAAGCTGAAGCTGCTGCAGCAGAGAGACGACATGGTGGCGGCCAAGGACAAAGCTCGGCTGAAGAGGGAGAAGGAGGAGGCGCAGGAGGCCAAGAGGAGGGAGAGGGAGGACAAGGAGAAGCTGAAGGAGGAGCAGAGGCGGCGGTTTGAGGAGGAGAAGCAGAGGAGGAGGGAGGAGAAAGAGAGCCGGAAGCTGGAGAAGGAGAGGGTGAGTCACTTTGACGCCAAAATCTAAAAAAATCTGATCACGTCGGATAAAATCGAACCATCGAGACGTTTCTGATTCACAGGAACGAGAGAAGCTGAAGGAGGAGAAGAAGAAATATGCAGAACGGCTGAAGCTGTGGAACAAACCCAGAGAAGACATGGAGTGTGAAGACCTGAAGGTCAGTGAATGCACCACGACGAAGCTGAAAGACACTGATCAGTTAGAAACTGATGCAGGAGGACACGTCTGTCCACGATACTGTCCACGAAGCAGATTTCTGGTTTTATTACGTCATATCAGTGTGAAATGGTTGAGATGTTTTCTGACCCTGAATCTGTGTGTGTGTTGGTTCCTCCAGGAGTTGCCCAGTCCGGTTCCAGTGAGAACCCGTCTTCCAGCTGAGCTCTTTGGAGAAGCTCTGATGGTTCTGGAGTTCCTGCGGACCTTTGGCGAGGTGTTCGACCTGAAGGACGAGTTCCCTGAAGGCGTCTCTCTGGGTGAGGACACGGGTTCAAACCCAGCTGTGGTTCTGCTTCAGGCTGGTGCTCTGGAACCTTTAAGGGTCAAATATTATTTAGATAAATATGTGTTTACCTGACATTCACTGCAGGTGTGACTGGACGGTTATAGTCACATGACATGAAGTTGGAAGATAAAAAAACAAAAACAAAAGCATCACATGAGACCCTGGACATTAGTTTGATGGATTCAGAACAGTTAGATCAGTGGTTCTGACTGATGTTTTCTCTCCAGAGGTTCTGGAGGAGGCTCTGGTTGGTTCTGACCCTGAAGGTCCTCTGTGTGAGCTGCTGTTCTTCTTCCTGTCGGCCATCTTTCAGGCTCTGGACGAGGAGCAGGAGGAGGTGGCCAAAGACCAGGCGGAGGGTAAGACACACAGACTTTAAGGATTTCAGGAGACTGACATCGTAGTGAACTTTAAACTGGACAGACTGAACCTGATGCTGTTTGATGTCTCATTGTTCTGTAACGTTCTAAATCAAAGGGTTAGCGGAAGGCAAATACAAATCATCACAGAGCAGAACAGGAGGCGACTGTTCACTGTACGTTATTATGTGTTGTATCGTGGCAGGATCAGAGGAATCTGGTCGTAAGTTTAGAGAAACCTGTGGTTTAATGCAATAAAATGAAAAGATTGTAAAGAGGCCTCATGAGAGATTCTTGTGTTTCCAGCGACAGTAAATAAAATTTCATTATATGTAGATTGGTTTATATTAAATAAGCTAACTTCTAGTTGTATGCTGGTGCTGTTCACTGTCCAGACGTAGTTGTTGGGTCTGAAGCCTGATGCTATCTGGGTACAACACAAAACTCATCTGTTAAGTCTTTGAGTGAAGTCTCGTTGGTGTCCCTGCAGACCTGTCGGAGGCTCTGGACGATGACTCTGATCCCACGAGGTCGGCTCTGAGCGCCGTCGCCTCGTTGGCGGCCGCCTGGCCTCAGCTGCATCAGGGCTGCAGCCTGAAGCAGCTGGACCTGGACAGCTGCACGCTGTCAGAAATCCTGCGCCTGCACATCCTGGCGTCCGGCGCCGACTGTAACCACGGCAACGCCAAGCTCCGCTACCAGAAGCAGGGCGGCTTCACTCTGATGGACGACCCGTGCTTGGAGCTGCGACTGGCCGAGCCGGCGCTGCTGAAGAAGCTGTCGTCCACGTTGGTGTACGACCTCGCACCAGGTCGGCGACCGTTCAGACGCAGGATTTAGGAATTTCCTGTGTGGGGTCGAGTGTGTTGATGAGTCTCGATGTGTTTCTGTAGGAGAGAAGCTGAGGATCCTCCACGCTCTGGTGGGGAAGCTGCTGACGTTGTCGTCCAGCAGAGATCTGATTGAAGACTGTGTGGAGGAGCAGAAAGCTGCCAGACAAGAACTGAGAGAGATCAGATCTGAACAACACCGCAGAGAGAGAGAGGAGGCCGCACACAGGTACACACACAACACACACAGGTATACACACAACACACACACAGGTATACACACAACACACACACACAGGTATACACACAATACACACACACAGGTATACACACAATACACACACACAGGTATACACACAACACACACAGGTGTACACACACATACACACAGGTATACACACAACACACACACACAGGTATACACACAATACACACAGGTATACACACACACATACACACAATACACACACATACACACAGGTATACACACAATACACACACACAGGTATACACACAATACACACAGGTATACACACAATACACACACATACACACAGGTATACACACACATACACACACACACAGGTATACACACAATACACACACACACAGGTATACACACAATACACACACACAGGTATACACACAATACACACAGAGGTATACACACAACACACGCACACAGGTATACACACAATACACACACACAGGTATACACACAATACACACACACAGGTATACACACAATACACACACACAGGTATACACACAATACACACACACAGGTATACACACAATACACACACACAGGTATACACACAACACACACAGAGGTATACACACAACACACGCACACAGGTATACACACAATACACAAAGGTATTGACACACACAGGTATACACACACAGGTACACACACACACACAGAGGTATACACACAACACACGCACACAGGTATACACACAACACACACACACACAGGTATACACACAACACACACACACACAGGTATACACACACACAGGTATACACACACACACACAATACACACACACACACAGGTATACACACACACACAATACACACACACACACAGGTATACACACAACACACACACACACAGGTATACACACAACACACACACACACAGGTATACACACAACACACACACACACAGGTATACACACAACACACACACACACAGGTATACACACAATACATACACACACAACACACACACACACAGGTATACACACAACACACACACACAGGTATACACACAACACACACACACAGGTACATACATCAGCGTTAAACCGAAGCCTTAAACTTGACCTGTATTCCGACCTCTTGTTCTTCTCGTCTCATTTTCAGAGTCCGTCTTCGTAAGGAGGAGAAGCTGAGGGAGCAGGAGCAGAGGATGAAGGAGAAGGAGGAGAAACTGAAAGAACAGGAGCTGAAGGGAAGACTACAAACAAATGGGTGAGGAAGAACGTTAATGAAAAGGCCTCTTCATCCCTACTGAATGTTTTAGTTGAGGTCTTTGACCTGTTAACAGAGAAACAGCTGATAAATGTTCTCATGTTTCATTAATACGTTAAACATTCTCTCTGTCTGCAGTGACGCTCCTGCAGAGCACCACACTGAGGATGAGGAGGAGCAGAACTCTTTGTCCAACAACAAGAAGATGAAGAAAGGTAAAAACGTGTTATTTAATTCATTAAACATGTGATAAACATTCAGACCTGAAGCTAGATTCATAGATTCTGTATAAAACGTGTGTTTGCGTCATTTCTCCTCCAGGCAAAGTCGACCACAAAGAAAAACAGCAGCAACAGACGACCTCTGACCCCAAACCCTTGTCCTGCCCCCCCAGCAGTCTGAGTCCAGAGGAGCTGGAGAAAGAGCAGGAGAAGGTGAAAGTCAAACCGTCCTTTAAGTTTCTGGTTGCGTCGCTAAGAAGAACTGATCAGATGATTACAGTCGACATGAGGAGAGAGAAGGAAGATGTTTCTCCTTGACGCTGTCTCCAGGAAACTTTTCTCTTCTTTTAAACGTTCAGTGTTTGTTGTTGTTGTTTGGCTGCAGCCTTTGACTGAGTGGACTCTGTTTAGATGACATCCACATTACACTAGTTACTGACTAACAGCTGACTGCCTTCATTTACACAGCAGACATGTTTAGACACTGGGTTCTGGTTCTTCTTCTTCCATTGTTGCAGCTTTGACGTTAGCCAGCTGCCATAAAACAGAAGAAGAAGTTTTAACGTTATAGGGACATAGCTTTGGTTTATGGAAGACAGAAAATAAATAACACTATGTGACACTAAATTAAAACACAGGTCATTCCCTCTCCAAACTCCAAACCAACATCTGAATGTTGAGTTCCAGTCACAGTTAATTATGTTGTTGTTTCATCCTCAGAAATCCAGTGAACATGAGTCTGAACCTTTCACTCTTTGGACCGTTCCTTCTAACGTTTCAGATTCAGATCCTTTAGCTCCTGTCACTGTCACATGTTCACGTCTTCGTGTTCAGACGTATTCATGATAAAAACACAGGCACAGAGTTGATCCTTCGTCTCCTTCGTCTCCTTCGTCTCCTTCCTGCAGGTTCGTGAGCTGCAGGAGAGGATCCAGAAGGCGGCGGCCTGCACCTGCCTCCTGCCTCTGGGCCGAGACCGTCTGTACCGCCGCTACTGGCTCCTCCCCTCGGCCTCCGCTCTGTTTGTGGAGGACGACTGCTTCGGTCTGACGGAGGACATGCTGCAGCCTCAGCCAAAGCCTGCCCAGGAGGCCGTAACCAAGATGGAGGATCAGGACGCCATCAAGGACGAACCGGCCGAGGGAAGGTAGGTCACTCAGATGAGAGATGGAGGGCGTTCACGGAGCGTTCACACGACTAACCTCTTATAACCTGACAGCGCTGGCACGAGCCCCGCCCCCATCCACACCTGCGGCCCGCCAGTCAAACGTCCCAACCAGTGGTCGTTCTACAGCTCGGTGGAGGAGGTGGATCAGCTGATCGAGGCTCTGAACCCTCGAGGACACAGAGAGAGCAGCCTGAAGGAGGCGCTGCAGCAGGAGAAAGAACGACTTCAACAGCTGCTGCAGAACTGTGACAGGAACAAATACAGACACCCAGGTAAACACCCAGGTGTTACACTCAGGTTAAACAACGAGGTCAACTCACAGGTCAGCTACCTGCTAACACATCTGTCCTGTTTCTACAGACGACCCAGAATCGTCCCGATCTGTCCCAGAATGCACCTCTGCAGCCGAGACTGTGATGGAGGTGAGACTGAGGGACCTGCTGTTGGACATCGAGGACCGCATCCACCAGGGAACTCTGGGAACTCTGAAGGTGTGTACACCTGCCGATGACCACAAACGACAGGTAGCCTCGGACAGAGCTCACCCAGCACTCACCTGTCTCACTCCCTCTGTGTTCAGGTGATGGACAGACAGGTGTGGCGCTCGGCGCTGGAAGCAGGAAACTACGAGCTGCTCGGCGCTGACAGCAGAGAGAACGCAGGGATGAACGGACGAGTGGAGGCCATGGAGGTGGACTCTCCCCACCTGAGAACCAGAGACAGGTACAGGTCGTTGTAAACATTATTAGCATCGATGTTTAGCTTTTTTTAGCTTCCCTTGGTACATGTGTGTTTGTTTTATTTGGGCGTCAGGCTCCAGGAGCTGAAGTCTGACGGCTCGGCGCCCTGCGGGACCAGCGGTAGTGGGACTCCTCAGGTTGTCAGCAGCTCAGTGCGAATCCTGGCCCAGGCCCTCATTCATATTGAGCAAGGCATCGAGAGACGCTTCCTCAAACCTCCGCTGGGTGAGTCTCCCTCTCTGAAATTAAGGTTCAGGAACATCACAGGCTGACTAAATGAAATGTTGTTAAGACACAGGTATAACTTCATCTTCCTGCAGGTGATGAAGACTCAAAGAAAGACCAGAAGACGAAGAAGAACAAGAAGAAAGATGAAGACCAGGCCAGTGATGGTATGACCTAAATAATCTACTAGTCACACTCAAATTAAGAGTTCACTGTTTAACATCTGACTTCACTGTGTTTGTGTCTCTGTCAGACGGCAGCGACAGCGGTCGAGTCATTAAGACGGTGTTGGAGCGATGGAGGGAGTCTCTGCAGTCCTGCTCCAGTCTGTCCCAGGTCAGAACTCATTTATTATTATAGCTCCGACCATAAGAGCCTGAAACACGACACAATGACCCACCAGACCGACCTCTGTTAAACTGCAGCTCCAGACACACTTGTGGATGTCTGAATATTAATCTTTTATTTTTTTTTTTTTTTTTTTTGTTTCCAGGTGTTTGTCCACCTGTCCAGTCTGGAGCGAAGCATCCTCTGGTCTCGGTCCGTCCTCAACGCCCGCTGCCGCATCTGCAGACGTAAAGGAGACGCCGACAACATGCTGCTGTGTGACAGTTGTGACCGAGGACACCACACCCACTGTCTCAGGCCCCGCCTCAAGGTAAATAGGCCACACCCACTGTCTCAGGCCCCGCCTCAAGGTAAATAGGCCACACCCACTGTCTCAGGTGTGTCAGTATAAATGGACCACACCCTGTCTGTCTCAAAGTATAAAAAAACACACCCACTCCCTTAATCTCTGTCTTTAGTTGAATAAACCACAGTCTTAGGTCACACCTTGAGGTATAAACCTCTGTCAAAAACTTTATCTTACAGTGATGAACTGTTGAAACTGCCTTAAGCTCTGGACAGAGTCACTTTTATACAAGTACTGTTAAAATAATTTGTTTAAAATCATGTTCAGTGTTTGTTTTGGGTTCCTCACATTTCTACTTAAAGAGAAGCAAAAAGAACCAACGTCGACTCCACACATCCTCCAACTACATCACAACAGTCACCTGGACGTCTTTGAGGAGCTTCAGAAACAGCTGACCCTGTATTAGCATCATGCTAACGCTAAACTCAATGTGTTTCAGTGGATGAATCTGTTTGTCTCTTTGTCTCAGTCGATTCCAGAAGGCGACTGGTTCTGTCCAGACTGTCGACCCAAACAAAGATCCAGTCGCGTCCCGTCCCGTCAACGCTCCTCTATCGACGAGGAGGAGGAAGAGGAGGAGGAGGAGGACGACGAAGACCAGGAAGAGGAAGAAGAGTCTGAGGAGGAAGAGGCAGAGTCTGAAGAAGAGGAGGAATCGGAAGAGGAGGAGGAAGAAGAAGTGGTCGTGAGGTAAGTGTTGGAATATTTCAACCTGGTTTATCAACGCTGAAATCAGTCTGAAACATCTTCCTCCTTTTTAATGGCGGCAGCACTAAGAAGAGCCAGGCTCCGCCTCCCAGAGGCAAGAGCCAACCGACCACGCCCAAATCTCAACAGGCCACACCCAAGAACAGCACTTCATCATCAGGGAAAAACTCATCAGCCTCCAAGTCAGTATCTCCTGTAAACCTGATGCCAGTCTGCTGTTCCCACATTTACTGACTCCGTCCAATCACAGGTCCTCAGGGAAAAAGACCACGCCCCCGACATCGAAGGCAAACGCGCCGTCCAGCGGTAAAGCTCCGCCCCGCTCTGGGAGTCGGAACAGCGCCCGTCTGAGCCAAGAGATCCTGGCACCAAACAGCAACACCAAAACCTCACCTGGTCAGAGCGAGTCCCGCAAGAGAGCGGCAGCAGGTAAACAACCAGTGAGACAGTCAGTCAGTCAGTTAGACGGTCAGTCAGTCAGACAGACAGTCAGTCAGTGAGACAGACGGTCAGTCAGTTAGACAGACGGTCAGTCAGTTAGACAGACAGACGGTCAGTCAGTTAGACAGACAGACAGTCAGTCAGTGAGACAGACGGTCAGTCAGTTAGACAGACGGTCAGTCAGTTAGACAGACAGACAGTCAGTAAGACAGACAGTTAGACAGTCAGACAGTCAGTAAGACAGACGGTCAGTTAGACAGACAGTCAGTTAGACAGACAGACAGACAGACAGACAGACAGACAGACAGACAGACAGACAGGTCACGGTCAATAAATAAATCAAAACCCAGTAAATCAACATCCATATTATCCAGATGAGGTGTTGAGCTGCAGCGTTCTTCAGATCAGTCTCTTAAAATCAGAACATTAACTCTGACATCTGAGGAGTCGTTGCAGCCCGAGTCATTGATGACATCATAAATACGTCATCATGTGGCAGCGTTCACGAATAAAAGTCTGAAACCAAAAGTCCAGACATTGATTGATCAGAGAGCCAGCTGCTTGTTGTAGTAAATACTTTAAACCTGTAGAGGGCAGTAACACGACCAGTAGATCAGACCTTCACTCAACATGAATCTGCTCTGGAGCTGAGTCACTGAACGTCTGGACTGTTACACTGACTTCAGTCTGATGCTCGATGTTTCCTCATCAGTCGTTACTGAGAACAGATTAGACCTCTAAAACTAACCCTGTGTGCTCCTCCACAGACACCGCTCCCCCTCCCAAACCATCCAAACCTGTCCTCCCCCCGTCCTCCTCCTCCTCCTCCTCGTCCTCCTCCAGCCGTCGCTCCTCTGGGAGGAACCAGGGAGTCCACGAGCTGTCGGCCTGCGAGCAGCTGACGGTGGAGCTGGTCAGACATGAAGACAGCTGGCCCTTCATGAAGCTGGTGTCCAGGACTCAGGTATGCTCTCAGATGAACCAATAGAAACGCAGCAGATTAGACCCAACAATAATAATAATAATAATTAATAACTCTGTTGTTCACCTGCTCAGGTTCCTGACTACTATGACATCATCAAGAAGCCGATCGCCCTGAGCATCATCAGAGAGAAAGTCAACAACTGTGAATATCAGACGGCAGGTGAGACCATCAGACACTTCCTGTTTCCTGTTCAGAGTCTGAACTTCCACGTTTACATCTAACTGCTCTTCCTCCCTCCTTCCCCATCTCTCCCCCTCTCTCCCATTCCTCTTTCTCCTCTCTTTTTCTTTCTTTCTCTCCCCCCTCCCTCTCCTCCTTCTCTCTACCTCTCTCTCTTTCCTTTTCCTCTATTGTCTCCCACTCTTTTCCCCTCTCCATCCCTCCTGTCTCTTCTGTCTCTCGTTCCTCCCTCCCCCTCCCTCCCCCCTCCAGGTGAGTACATCTCAGACGTGGAGCTCATGTTCTCTAACTGTCTTCAGTATAATCCTCGTCACACTAACGAGGCGAAGGCCGGCCACCGCCTGCAGCAGTTCTTCCACTCGGAGCTCAGCAGACTCGGCCTATCAGAGCGCGGCTCCACCCCGCCCGCCAAACGCTCCCGACACTGAACCAAACGCACCTCATCTCCACCCGCTCTGATTGGTTCCAGGCGCCGTGAGAGGGGCGGGGCGTAGAAGCCGACAGACCCTTAGTGTCGGTTGATCCTTGCCGACCTCTGACCCCCCCGTCAACCTAGTCCCAGACCGCAGGGGTCAAAGGTCATGAAGGTCAACGTTAAATTAAAAGAGGTAGAGCTCTGCCCCCTTTCACCTGATCTTCACCCTTTAAATAAAATCCAACCTCCTGGAAAAGAGTCGAGTTGATAGAAACGTAGACTTCCTGCTGACGTCGAGGGCATTTATGTCCCGTCTGAGAGGACGGACGGTGGACCTGTAGCAGACGTGTTGGACACATTCCTGGTGCTGTAGGACAGTAGAGACGGTAGAGTCCCGGCTGAGTTCTCCTGACGTTTCCTTTTTAATCTAGAAACAAACAAAAACCACTAAAGCTTTGCACTGGAATCGGTCTCAGATCAGGACGTTAAAGTTGCTCAGGGACAAAAAATAAAATTAATTTGAATAGAAATAATTTTGTTAAAGTGCAGCTGGTTTTTACTGAAGCAGAGCGACCGTGAGGCTCTGGAGGTTCAGCGCTCCTTCATGTGGAAGTCTGAGGAAGACAAAATTAACATATTTAACCTGTACTTTGGTGTGTGAGTGAAGTGACATTTAATCAATCATTCTTAATGTTTCATTTAAAACAATACTGAAAAAAACTGTTGACCAACTAATTTCAGGGAATTAAATCAGCAAAAAACTTTATTTTTTCTTACGTCGTATAAAAAAATGATTTCTAGTGCCTTCAGTTGAATTTACAGAACTGTGACAGTTGTCGTTGTTTATACCAGAACAGAAACCACCTGTCGTCACATGACCAGGTTACCTGCTCAGGCAGAAGGCGTAGTTAGCTTAGCAAGCTAACGTTGTCGCCGTTGACGTCGTTTGTCGCACGTCAAAATGTTACGAAACTGGACTTTTGGATTTAAATTCAGAGTTTATTTCGATTTCATAAATGTTGATGGTGTAAATTTTACTGTCAGAAAAATAGTTTTCCAGAAAACGAAAATAATAAATAAAAAAAAAAACAAGATAAACTCAGGAATAAAAACCTAGAATTCCCAATGTTTGGGAAAATAGTTTAAAAAAAAATAATAATAAAAAATGTCGGCAGGGTTTTTGTTTATCCAGACAACAGTTACTCATTTTCAAATACATGGAATAAAAAAAATAAAAATCTGATTTCTATATTTTTTTTAAACTGTGCAGAAGCTGCTGTTGTATGTTCAAATATCCGAAGCAATAAATTAATTATATTAATATTTGCAAATAAATTTCAGTTTATTTTAATTTTGGCGTCCACAGACTTCCATACATGTTTAATGTGGATATTTCAAACCGAACGTCGCCTCGCTGCTCCTCCTCTTCCTCCTCTTCCTCCTCCTGCCACTACGCGACGGTGACAGAAACAGAAATTTCAAATGGTGCTTTTTTTTTTTGTCTTTAAAGTAAAAACACAAAGATCTCAGGACACAATAAAATAGATTTAATGTGGAGGAGAATCATCTGTAAAGGATCAGTTCCACATGTTGAACGGTTCCTTTAAGACCTCGAGCTTCAGAGGCCTCTGTGGATTTGTAGTTTTTGTATTTTATTCTCATTTCTTTTTGACTACTGCGACTTCTCCTGCTTTAGTTTCTGTTTGGTTTGTCGTTGCTTCCTGATGAAGATGTGTTGACGTGGATGGAGGTCAGCTGTAGACACTACCCTCCGTCCCACTGTGTATTTATTTAGTTGAAGCTTCTGCGTTCTTTATTTATGACCGCTAGCCGTCGTCTTCCCTCCTGATGTTCTCTCACCTGTTTGTTTGTTCTAATGTAAAAATAAATTGACTTTTTATAAGCAGCTGACGCCTCTTCGTCTATTTCTGATTTTCCTTTTTGCAGCTGTAAGTTAAATCAGTGCTCATAAGATGGAGCCTTTAATTAGGTCAAAACAGGAATGCAGCTGTCGCCAAAAGTCAGATTTAGTCAATTAATTATGTTAAATAAAAACCTGGTAGATATGAGGCTTGTTTAGTAAAGTCTTTATTCTACAGCTGCTGACTTTATAACCTCATAAAGGTTTGTTACCTTATTTCTTCCTGTATATGATCAGAACTGTTCCAGATCTAGTCCCAACACCTACACACACATTATTATTATTAGTTATTAGTATTATTAGTCTCTCTGATGGGTATTTATATACGGTTTAATATTTTTTTTACCTAATAAATAAAAATACAGCTTTGTATCTCATATTCTTTACTTGTTAAGTCCTAATGATCATTTTAACCAGGGATTCTGATGTTTTAAATGATCCATTTTCACACATTTCTCATAAATTTAACAAGAGAAAATTATTTCAGCCCACATTTAGATTTATTTGACTTATTTCTTCATCATTGTTCTTTTTATTCATAACTTTTTAACTTGTTTTTCATACTTTACCTCAAACTTTTCATAGTTTTAACTTTATAAGTGAATATAATTTGTTCTTAGAAAGAATATAAACAGATTTAACTGTATAATTTATAGTTTAGGACACTGTTGTTGTGGTTTTATTGTGTCGGCCGGACTTCCACCCCGGTGACTCAGTGTTACCGGACTGAAGGCGGACCGTGTCACCGGCTCAGGCCTCCTGATCCCGGCCTGGCCCCGCCCCTCTCCTCCCTCCCCTCCCCTCCCAGAACCCCCCTCCCCTCCCCTCCTCCTCCTCCTCCTCCTCCGGTCGGCCGGCCACATTCCCCGCTACCTTTCACCCCTGAGAAACCCCGATCTGACGGCGAAGCAGCGCGGACAAACTCCGGGACAACATGGTAAGAACCGGCCGGAGACGCCCCCGCGGGTTGGATCGGACTTCCGGGGACCCGGTTGGTGCGCGGTCCGGACCCTGGGGGTCTCCGGGGGACCGTTATGCGGCTCGGCGCGCGGCGTGATGTTAGCTAGCATGGCTGCCGCTCCCGTTAGGTGGCCGATCCGTTCGTGCCGTGATTCGGTGTTTACGTGGCCGAGAAACGGCTTCACTGCCGGGGTTGAGCTCGGTGACGTTAGAGGATCTGTTTTTAGACTTTTATTCAAATGAACGGTCGGTGTTACCGGCCGGGCCGGGGTGAGCTGGGCCGGGCCTGCCCTCAGGCCGTGTGGCCCGGGGCGGCCATCTTATTCTGGTTGTGGTCCTCCGGTGCTGACCAGCCCGCACCGAGCCGGTCAAAATGAACCGGGCGCGGACTTAAACCGGACCAGACGGTCCCGAGCTGATCGGAAGCGAAGCTGGTCCCCGAGGAATAGTTTCGGTCCGGGCCGGTGAGTCAGACGGTGACGGTGCAGTCTGTTCGGAGGCCTCCAGGCTCCGCTCCCTGGTCACCGGTTAACCGGTTCACCGCAGGCCACCAACCAGAGTCCATGCAAATTTACACCAATTTAAGAAGAAGCGCTGATTCGTCCAGTTCAGATTCAGTTCTATTCATTCCACGACTCTTATTTATTTTATTTAGTTTTATTCGTACAAGGATTCAGCCCAGAAGTCATCTGGTTAATGATTAATCTGATTTCTTTATCTGATTATTGTTATCTTCATAAAAAAAAAAACTCCAAATCTTTTTCTTTTTTTTTTTTTTATGACATCTGGTTCAAAGTGAAACAAGTATAAAGTTATGTAACTGGTTGTTTATGTGTTTGTGGTGTAGTTGGATTCTTTTCTAATTACTCACATTGAAGTTGAGATATTGTTTGATGAGTGTTTTATGTCGTGGAACAGATTTATTAAAGTAGCTGCAGGTTTTTATCAGCAGTTCCTCAACTGATCAATGATCAGCCTCAAGAAATCAATATGAATGAAACAGCACTGATTCAAGCATCAGCAACTATTCTGCTGATTATTTTTACCATTAATTGATTATTTGTTTCCTAAAACATCCAAAAGAATCACTTCATATGTCAGAAAACTACAAAATTCAGTTTAAATTAAAGTTAGAGAGACAGAAATCTGGATTTAATGAGGAAACGATAAATAGAACCTAAACAGAAACACAGTAAAGCATCAGCTGATCAGAATTTAGTTTATAAAACGTTTAAACATCAGCAAATATATAATGAACAGTTATATTTGACAGATAATAGAAACACAGCTGGTTGTTCATTCTAGTCACTAGATTATTACTGTAAAAGGTTACGAACTAAATATGTGTTTTATTGGCTGGTTTGATCCTTTAATTAAAAACATGTACGAACATGGTTCCTGTGATTGGATGATGTTTTCTTACGTTTCATAGACGAATGTAGATCAGTCAGGTGATAATAAATCTAATTCTTTGGTGTTTACCTGAAATGAATTCCTATAATTTACCTGTAAAGACTCTGAGGAGCTTATTAGACGTGTTAGGACATTTAACAGTTCTTAGTGTCTGGGTGTAAATGTCAGCGTATCTTTAAACATTTACTGATTAAAAACCTTTTAAGAAGGAAGTCTGTCTCTGCTTTTTGACGTTTTCAGACACGTTATTAGTCGAACATCCCCGACTCTGTTTCTGATATGAATGTTATGAAAGTGACAGAAAACTACATCCATGTTAGAAGGAAAGGAAGTAAATCAGCTGCTGGCTTTATGTGCAGAGCTCTAATCAGCCGCTGGTCTATCAGGTGATCAGCTGTTTAGTCTATGAAGCGTCAGGAAACGGTTTCTCAAAGTCCAAAGTGACGTTTTGCTAAAACTAATCAGAGACCTGAGAAGTCTGAGACCAGGGGAAGGTTTTAAACCGGTTTTCCGACCACCTCTGAGTCCGGATCAGTCGGGGGGACGTCTGCAGCCGAGGATCAGATCAGACTGCGAGGAGGTTTTTAATGGATCAGCTGAGCTCTGTTAGTCCAACACGAGTCAGCTGATCGGTTTGATGCGAAGCTGCAGCCTGAAGGAATGAAACTGGAACAAGACGAGAAAACTTCACTGAAAACGCTCAGAAAAAAAAAAGAAACGGATTCGTTTACAAATTCCAGAAATATTTGTTCGTGTAGTTAAATGGTTTCCAGAGGAAAGACCGTCCTCAGCTGTTCACCGACTCCCTGTAGGCTGTAAATAAGCAGCGCCACCATGTGGTCTTGGAGACGTGAAGATCTGATTTGTTTATGACGTTAGTTATTTTAGAGAAGGAAGGAAGGATCAGACATGACTGATTCATGTGATCATTTCTACTAGTGGTTGAATGAATGAGTTAAACTCCTCTTCCTCAGATCAGCCCTGTTGAGTAGGTGGTCTTTAACGTGACCCAGGACTCACTGCTGTCTCTCCTCTTGCAGGCGTCAGGTGTCACAGTGAACGACGAGGTCATCCGAGTGTTCAACGACATGAAGGTGAGGAAGTCGTCTTCCCAGGACGAGGTGAAGAAGAGGAAGAAGGCGGTGCTGTTCTGTCTGAGCGAGGACAGGAAGAAGATCATCGTGGAGGAGGGGAAGCAGATCCTGGTGGGCGACATCGGCGAGACGGTGGACGACCCCTACGCCTGCTTCGTCAAGCTCCTCCCCCTCAACGACTGCAGATACGGCCTGTACGACGCCACCTACGAGACCAAGGAGTCCAAGAAGGAGGACCTGGTCTTCATCTTCTGGTACGGCACCGACCGGGGACAATCAGCTGTTACTGTTGATCTGCTAAAGGTTGCTAATGCACGTAGACCGACATGTTAATGGAAATCTACCCGGTCTAGTTCTGTAGAGGTCTATGAGGACCATGCTAGCCATTAGCATCATCATCATCGGTCCATCCAGGTGTGATCCAGGTGTGTTTTTCTCCTCAGGGCTCCAGAGAGCGCTCCACTGAAGAGCAAGATGATCTACGCCAGCTCTAAAGATGCCATCAAAAAGAAGTTTACAGGTGAGTCACTGAGGTCCTCTTGTCTCCAGGTGCTAGATTTTAAATGTAAACACACAGGTGAGTCCCGCCCCCTCATTGACGCCCCGCCCCCTCCCCGTTGTCTCCCCAGGTATCAAACACGAGTGGCAGGTGAACGGCCTGGACGACATCCAGGACCGCACCACGCTGGCGGAGAAGCTGGGCGGCAACGTGGTGGTGTCTCTGGAGGGGAAGCCGCTGTGACGAGGCGGCGCCGATCCGACCGCCGTGCCACCACCACCACCGCCGCCGCCACCCGGACCGAAGCCCCCGCCCCGACACCGCCGCTTCACCCAGCAGCTCGCTCTGTCTGTATCCATGTCCTGAAGGAGTTAGACTCTTTAGGCCTCTTTTGTTTTTCTTCTTTTTTTTTTTTATTTTGTTTTGGGTTTTTTTTCAACATGAAGGAGATCTCATTAACATAATGATATGCAAACACCTCCCAGTTTGTTGCCACATGACTTTTCTGTCCAGCGGGTAGAAACCAAACAGAACCCAGGAACCCCAGGAAGGTTTGTCTCTCTCTCTCACAGCCAGAGATTTGCCAAAAAAAGTCGATGTGAAGGAAGCAGCCGCATGTGTCGCACTCACGATGCTTTTTACATATGACTTTTATTTATTGTTGTAAACTCCAAACCAGGCAGACACATGTTAGACTATGCATTGAGAGGAAGAAGGAAGATTTTTACCCAGCACTTTTTGTTGAAACACTACAAGTTGAGACAGAAGTTTAAATGTCACCGAGCTAGCGTTGTTTTTTTTTTTTTTTTTTTGTTTCTCATTCCTGTCGGACTCACTCAGTCATTCTAGCCGTTTGGTCGTCAGCCTTACTTTCGGTTTTTGAATGTAACCGTCACGCCAGAGTTTAGAGTGCACTTTTATTTTGTAAAGAAACACTACAGGAAGCAGATTTGACCCCAGCAGCGAGAGACGACCCCACAACAACAACAACGACAACGACGACGACAACAAGAACACGACGACATCTGGAGCCTTAAAAGTGGAACGTTGTTTCTGAGATCACAGGAAGCCACTTTGCAATAAAAAGCCTGTGGCAGATCTGACGCCTCCCCGCCTCGTCTCTGCTTCCAACCAATCAGAGCGCTCGCCCGCCGGGGGCTACTTCCTGTTGGTACCTTTTAAAAGTCCTTGCATTTTTGTCAACTTCTAATTCTCACGTTTGGTCAAAGTGACACTAACAGCGTTCAGTATCTACGTCGTCTTTTGACCAGTTTAGTGAAGACGCTGTCCACTGTTTAAATATGTGAGACTAGTTTAACTTCATAGTTCTCTTACTGGCCGTGATGGAGGCTGCATCCATATCAGAGTGATGCTCCTTCAGATATCGTATTCTTCCTCCTCATCTGTAGCCACAGGGCTCATAGCAGCTAGCTAGTTTTGGTAGCTAACGCCTCTTATCCAATCACATGACGCAGACTCACATTTAGAAAGAGATCATGTATTTTCGATGTCTACTAACATTCTGGTCTCGTTAACATTTAGTTTTAGTTCGTCAGCGTCTTAGTCGTCAACAAATATTTTTCGTCTTCGTTAAACCAAAGAAGAACCTGAATGTGACGCTAACAGAACCAGAAGCAACAGGTCAGGGTCTTTAGAGCAAGTTAGTTCCTCAGTGGAACCCGATTAGAACTGTCAGATGTTCTCCATGTCTCCTCAGAACCAGTGACTTGAGTAGAACTGAGTTAGAACCCAACAAGAACAAGAGGTGATTCTGGAGAAACATTTTAAACTGTGATTAAAACCAGTGAAATGATGTTGAATCCATCAAATATTTACACGTTCTGAGGAGTTGAACGTTCTCACTTGGACCTGACGGAACCAGCCTCAGCTCTAGATTCTGGTTCTTATCAGAATCTGATTCTAGTAACATCTGGGTTTCATTAGAGGCTGATGAACTCAACGTCCTCTCTGTTTTTATGAACCATCTTCAGTCTCTGACCAAGTTCAGTCTGAAGACCAGGACGTGTTCTGGTCCGTTTTATTGAGGACACATCTGGAGGGAACTTGTGTGGACCTGGTACAGCCAGGTATCCCAGAATTCATTTTACAGGTGTCACCAGGTACGAAGCCGTTAGTTACAGAACGACCAGAGTCTGAATAAATCTAGTCAAGTCTGAAACACCAAGTACCAGAGTCGTAGACTCAGCAGTAGATGGCAAGAGTCCCAACTTCCTGTCTGACTGAATTCTAACTTCCTCTCTGATTGAGTCTTAACTTCCTGTCTGAGTCCTGACTTCCTGTTTGATTGAGTCTTAACTTCCTGTCTGACTGAGTCCTGATTTCCTGACTGAGTCCAGATTTCCTGACTGAGTCCTCATCTCGGCTGTAAATTCCTGACCTTAAAAGGCTTTCCTCTGTGGAAGCTGCTGCAGTGAGCATCGGGTGCAGCCGAGACCAGAACCAGGTCTAGGTTCTGTGAGTGTGGGCGGAAGCGGCTGCAGCTGCAGCTCCAGCCCAGCGTGGCTTTGTGTTTAAAAGAACCAGAAAGAAGAAGCTGCTGACGTTCTGATCAGAGAATCTGATCCTGCTGCTATTTCTGGATCCACGACGGCTGCTGCTGTCAGCACGGCCACAAAAGGCAACACACACACACACACACACACACACACACACACACACACACAAAAGACACACAGCTACAACTGTCCACAAAAGGTAACAGCCGGAGAGCACCGCTCCACCACAGCTTCAAAACTTCAGCACAAACACCAGAGACGACCGAGAGCTCCACCCTGAGCTGACTCTAACAGTCTGACCAGAACCAGATCAGACCCGGGGTCCCGTCAGAACCAGTCAGACCTGCAGGAAAAACTCAGACCTGATGTGCGCAGAGGTTCATTCCAGTCGTGTTATTCATGACATTACGTCCTCATCATAAAACCCACATAATGAAAACATGAATGTTTGTCCGCTGTCTCACACTGAGACATATTTGGAAGTCCTCTGTAGTCACGGGATGAACTGACTCCTCTGAACTCTGTTCTGCTTCATCTTATAATTATGAGTTAATTCAATGTGCTGGTTCTTATCTTATGTATTGCATTGTACTAATAAAAACAAATATTTAAAAAGCAGCATAATAATAATAAATCATTCACTGTCATTACGTTAACATTCATATAATTATGTTTGGTGAAGTCATAAATGTGGGATTAGAGTTATAAAATAAGTCTACAAATGATGTAACGACTGTTTATTACATATAACATATAACAAGTGAAACTCTGTAAAAAGATTAATTTTAGTGAATAAAATAATAAAATCCAGACACGGATGAGTTTAAATGAGGCAGATAAAGAAGACTACAGGTAGACTACATTACCCAGGTCATCAGGTAACAGAGCTCTGTCTCCGCCTCCTGGTCACTGACTGGAACTACAGGTGCAGCTTAAAGGCTTGAATTATATCAGGAACTATTAGACTTTATTACGTTTAATATGTGTAAAGTAAATAAATTCATCATGACACAGAGTAGAAATCTACATTTTAATGTCCTCTATTTAATTAAAACAAGGTTGTTGTAAGGTAAAGTTTTATTTTCTTTAATAAACTTCATCTACAAAGTAGAATAATGACAAACAAGTAATTACTAAAAATCTTGAGATATAAACAGAACACGTAAACTTTAATTCAAAAAATACCAAATCAGATAAATACAATGCTTGAATATGTGTTGTGTACGCTGAAGAAGCAAAGATGCTCGTTTAACTTTTGTCTTTTATAATTAATTTCAAGGAATTGATTTAACCAGTACAAGCAGTTCTGTCGCAGATCATCCATTTTGTAACACACAGTACAAAATGTGTTTTTTTTTGTTTGCAAATATGCAAATAAATACATTCAGTTCCTCCATCAATGATTTCCTGGTTTCTGTTGACTGATTTTTTATTTTTATTATGTTTTTAGACTTTTTAGAAGTTTTATTTTTATTTCTTTTTCTTTGTTTTGAACCTCTAAGTTTATAATTGCTAATTATTTTTATTTTTATTTTTTTAAACACTTTTTATTTTTATTTTTATTTGTATTTTTTTTATTTTATTTTTTATCTTTGTTTATTTTGTTTTTAAACCTAGTTTGTATGATTTGAATCTTTTATGTCTTTATTTTATAATATGATACATTTTCTTATTCTAACATTTTAAATCAGTTTTAATCTCGGTTTGATTTGTTTTTATTTTTATTTTTTTTATTTTATTTTTTATCTTTGTTTATTTTGTTTTTAAACCTGGTTTTGTTTTTGTATGATTTGAATCTGTTATTTCTTTATTTTATAATATGATAATTTTTTTATTCTAACCTTTTAAATCCGTTTTAATCTCGGTTTGATTTGTTTTTATTTTTATTTATCTTTGTTTTGATTTTTTTTTTTTTCCGTGAAATCCGCTCGGCCGTCGTGACGTCATTCCACTTCCTGTCTCCACCCGTTCGCAGCCATGATGGTGGGTTTCCGTCTTTTCTCTGCTCTCCTTCTGTCTCCGCGTCTTTTTTCCGGGCCTCGCGGAGCCGCAGCTGCTCCGGTGGCCGTGTTGTTGTTGTTGTTTACGTTGTTGTTGTTTGTCTTCCGGTTGTCGTGTCTCTAAGCTAACGGCTCTCTGCTCTGTGTCCCCGCAGCAGGAAGGGCTGGACGACGGACCCGACTTCCTCTCCGAGGAGGACCGGGGAGTGAGTGCTGTCCGTCTGTCTGTGTTTACCTGTCTGTCTCGTCACCTGTCTGTCTCGCTCCAGCTCCTGGTTCCGTTCAGATAAACTAAAGCAGCTCGTGAGCCTTAGCTTGTTTTTCTTCCGCCAGGTTAGCCGTCCTGGCTAACGTTAGCTCCATGCTAACGGGCAGTTAGCCTGTCAGCTGTGGCCAGGCTGCTCATCCCGGCTGAGGCTCAGGGAAACGGGACACCTGTGCGGCACAGCTCCGGGCCGTTAGCATCACCTGCCAACTCAAAGCTAACGAGGCTAACAGATGTAGCAGCTAACGACAGATTCATGTTATTAGCATGATGCTAAGGAGCTGTTTGACCTGCACAAGTCCAGCATCAGGATGTCACATGACACACACACACACACACACACACACACACACACACACACACACACACACACACACACACACACACACACACACAGTCTGGTGTTAATTGGTTAATCCCTGACAGTCCGGATGAAGTCAGATGTTTAAAGTTCAGAGAAAAACACGTCAGAGTGAGACATCCCTGCTGTGTTCACTCAGTCAGCTTCATATCTTTAAATGGGACAGAATCCGTTAATTTATTTCTCTGTTATTATTTATAAATGTTTTTATGTCCAAACTGATCCAGACATGAGTCAGAATAAAGAATCAAATGACACAGAAACGAATGAACCGTGACATGAGGATAGTTTTCTGACATTGTGACGTCTAATATTTCCCTCAATGTTGATGAACACTCGATTAACCTCCATGAGAGTAGTGAAGTATGTCTGCCCGTCTCTGGTCCTGGTGCATTGTGGGATACGTTGTCGTTGTCTGTCCTCCTGCAGCCGCGGGCGGTGAACGTGGATCTGCAGACGGACGCCACGCTGCAGGTGGACATCTCCGACGCCCTGAGCGAGAGAGACAAGGTCAAGTTCACCGTCCACACCAAGGTGAGACACAGACCAGACTGGTTTTACACCGACAGCCTGATCAGAACCGGTTCTGTTTGTGTCCCAGTGAGACGACCGTCCACTTCCTGTCTCCTCAGAGCACACTCCCGAACTTTAAGCAGAACGAGTTCTCGGTGGTCCGACAGCACGAAGAGTTCATCTGGCTGCACGACTCGTTTGTGGAAAATGAAGAATACGCCGGATACATCGTAAGACGAGTTTACTGCACAGACATTCATGTCCTGAAGAATAAAACCAGAGGGTTTATGTCAGAAGGTCGACACAAAGAGTAGCTTTAGACTTAAACAATGTTTTTAAGGAACTTTAATCCAAACTTTTAGCACGACCTCTTGATCCTGGAGTCTCTTAACCAAACGTATAGTCTGGTGATTGTTGAGTCATCTGATTGGCCGTTCTAGAGGTCACAGATCAAACTATTTAGGAGGAATATCAGCCTGTAATGATCAGTGGATGATCGATCGGAGGACTAACCTCAGCTTTCCTCCATAACACGAGTAGACGAGCTCACAACGTCAGTAGATTTAAATAGAAAGTGTCATGACTTGTTTCATTTCTTAGATCCCTCCAGCTCCTCCAAGACCAGACTTCGATGCGTCCAGAGAGAAGCTGCAGAAGCTGGGGGAGGGAGAAGGATCCATGACCAAGGAGGAGTTCACTAAGATGAAGCAGGAACTGGAGGCGTGAGTCAGATCAAACATTTAAGACCCCCCTCCTACCCCCCCTATATCTTTCTCTTGATCAGTTTATAACCTCAGTGCTGCGTGTCGTCCCTCAGAGAGTACCTGGCCATCTTTAAGAAGACCGTTGCCATGCACGAGGTCTTCCTGTGTCGCGTGGCGGCGCATCCTGTCCTCAGGAAAGACCTCAACTTCCACGTTTTCCTCGAGTACAACCAGGACGTGAGTATCATCCTGATATATATATAAACCATCAGAGCATCGCTGGATTCTAGGGAGGATGTTGTATAAAACAAACTCAGTCAGTCCAGGAACTCGTCACGCTGCTGTTTTATGACTCTCTCAGACACAAACATAGAGGTTGCTGTTAGGAGTAAACGCCGTTACTGATAGAATAATGTACTGCTGCGTTCAAGATTAAAACAAGACGTATTAATGTAATAAATCTGACAGATTCATAGCTCCTCCCAGCTAATAGCAGCTCTTCATAGCCTCAAACTGGACACAGCTCTGTTTCAAGATGAGCAAGCACAAGAGCTGGACGTCTTTAAACGTTTTCTGACAGTAGAGACTAAAATAACCGAATAAAAGAGGACCCATGGTTGAACCCTGTGGTACTCCACCTAACAGGCGGCTAAAAGGAGGATGTCGTTTACCTGCAGCCTCTTCGTTGTTGTGTTTGATCGTCGTCGTTTTGTTTCCGACAGCTGAGCGTACGAGGGAAGAACAAGAAGGAGAAACTGGAGGATTTCTTTAAGAATGTGGTGAAGTCGGCGGACGGCGTCCTGGTGGCCGGTGTCAAGGTGAGGAACGAAGGAGAAAGAAAAACGAGCTTCAGCTGAGATTCATTGTTTATCTGTATTTCTGTTCATTGTCTGGTTCCAGGACGTGGACGACTTCTTCGAGCACGAGAAAACGTTTCTGCTGGAATATCACAACAGAGTCAAAGACGCCTCGGCCAAATCTGACAGAATGATCCGCTCGCACAAAAGTAAGAGATCAGAGAGCAGCTGATGAATGAAACACACACGGCCCAGGTGCATGATGGGAAATGTAGGATTGGGTGTGAGATCTGTTTTCTACTGATCTTTGGACTCCTCTGTCACGAGTTAGTTTAAACTTTAAAATACTTGTAGATAATTCACTGAGGAGGACGAGGGAGTCAGACGTGTTTGTTTGTTTGTTTGTTTAGATGCTGCTGACGACATCAACAGAATCGCCTCGTCTCTCTACACATTAGGAACACAGGACTCCACAGACCTCTGCAAGTACGTTTCCATCCATCCAGCTTGAGTTTACTTTTATTAAATGACTCTGGTTTACAGTTTAGAGACGATGCGTTCAGGTGTATGTGTGGAGTAACTGTAACTTTAAATATTCTGACATCACTTCCTGTTTCTTGTGTTTCAGGTTCTTCCTGAAAGTGTCGGAGCTGTTTGAGAAAACTAGGGTGAGTTTGTTTTCACTTCTCATGTGTTGTTTTTTTTTTTTGCTGACGTGTTCAACATGTTCTTTGTCTCTATAACTGTCAGCGGTCTTGTGTCAGACGTGTTCACATTTTCTTTCTGCTCATTTTGTTTTCCAGAAAATTGAAGCTCGAGTTGCAGCAGATGAAGACCTGAAGCTGGCCGATCTTCTCAAATATTACCTGAGGGAGTCGCAGGCTGCAAAGGTTCGACGCTCCGTCCGATGCCGCTCCGTTAAGATCAGTGCTCAGGAAGCTGGTTTGGTTCAAACTGAAATGTTTGGTTATTTCACCTCCTGCAGGACCTCCTGTACCGGAGGAGCCGGGCTCTGGTCGACTACGAGAACGCTAACAAGGCTCTGGACAAAGCTCGAGCCAAAAACAGAGACGTCCTGCAGGCCGAGACCAGCCAGCAGCTCTGCTGCCACAAGTTTGAGAAGATCTCTGAGTCCGCCAAGCAAGGTCAGATGTTTTACACAAGTACCTTCCGTTCTGGTCACAGCCTCTCTACAGTGAGTCAGTGTCTTCAGGCCTCGTATTTAACAGCTGACTTTCCCCTGAACACAGAGCTCATAGACTTCAAGACGAGACGAGTGGCAGCGTTCAGGAAGAACCTGGTGGAGCTGGCAGAGCTGGAGCTCAAACACGCCAAGGTACTGAGATCAGAGTTGGTCCAGATCCTGGTTTAAACTCAGCTGACAGCTTTTTATTGAATGAGCCGCCTGAGTCTTTAACTAACATTTACGAAATAATAAAACATCCTCGTCTCTCCTGCAGGGGAACCTCCAGCTGCTGCAGAGCTGTATGGGCGTCCTGAAAGGAAACACTTAACCGGTCAAAGCTTCGGCCGTTTCCAGCTGGACGAGCCCGTCGCAGGGCGGGGCCTGGAGGATGGACGAACGACACCGAGAACTCTGGACCAGAGAGAGAGAGAGAGAGAGAGAGAGAGAAAGAGAGAGAGAAGGGAGCTTAAATGACAGGAAGTCTGTCGTCTTCATCACTAACCAGACGCCATCTCCTCCACCCTCCTCATCCTCCTCATCCTCCTCCACATCTTCTCCCCCTCTCTCTCCAGCAGCACCAGCTGACTCGGCTCAGAGCTTCTTCTCTTTGTGACGTTCGTATGAAAACAATGACATAAATTCAGCAACCACGTTTTTAGTTGATCAGATTCTAAACACATCAGAGCAGAAAACAAAGATATGAACGTCACTCAGAGGAGAAGACGCTGGTTAGTCACCACCAACAACCAACATGTGATCGGGACGTTTTGTCTTTAAAACTATATCAGAGTCTGGGAACATCTGGATGTTGTTATCAGTCTTGTTTCAACTGATAAAGATTAAAAAAAAAAATCCCCTGAATCAACCAATCGCAGCCATTTTACACTAATTCACCTGCTGTTACACTTCTGTCCATCACCACATTAAGCCCCGCCCCCCAAATGATCTGATTGGCCCAGCACATCTTCGCTGGAGCAGAATCAGTTCTCAACAGAGAGACTCCAGAACAACTTCCTGTGGGCGGGGCTTAATGTGGTGATGGACACTAACAGTAGTCATATAAGTCATCTGATTAGTTTCAGTGTCTCTGATTGGTCGGAGGACTATCCAGATGTGTCCAGAGGTATCAGTTGAAACACGCCTCATAATGAAATCCAGATGTGTCCAGACTAGCAGCGTCCTTCCCGTCCCGTTTTAAATTAATCTGTAGAAAGTCTGAATATTTCCTCTTTGATAATTTGTCTAAAAAAAAAAAAAGACAAAACGTCCTGATAACACTGAAGGTTTTTTATTTTCTACTGCAGCTGTCGTCATCTCATTTTCCTCCTCTTCTTTTCTTCTGTCGTTTTATTTTGGCGGTTCTTGTGTGTCTGGAGGTCGTTTTAATGTGACGGTGAACTTCCTGTGCTGCTGCTGCTGCTGCTGCTGTGTGATGAAGTCCAGCTCTCCCGGTTCCCGTCCTTATTAAAGTGTCATTTCACTAAATAATGATAATAATAATAAAAAAAAAAAGCCTTGTACATGTTTGTATTAGTTAACTAATGAACGCTAATCATCCTCATCTTCATCGTCACTAACTGTAGCTTCTTGTTTTCTCTGTCATTCCAGTCGATGGTGGAGCTTCAGTCTGTTTGCCTTAACGTCGATCAGTCGCTCCGTTTGATTTATTGTAAAGAAAAAGTTCAAACCACAGAATGAAAACTGTTCTTTTTTTGTTCCCATTCTTCTTTTTATTTTCTTTTTTTAAAGTGCACTGTATACGAATGTTTTTCACTCTTATGTGACCAAAGCTTCCATTACTGATTCAAGATGGAGACGTGATGAACGGGAGAAAAAGGAGAATAAAACAGATGATTATGAAATTCACAACATTTTAGTTGTTTAAACTTCAGCAGGTCTGTAATCGGCCCTGGTCATACTGAGACTCAATAAAACTTTACAGACACTTTTCTTACAAATCGTCTGTGTCAACGCTTTACTGCAAAGAGGCCGTCTGATTGGACGAGAGGGGGAAATAATACATAAATAAAATCTATACCGGTTTCTCTGGGTGTGAGTGAGCTGATCAGATGTATGTGTTTACATCAAACTTTACTGACGAAGTGGTTCTGATGATGTGGAGCATCAAATCTGCTGGAAATAGAACAGAAGAAGAAGACAGAATCCAGTCTAACCCAGCATCTGTGGGAAGTTCTGGTTAAACTAGTCTGATCCATGGAGGCTCCACTTCTACACTTAAAGCAGGACTTAAAGGATCTGATGCTAACATCTTGGAACCAGAAACCACAGCACACCTTCAGAGGTCTAGAGGAGTCCAGGCCTGAACGAGTTCATAATGTTCTGGCGATGCATATAAGGGAAGATTAGCTCTTCAGCTATGAACTAACTAACTCAACACCGTTCTGCTGCTTCCAAGTCAAATGTAAAAAAGTAAACTTGAATAAAACCTGACAGAATCAAATCAAATAACCCAGTTAATTACTAATTACTCCACCATGAACCACCTGAACTAACTACAGCTTCACAGCTACACTAAACATTTCATTAAGTAATAGGTTTATACTTTATTGATCCCATTTGGTTCCAGTAAAATGATTAGTAGGAGAATCAAGTCAGTAAAAATGGTAAAATGTTTTAATGAGGTAGAAATGTATAAAAGGTATATATAAGATATACAAGAATATATGTATATATACAACATAAGAGAATAAATATATGCAGTATACACGGATATGAAAATATGGGGTATTAGAAAATGTATATACATCACATACAGTTCACAAACAAGAATATAAAACTATAGGGCAAATAGGATATATAAGGGTAAATATACAATATATACAATAAGTAGGATTTATGAATTCACATGAAATCTGCCAAATGTTTTATGTTTTTCATTTTAGTCGTCGTTTTTACAGCACCCGGAAGAAAAGTGTTTTACGCATTGGTTTTACGGCATCGCCGACAGGGGGCAGCAGCAGAGAACCCGGAAGTCCTCCTCTGCGTCGTTGACTACTGAGTCTGCGTGAGGAAAACTTACAGGAAGTGGAGATCATTTCGAAATAAAAGTTCAGTTCTCGTTTGGATTGTCGTTTCGCTGCATCATGGCGACACAATAAACGTATTACAGACCCATTCAGTTATGTTTTTAATCACGTGATATGATTTTCATTTTTTATTTAAATGTTACATTTTATATAATATTTGATAATGTATTATTCACATGATATTTGGACACAAAATACTCGCTGCTTTCTAGAGAGATAGATTGGTAGCATTTGAATGGATTATCGTGTTGATATAGGTGTTAACCTATTTTTATTTATTTATTTTTTCTGAAACATCGGTGTCTGATTTGTGTAGTGACTTCATCAGTTGTTTCATTTGTTGGTACAGAGGCTTTTATTGTGAAGGCTTAAATCGGAAGTAGGTAATGAAGCGCAGGAACAGCGGTCTGAGAGCTGTTCACGGGACTCTTAGTTTGTGTTAAAATGAGCTCCATTGGGACCGGGGTGAGTCTTTCTCTGAGCTGAATCTAACCACTAACTTCATTCTGAATGTTTTTGTTTTTGTCCTTCTTTCGAAGCTCTCTAGAATAATCCGCATTTATCCCGAAAACCGTTCAATTCAGAGCAAGATGTAACTAGCTAGCGTGTTAGCCTGCTGAGTCACAGCGAGGCCCGCTAGCAGAAGCTAAACTGAAATTGAAAGTAGACAGATTCATGTGCTTTTATTACATTTTAACGTTTGTTTAAAGTGTTTTAAATGCACAAAAAATAAAACACAAATCCCACTTTTACTTCCTGACAGAATTAGCCACCTTAGTCATATAAATTCATGAATATTGACTTGTGAGTACAGCCGCTGCTAACAGTTAGCTCCGACTCATGCCAGACTCCATTGAGAATACATTAGATTTGTTGGCTCCTTGAAGACGACGTGTTGAAGATTTTTAATAAACTAAATAATATGCTTAGGTTTAATCGGGGTTCACTTTGTTCGCCAAACACGCTTTAATCTGATAAAATTCCTAATTTTGGAGCTGGACCTGACACTTGTGGTGCAGTCAGGACTGTTTATCAGCAGTACCTGTCAATTCTTGTTTTATGACATTAATGAAAACGTGAGAGAAAGACAGAATTAAAATTAAGACCGATTAGACTGTGAGTTAATTGGGTTTGTCTTGTTGTAATGTGAATATCTGTTCCCAGTTGGTGTGTGAGATCTGCTAAAATAAAGTTTTCCCTGTGTTTCCTGCAGTATGATCTGTCGGCCTCCACCTTCTCTCCAGATGGCCGAGTGTTTCAGGTGGAGTACGCCATGAAGGCCGTAGAAAACAGCAGGTAAGAGCCTCCACCATCTTAAACTATAACCTGTCATTTAGTGTCTTTTATCTAGAGTTTAAAATAATTCTGATTCTGACTGTAGACGTGTTTGTTTGTGTTTTCAGCACGGCCATCGGGATCCGCTGTAAGGACGGTGTTGTGTTCGGGGTGGAGAAGCTGGTTCTGTCCAAACTGTATGAGCAGGGATCCAACAAACGCATCTTCAACATCGACAGACACGTCGGCATGGTAACCACACGCACATCACCACCTTCACAACCACCTGTCGCGGTAGTGGCATGTAGTCTGGACGGACAATGCGTCCAGCATCATCTCTGCTGATGCAGGGAGGGATGATGAGAGTATCAAAAGGTTTCGCTCACTGGACTGAACTCCTGTGATGTCACTTCCTCTTGGCTGTCTGACCAATCCTTGAGCTGCTTTAAACGCATGTCTGATCCAGTTTTGTTTAAAAGTTCTTAACAGGGACTCTATTCCAGATGTTCAGGGTTGTCATATTCAATATTTCTGCCGATGGATGAGTAAATTAAGTCTCTCTCTCTCTCTCTCCAGGCGGTTGCTGGCCTGTTAGCTGATGCTCGCTCGCTCGCTGAAGTCGCCAGAGAAGAAGCCTCCAACTTCAGATCAAACTATGGACATGACATTCCCCTGAAGGTAACGGATCAGCTTCCTGTCGTCGCCATCGTCTCCAGCAGGAAACCTCTCAGTTTCTGTGTCTCAAGCCAACAGAATTAGCATTGTGTGATGCTAGGCTAACAGTATTTCCTGTGTTTTGCAGCACTTGTCGGACAGAGTGGCCATGTACGTCCACGCCTACACACTGTACAGCGCTGTGAGGCCGTTTGGCTGCAGGTGAGTGACAGCTTCATTTAGCTCGTTAGAAACATGTAGCGAAGTGGTGCGTTCAGGGACAACACGAGTCAACAACATAAACTTTGACATGTGACGCCGCTGTCTTCATCTCAGAATTGTCTTTTTAATAAGTAAAAGTAACAGCTGTAGCCAGTTAATCAAACTTTAATCAAACAATACGAGACTAATGCTCAAGAGAAACTAAAAAAGGACAAAAACTGAAAAACCCTGAAAGCAGAAGATGAGGCTGATCAATAACCTTTGATTAGTTAAAAACTTGTCACCAGGGAGGGATGATGAGAGTGTCAAAAGGTTTCGCTTACTGGACTGATCTCCTGTGATGTCACTTCCTCTTGGCTGTCTGACCAATCCCTGAGCTGCTTTAAATGTGATTATTTAAAATCAATGATCGTCGTTGTTGTGCATTAAGGGACAACGCAAGAATGTCAAACGTTTAAACTTCTGTGTTGCGTTCAGGTATGGATCAGAAATGAAGACTTTAAGAGAAAGATAACTGAGCTGATTGTTTTGTTTCTACACCCACAGTTTTATCTTGGGGTCATACGACAAAGACGACGGCCCTCAGCTCTACATGGTCGACCCGTCCGGCATCTCATATGTGAGTCTGTCAGCACTCAGAGGTCGGTAGACATCCGTGTTCGACCACTAACCAGCTTATTTGTGTGTGTTCAGGGTTACTGGGGATGTGCCATCGGAAAAGCAAAACAAGCCGCCAAGACGGAGATTGAGAAACTGCAGGTGAGCTTTAAAACCTGTCGATGAAATTATTAACCTTAAAAACTTAAGTCTGTCTCAGACATTGTCTATGAGTCGTTCATGTTGTTGAAGTTTCCTCCTGATGTGACTTTTTGTTTGTTGTCTGTCAGATGAAAGACATGACGTGCAGAGAGCTGGTTAAAGAAGTCGCCAAAATGTGAGTCAGCAACATTTTATTATATAAGTTCTGGTCAAAGGTTTTATCAGCTCATATCTTTGACTAATGTTGACATTTTAAAATCTGTATTAAATGTTTTATCAACATCTCTGGCCCCAGTTTAGACCATTAACATCCAATCTCACCTGTCCATCTCTAAGTCCCTGTGTCTCCACCTGGTCTTAATTAAAATGTGTCTGTAAATCAGCAGCGCCATCATGTGGTCAGTAGAATATTGTAGCAGCTGCTGTCTCTAATGGATCTCTACCTACCGCTGGATCAGAACCATCAACAGCTGCTTGTTGACTTGGAGACATGATCCAGATGTTGGAACAAGATGGAAAGACTCTCACATGTTAAGATCTGATTTATTTTAGAGACAAAGACTCAGATTAGAAGTGAAGGAAGGAAGCTTCCATCCTCAGAGGAACCACTGCTGAGGGAAGAAACTAAAGGAAATAAAGACACAGCTAATTATTGAGCACACATGATGAATCCCACTCCTCCTCCTCCTCGTCATATTGAATCATCTCCTGAGTTGATTCTAGTTCAGATTAGTTTCTAGTTTAGTTTAATTCTCAGCTCCAAGACCAGAATCTTTTAAAAGGCTCTCATTACTAATGAACAGACATCACTGATTCATGTGATCATTTCTACTAGTGGTTGAATGAATGAGTTAAACTCCTCTTCCTCAGATCAGCCCTGTTGAGTAGGTGGTCTTTAATGTGACCCAGGACTCATTGTGTGTCTGTTTTATTTTGAACATCACAGTTTTTCTGTTGACTAAAGACCTAATCAGTAAAACAATCTGAGACTAAAGCTCACTAGAAATTAACAAAGGACAAAAACTAAAAACCCTGAAACCAGAAGATGAGACTGATCAGTAACCTTTGATTAGTTAAGAACTCGTCAGCAGGGAGGGATGATGAGAGTATCAGAAGGTTTCGCTCACTGGACTGATCTCCTGTGATGTCACTTCCTCTTGGCTGTCTGACCAATCCCTGAGCTGCTTTAATCACATGTCTGATAGGATTTTGTTTAAAAGTTCTGAACAGAGACTCTGTTTGATCTGGTGATAACTCAGTTCATATTGACATTAAATGCAAATAACTTGTCCAGAGAACCATGTGTCAGGACGTTGAAGATGAACTTGTCGTTTAAAAGACGCATTTCTTTTTCTTTTACTTGACAGTTTCGATGTTAATTTAGTCTCTGCCTGGTTTCCACAGACTTTCTGCTGCTTTGATCACTTCCTGATTTCATAAACTACAGTTTGGGCCGACGGCATGGGAACAAAACAAATAGTTAACGTTATTTTCAATGTATTAGCTTTGATAACCCTGATTTTAAATCTTTCTGTCTCCAACCGTTTTGTTTGTTTTTTCCAGAATCTACATCGTTCACGACGAAGTGAAGGACAAAGCGTTTGAGTTGGAGCTCAGCTGGGTCGGAGAAGGTAAGAGCCAATCAGCTGCTCCGCTTTTCTTCTTCTTTGCTTTATCCGTCTCTGTTGTTTCTTAAGATCTGTCAGTGGTGCTGATCAGCTGACACTGATGAGGGAGGGATGATGAGAGTATCAAAAGGTTTCGCTCACTGGACTGATCTCCTGTGATGTCACTTCCTCTTGGCTGTCTGACCAATCCCTGAGCTGCACTCACCTCTCGCACACTAACGCATCTGGCTTCACCTTCGATCAATTGATTTGTTAATAACTTACGACTAAATAATAACCTTTAATTCTGTTATTGAGCACAAAATTTGTGAATGAAGATTCAGACTTAAACTTTAAACTTTGCTAACACCCAGTTAGAGAAAAACGTTCATGGAAGTTTACCTGGTTTAGTTTTAGAAGTCTGTACACGCTGATGGAAAGCAGCTCTGACATTAGCATCACCACTAGCATCTGCTCTGGATAATAGATAATTCAGCTACTGTAAATTAGCATTGTGGTTTCCGTGGGGACATATGTAACTCTGTCTCTGGCTTCTCCTGCAGTCACAAACGGACGACACGAGTTAGTACCCAAAGACGTCAGAGAGGAAGCAGAGAAATACGCCAAGGTGAGTCGGACACGCCCACAAATACATAAACTCAGCCGTGTTGGATTAAATCTGCTTTTATAACATTTAATAGGAATAAAAAAAACTCATCTGGCTCTGTTGTCGTTCTGTGTTCCAGGATTCTCTGGAGGAGGAGGATGACTCAGATGAAGACAACATGTAAACTCTGCACTCTGTCCCATCGTCTCCATTTCTGCTGACGGCTCTCACACACATTTTTTTATAGTTCATAAACGTTCATGTTGGTTGTTTTTCTTTTTGGTTGGATGAATTTCAGCTTTGGAAATTAAAAAAAACAAAACAAAAACTGAAGAAAAGTTTGCAGGCTGTGTTTCCTCTTGACGTTAAACTGTAAATATACATGAGTCCAGATTAAAGTTTAAACGTAGGGCTGCATTTGTATCTATATTTCCATTATCTACACATCTATGAAACATCAGCAGTTTTGTTTTTTCAAACCTGAAAAGAAGCAGAAATCCTAATATATATAGAAGCTGCAGAACGAACCATTGAAGTTGAGAGTTTGAGTCTGAGGCAAAGTTCCTCCCAGGACTTCTGTAAAACTCTTGAGAGGATCAGTGAATCTCAGTGATATCTTTAGCTCCTTTCAGGACATTTAAAACTCCTTTAAGGACCGCTGAAACAAAATGCGAGTATTTTATTGTGCTCTCTTAAGGTCAGAGTGTTTGTTGACTGTGTGACGCCTTTTCTCACTATGTACTGTCATTTTATTTGCAAACCAATCAACTCATTCACCCAGAAAACAATCAGCAGATTAATCATTAAAGAAAACAATCATTAGATGCAGCTCTGAGAAAAAGAAGAGTTAAAGATCAGCTGCATTTCAGACAACTACAGCTTTGAAAATCTGTTTATATTCACTATTTTCTAAAGTTAATTGGTTTTATGTGTTTTACTGAATAAATGGCTCATCAGTTAATTGTGAAAATAATTAATAAATTAACTAATAATAGAAATAAGCTGAAGTAATCGATGTAAAATGTTAAGGTCAGTCACTACTCAGCGTTTGTTGTTTAGAAATAACCTCCCGGAAATAAACGTGCCATATTTGGCGCTGTCGCCACTCGCTTCCTGTCACGTCAAACGCTTGTCCCCGCCCACTCTTTATAAACGGCGCCACAACCAGTGTCCGTGTTAACTTAAAACCGAATAACCGTTTGTTCTGGCGGTTCTCTGGTACAGCCGTTTCCGCCGCACCTCCCGTCCCCTCCCGTCCCCTCCCCTCCGGTACAGATCGTTCCCCGCTCGTTTCTGTTTGTGTTAAAAATCACGGCGGAGCGGTTTGTTGTGGAGCCCGCTCCAACACGGTCCCCGATGCGTGACGTCGACTCGCAGATGAAAACCGCACCACCACACTCCATTTAAAAAAATGTCCACTCAGTGTTCACAGCGGTCGTATGCGCGCTATTGACGTGGTAGAACAAAAATAAAGACAGTTAATAAAAGAGTGAAAACCCTTCTTGATTTCGGCATACATGTCATGCATCAAGCAGCGAGTATATGAATAGAACTTAAACTTTAGAACGCCAGTAAACCGCTTTTCCGGCGGTTTCAGTTGAGCAGCACTAGCCGTGTAAAGCGGGGGGAAACAACACGATTGGATTTGATTGTTTGTGTAAATTAGCTTGAGCTTCGTGAACAAACATTTGCGTTGAGTTGTTTTCCACCGCTCGTGTAGCCTCGTCGGTGAGGTAACGTTAACGCTGAAGATTTTTGAATGGAATTTGGTGCGTAGCTCCCCAGCACGTATCAGGGGCTGGACTTCGCATGATGTCGGCGCAGACAAGGAAGCCCGCTCAGCCAATAGGAGGGCGCAGCTGCTGGGAACAAATCGCACATGGCCAATTGTGGTATTTTTGTGTACTTTTTTCTTAGGGACGTGCTCCTGATTGGACAACCGCACAGCAGTTGCCGTCATTTCCCTCGTGGCGCCGCGTTCGTATCGGCCAGTGGTGACGCAGCATCAGCAACGTCCTATCGAAATCGAGAAATCGCTCCGCCAATCGGATTTCTCCGTTGCGACTACCGCTGTCACGGCAGCCAATCAGGTGCCGGGAAACACAGCTCGGGGCTCAACAGCTTGTTGTTCGTGTATCGCTTTGCAGCCCGAGCGAGAGGGGAAGCAGCCGCGTCCGCGAATGTAAGTATAAAACCTTCATATTCAGCCCGGAACCGAACTAAAACTTTGACCGGGTACTGTTACCGGCGGGCCGGCGGCAGAGAACCGGGCGGATGTCACCGGAGAGGGCCGGGAGCTTGGTCGCGGCTGTGCGGCGCTGGCTGTGAATTGAATGGCAGTCGTCGGCTTGTTTTTGCAGTGAAGAAATGTGAAGCTCCTGCGCCTTTGTGGACGGAGCGTATTAAATAAATAAATAATTAAACGAATCTCGTTCCGTCGAATGTCACGGATTCGGTTTGGTCGGAGGGAAACTTTCGTTCGCCCTCGGAGCCCAACGGCAGCTCGCGAGGACGCCGCCGCCGCCGCTGGCCGACGGTTTAAATCACCGTGCGATCCACAAACTAGCTAGTTGAGTCGCCAGTTAGCCAACTAGCTAAATTTAGCTCCGGACCGGGGAGCGAAGTGAAACACCCCCCCAGGTTCTAGTATTGTTGTGACTCCGGTTGGGACTCGGTTGTGTAGCAGATACGACCCCCTCCTCCCAGCAGCTGTTCGCTAGCGGGCGGTTATTTGGTGAGGGGTGGTGGTAAAGTTAGCCGAGCTAGCTGACATGACGAGCTGTGATGGCGACGTGACTCAGTGGAGCTGGGAGCGGAGCGGGAAGGAGCGCTCCTCTTCGGCCGCGCGGCTTCCTCCTGATCACCCCCTCAACGACCCGACGTTAGCCCCCGGACTCCGGCTCGCTCAAATCGGCCACTTTGGTGGAAGTAACCGCTGCTAGCTAAGTTAGTGTGAGCTGCTTGTGCCACATATTTGATCTGATCCGGACTGAGAGAGAGAGAGAGAGGGAGGGGGCTATACACGGAGCCAGAAAAGAATGCCTGAGCTAACACAACTCAGCGGCTAGTTGGGTTAGCTTAGCAGTATTTTACAACTCTTCTGTCCCCTGTCTGTCCTCTGTGCCACCGCCAACTTTAATCCCGATTCTCCTTCTGTATTGTGTCTCCTCAGTGATCTGAAATCCTTCGAGCTGGACTTCCTCAAATAGCCGGAGAGATGAAGGTGAGTGTTTGACCTGCGACACAAGCTGAAGATGGTGTCCTCGGTCTGGACTCTCATGTCCACACACACACACACTCGTACACATGCCACCTGGAGCCGGCCTCACTTTAAACTGGACTCTGATCGTCTGGTACTGGTGCGTTCCCAGTTCCGAGACTTCCATCTGGGTCCAGTTTATCAGGTTTACACGGCTCTGGTCTGAGTGTTGAGCTGCTGTTTACATTAGTGCACATGGAGGTGCCTCATACCTACAGCCAGGAGCACATGTCACAGGTTTACTGAGGCAGATTCACAGCTTTCAGTCAGCACATGTTTTCACCAGGTACAGGATCTGATGCCGTGTGTGTTAGAGTCATTAAACAAGCTATTTGAATGCTACACCATAAATTATTTGTTTCTGAAATGTAATCACATCTACAGATATTATCATTTATATTGATGCGTCTCGACCTCAGGACCGAAAGCAAACAAGGCAGCTGCAAACGAAAGGCTGTTATTTAAAACTTCTCTTTACCTTAGAGCAGGATCACCACAGACAACTCTAGATTACGTACAAGAATAGTCTCCTACAGTGGCTAGCTCATTTATTTATTTGTTTTTTATTTAACTTTTATTTTGGTAGTGAAGAGTAGAGTTTTAAGGAAAAAACCTTTGAAAGCTCTGATATCGATTCATAAAATCCTTGGATAAAATTTAAAACATAATGTTTTATAATGCTGCGTCTCCACCCCAGGACCAAAAACAAATATGTTAAGGCAACTGTAAACAAAAGCATGGTAATTAAATTTACTCTTCACCACAGAGCAGAGGAACAAGGGCTTCCTCAAAGTGGTAACTTCTGTTTCTGTTCAGCAGACGGACAGTAATAGTTAAAAAAAAAGAAAAGTTAAATACACCAGCTATCAGTCAGCGTTACCTGATGAAACTCACATCTGTAGAAGCAGACTGATGTTTAGTTTCCACCGTCAAGTCTGAAAATAGAACTCTTACTTGGTTATTACTCTGCTTTTCCGCTCACTGTCATATTCAGTAAACCATTTTTATTTTGCATATCTACGGTCTGAGCCCTAAGAAGTAGAAGTTCAGCAGAAGGCTTCAGTTTTGTGCTGCTATCTGCTCGTCACATTCAAAGTTATTATTATTTTATGGTGCACTGAGGCGCACATGTTAAAATTAAATGCACACAAGTACAGATAAACTAGTAATAGCTAAAACAACATGTGAAAGGGTCAGAGTGCTCCTTTAGGGACTGAAGGATTCACCTGTATGTCAGGAGTTTTTAAATGTCACCTGGTTTCTCCTGCAGGAAGCTTATTTCCTAAACACATTTATCCAAACTTTATTCAAACCACGATACTTGTTCATGCTGACTGCTTGAATTATGTGAGGGCGGAAATTAAAAGTCTTTGTGTCATCGTTACTCATAGCCGCTTTACACGTTGAAAACCAAACAGCTGCGAGTGGTTGTTCTCTTCTCACATTCGCTGCACGTTTACCGCGTTTCATTTAACATGAAGCCGCTGCCGTTAAAGTGAAGTCTGTAAAGAGTCGCTTTCAAAACAACCACCAGAAGAAGACGTGATGTCAGTCTAATCCCAGATTATAGCCATGTCACGACGTCACTGTTGATTTTGGCACCTAATCATGATTTAGTCATGTTAGGATTTTGTTCGGTTTAGTTTTTAGTAATTTGTCAAGTGCAGCTGAGGCTACGAGCTGTCACCAGCTTTGTCTGCCGTTACCACTGATGCAGGTGTTGATTTAAAAAAAACAAAAAAAAAAACAGTGGTGGGTAAATGTGCAGCGTTACAGCAGCAAACAGCATCACCACAAAAAAACTCTGGAATAAGTACGAGAATATCCGCCAGTAGCTGCTACCTCATACCTTTCCCTGGTGAACACATGTTAAATTACAGTTCATTAACACTCTGCTTATTATTTATTACATTTTAATCAGTGGGCGAGGCTCAATAACAGAAACACTTTAATTTAATCTAGTTTAACATCATCCAGGTGAATTACCACCTTAACAACACTGTTTCGTAATCAGCTGATTATTAGAGCATGTTTAGATTAGAATGCATTCACTAGCGAACCTACCTAATGAACAGAGAGTCTGTACTTACACATGTGTTTATCGTTCTAGCTTCAGTAGAAATGATCAGCACTAATTGTTGACCAGAACTGTGACATAACCAAACCTCAACACTCAGCCCTGAGACGGGAAGTTTGACACCTCTCTGATCTCACCCTCTGATGGATTTCCAGACGCGTCTTCATTTGAATATTTTGTGAAGTTTGTCAGAGAGAACTTCGCAGAGATGCCTTTTACTTGTGGTTTTACAAGTCGTCTCATCATGAGGCGTCTGCAGGTTAAAAAAAAAAACAACAACAACATCACAACCGGAGCTAAATGTTGCCTCAACCAGAATAGATCCTCATGTTAACAGATTATTTCCTCTCAGTCTGACAAAAACTGAAACCAGCACAAGGTGAATTTTAGAAATTGAGGAAACATTTCTTAAGGTGGCTGCAGCTTAAATTAGTCTCTAGTGTCAGACTTTTCTACAAATGACATCTGAGATAAATAGATGCTACAGATACATCTGAAACTAAACAGATAAAAACTAAAATCAGGTTACTTAAGTTTAGTTTCTGCACACACTTTTTTATTTCCGGATTAAATGGTGTTATGTTGATGTGTGTGCAGACACTAACCAACAATAACACTTGAGGAACATTGTGATCTGAAACCAGGGCTGGGTATCAACACATGTTTCCTGATTCTGTTTCATAAGGCTGAGTTTTTCTTGGTTATGAAAGAGATTTTCACTAAACGTGTGTTCTCTGCTCCAGAAATGTTCTGGTCATCCAACGCTGCCATAAACTCCCTAACCCTCTCTGGATTAAGATGTTTCTCCTTGACGCTGTCTCCAGGAAACTTTTCTCTTCTTTTAAACGTTCAGTGTTTGTTGTTGTTGTTGTTTGGGTGCAGCCTTTGACTGAGTGGACTCTCTTCACCTTCTTCTTCACTTACTGCTACTTCTTCTTCTGGCAGCTTTGATGCTAGCCAACTACAAAAAATAACTACAAATGATGAGGCTTTACGATGACTTTAAACTCTACAGTCATGTATCTGTGAGGCAGATTAGACGAGAGGTGATGAAAAATCAGGAACTGGATCTCAGGTTTTTCTCGTAAGACACAGGATGTTGCATCTGACTAAATAACTCCCCCACAAATCTAGATTAATCTGGAGTGTCGACCTGCTGCAGTGCATGCTGGGAGTGCGCAAGCTAACGTTTGTGTGTCTGTGTGTTTCAGGCAGCCGACGAGCCTGCCTACCTGACAGTGGGGACGGATGTCAGCGCCAAGTACAGAGGAGCCTTCTGCGAGGCCAAGATCAAGACTGTTAAACGCATGGTGAAGGTCAAGGTAAGGACTCGGCTCAGATCCTGTTCCTGTCTCATATTTACACGTTCTGGGAGCATCGCGTTAGAGAAATGTAACGTCCTCAGTTGTCCACTCGCTCTGTCTCTTTTTGATGAAGAGTTAGAGCTCGCGTTCTGACGTAGCTGCCGTTTAACTCACATGACTGGTCAGCTGTTTGAGTTTCTAGAGAAGAACAGATTCATGTATGGGTGTTGTTGCTCTGTGAATTAGAGTCAGGGCATGAAACGTGAAACGTGGCCGATGCCAGACATGAAAGAATAATTACAGTTTTCCCAGTAGAGAAAAAAAAATATCCCGAAGCCTTCTCTGTGTTTTCTGTCTTAAAGGCCAGTCAGCGTGACGTTCATTGGTTCTTCTTCTTCTTTTGGTTTTGTTTTCCTCGTCTGTTCATTATTCATTAATTAGGTTAATTGCTAGTCAAGTCATTCCAGTCTAAATAATGATGAGATTCAGGTGTTCCTGCTGAGAAGCACTTTATTAGGAACACCTGTGCAGTCTGAAAGCTCCACCATTAATTCTGCTTTTATAAAGCTTCTGTGGTTGACTGGACTGTGTTATACACAAACATGGGCCTCACTTTTAAAAATGTCTGAAAGTCAGGTGATTTCTTTTTTTAGTCTAAAAGATGTCAAATCTAAAAAAAAATATCTGTATTTACCTTCTGATCCTCGACTCTTTACTGTACCTAAACGCCTGAGAAGCAGTTTTCAGTCGAACTCTGAAGATGTGACCTTTTAATATATTGCAGATAAGTTTTGTGGCCTGTAAATGTTCACCAAATTATATACAAGTGATTTAATGAGTAAACTACCTGCCGCTCCCTTTCTGCTGCTTTAGAGTCTTGATTATGACGTGGGTTTTTTATTCTGCGTGGTTTTATGAGGTCTAAAGGGACACCTACACCCAAACTCCCCTGTTTTTGTTTCCAACCATATTGGTCCTCGTGCCTCCACGCCTGGAGACGTCACAGACATGAAACCAGCCGTGGCAGAACGAGCAGTTCAAACCTGCAGAAATCTGAGAAGATGTCAACTTGGGCTGGAGATGTGAAAGTCCAGCGTGTAATTGATCCGACTGAGGATTGAGACAAACTCACTCAGCTGTGTTGAGGTCTTCTCAGTTTGCACCTTCTTCCTCTTTTTTTTTTATTTTTTGTCTAAAGTGTGTTTTGCAGCTGAAACCACAGCGCTCACTATAAACGGCTCAGAGTGTTGCGCTGGCCCTTCCTCGGCCTTCAGAGCGTTTGCTTCACAGAAGGAACACGACGTCTGTCTGGTTTCTATGTCCATGTTTATCACTGTTTGTCTTCTACCACCTCCTGTCTCTGTGGAACAGTAGTCAACAGGTCTGGCTGTAAAGGGGCTGACCTTCCTTTATCTCTCTCTGTCTCCAGGTGACTCTAAAAGGTGAAAGTACGTCCCAGGTGGTTCAGGATGACCAGGTGAAAGGACCTCTGAGGGTAAGATGGTGACGACACCATGATCTTTGTTTATGCAGCAGTTTCTCATCTTTCTCTCAGACTGAAACCACTCTGTAAATGAGCCGGTGGCCTTTTTGTGCCGGTCTGATAATGAAGCAGTTGTTGTCCCGTCAGTGCTTGTTTTTTAGACGGTGCTGTGTCTGTCTTTCAGGTGGGCTCCACTGTGGAGGTGAAGACCAACGAGGGTTTATGCAGCGAGGCCGTCATCAGTAAGCTGACAGATGCCAGCCTCTACACCGTGGGTGAGTCTGCTGCTGATTGGTCCTCATTAACCGCTGCTAGTCTGTAGAGTTGTGACGTTGGAGGAGCTACTTCTGGATCTCTTGTTTCCTGTAGAGTTCAGTCCGTGCTGCAGAAAGTCAGAGCTAGAAGTAGAGCTTCCCTCCTCTTTGGTTCTGGTTCATAGTGGCGTTCACTTCCCACAGACGCCAAACAACGTGGCAGCAAGCAGAGAAGAGTTCAGTTTCTCTGGCGTCAGACTCAAACACGACCGGTTTGTTTTAAAGCTGCTGCGACTAAAAGCAGCAACCACTTCATATTAGCATCTCCAACAGAGGCAGCCGAGTAGCAGGTGATGCACAAACACCGACTTAAAAAGCAGCCGACATTCACGGAGACATTTTCAGATCCTGTCCCATATGACAAGAAAAGGCAGTTGTGATGCATAATGCTAAATATAGAAAGGACAAATGTCTGAGATTTTATTTTATTTTTTTAGACCTTTATCTCCCTCAGCCCTGGTAAGAAGCTTTGTACCAGTGTTGTAGTGACACCCTAGTCTGGCATAGACGGACTCGACGCTTATCAGAATATGAGTCTGGTAACATCTGGATTTCATTATGAGGCGCGTTTCAACCGATGCAGAGAAAACATACCTCTGCATTAGCTGGCCAGTCCTCCAGCCAATCAGAGGATGCGTTAAACATGCGTAAAGACGCTGGCTGTGCAGATATGAAGCAACCTTTTCCGTCCACTGCTCCGAGCGATGGGTTAAAGGCAGCAGAGAGAGGATTCCTTGTACTTTCACACCAATCAGTTTAAACTTTAAAGGCCCGGAGCAGCTGCAACGTTGGCACGTGATGGTTTCCTCTGGTCACTGACATAACGGCTGAGGCGCTCTG